>NC_081408.1:756652672-757307672 GCF_030272615.1 Cryptomeria japonica | reverse complement strand
TGTCCGTCATCCAATATTTTTTTTTTTCAAAGAGCGACACAATGAAAAAGTTCAAGGTCAACAAATTTTCTATTATACAAACAAAAAATATCAAGGTTCTGGAAATTTGTCATCAGTTCATAGAAGTGAAGGATCTCGAGTATGATCTCTTCACTGATAACCCTTAAAGATAAATTTTGTTAGTGTGCTTGTTCTTGTCCTTGCTAGCAGAAATCAAAGTGTTAGATAAATATTGGTCATTTTTTTAAAGATATCATTAGGGTAGTGATGCAGGTGAAACTACTAAAATTATGATCATGCATATCACATTATACTTAAGTTGAAATATTTAGTTTGGTTGCAACTAAAACTAAATTTTAAGTGTAGCATGAAATCTAATTCTTTCTTTCTTTTTTGGGAAAAATAATTAAAATTTATTTTCAATAATTTTAAAGAGAATACAAAAGGATTTTCAACTAATCATAGCTATCACAACATGAAAAATAAAGAAGAGCCAAAAACATTGACTTTATCAAAAAATAAAAAGTATTTGAAATGAGGAGAGCAAGAGGTGAGGTGAGAGTGGGGATTTCAAGACATTTTGATGATGGAGATGATGAAGCAAGTGATGAAGCAAGCGATGAAGATGATGGTTGGATCATTTCCCCCAGGCTATGCCTGGATGTTTGGCTTCTCTATGCGGTTGGATTATTTGGATGGGGGTGCCTTGGGCTTGGACTTGAGAGGATGCGTTGACGAAGGGGTTGCCAAAGTTTCAAATGGGGTTAAGGGTTATGAGGGATGTATTGAGGTCTTCCCACTTCCCTTTATCTGCTTTGTTTTTTCCATTGCTGGCAAGGGTTCTACTGGGCATGTCTCCCTTATATGTTCAAGGCAGTTGTTCTTTCCTCAAATGGGGTTGTTTTTGGAGGCTCTTCTTTTGCAAAGACACCCTTATTTGGTCTAATTTCCTTCCATTCGGCTAGTTTAGCTCATGCATGGAGAAGGTGGGTTGTGTTTGGGGTTTCTTTTACTGCTTGTGTCATCATTTTGGGAGATGTTTCCAACTCGATTGTGTTGCCCTTTTTTTTGGAAAGAGGACTCTATTTTTTGATGATTCTGGACCTGATGCGCTTCGCGGGGGATGCTAACATTTTTTCTTATATGAGTTATCCTCCTTATCTTTCTTTTTTGGATCCCTTCATTTTGGTCCCATGGGTGTTGTTTAGTGCACCCTTCCAATGGGCAATTTTTGAATTTTTCTATCCCTATCGGCCCTTGGGTTGGCTTCTCATTTTTTCCTTAGTTTTTTCCTCAGCATCTCGGGTTTTATCTATCTTTTCCTATAGAGGTGGCCATATCTTCTTTAGAGGTGAAGATGGATGGTGTTGCAGATGCCCTATCTTCTATTGAGGTGAAGGTGGATAGTGCAGTTGAGATGGGGAAATGTTGTTGGGAAGCTAATGATGTGTTGTTTCTTAACTATTTTGGAGAAAAGACTGGTCTTCATGCTGATTTCCTTCCTTAATCTCCTATTGAGGTGGAGAGGATGGAGGGTATGATTCTCTTAGTGTTGTTCTTCCTCAAGTTTAAGGTTAAGGGAGCCTTGTTAAAACCATGTGTCCCTATGTTTGAGATTGTGCTTTCTAGAAGAGATGTTGATGTCTAGGCCTTGACGGGTTGTGGGAGCCTTGCAAAAACCACTCTCAAGGTTGAGGGATCTTGGGAGAACACTATGTTTTTTTTTTCTTCCAGGGACTAGCTAGATGCTAGTAGTTTTCAAGGGCCCAATTAGGTTAGTGCTTGTTTTTTGTTAGGTTTACGCTTTGTGGCTCTTTGTGGCCTAGAGTTTCTATTACAGGTTATCGGAGCCTAGGAAAACCCTTTTTGTTGGCTGAGGGTCCCTGCAAAAACCCTCGTTCTTGGTTTGTTGAGGTTTATTATTTGCTGACTTAGACCCTCTACTTGGGCCAGCCTATTTTGTAATATTTCACTCTTGAAGTTTGGCTAACCTATTTGATTGTTTATGGATGCTTTGTATTGTTGTTTATGCTTTGTCCAGTGTTTGGTTTTTGCATTGTGGATGCCCGCAAGTCCAAAAGGTTTCAGGTCCTTTCTAAAACTTGTTGTTCATTGTTGGGTAGTCTAATCCATTAATCGATGGCATTTCTCTTCTTGTAACAGTTTCAGGGCCCCTTCAAAACATGTTTTATCCTAATCAAAAACAAAGAAGAGCCAACAAGGTCATCTTAGAAAAAATCAAAAAAAAAATATAATGATTATTAAGATATATTTCTCTTTTTCAAATATTATTTATAAGTTAGTGTTATTTTTTTAAAAAAAATTGATACTCTTAGATGAGGAATAGTGACTAGTTTAAGTGCAGTTTGCAAGTGGATAGAGGAACATAGACTAAAACTCAGTGCTTTAGCATAAATGAGAATTTTATTTAGCTTGATTTCAAAACTATTTACATTTTCTTTAGCTTATAGAAGATTTTAGAAATTATATAGATATTTCTATAACTTAGGTCAGTATTACAAAGTTCTTATTTAAAATAGTAAACTGCATCTAGGTCTATATCTTAAGTCTTGTCTATTGTTTATCTATATCGATCTATGATAGAAGTTATTAGAGTATTCAAACACTTCCCCTTAATTCCTACAACTAATTGTTTAATCATTTACTATACCCAAATTCTCTCTTTCAAATTGTTCTCTTGCTAATGTATTTCTAAATATATCTACCAAATATGGTTTTTAGATATGAAAAATTTCATGTGATACGTTGTATCAATGTGCTTACCCCTCTTATGAAAAACACAATACTTTCTCAATATAATTATTCATTTGTTATATCACAAAACATTGGTGTTGACTTCTATGCATGTAATAAATCTATTTATATTGTCCTCATCCAAACCACATGACATCTTACCAATTTGACTACTACATAATTTTTGTTGGTGCCAATGGGGCTACACCTAATCCAAAATGAAAAGTATATCAGGAAGTTGTCTTCTTATCATCAATGCTACTTGCAAAATCACTACCAGCATAATTAATTAAATTAAAATGATTAGTAATGAAATATAAAATTTTATAACCTATTCTTCCTACCACATATCTCAATATCCTCTTTTCAACTTGTCAACGTAAGTATTTTTCTAGCTCCATGAATCTTGAGATTGAAATAACCTCATATTATATTTAGTTTTGTATTTGTAAGATACATCAAACTTCTAATTAGTTTTCTCAATATTGAAGAATCAACATACCCTTTATCTTCATTATTCATTTTAGTTCATGTTATAGATGGTATAGATGTTGGATAACAAATAAATATCTGAAAAGGTTATAGTTTCATCACTTGGCCCACTAGGTCTGAGATGGTGGGAGCTAGGGTTTCAGGGGAGGATGACGGAGGAGAGGAAGACACAGATGAGAATGGCGGAAAAGGAGTGGTGGATGGGGGTTTGGTGTGGTAGGTTCTTCCCCTGTTTCTCCCTCCTTTATGCGGTGGAGTGGCGGTGGCGTGTTTTTGGGTTGGGTCTATTGCTCGGGTGGATGGGTTATGCCTAGGGTTGGGCTTTCTTTGCCGACCCTTTACTAAGAATGCTAGGGGCGTGGAAGATAGCGTTTGGAGGGATTTGGCCTTATGGGTCTTTCATTTTCTGTAAGATGGTGTGTCTCAGGGTAGGGGTATTCCGGCCCTTGTTGCCAAGTCCATAGCCTCCAAGGCCATATCAACATTTTTTTCTGAGATGGTTGTTGGTGTTGGTTTTGTGGCTTGGATTCGGGGGAGGATCTGGGATCCGGGTGGCTTCTATGTTGGAAGGCCTTTCTCTCTTCTTATGGAGTTCCGGTGTCCTCTTGTGGGCTTGGAGTTTTCTTTTTTTTGGAACATTTTTTTGCTCGGATCATGTGCTCTTCTTGTTCTTTTGCAGGGATCTTCCTTCCTACCCCTTCCCTTCTACCTTTTCTCCTTGGATCTATGGTGGAGGCTTTTTCTGTGTCAATTGTGTCTTACTTGTCTATCTCCAATCCAAGCTGATAATTCTATTTTCGGGGAGACTCCCCATTATGGGGTTTTTTTTGTCTGTGGTTTCTAGGTATGATGGTGGTCCTCCTAAAGTGTGGAGGTGCTTTCTTGTTCCCAAGTGGCTCACTTTCTATTCTGGTTGCATCTTTCAGTCTCTCACAGCCTGCCCTATTAAGGTGGTTAATTCTTCTATAGAGGGGAAGAGTTGCTGGCTGGTTGTTGTTAGATGGAACTTGTTGGGAGTCGGTTGGTTGTTTGATACTCTCTCCATGCCATTGCACTTTTGGCCCTTTTCTCCTACACAGGTGGATAGATGGGAGGTGCCCACCTGCTTGGAGCTGAATTGGTGCTGGTATCTCATTCAACTTATGCTTCTGGGGTTTTCAGGTTTATGGGTGCCTATCAAAAACCATTTTTAAGGACCTCATAATCTTGATGGTTAAGTATGCACTTTGTGTTGTTCTTCATCCTCTGATCCCTATTGAGGTGGTGATTGTGGAGATCTTTTGGATTGCAGCCATGTTCTTGCTTCTCTTGGTTGAGGAAGCCAGTTAAAACCCTCCTCCGTTAGTTTTTTTTTACTAAATGGGTGTTTGTTTCTCATTTTAAAGGGCACACCTTGGTGTTTTCTGGTTCTTGTTTTTGGTTAAGGGGTGTTGGGCTTGGGAGCCTAATTTCAGGTTGTGGGAGCTTGGTTAAAACCCTCTTGTATGGTTGTGGGTGTCTATCAAAACCCTCAATGTCTTTCAAGTTGTGGGAGCCTCATTAAAACCCTCTTCTATGGTGTGGGAGACAGTCAAAACCCTCTTGTGTGTTTCCTCAGGTCCAGCCTAATATGTAATGTTTTCTGTTGTCCTTTGGTTGGTGTTTCACTGGTGGGTGGTTGTAGGGAATCACTGAATTTCCATTGTTCAGTTGTTTCGTGCTGAGTTTTGGATGTCGGTTCATCTAGGGGGTTTTGGGTCCCCTTAAAACCTTTTGTTGAGGGTTTCGCATCCCCTCAAAACCTTCTTTTCCCTTAATAAAAAACAAATGAATATCTAAAATCTCTTTAATACATAATTTTCTAAAATGTAGTGAAAAGAGTCCTAGCTTATACACATAATAAAATATCTTGATTCTCATATCCCTATCATTCAATGCAGGAAATAAACAATAAGATCAAACTTCAATCCTAAAGGAGAGTTGGATGTTGTGTATGATTATTTCCTCTTTTTATTTGATTTGATTTTTATAATGACTAGGTAAAATAATAGAAAATTAATAAAATTCAACATAAATAGTAAGATATAGAACATAATAAACACACAAAAGTATATATTTGGAATTGAAATGTAAAGAAGAAACGGTTACTAAAATCTAGAATTAAATTTCAATCTAGTGAACTAGGCACCCTAGATCTAGAGTTGTCTTCATCAACTAACACTTTAGATTCTAGATCAAGATTCTCTATAGATCTTTCCTTCCAAAATTCAACCTAAAAGTATTGGCCAAGTGAGCTAATCAACATAGTATAGATGTTTTTTCCTATTCAATGTCTAGGACTATGTGTCTCGATCTGCTCAATGCAAATATGTAACTCTTTGTTGTCAAATCTATAGCTTCCCACATCAAAGAGGAGGGAAATGGTTTTGTTGTATATGGGATTCCCTAATTCATAGTTAGTGTTTTTATTTCTACCTCCACAATAGAAATGATGATGAAAAAGAGAGCTTACCTTTGGTAAGATAGAGGCTAAATGATAAATGAAATTTTGGATTATAATGAGATACCTTAGGATTGATAATGATGGTGATGCAATACTCTTTAGGTAATTCATCCAAATGTTGATGTAATAATATGACAAATAATAACATCATCAATCACAAAACATACTTGACAATAAGTTGTTGTAGCTTTATACTTCTTGTACTGAGATTTACTCTTGAATGAAGGAATTAGGACTCTTGAATTGTAATAGTATCTTCTTGAATTAGATTATATTAATTTGGTAAATAATTGTCTTATATAGGGTTCTAAAGGTATATTGACATTTAAGATGACTAATAATGGTCATATGAAAATATAAAAATTGGATCACAAACGGAGGGAACTAATACCCACATACATTTAAACTTGGTTTCCTTTTTTGATGGACTAGGGTATTAGGTCCGATTGTGCACTAGGACTAAGGTTATAGGCACCATACTCCACCCAAAAAATTATAAAAAAAATGGTGGTTATAATACATTCTAGTATAGTTCATAAGTTCCAATCACCTCATGAGTATGCGACAATAATTTGGACTAGATAAGACCAAAACATGCATAAAATCACCTAGAAGGAGGCACACAAAAGAAAGGTCCCAAAATAGAGTATAAAATTGTCAATGATGGTTTGACAATAAACATGACACGTCACCCATGATGAATGTGAAATTTTATGGTGTGAATGTGGTTTTAATGGGGTACAAAAAATTTGTATCAATTTAAATTTAAATTTGTTAATGAATAATATTATGAGTTGTGAAAATATGATGTCAATAATTTATTAATCCTATCAATTCTATGTCTTAAAAACATTTTTTTTTAAATTAAAAGCATACTTTTTCATTAGAAGTAAACTTTTCTTTTGAGTATAATTTGTAACTCTATATTGTAAGCTTTAATATATTGAAATAAAAGTTTTCTTATCTACAATTCTTATCACCACAACTTCACCATTACTAACAAAATTAATCACGAGATTATCTAAATTATGGTTTAAACAACTTGGTTACAACCTCATTTGGTAGATTACTTTACCCAATATAATTTATTTTACATAACCATAATATAGTGGAAAATAAGATTTCAATAGTCTAACACATGCAAACTAGGAAATCAAACCCAATCCCACCAATTACATTGAAGAACAACTAATAGACCGAACCACAAACCCTTGGGAGATTTGGGCACAATGGTTTACATTGTTCTCCTGCTCCTGCTCCTACTCCTGACATCATTTAGTTAGATATAGGTAGTAGTTAGAATGTTGGATTGTATAAGCCTTTGACAGTTTCAGAGAGACCTTGGGAAGATATAAGCATGGATTTCATACTTGGGCTACCTAAAACATAGAGGGGAAATGATTCTATATTTCTGGTGGTAGATTGATTCTAAAAGATGGCACTTCATACCTTGTAGGAAGACAACAGATGATGTGCATGTAGCTAACCTATTTTTCAAGGAGGTGGTAAGATTACATGGATTAAATAAGAGAATAGTTTCAGACAGAGACACTAAGTTTGATGGATATTTTTGGAGAACACTTTGGAAGAAGATGAAGACAGATTTGAAGTTCAGCTAGATACTTTCCACCCACAAACTGATGGATAGATAGAGGTAGTGAATAGAAGTTTGGGAAATTTTTTGAGATGCTTAGTTGGAGAGAAAACTAGAAGTTGGGACTTGATTTTTGCACAAGCAGAATTTGCCTACAATAATTCAGTGAATAGGAGTACCGGAAGAACACCTTTTGAGATTGTTACTGGAGTACACCCTAGAGGCATATCAGAACTGAGAGATATCAATAATGAGGACAAGCAGAGTGCAGAAGCAGAAGAATTTGTAGAGCATATGAAGATAGTACATACTCAAGTAAAATAACATTTGGAGGACATGAACAACAAGTATAAGGAGAAAGTAGATAAGAAGAGGAGACAAGGAATTTGAAGTTGGTGATGAAGTGATGGTGTATCTGAGAAAATAGAGATTCCTAGTTGGTACTTATAATTAGTTAAAGATGAAGAAGCTTGGACCTTGTAAGATCTTGAGGAAATGCATATGAATTGGAGTTACTGAATACTTTGGGTATTTCACCTGTATTCAACATTGTAGACTTGTATCAATTTCATGAGGTAGAATTCAACAAAGACAATGTAGAAAACTTGGAGAAGAAGATACCCCAGAAGGTACTGAACCAGATTGATGAGATTTTTTATAACAAAATTTGGTGTAGCACTCGTAGCAAGTAGTACAAAGAGTATCTTGTCAAGTGGAAATGCAGACCAATTGAAGATTCATCATGGATTTCCTAGGCTGAGGTGGACCGTCTTGGTTTTCCTTTAGCCTTAGAAAAGTGAGGGACTCACTTTTCAATCAACCCCAGATGTCTGATGCAGGAGCATTACTGGTTCTTGGCAATCTTGCATCAATCAAAAAAACATTTTCATTAGAGTTTGTTTCCTGTTTTGCAGTTTCAGTATTTCTTTCAGCATTTCATTTTGTTTTCTCACCGGATATTGCAGAGCTAGAATTGGTTCATGGACATGTTCATCAATCTTATCCTTGGTCCTTGAGACGTTTGGATCTTTTTTTAGCAAGTTATCACTTCTAGAATTCGGGATAGTTTTCTTTCTTATGTACCAGGACTGCCAAGACCTATTTTCTATTGGTGATTCTTGCGAATCTTTCTTGTAGCTTACGGAGATTAATTTTGTTGTTTCCAATGTTTCTTGGTTCATGGCTGACCTTCCTTCTTGGTCCACACATCATTATATGTTTTTTCAGAGGGATTCCTTGGTGGAGGTTGACCTTATGTTTTACATATTTCATTTGTCATTCTTTGGTGTTTGTTCCTTCTTAGACTGACGCGGATCATCTTGGAGCTTGTATTTCATATAAATAATTTTATTTGTGCTTCTAGAATCAATCAAGATATAATAAATCGAGGATAGAAGAATAATCAAAATACTTAGAGATTCAGAGTTGGCTTGTATTCTTGGTTGATCTTGGAAACTGTGTAGTCAGGCCTGTGAGCCGAATCTGTGAGCCTGGATGTTGCTGCCAGTTTGTAATTGAATTTAATGATCTAATAAAGAGTGATTTTTCATTTCCTCCATTGCATTGACTTGTTTGTGTTGTGTTTTATTTGTTGCACGGTTCACATTGTTCTCTTTGAGGAGTAGGACCCTCCTGACTGTGACTGCACCAATATTTTAAGTGGTTATGTTAAAGGTTTGGGCCTATCCCACTTTAATCAATCATAAATACCTACAAATTAAGTTGGTGTTTAATCTACACCAATAATAATGTCTAATGAAATGGTTGAGAATTAATTGAATTTTTTGTAAAAAGTAGAATTCAAAATGTCAATAATATGGGTGTGGGATGCACCTCATATTTAAAAAAATATTACTTGGAACAAGGGAACAAATGCAGCCAAAGATTCTCTTAAACCACATTTCTTTGCATCATTTCCTACATTTCATGATTTTCTATTTTGTTCTATTTTTGTTGTGTCTCTTTTGTATTGATCTTAGTTAGTGGGGTTGTGTTGTTATCCTTTATATAATAAATTAAAAATTTATTTCAAGTAGGTATGTAGGAGTTGTAAAAAGAAGATGACCAAATTCACTATGAATTTTGTAATTAATTTTTAATTTTTTTGTTTAATGACATATAATGCAAACTTTTGTTTATTTGTTTATTTTACTTTATATGCATTCTTGGACAACATGAGATTATTATCTTTATTTTTTGTCTCTCTATATATAATTATCTATTTTAGTTCTCTCTTAAAGCTAAATTGATGGTGTAGAGGTGTTTATCTAAATCATTTTTTGGTATTAAGGTAATTCGATGACCTAGGGGGGACTCCACATGAACTAGGAAAGAATGGGGAGGAAGAATGCAAACACTCAAAAAAATAATGTGGAATTGTTTAGAAAAGTAGAGACTCTTGAGGATATATTAAAAATTAGATGATTCTAAAGATGAATCAAAGAAATTAGTAAATGTTGCTTGGGCTTCAGGCCATTTGGAGAGGCTTATTGAAGCATTGACTATACAAAGTTCCAATGTAAAGGTGGATATTCCAAATTTTAAAGGTGACCTCAATCTTGATATATTCTTATATTTTATCTAGGAGTTGGATAACTTGTAAAGTATGAAAATTTAGGGTTTCACAAGTTAAGCTTTGTAAACTAGGAAATGACCTAACTTCCACACACCTTACATTAAAAGGAAGAAGAATTCAATAGATTCAATCTTAAGTCTATTAGCAAGAGAATTGAATACAAATTAAATTATATTCCTTTTGATTGAGTTGAAAATATGTAAATTGAATATCAAATCTAGGGTAATGAGGTACATGCTTGAACAAGCAACCTAGATTGAGTATGTTGTTTGAAATTGGAATCAGAATTGTAGAATATTTATAAAAACAAAAAGGAAATATGAAATTTCACCTTTTCCTAATAGTTTAGTTAAAAAGGATGTGTTGACGATGCTTGAAGCATATCCCTATCCAAATAGACAAATTTCTAAACACTAGCCTAAAACTAGGTCTTTGAGACATTATAAACACTCCCTATCAAATCTGGACTCATTCTAGAAGGACCATGGAACCCAAAACACACTAGTACTAGATCATGGCACCCCTTGCACCTTGGTCTAGGAACTTTTTGATTAAACTTGGCTAGATGCTTCATTTTTGGGTCTTGGTTCTATTTTGCTCTTCTTGGCTCCACTATGTATATATAGCTACACACAAAAGGAAAGAAAGAGGGTTGTGCATAGGGGTTTTCTAAGGTCAAACCCAAGGTTTGGAATTAACCCTAATTAAAATAGAAATTTTAATTTAATTGAAGTCAGAAGCATTCCTTTTGAGGATAAGGCTAGATCTAAAATTGAAATGCTTGAATGTAGATGATTATACCTTCAATAGGTGATGCAATGCTCTTAGGATAAGTGCTCCATTTTTTGATACAATAACATGATAAATCACATAAAATGCATCATTAAATCATAGATGAAACATAAATTAAATATTCCTTGTTGTAGCTTGTTGCTCCTTGAATCAAATTTGCTCTTGAAGTGTTGGAATATTGGCATAATGATGAGATGTAGTTGTATGTCCCAGAGACAATTGAGAGAGGGGGGGGTGAATCAGTTGTCTAATAATCAAACAAAAAACTTATTAATGAACTAAATGCTTAATATCAGTAAATTAGTTAAGTATGCCGGTAGACAGTGTTAACAGTAAATTGCTATACTGGTAAGAATTAATGCATGAAACATAAGCACAAAGTCATCCACAACACATGACACAAATATTTGTACGTGGAAACCCTGTAAGGGGAAAAACCATGGTGGGAAACCTTACCCACAATCAGATGATACTACTGTAGATAGTAAGTGTACAAAAGGGGTCTGCACATGCAGAAAGGCCAATAGCCTAGAGCTCACTGCTCAATCACAAATGGGAGTCACACTGACTACAGATGGATGGTTAAATCCAATAAGAATGTACTGCACAAAATAGCATCTTCATATGCTGGATTCAGTACCAGTGTAATGCTGATATGCTTCTACAAAAACCTAACTTCACCTTCAAATGATGTCTTCATGTATTCCTCTGCTTTATCTCACATATACCTTTTCTTAAATCTTTTTCGCATTCCACACTTGATCTTACAAATAAGATCTTACATTTATATCATACCCCAAGACCAATTTTAGTAGGTCGGCTCTACAAGATATTACAATAAAAACATTTTATAAACAATATAATATCCGATGCAATAACCGTTTGAACATGCCGGCTTAATGCATTTACAACAATAATAAATCATCTCCATAGCGTGCCATGCTGATCTGGAAAAGATAAACCTACTGGTGTAACCCTAGATAACTAGGACCTATTTGCTGGTAAAAGTAAATATGCAAATAAGAATATACCAATGATTATTACTTCAAAATAAAGTGTCCACATGATGTCTTCGACATTACCAAGTGTCTTCCATGTCATTGCAGGTACCGGTGAACATTATATCCTGCCGGTTAATCATATAGCGGTAACTGTTGCATAGTTTACTGTTTGTCGATGAATGTTGCTGGATCTCCAAAGTAGGTGTATTTAGTAGGTGTTGACATCAATGACAAAACCATACCAAAATACCAACAATCTCCCCCTTTGGCATTGATGGCAACACAAGATGGAAAAACCATTAAAGTGCCAAAACAGAAATGCCAAGTGTAAAACCAACAATCTCCTCAAAGTGACAATCTCAATAATCTCTTCAAAGTGACAATCTCTCCCCCTGGAAGCAACATGAGTTATTTTATGTTATCCTGTACCAATTTTTACCATAGATATCTCTCCTTAATTGATAATGTGTTTTTCCATATATCTCTCCCCCTTTGACATCAAATGCCAAAGCTACAAAATTTAAGTCCATACAAAAATACCAACTACTCCCCCTAAGAAGTAGCTTCCTCATCAAATACCGAAATAAAAGATTTGTCCATTTAATTCTACCGGTTGATGACAATCATCAACTCTCTAAGTCTCTACCGATGGAGGTATGACTGCGAGCTGATCTCTGAGATACTCAAAAGTTTCTTTAGGCAAAGGTTTTGTGAAAATATCTGCAAGCTATTCTTTAGAATTCCCATAAACCACAATTGCTTTAGTGTTATCACAATATATAATAATAGGTTCCTTGCATTTTACTTTTATGTCCTTCAACATTTGCTGAAGCCAAAGTACCTGTGTACAGTTTGTTGCTGTAGCATCCTAAAATTGCGACACTTGCAATTTCGACTGCATTTCGGTCTTCACGATGGCGACGCAACACAAAACCTGAATGGAGACCCCGAAACTTGCTCATGACACCAAAAACTGCATTTTCAAGCACCCTGGCCTGAACCTCCTTTGCACCCTGCTGTCCCGGGAGGTGGGACCAGAGCGCCCAGCGCCCTGGTCCCTTGCCCTATTTTGGGCCCGGTCTCCTATGGGACTTCGGGTCTTTTTAGTTTGCAAATTGGAAATTATCTTTCCTGGTCGGCCTAAGGTCGGGAAAATCAGTCTTTTAACCCTAATTGGCAAGTATATAAACTACATTTTCCTCTCCCATTTGGGTAAGAAGGTCATATGTGTACAAGCGTGGAAACTATACTCAAGCATTCAAGCATTCAAGCATTCCTTCAAGCAATTGATCATTTCAAGTCTCCATTCAAGGCTAAGTGTTGGATTCAAGACAAGGATTCAACCATTGAAGAGGAGATCACTTACAACATACAACATCTATACCTTCGCACATAAGGATACAAACATCCTTACAACAAGGTATTAGTACTTGTTTTACATTACAGACATTTACATTTACAGCATTGCTCATTTCTTGGTTAATTCCAAAACCGGGGTTTGACCTAAAGGCAAACCCCTAATCCCTAACCCCCCAATCGTCTTCGCTTTTCTGTGTGTAGGTTGCAGGTACGCGGCTGAAATTGAAGATCTGGAATCCTTGTGCAGAGACGAACAGATCCCCCTTCGTTTCATGGATTTTTCGGAGGACCGTGGCGCTCGGGCGCCATCGTCCTGGCAACTTTCGCTCAAATTTGCTGGACAGCGCCGTATCGACATTTTACTGCTAATTCCAGGTCCGCAGCTTCATACTGTATTCCTATCTCAGTTTATAAGCGAATCTTTCTCACTTTCTATGCATTCCTAGCTTAATTCTTCTATGCACATTCTTTACAAAAGAGGGTAGCCTCGCTGTCATAACCCTTGAAACTCATTTAGCATCCAATCTTGCATTGCGTGGGATTGGATCTTGTGGGTTTCAACCCCTCTTTTAAATGTAAAGTCTCTCCCCTAAGTGAAAACCATCAACCCTAGTGAATCTCCCTTCTCTCTCCTTGGAGTTGGAAGAGGGGAGAGCAACTAGGGTTCGATCGCGATTTTCCGCTTTACAGTTGCTGCTGCAACATATTCTGATTTTGTTGTTGATAAAGATGTATAGCTCTGTTTTTTACTTAACCAAGAAACTAGACTCTTTCCAAGAAAGAATGCTCCTCCAGTGGTGCTTTTTCTATCATCCACATCTCCTGCCCAATTTGCATCTGTGTATGCATATAGATTAAAATTTTCATCTTTAGGATACCATAATCCAAGATTTTTTGTGCCTTGTAAGTACCGAAAAATCCTTTTTACTGTCGATTCATGAATTTCCTTAGGATTACTCTGAAATCTAGAAACTATACATACTGCATTCATAATATCAAGTCTGGTTTGTGTCAAATACAGTAAACCTCCTATCATAGATTTGTATCTAGTTGGATTAACAGGTGTAGATTCATCCCTTTGAGATAATTTTTCATTTTTAGTCATAGGTGTGCTTACTGGTTTAGAGTTCTCCATCCCAGATTTCTTAAGTAGTTCTTTCAACTACTTAGATTGACTCAAAAATATGCCTTTATCAGTCTGTAAAATCTGCAATCCTAAAAGGAATTTTATTTCTCCGATCATAGACATTTGAAATTCTTGCTACATTTCAAGAGAAAATTCTTTGCATAATCCATCTTCTCCTCCAAAGATTATATCATCAACAAATACTTCCATAATCAAAATGTCATCATTAGTTACTTTGTAATATAAATTGCTATCTGCATTTCCTTTAGTAAAACCAATCTTTAAAAGATACTTATCCAGTCTTGCATACCAAGCTCTTGGAGCTTGTTTTAATCCATACAGAGCTTTTCTTAATCTGCAAACCATATCATTGTCATTTGTCAAGGAAAATCCATCAGGTTGTTCAATATAGACTTCCTCTTCAAGATCTCCATTCAAAAATGTACATTTAATATCCATTTGATAAACTTTGTAATCCTTGTGAGCTGCAAAAGCCAAGAATAATCTAGCTGCCTCAATTCTGGCTACCGGTGCAAAGGTCTCATTGTAATCAACTCCTTCTTTTTGAGAATATCCCTTACACACTAGTCTTGCTTTATTTCTGACAACCTTACCATATTCATTGAGTTTGTTTCTAAATACCCATTTGGTTCCAATTACATTTTTATTTTTAGGCCAGGGAACTAATGTCCAAGTATTATTTTTCTCAATTTGTCCTAATTCTTCTTCCATAGCTTTAATCCAAAATTTATCTTCACATGCCTCATTGACAGGTAATGGTTCAATTTGAGAAATAAGACATACCTCTTCATTTGCCAATCTTCCTCTTGTCATGACTCCTTTAAATTTGCTTCCAATTATCTGATCTTCAGAATGATTCAGTCTTACATACCGGGGTGTCTTAGTCTGTTGTTGTTCTTCAATTACTGTGGAATCCTCTGATGATACCGGAGTAACTAGATCATCATTCTGTACCGGTGGATTTATATTTGTCATAATTTCTATTTCCGGTTCAGAGTCTATATACCTTGAAGTTCCTCTGAATTGTTCATCAATCTTTACATTTGTACTCTCAACAATTTTCTGTAATCTTTTATTAAAACATCTATATGCTTTACTCTTAGATGAATAACCAAGAAATATCCCTTCATCACTTCTAGGATCAAACTTGCCAATATACTCATCTCTTCTAATATAACATTTACTTCCAAAAATTCTTAAATACTTAAGAGTAGGAGTATTACCAAACCATAGTTCATGAGGGGTCTTACCCGTTTCACCTTTGATGTGAACTTTGTTGAATCCAAAATAGGTCTATTTTTTCTTTCAACAACTCCATTCTGTTGTGGTGTCTGAGGTGCTAATAATTGTCTTTTGATTCCATTTACTTCATAGAATGTATTAAAATCTTTAGATGTGAATTCTCCTCCTTGATCTGATCTTAAACATTTAATTTTCTTATCGGTTTCATTTTCAACCATTGCTTTGAATAGCTTGAACTTCCCAAGTGCTTCTAATTTTTCTCTGAGAAAAGTAACCCAACACATTCTAGAATAATCATCAATAATTAGCATGAAATATCTATCACCTTGTAAGATTTTAGTTCTAGCTGGACCACATAAATCAGTGTGAATTAAATCAAGGTCATTATTGGATTTTTTTGGAATACTTTTGAAACTAGCTCTAACTTGTTTTCTAAATTGACATTCCTTGCAAATTGTATTCTGAGGTTTCACAATTTTAGGTAGATCTCTAACTGCCTTAGAAGTACTGATTTTTACCATGCAATCAAAATTTACATGACATAGTCTTTTATGCCATAGCCAACTTTCATCTATATGTGCAATTAAGCATGCCTTTTCACTGTTATTCAAATGAAAGATATTACCTCTAGTCTGATTACCAGTTGCAATTTCCAAACTAGTTCTATTCATGATTTTGCATTTTCCATTTTTAAATTGTAACTGAAAACCTTTCTCAACTAATTGACCAACACTTAAAAGATTATGTTTTAATCGTTCAACATAGTAGACATTGTCAGTGTTATGTTTACCATCAAGAGATATTGAACCCTTACCTTTGATTGAACAGGCTTTGTCATCTCCAAATTTTACTAAACCTCCATTGTATTCTTGAAAGTTCAAGAATTTACCTTTGCCTCCAGTCATGTGATGTGAGCATCCTGAGTCAATAATCCATTCATCCTTTGATTCAACTTTAGCTGCTAAGGCTTGTTCTACCGGTTGAGCAATAGGTACCGGTTGATCTTCTGTTATAGTAACAAAGACTCATCCATTGTCTGCGGGATCCTCATAATAATCATTAGTCACACCTTCATCAGCAATGTAACAAGATTTATCTTTGTTTTTCTTAAATCTGTATCTCTGATATTCAGGATTAGGTTTGTATGTTCTTCTAGCTTCTTCTCTTAGTCTAGCATGTCTATCAGGGCATCTTGAAGCCATATGACCAGTCTTATTGTAGTTAAAACATTTAAAGGGTGCTTTACCTTCATACTTACTTCCAATTGAGCCTTTTGGCATTTTTCTTGCAAATAGTACTTCAAGTTCTTGAAGCTCTTCATTCTCCTTCCTGGTCTCTTCAAGTTCTCTTGCATAAAAGGCTCTCCAGTCTGATTTGTCAAAGGATGGAGTAGATGATGTTGATGCTTTGAAGGCCAAATCAGTTTTTATAGTAGTAATAGGACCAAATTCCTCAATTTCAAAAGCTAAAAGTTTTCCAATCAATGTATCCCTAGTTACTGATGTATTAGGCATTGTTCTCAACTCATTTATAGAAGTAACCTTCATTTTATATGCTGGTGGTAGACCTCTTAAGATTTTTGAAACAATCTCATCTTCACTCAAGGTTCCTCCACAACATTTGATACCTAGAACAATTTCATTTACTCTTTCCATAAAAGTAGAAATCCTTTCATCTTCTTCCATTTTTAGATGTTCATACCTGACTCGAAAGCTTTCAAGTTTTGCAATTTTGACTATGGAATCCCCTTCATTCAGTGTTTCCAAATGATCCCAAATAGATTTTGCAGTGGACCTATCTGATAATCCCATGATTTGTTGATCTGATAATGCACTCAAGAGTGCTTCTCTTGCTTTGCAATCATTTTCTTCATCTTTAGCTAAAGTAGTGGGAGTAGTCTGACCAGCTATAGCAGTATTATAACCATTCTTAGTAACTTTCCAGATGTCTTTACCAATGCAATTTAGATGTGTCTCCATTCTGATTTGCCATATCCCATAGTTGGTTCCATCAAGTTTAGGACTATCATTTCTGAAATAATTAGTAGTCATTGGATCTCCTCAAGTTGTTAAACTTTTGCAAAAAGAGGACTAGGCTCTGATACCAATTGTAGGTCCCGGAGACAACTGAGAGGGGGGGGGGGGTGAATCAGTTGTCTAATAAATTCAAACAAAAAACTTATTAACCAACTAAATGCTTAATATCGGTAAATCAGTTAAGTATGCCGGTGTAGCGTCCTAAAATTGCGACACTTGCAATTTCGACTGCATTTGGGTCTTCACGATGGCGATGCAACATGGAACCTGAATGGAGACCCCGAAACTTGTTCATGACATCAAAAACTGCATTTGTCAGCACCCTAGCCTGATCCCTCCTTACACCCTGCTGTCCCTGGAGGTGGGACCATGGCGCCCAGCGCCCTGGTCCTTCAGGACTAGGGCGCCTAGCGCCCTAGTCCCCCAGGACCATGGCCCTATTTTGGGCCCAGTCTCTTTTGGGCATCGGGTCTGAGTTTGCAAATTGGAAAATAATATTTCCTGGTCGGCCTAAGGTCAGAAAAATCAGTCTATCAGCCCTAATTGACAAGAATATAAACTACATTTCCTCTCCCATTTGAGGAGGTCAAAAAAAAAGGAAATAAGCAAGTGCAAAAGGCGAAAGCGATATTCAAACATTCAAACATTCAAGCATTCAAGCATTCCTTCAAGCAATTGAGCATTCTAAGTCTCCATTCAAGGCTAAGTGTTGCATTCAAGACAAGGATTCAACCATTGAAGAGGAGATCACATACTACATACTACATACATTACACCTTCGCATGTAAGAATACAAACATTCTTACAACAAGGTATCAGTACTTGTTTACATTACAAACATTTATATTTACAGCATTCTCATTTCTTGGTTAATTCCGAAACTGGGGTTTGACCTAAAGGCAAACCCCTCATCCCTAACCCCCCAATCGTCCTCTCTCTTCTGTGTGTAGGTTGCAAGTATGTGGCTATAATTGAAGATCTGGAATCCTTGTACAGAGACGAACAGATCCCCCTTCGTTTCGCGAATTTTTCGGAGGACCGTGTGCACGCCGGGCACCATCGTCTCGTCAACTTTCACTCAAATTTGCAGAACAGCACCGTCTCGACATTTTACTGCTAATTCCAGGTTCGCAGCTTCATCCCATATCCCTATCTCTGTTTATAAGTGAATCTTTCCTACTTTACATGCATTCCTAGTTCAATCTTTCTATCTACATTCTTTACAAAAGAGGGTATCCTTGATGTCTTAACCCTTGAAACTCATATAGAATCCAATCTTGCATTGCGTGGGATTGGATCTTGTGGGTTTCAACCCCTCTTTTGAATGTAAAGTCTCTCCTAAGTGAAAACCATCAACCCTAGTGACTCTCCCTTCTCTCTCCTTGGAGTTGGGGAGGGGAGAACGACTAGGGTTCAATTTTTCCGCTTTACATTTTGGTGAACCCGACGTGAACATCCTCATTCATGATTATTCATGGTTAGATCTGAAAATTTTGCTTTCCCAATTATATTTCCATGTTTGATCTTTTGCAAATTTTAGAGGTTGATTGCATAAAAACCCTAAAATTTTCTTTTTAAGTAATTAAACTTGTGAAATGTTTAATTGTTAATGCTTGTTTCAGATCTACCCTTCTATTGCAAATTGTCAATTCATATTTGTGCTTTAATTCTGAAAATTAAGTGGTTAAATGTCAAAACCCTAATTTTTAAGACCTTCTTGATTCAACCTTTGACTGATAATTTCACTGATCAAAACACCTCCAAATCGGTTGTAACTTTGGATTCCGCAATAAAATCACAATATATTTCATCCCTGAAAATTTGGAAAAAAGTTGCAAGGACCGTGTGCGCCCCGAGCGCCATCGTCCCCAACATTTTTTCCGAAATTTCGGGAGCTAGATCTTACTGTATTTTTCTGCTAAAATCCAGAATTTTGGCTGATTTTATCAATTTTAACACTTTCAAAATTAAAGTCAAAGTTGGTCTAGTGACTGCTTGGATTGAGGCTTCTAATCATTCAAAAATTGTTGAAATTAAAATTCATATCAAAATTATGTTTCTTACAGTCCTAAATCTGAAAAGTGTGTTGGCATTCATTTGAAATTTCAGTGTTTTATTCAAATTTTTGCAGTTTGTGACTTTTGAAATTAAGTGTTTAATTGCAACAACCTTGATTTCCACTTTCAAATTTGAATTTTGCATGAAATCGAGTCAACTTTTAAATTTCGAAACTTGCATTGCTTTCCGCATTCCCTCTAAAATCATAAAATTCAAAATTTCAGTTTCCCTCTCTTTTCCAAAATTCAAATTTTACATTTTTTCAACAATCTTGGTAGGGTTCAATTTTGAGATTGCAACTTTAATTTGGCCTATCTACAGATCGTAAAATCACTCAATTTTTTCAGATTAGCTTTAAAATCATCATAACTTTCATCCCTGAAAATTTCAAAAAAAGTTGCGAGGACCGTGTGCACTCCGTTCGCCACGGTCCCGGACATTTTTTTTGAAATTTTGAGAGATTGTCCTGATTGCATTTAACAGCTTAAATCTAGGAGATTGGTTGGTTTTATTGAAATTTGCTACCTCTAAAATTCAAAATCTTCTCTCTCTCTCTTTAGTGCATGAGTTTTACAACAATAAGTCCTACTTACACTATTCCTGTTAGACGAAGCCTTAGAATTAAGTCTTTCCAAGGTGTAATTACCAAGGAGATGGAACCTAATTTGAATGGCCTATTTAACAAGGACATGGGTAATTCCTCTAATCCTCTTAATGATGAAGAAGCTCTCCATGAGGTTTCTTTAGAACAACTTTCAAAATTGGATAACCAATTTGATGATTTTCGATAATGGATGTCTCAAGAATACCCCGATAGTCAAGCTCTTCCTTTAATTGAGGGTCTAAAACGTATGGTTCAAAGTGATAAGAATGGAATTGATATTTTGTGTGGTATTGCACACATTGTGGATTCGAATGTGATGCCTATGAAGAGTTGTGCCGAAACCTTAGGTTATACACAACCTCCTACTCAAGTTAATCATTCTATTCCTTTGACAACTCCTATTGCTAGTATACCTACTTTTACATCAAACATAAGGACTACTTCAATACAAGACATTCCACCTATGATCACTAGTAATGGGGGCAATCCCTCTTCTTCAATCAACCCTCTTCCTTCATTCAATCCAACTTCTTCATTCATTCCTTCAATGAGTGTTCCTATTTCATCTCCACAAATGAACATGATGCAAGGGGGCAATTCATTTAACCCTTCTATTCCTCCTTGTAGTGTTCCTCCTTTACAATCATCTCCTATGACTAACTATCATAGTGTCCCACCACCTTACTCTCTACCTTCTTTCAATAACATAACACCTCCATCACAATCTAACACGTCTAATATAAACTCTTCGACTGAAGCGACCATTAACAATCTTGCACAAACTGTCTCTTCTTTACAGCAACAAATTGACTCTATGAATCAATCTAAGTTTAGTGTGCCCACATTTGATGTTGCGAGCCCACTTTCTCTTGACATTGTTCGAGCTATCCCCCCTAAACATGTTGAAATTCCGCATTTGGAGCTTTATAATGGTAAGGGTGATCCTCTAACACATGTTAAGACCTTTCAAACAATATGTACTGATTTTTCTTATGACCAAAGGTTGCTTGCAAAACTGTTTACTAGAACATTAAGAGATAAAGCCCTACAATGGTATTGCTCATTGCCTTCTTATTCTATTACTTCTTTCGAACAACTTGCAAATGCTTTTATTCAACAATTTCAAAACAATATAAGTCCTAAAGTTACTTTGATTGATTTAATGCATTGTAAACAAGGTGTTAAAGAAAAAGTGACTGATTTCATTGGTAGATATAAGCATTTGTATGCTCAAATTTCTTTTCCAGTACCTGACAATGATATTCAAAGAATCTTTATTTCTAATTTACAAAAGGATATTAGAGAAAAACTCCTGTTTTCTGAGTTTACTTCTTTCCAACAGTTGTGCGCAACTCTTCACAATTATCAACTGACTGTGAGTCAAATGGAACAAGCAAATCCTATGGCTTCGAGTGATAAGGGTGATAGTAGTCAACAACCATTTGGGAAGTTTAAACCGAACAGAGAGTCCATTAAATTCAATGAAAACATCATCAACAACAATGTGAATGCGGCATCAGGTGTGCCTCCTATTTCTAAGTTTTTCAAGAAAGAAAGAAAGTTTACTCCTCTGAATGAATCATTGCATAGTATTATGAATAAGTTATTGGAACAAAATGTGCTTACTCTTCCTCCTATAAGGCAAATAGATCCTGCAAAGATTAATTCACCCTATTTTGATAACAAATCTTTTTATCAATTTCATCGTCATCCTGGGCATGATACTGAAAAATGTTTTGCTTTAAAAGGTAAAATCCAAGATTTGATTGATAATAATACTATCTCTGTTTCTGGTGTGAATGATAAAGGCAACACATCTGTAGCTCCTCCTAACCAAAATCTTTAGATTTTTACTGATCCATTACCTTCTCATACCTCTAATGCGATTGATACTACTAATTCCTCTATCTCACCTGATGATCTTGTGTCCATGACTCCGAATGTGATTAACTTTGTAGAGCAGCAGAAAATCCCTAAAGAACCTTCCATCACCTTTGATTCCAGTGAAACTATCAGGGCACCTGATGGTCCTTTATATATAGTTGCAAAAGTCAAGAATACACCTTGTCGTGGAGTTCTTATTGACCCTTCTTGTATGATTAATATCATTACTGAAGAATTTCTTTTTACTTTGCAATTAAATCAAGTGATCTATGATGAAACAAATGTGGTTGTGAAATTATTTGATGCATTTTCTTCTCCTGCAATGGTTCTATTACATTACCTATTGAGGTCCATAACAAACCCCTTGATGTGGACTTTGCTATTATTCCATCATCTGAACAATTTCGTGTGAAGCTAGGCTATCCTTGGCTATCTTCCATGAAAGCTATTGCTTCTCCTATTCACAAGTGTTTGAAATTTTGCCATAATGGTGAAGTTGTTACTGTCAATCATAGTCTCTTTAAACCAGCTGAAAGAACTTCTAGCATTCCTATTGATTACTTTTGGCCTAAACAATTCCAATCTCTTCCTCCACGAAGTGATCATCTTTTCAAATCTTATCAAAAGTGGAAGAAAGATATGATCCTATCTCTAAGCGAACCTAGAACACCCAAACTTGACATTCCTATCGTTCTTGAGAAGGAAGTTCTTCCTTTGAAAGATAAAACTAATGTCTTTCCTCAAGAAGATTCCCAACCCATCCCTATGGATGTGACTATGCTTATGATTAATAAACTTCCTAAAAGTAGACCTATCCCTCCTCGTCATGATGGACTTGGTCTCCTTCCTAAACCAAATATTTCTCCCTTATATGGAGCAGTTCCTCCTCCTTCCTCTTATGGAGAGAAAAGACCTTCCTCTTCTCCTATTATTCAACCTAAGAGACCACAACCTAAACACCCAAGTGAAAAGGATGAGAACATTCCTCCCCCTCAATCTTCTCAACTTCCTACTACGACTAGACGAAATCGTTCTGCACGTGAACGCCGATGAAAGCATCATCTTAGAGCTCAGGCAGCTGCTTTTCAAACTTTGCAATCCTCAAAAACACCTTCAGCCAGTATTATTCCATTTTCTCCTCAGCCGACGATTGAGCCGAAATCTCCTAAACATAAGGTGCATGATGGTCTTGATCCTGTGCGAGTTAAAGATCCTATTTTTATAAATCTTGATGATGATATAGATGAAAATATTACTCCTGTTCATTCTGATAGTGAATATGAATATGTTGATGTTAATAACCATATATCTAACGAATTTTCTAAAGCACTTATCCTAGCTCCTAGACAAGAACACTGTGCCTTGGGATATGAACATAGCCCTTGTTTGGATCTTGTGATAGCTCCATCTGCTGTGTTGGATGTTCCTCCTCTAGCGTGTTTCCTACCTTCCCGAAATATTGATCAGCAAGATTGGGGGGTAGATGACATGCTAGACTAGTTCATTAGCATAGCAGATTCTCTCCTCCTCTCTTTTGTCACTTCTTCTATGTGTTATTCTCATTCTTCTATTTGTTGTCCTTAGTGTTGTCTACTTGAGGACGATGCAAAACATTGAGATCTCTTTTGGTCTCTCTCATGTTGACTCAAAAGACACATGTGTTCCCTTCTTCTAGGTGACCTTCCTTGATTGGGGAATGAAGAACAATTATGCATACATACATATGATATACATGAATTATCATACAGCATACTAACCCCGAGGAAAGCGAAGTCACCTCATGCTTTATGTTTTGTGTCTATTATCCTTGGGCTTATCTCACACTTGGGGGCTAAATCCTTGTGATAACGTGCTCCTTTCTCATCTCTTATATGTATCACTACCTTAAAGCAATCACCCCCGGTGAGGCGTGTGCGATCGCTTTAACGTAGGGGGGCATACATGCCGTCCATATCTTTTCAAGATACTTGAAAATTTCTTGACAAATTTAGCTTTGCCTTGAAAATTTTTTATATCTTTCTTGCATGACTCATAGTGAGGGAACCTTACTACTGACAGTCATGGTTCTCCCTCGTGATCTTCCCTTTTACTTTGTCAATCGAAGTCGTAAGATCCTTAGTCCACTGGAGGCTTGGTGTATCTTGCCTCCTTGACGTGGTGAAAGTTTTTCAATGTTGTTTCCTTGTACTCTACCGGAAGTATGAGCGTACGCTTATACTCCTGCTAAAGTGGGGGCTAAATGTAGCGTCCTAAAATTGCGACACTTGCAATTTTGACTGCATTTGGGTCTTCACGATGGTGATGCAACATGGAACCTGAATGGAGACCCCGAAACTTGTTCATGACATCAAAAACTGCATTTGTCAGCACCCTGGCCTGATCCCTCCTTGCACCCTGTTGTCCCTAGAGGTGAGACCATGGCACATTCTAAGTCTCCATTCAAGGCTAAGTGTTGCATTCAAGACAAGGATTCAACCATTGAAGAGGAGATCACATACAACATACTACATACATTACACCTTCGCATGTAAGAATACAAACATTCTTACAACAAGGTATCAGTACTTGTTTACATTACAAACATTTACATTTACAGCATTCTCATTTCTTGGTTAATTCCAAAACAGGGGTTTGACCTAAAGGCAAACCCCTCATCCCTAACCCCCCAATCGTCCTCTCTCTTCTATGTGTTGGTTGCAGGTACGCGGCTATAATTGAAGATCTGGAATCCTTGTATAGAGACGAACAGATCCCCCTTCGTTTTGCGGATTTTTTGGAGGACCGTGTGCACGCCGGGCGCCATCGTCCTATCAACTTTTGCTCAAATTTACAGAACAGAACCGTCTCAACATTTTACTGCTAATTCCAGGTCCGCAGCTTCATCCCATATCCCTATCTCTGTTTATAAGTGAATCTTTCCTACTTTACATGCATTCCTAGTTCAATCTTTCTATCTACATTCTTTACAAAAGAGGGTATCCTTGATGTCTTAACCCTTGAAACTCATATAGAATCCAATCTTGCATTGCGTGGGATTGGATCTTGTGGGTTTCAACCCCTCTTTTGAATGTAAAGTCTCTCCTAAGTGAAAACCATCAACCCTAGTGACTCTCCCTTCTCTCTCCTTGGAGTTGGGGAGGGGAGAACGACTAGAGTTCAATTTTTCCGCTTTACAGCTGGTAGATAGTGTTAACAGTAAATTGCTATACCGTTAAGAATTAATGCATGAAACATAAGCACAAAGTCATCCACAACACATGACACAAATATTTGTACGTGGAAACCCTGTAAGGGGAAAAACCACGGTGGGAAACCTTACCCACAATCAGAGGATACTACTGCAGATAGTAAGTGTACAAAAGGGGTCTGCACATGCAGAAAGGCCAACAGCCTAGAGCTCACTGCTCAATCACAAATGGGAGTCACACTGACTACAGATGGATGGTTAAATCCAATAAGAATGTACTGCACAAAATAGCATCTTCATATGCTGGATTCAGTACCGGTGTAATGCTGATATGCTTCTACAAAAACCTAACTTCACCTTCAAATGATTTCTTCATGTATTCGTCTGCTTTATCTCACATATACCTTTTCTTAAATCTTTTTCGCATTCCACACTTGATCTTACAAATAAGATCTTATATTTATATCATACCCTAAGACCAATTTTAGTAGGTCGGCTCTACAAGATATTACAATAAAAAAAATTTATAAACAATACAATATCCGATGCAATAACTATTTGAACATGTCGGCTTAATGCATTTACAACAATAATAAATCATCTCCATAGCGTGCCATGTTGATCTGGAAAAGATAAACCTGCCGGTGTAACCCTAGATAACCTGGACCTATTTGTCGGTAAAAGCAAATATGCAAATAAGAATATACCAATGATTATTACTTCAAAATAAAGTGTCCACATGATGTCTTCGACATTACCAAGTGTCTTCCATGTCATTGCAGGTACCGGTGAACATTATATCCTGCCGGTTAATCATATAGCGGTAATTGTTGCACAGTTTACTGTTTGCCGGTGAATGTTGCTGGATCTCCAAAGTAGGTGTATTTAGTAGGTGTTGACATCAATGATAAAACCATACCAAAATACCAACAGTAGCTAGATGTTGAAATGAATTGAGAGAGATTCCTTATATAGGTTTTTCATAATTGAAATTGTCTTTAGGATGACTTAGATTTGATATATTTTCACATGGAAAGGGGTTTGAATTAGATAAGACCGCCAATTTATGCTCCCAAAATTTAGCAAAAAAAGTGCAAGACTAGAAGGGTAGGTTGCCCTAGTCCCAGCAACATTTTTTTTACTTTCTAGGGATGCAAGATAATGGAGTTCTAACATGTCAATTCCTGCTCATTGGCTCAAACCGTAATGCATATATGTGTGAAATATACTTTGAATGCTGAAATTGGGGTAAGATTAAGACTAAATCAAGATGAAATAATGTTAAGGGGCACACCTAAGATCAAGGTCCTAATTTATGGAATGTGAATTGATTAAAAGGGACTTAGATTTAATTAAAATATTAACTTAATGCTTAAGAAAGACATATAATGGATTAAAAAAAGAGAAATACTAAAATAGGTGCTAGGAGAGTATGAAATTCGACACACTAATGAAGGTGTACAATTTACGACATTACAAAATTTACTTTGAGATAGAAGACATGGATGAATATGACCCAAAAAGAGTAAAAATGGTTTCCTCCAAGTTGAAATCACATGCAAACCTATCATGATTAAAATGTATAAAGTTTCAAAAGAATAAAAGGAAAAGGTAAAATTTGGCTTCATTCTAAGATGTTAAAACATCTGAAAGCCTAATTTTTACCTTCAAAACATAAAAAAAGAATGTGAAGAATTTCAAAATTAAAAAAATAAAATGGATTAGTTAGTGTGAAATGATATCAAACAATCTATGAGGCTTTAAATTTGAATGGATGTATGAGAGTCAAGGATAAGTAGCAATATGGCATGTGAATAATCTTAAATTTTAACTACAAGACAGGATTGCATTGGTGAAAATTCCTACTATAGATGAGGCATATGAGTATACCTTAAAGGATAAGAAGAAAATAAACTTGAAAACTAAAATAGTGAGTAAAAAGGGTGATAGTTGTCAAAATAAATGGAAAAAGGTTTCTTAAGAGACTACCATGAATGAAGAGGAAGAAGAAGACAAGAATGTGAAGGTTGAATTTAAAGGAAGGGAAGGTTTCAAAGGTAGAAGATGAGGATGATCACCTCTAGGAGAGTGGAATCCTCAAATTTTATTTTTGGTGTTTGTTGGTTAACAAATTTTGTTCCCTTTGAAATACAATGATATGACTCTTACCCTAGACTAGAGATTAAACCATTAATTAATAGTTGGAGAAGTTGTGTTTTATTTTGCAACTTTCCTCTGAATTTTAGAGGTACAACTCCCACTTGTGATGTGATTTTAGGGTTTTTTAGGGTATGCTTTTGACCAGAAAGTAGGAAAGGCAAAACTTCTATCTGGAAGATTCTAAAGATGAGACAAACAACCATATAGATAACAAAGGAATCCCACCAAATAAATCATTAACTAACCATTACCATATAGTACTCACACAAAGATGAACACCATATAACAAATAATGAATTGGGGAAAACAAGCCTTAAGATAACTCATCATATGAAAACCTCGAACAAGATACATCCACATAAGAAGAACGCAAAATCTATTATAGCACAAAGTCTAATCATAAAGATAAACTGTTCAAAATTTCCATATATAAAGATAAACAGTGAAAGCAACTATCTTTTTAGAAAACAACACAAAGTCTGCTTCCTTTTTTAATCTTCCCTCCCCCCCATTCATCTACTATATTTCTCCTTTTATATCTAAACCCCTTTTCTATTTTCAAGAAACGTTTCATTCCAAAATAACGGTCTTTGAAAATGACTTTTTAAACATGATTTCAAATAATAAAAAAATTACCAGAACTACACTAAACTCATATTATAAACAACTGTCAACTTCACACTTCTTCTTCCTTGGGCACTAGATTCCGACCGACCACCTTATTATTGATCATCTCTTCTTTCGTCTCCTCTTCTATAAGTACCTAGAGGACTATTGAAAATTCATCTTCATCTTCTATAAGTTCTTGAGAGAGATTAGTCAGGTCGAAAAGGATATCATCCTGTAAGTGTTCAACATCCGGTTGTACCATGGGACCTTTTCTGTTAAGCACCATCTTCTCAGTTGTTTTGAAATCTAATTTCCAGGATTTCTTCTAACAGCTATTTCTTCTTGCAAATGTCATTCGTGATTTTTGGTTTTCTTAGAATTTTTTCTTCATAAGGCAACAGTCTTCTTATATCAAGTAAAATCAATTTTTTTTTTCCATGCAATAGCTTGCAGCCCTTGGATGATATTTCCTTGTTGGTTCTCCAGCCAATCCAAGTCTAGGTTATCAAATGGTAGTTGGTTATTATGAGGCAAAACCATTTCAACAAAGGGATCTCATGATGGCATGCATTACTTCAGTCAGTCTTCAAAGGTGATGCATTTATTTTTGTTTGCAGGAAAGTAATAATATCAAGAATCACCACTCATGTCATTACATTTGCATGCTCTTAACCATTTAATCTGTCATTAATGATGGTACTTTGAAAATCTCCTTTGATTCACTTTTTAGAAATTATGTATGGTTATGGGTTGATTTAGAGACCATCAAATTAAGAGCTTGAAAACCTTTGATACTCTGATATCGATTCGTGAGGGGCATCGGATATCGAAGAGGAATAAGAAGTGTGAATTGCGATATTTATGGGTCGCTACCCAATAAATATTAACTCTTCATTCTATTACGGTATTGGGTGAAAGAGAAACTTGGGAAAATCAAAAATAGCTCTGACATGTTAGGATTTCACCGATAGTTCAAGTGTAATAAAGGAAGAAAGTATGTCCTATGGGTAGGCAATTTTAAAAACCGAAGTAGGGGGAAACAATGTTGAAGCCCATAAGGCCATAAAAACCGTACAAAACCCCAAAAGAGTGATAATAGCTCAGGAAGAATTAAAACCTTTGTTAGAAGTAGATGAAGCTAAGTTAGGAAAGAACCTAATGTTGAGAAGAACCATAGTATCCAAGGCCCAAAGAAATCCTTGAAGCTGATTAGAAGAGGAAGAGTGTCTTTCAAAAAAAATAAAAATGTCTATATAAGGTGTGCAAGGTGATCATAGATGGTAAATCTACTAACAATTTGGTGATTACAAAAATAATTGATAAATTATATCTTGCATATATTCTAAAATTTGACCCTTAAAATATTTTTTCGATAAAGAAGAATCATGGTGTGCTAGTGAATATCACAAAGTACTTCATCAAGGTAGATATGATATGATACAAATGGATGCATAAAATTTTTTGTTGTTAGATAGACCTTAGAAATATGATTAGAATGCAATCCATCAAGGTAGATAAAATGGCTATGAGGTTTAGCATTAACCAAGAAAAAAATTCTTAAAACCATGGAAAGAAGAAGGAGCATTTGAAGTGATATATTTTTCTCTTCTAGAGGAAGCTAGATTTGAGCTTGAAGAGGACAATATAATTCTAGATCAGCCAAGAAAGAATGTGAAGACAAAATTAGGAGAAAATAGGACAAATGATTTTAAGAGGGAGGTATAATCAAAATTTGATGTGTAGATAAAACGAGGTTCAATTGACAAGATCAAAGGTGAACCTCAAACGATAGTTGTTGAAGTTTTAGTCGATTTTAACGGGGTTAAAGTGAATGCTAAATTGTGGAGATATAAGCATGATCATAAAATATCTCCCATGGATGTGATAAAATTTTTGGTTAAATAGTGATTGTCTAACTCCATATAATAGTATTGATATGAAGTGTGCTTGGGATGAAGAACAAGATTTTAATTCTAATAGTGATTATTCTATGAATTCTAGGTAATAAATTTGTATAGTTTTATTGGCCCAAATTAATGGTTTAATAAATACTATAATCCTCACTCTAAGAAGCCTAGGGTTGAAAATTTTGGTAACAACTCAAAATTATATCAAGGAATCCCAAGAGATAACCTTGATGATAGCCCTACCGATAGTCATATTTCCTCATGTTGGTGGAATTTTATTATGTTTTTTTAAACCAAGAAGTTCAAAATTTTGAAAGATAGAGAAGATAACGTAATTAAAGATTCTCCTGGCTAAGATTTCTTTACATCATATTCCTAAGGTTCATGATTTTCAATTTTGGGCTATTTTTGTTGTGCCTCTTTTTTATTGATGTCAATTATTGGGGTTGTGATGTTTTGTGGGGGGGCCTAGTATTCTCAAAAATATATAAAAATAAAGCTCTATTTTAGGTAGGTATGAAGGAGTTGTGAGAAGATATGGGTACCTTCAATATAATTTTTGTAATTAGTTTTTTATTGTTTGTTAAGTGAAATACAATGCTGGTATAGTTTTGTTTGTTTGTTTTAACACATATGTTTTAATATATAACATGGGACTATTATCTTCTTATTTTGTCTCTCTATATATTTAAAATATCATATTAGTTCTATGTTGGAGCTAACTTGTTAGTGTAGATGTGTGGTTTAAATACAAACGGTGTAGCAACTTAGCAACTTCATAATAGACACCAACTTCAAACAACAAATGCCTAAATCACCAATAGTCCAAGCACTAAAAGACAAAAATAAAGTCCTTATGAAAAGAAAGAGGTCAAAATTATAGATTAAGATGCCATAAAATAGATATTGACACCTCTATAGGCCAACACAAAAATGTTGTAGATGAATCAAATATTGTAGAAGATCAACAAATTTTAGTAGATTGTTCCAAATATTATAGAGATCAACTAAACAATTATAAATCTTCCAAACATCCATTGAAAATAGCCAAATTTTATTTCAATTTTCAAAATACTTGCAAAATTTATAATCAATTTCATAATATTTAAATTATTTAAATAATTTTCAATGTAATTGCAGATTTCCTCAAAAAATCACAATATAATTTTGGTTTTTTTCAATATTTCAATCATTCTTGCAAATATTTACTATAAATATAAGAAAACTTACAAGTATTGATCAAGTTTCACCAATCAATTGTAAATCTATGTCGATTTTTCAGGCTTTGCACAAAATAGTGCAAATATTTGCACAATTTGCAAATGTCGCTTCAAATTTGCAATCTTCATATTAAAATCATGAACTAAATGTCATAGATCCACAATTAATTCAAATACATGATCTCAAACAAACCTTGGCCTGATTTAGATGTAATTCACAAACAGAATATATGCATTTCCATTTGCACTAGCCTAGCTCTAATACCATGTAGAAATCATCAAGAATGGTAGGCAAGATGGAAATGATAAATTATGAGAACAAGTTGTAGGAAAAATAGAAAACTGATTTAAAAGTGTAATTAAGGTGTTGTAACTTGGTTATTGTTCACCTAGGTCCTAATTACTCTTTACTTAAGCTCACGTAGGGACCACTATGGACTTTTAGGAGAATCTCCACTTTAGGTGGTGTTATCATGTTACCATTTCCACTTTATGTGGTGTCTCCACCTTTAATGGCTTTATCACTTTATCACATCCACCTTTCATGGTTTCACTTTTCCACCTTAGGTGGGTGATCCACCTTTAGTGGTTTTATCGCACTAACATTTTTGCACTTTATGTGGTCTGATGATAGTTTTTCACTTTGGTTATTATGTTATAAGATTACGATGCATATCATAATATTATGCTCTCCTATTTTGTCACCTTGGTCTATATAACCAAGGGGTCTCCTACGTACTATCTATTCCAATTGAATCCATTTGATTGATTTTGTTGCATCATTGATGATAATATAGTTTATTCTTGTCATATTGATTCTCTCTTGAATGTTGTGCTTTCCATTAGACTGAATAGATCTTGGGTGGCTTCTTTTTATAGCCAAATCTTACATCATTGATTGAGTGAGTTATTACATTGGGAGTGGAGTTGTATCTAAAGGAGAAATATCCTACTTACCACCCTAACTTACATATATGCATAATACTTGTCAACTAAACTAGTGATTAATCTACACAAACAATAATGCTTGATTAAATAGTTGAAAATTGACCAAATTTGAATTTAAATTTTAAAATTTTAAAATGTCAAATATATCAGTTTATGTTGCATCTCATATTTAAAAAATTTTGACCTGGGATAATGGAATAATAACATCTATGTAGAAAATAAATCTATATATATGGTGGTTAATGATAGGCATAATGAACATGAGATGTGAAAATATGTGTAGATGTAGAACATATAGAAACTAGTGTGGGAGAAAAATGCGAATGATTAGTCCAAGATTACACAAACTGTGTTATTTGTTGATATATAAATATATTAAGTCATTCTAGGGCAATGGACCAAGAACTAAATAGGAATTGACATGGATATGTAAAATTCAACATAACAAAGAGGTTATCATGGTTAATATGATGCTTTTATCATATTGCAATTACATATTTTTTATTTAATATTTTTAAACCTTTATTTATCATAAGATCTCACATGAATAATCCACATCGCATTCATTTTTTTAGGTGATTCTCATAAATGTAAAACATCACCATCACGAATACAAATTCCAACTATAAAATTTTTTGTACAACCAAACTCCCTTAACTTATTGTCTTGTTTACTTATAAACATATTTATTTACTAGCACTTGCACCTTAATGAGGTGCAATGGTCATGCTGATAGTCACATATAGTCTGAGTAATTTATTTAGATGGTGGAGAGGTTGTACAAATTTGTAATGTGAAGATGTAGTATTTCATGTGACCACATTTCTTTGAGGTGTTCTTTGAAATGATTCACTTACCTTGTCAATGCTTCCACATTTTGCATACATGTCTACCAAGCCATTTTCAACTACAACATCACTAAGTATGCCAATGATGTTTGCACCATTATTCAATTTCATCATACTTTCACTTGAAATAACAAATATTAGATTTTATATTTCTTTTGTTTTTAATATTTAAATAGGCTTTATCATTTAATTATTTCTTGGTTTTTAGGTTTATTAGATTTCAAAATTTATCAACTTTAAGGTTTACATTTCTAATATTGGTGTTAGCTTAGACAAATAACATACATAAATATTTTAATTATTAATATTTTAACTTTTAATGTCATTTTTTTTTTTTTAAATATTTTCTTAATTTTTAATAAATGTAATTTAATATTTAAACATGAAATATTAAATTTTAAAAAATATTATTTTTGTTCATATTATTTATGAATCAAGTCTAGAACAATTCAATTAAAATTTTGATATTGGAAAATAACTTCAAATGTATCCTTAAATCAATACTATACCTAAAATTTTCATCTAAGATTGCTTTTTTTTGGATTTAAGCTTTAAAAAGAGAGTAACAAAGAAAACATATCCCAGAATATAAATTAATAAATTGCATCACACTAACCCTAAGTAAATCACAACCCTTATGTATCCTTAATTGTAATTGTCAACATCACATTAACTATAATATTTATCAAACCATGTGAACCCTAAATCTCACCTAACTTTATCTAATATCCAAAATTTTGCTACGAAAAATTGAGCAATTTTTTTTTCATTTTCTTTTAAAAATATAACATACAAGATCTGCATTTATGTTTGTATTTTTTTTGTTTGCCTACGATGATTAATAGTACATTGAACACACTTTTTCACACCCATATATATAATGTATATATATTATCTCTCTCTCTATGTATATATCCAAACATATAAATTTTAAAATAAAATATATTTAAATTATATTAACTGACACAAATTTTTTTAATAAATAAATTAAATATATTTTAATGCTTCCTCACATTCCTTAATTTTCTTATAAATAATATTTAAAAAACATTCATAAAAGTCCTTATATTGTATAGAGTATAAATATTAACTATCTAAATTTAGTTAACTTTACCCCCACTTTAGTATTCTCTAGGATATCCTTAAAGGAATAATAAACTAAAATGAGAAAATATCGAACAACTTTTAAAGCCTCCACTAAGCCACTATTAAAAGTATCCCTCTTCATGAGGTAAAGAAGATATTAAAATATAATATATGCTTTATAGAAAAACACCAAAAAGTATGTTTATCATGTGCTTTATTTTTTTGTGAGGACTTGATTTGAGGTGGGCCAAATAAGCCAACATGGATCAAAGAAAAGTGGAATCCATGCAGTCCACCTAAGGGTCGCATGCCTAGGGTTTGAATGAATGAATGTTTTTAATCATGTTCATGAGGCCAAACAGCCTATGGGACCCATGGATAGCTAGCAAAAGAAGGCATGTAAAGCCCACAGAAACCCAAATGAGATTGTGTGATTGTCAAACCTCTTTCTTCTTTTACATCCTGGAGCTCAAGGTGTTTACATTTAGTGTCTCAACATAGATAATCCGGATGTCACTGTAAGCTGGATAGTCCATGATGTAATGCCATTGAGTCTCCACCACCCCTTGAGTGCAATATCTGCATCTTCTATCTTCCCATTCCTCTTTGGGTATCATCCATCTCCTAATTTTGAATCTAAGTTGATATGAGCCGGTCCTTATTTTAGCAATTAACATGTCTGCCTTCCATTTTATGTCCATTCTTATGTAGTTCTTTTATGTATGGTCATGTGTACAAGATTGTGAGTGTTTGATTAGAGTACTCTTTTTCCTCCCTATTTGACCTTCCCACATGTTTTCTTTGATTTTTTCTTATACGTTTTTTTTTTCTCCATTGTTATTTGGGAAATGTTTTAGCTTAATACTCAATTTATTCATCCATTTAATGTTTTCTTTCATCCATGTGCTTTTCCTTTTGTCTAGCTTCTCACCCACTGCTATTTTTGGCCAACAATGTATCTCCATGTTTTCTAACCTCCTTAAGTAACTTAGCAGTCGAAACATAGCTTTTGCCTCCTCCACTAGGACAATCTCATATGGGATAGATGATTTAATCTTGAGACTACTTGTAATTAAATACTTTTGTAATCTCTATTTGTCTTGATTTCCTTGTTGAAGTGTTGTTGTCCCATATTTCACATCTATATAGTACCACTGGAACCACAAGAAGCCCAAAGCAAGTTTTCTTCGCTTTAAAATCCCACAATTACACTCTTCTGCATCTATTTTGGAGTGAGTATAAGGCTTTCCATCCCCTTGGATCCTTTTTTCTGTACATGTTTACCAGCTAATTTTATTGTGGAAATCTAGACCAAGGTACTTATATTCATTAACCATTTGTAAGGTGTTTCTCTCAAAGAAATTCTCTATGTACCTTCTTTCTCTTCAAGGTAAAGATCATGACCTTGGTTTTGCTAGTGTTCACTTGCATCCCCACCTCCTAGAAAAAAATTTCTAGATCCTTCAAGTGTTCTTTCAAACCCTGCATTGCTTTTTCCATTAAAATAAGGTCAGATCAGCATATAAAAGCAACTTTATTATAGAGTTGGTCAGATGAACGCTTCTACCCCCAAACTTGTCTATCCATTCCTCTAAATTTTCAATGTATAACCGAAATAGGATAGGAGATAATAGGTAGCCCTTCTTGACTCTAATGTCACTTCTAAAGAATTTTGATAATCCTTGTTTGTTTCGCATCTTAGCCCAAACTTGGTCATACAATCTATGAATAATAGCTCTATATTTTACTGTAATTTCCAACTCTTCCTTCTACTCCACAATTTTCTTCTAGGTACCATGCCAAAGATTTTTTGAAATCCACAAAACAACAAAAGACTTCCCCTCCTTCTTTATCCCATACCTTTTCAATGAAATGTCTGAGTTTTATGCAATGAGTAATGGTAGAATACTTTGGCCTAAATCCCACTTGCCCATTTGCTCTATTTCCCTCCTTTTCAACCCAAATACTAATTTGCCTTTCTATCATGCTCCCAAAAAGTTTACCAAAGAGAAGATTGATCATTATAGTATTGTAATTTGAAGTGTTATTGATCAATGTCATTGTCACATCCTAAAATTGTGCCCCTTACAATTTTCAGCCACATTTGGGTCTTTGCCTTAGTGTTTTCTCCCCTTGGCCTGATTGAAGACCTAATTATGCTCATACGCATCACAAATGCCAAAATATTGACTTTTCACTTAGCTTGCATCTTGATCCTGACCTAAAATAGGGCAGGACCAAGGTGTGGCACCCTAGTTCTCACTAGGAATAGGGCATGGTACCATGGTCCTCCCTAAAATAGGGCCCCTCAAAACCCTTTTTCCCATTTCAAATTTGAGTGGGATTTTCACCTTTGTGTCAGCACATGTCAAAAAATTAGTTAATTAACCTGACGAGTAGGTATATAAAGAGGATTTTTCCTCTCATTTGAGGATCATGAAGAATTTATCAAGCATCCAGTAATCATAAGAAATCATTCAAGCATTCAATAGCAATTGAGAATTTTCAATCTTCCTTCAAGCCTTGGAGCAACAATAAATTCAAGGATCAAGCATCGAAGTAGAGATGAACATTGTATTTCATGAAACCGTGATTCCATGTGGATGCAAGAAAAACTTTACAAGGAGGTATAATGATTTCATTTTTAGTCATAATTCATCATCTCTTTCAAAAGGAGAACATTTCCTTTTCAGTCATTTTAATTACATTTATCTCAATTTCATGATTCCAAAATTGGGGTTTGACCAAAGGCAAGCCCCTATTACCAACCTTTTCCCCTTTCTTTTTGTGTGGAGGAAATAGATGCATAGCTATTCTTCTATAATTAAACTTTATTTGCAAAGATGGAACAACCCTTTTTGACGCACGAAAAATTCAAAGGACCAAGAGGCAACGCCATGGCCCCTTCTTTTTATAGGCCATTTTCGCAAGTCAAGTCCGAATCAACTTATATTTCTCAAATCCAGGTGCACAACTAAATCTTGAATGTGTAGCTCATTATTTTCTCAGTTTTATCTTCAATTTCAGCACTTTACCCTAAATAAACATTTCAACTTACAAAAGAGGGAAAAACACATCATAATCAATCAATCCACTTATTATTCAATCCTTATCTAATTTGTGACTAAATCTAATGGATTTCCTCCCCCTCTTTTGAATGTAAAGGAAATCTCCCTAAAAGGGAAAATTGATTTGGTGATTTCTCCTTTCATTTGCAAATTTCCATATCAAATTTTCCCCTTTACAATCGCCACCTTTGAGCAATAACCATTTAATTGTATAATTACCATACTATAATATTATCTAAGGAGAAGAGTTTAATTCTTGATTTGATCATCAAAGGGCTATCTTTGTCTTGATCCCTCTCATATAGATGGTTTGCATATTCTAGCCATTGAATATTTGTGATATTATTTTCTATATGTGTCTCTGTGCTGCAACTCTTTCCAAAAGCCTCTTGGATTGTGCCTCCCAAGCTTAATCAGCTTTTTTCTTCTTGTTTGCATGTAATCCTCCTTTTTCATTCTCACTAGTTTTATATATTCCTTGTTGTTACCCTCTATTTTGACCACTTTCTTTGTTGCCTTACATTCTTCATCATATCATGGGTTTGCGAGGAAGCTATTCTTGCTACCCCTTTTAGGTCTAGACCTTTTGCATGAGTTGAGGCCCCTGAGGATTATAGATGTCAAATTTACACTACTTATCATTTCCTTGTTTAAATTGACCATCCCATTGACTCCCTCTTCCTGCAGCTATTTTTTGAGAATTGTTCAAAAGATTTCTTGGTTTTCATGTATCACGAAGATAACTCCTTGAGTGACCTATTTCTTTTCTAACTTTTGCATCTTCTTTTGGTGTTGGTTGTATTTTTGCATGCTAATCTTAACATATATTGGACTATGATTTGATTTCATTTCTATGGGACAAGCCTTCACCTCAATATCTATTACACTTGTCACAAACTTTTTTGAGCTTATAGCATAGTCCACTACACTCTAATATTTATAAGTGTGGAGTGTAATGTTTCCTGAGCTCACCCAAGCCTTTAAACCATTGCATATTATCAGATCATACAAGTTGCAAACTCCTAGAAATTCTACCCCATAATTTATGATAGCTCCTTGTTCATCTTGAGACATTTTTTCCCATTTTTGGCTCCCTTCTTCCTCTAACCATAAAGGATTGTCCCATATTCCCTCCTTAATATTAAGGTAATGAGACTGGGTATTGGTTGTTCTAGCATTAAAGTCTCCAATTAAGATGATTTCACCTTTGTGGTTATATGTTAAAATATCTTTTTTCAAGGCTACATAAGGTTCCTCTTTGTCTAATTTCCTCTTATTATAAAATTTTGAACCATAAGGAGCAAAGTAGCATGCTGCAAGGTAGATTGTAAACATTTTTTTTTCTCTATTTTTATCCATGTGTACTGTTTATTTGGATCTTCTCTTTCCACATGTAAAATTCTTTCCCTAGAATTTCTTAATAAGATGGTTATGCCTCCATGGCCTTTTCTACTTTCAATTAGCTCATTCCATACAGATACCTTCATATATCCCTCAAAATTTGGAACCTTACATCGTCCATGCTCGTGTGTTTTGAGGAGGACAATCACATCCATCCCCACTACAATGGGCCCTAAACCAGGCCCTCTCCTCCAAGGGTAACCTCTACAATTCCAACTTACCATTGAGAGGTGTACCTAGGGAGCCCCGCCTTCCTATTTACTATGTGTTGTTTTATTGTTGAACTGGGCTTTCCCTCTATACTTCCATGCTTCATTACCTGCACTTCTTGCTACTACGATTTTTTCCCATTCTTTCCTTCTCTCTTCTAATTGTAAAGGGATTAAATCTTCATCTACGAAGAATCGTGTGCCTTTGAGAAACCTTTTGTTCCACAAAATTTTGTTCTTGTCCTCAATACTTTTCAATATTACTCTTACATTTCTATTTCTACCATCTCGTGATACAGTCCCAATTTCTCTTGCTTGATGAATGTGCCCTGTCCACTCCAAGTTGTCTACTAGAAAGTCTTTTATTAATCTATCAATATGCTCACCTTCCCCATAATCCTTCAAACCTTTTATTATTATATTTGCTGCCATATCTTTTCGCTATGTTTCTTCCCTTATTTGCACTTTGATCTACTGCTCTATGAGTTTCTTTTGACTCTCTATTTAACCCTTCGTTACTTGTGCCCATGATTTTGCGTCTTCTAGTTGCTCATTTAGCTTAGTTTCTTTTATTTCTATGTTTGCTATTGCTGATTGGAGCTCTTGTAGGTGTGGGGTGTCTCTTTCCTTCGTTGTAGTCAAGTTAGCCGAGAAATCAAACTCTCATTAATTGTCATCAAGTTTCTGACATAATCCCTCAAATGCAACTTTTGACACGTTCTACACAACAAGAAAAAGTTAGCTCAGAAATTTAATTTTTCTCAACAGAATTTTGAATAGGTTTTTTTTACCAACATTTTACTGAAGACAAATTCGATGATCTTTACCACCCTATATAACCTATCGACTAATTAAAAAATTAAATGCATCTACTAAACTAGGTTAGAATTTTTATTAATTTCGATAAGTAAATCATGCCCTCTTAGAGGCTCAAAATAATTGTCGCACGTTATTACCGCCCCTTTTTGTATGTGCTATTCCCAAAGAGAAAAACTACATTTTCATCTTTAGAACTTATTAAAGTTTGAATATTCTGAATATTCTCCATTGATTCCTCTTGGACTTTGTCGATTGTGACGGTGACGAAGCTTCTGAAAACCAGAAAAGATATACCAGTATTATTCAGATCGTAAGGGTTTTATTATATTATTCTGCCGTCCTAAAATGGAAAAATTGCGGAATCAATACAGACAGACAGAATGTAGCAGGGATATTTTCAAAATAATTGTTTATAATCCGAGAATTGCAGGCCTGAGAATGTCCCTAGTTCTTGTGAAGGCGATCTAACAAGATCTACTTGCAGGCACTTGAAGCTTCCCACTCCTTTGAATTCTTACACGCACTTTCATTATGAGAACTTCGTCGGTAGGCCGATTACAGCAGGATGCTTCACAGACTTCAATTACACAGACTCAAAACCTAGAAATTGTCGAAGCTCAGGAAAATTCTCCTCCAGGCGAGAAAATTTGTGTGGCTGTAGGAAAAGACTTGTTAGAAAGTGTCTCTGCTCTCAAATGGACTCTCAACAACAGATCAGCGGCGTCTTTAATTTTACTTCATGTTCAGGTTCCGATCCGCTACATTCCAACGCCGGGTAAGTATTTCAGTACTATATTTTGATTGAAGTTTGTGTCTTTTCCATTCGCTCATAAATTAGGTACCTTTCAATTGCAGTTGGAAAAATTCCTGTTAACAAAGTCTGCAATGATATATTAAATGCGCACAAGGAGGATGAACAGAAAAAGTTGAGCGAGTGCATGGAATTTTACATGGAGATTTGCTCCCAAGCTAGGGTATGAGTCCTCCCGTTTTTAATTAATAGGACATCCGACCTGGTATTAACATTTTAAAAGATAAATCCTTTCCCGAATGAATTGTTTGAAATACCTTTACATGCGACAGGTGAAAGCAAGGGCTTTGATAGTTGAGAAGACGGATGTTTCCAAAGGTATTGTTGAAATTGTTTCAGAGAAGTGTATCACGAAGCTTGTTTTGGGAACATCGTCAGTCGGTGCAATTTCCAAGTAAGCAAAACATTCTTGAATACTCTTTTATATTATGCTTTACATTTTATAAAGAGTCTAAATTTACTGAAATTTGTACAGAAAGATGAAGATGCATGGATCTGGCAAAGCGGATTATGTCCTGAGGCACGCGACCGAGTTCTGCGAGGTTTCAATTATTTGTAAGGGAAAGCGTGTACAATTCACGGAAGCGTCTCCTCGATATAACGGTCAGTACGATTTATCGATGCATCTTACAACAATGTTTAAGAAAATCATTGTAGAATACAAAATCAAATGAACGCAACTTCACATTTGCAATATTTACTTGTAGAATGATTGTTTGAGGAACACTTGTTAGTCTAGGAAATTTGGCGTCATGAACCATTGCCTCATGCAATCAAAGGATCTATCACCTTTTCTTGACATTATTTGACACGGTTATATTAATTTTCCTAAATCAACATGTTTCTAACCATTGCATAACATGTAGTGTGAACCAATTTCTTCATTGCTCCACTAAAAGATCATTATCATCATGATTGCTTATGTCTGCAGCCTTCAAGTGCATCTTTAATTGACAACCAACTACTTGACTACATATTAATGCAACTTTGCATTGCCTTTGCTTTTTTAGGTATAAACAATATCTATTAAATGTATAAAATCATTGTAGTTTCTTCCATCAATTAAGATGTAGAAATATAATAATACAACTCTCTACGATCATTTTTTTTCATAAATGCTCAAACAAGAAACTAAAATTGAACACAAAAAAATACATTTCAATACTAAACTAGTACATACACCACTAGACTAAAAAACAACCCATCAATTGCTATCCAAAATTTTATTCCAGCTTTTTATTCAATCTCCATGTGAATAGCTAACCCAAGAAAGGAATAATCCTCCAACCTCTTATTACATCCTCTAACCATTGCATAAATCCATTACATTTTATTTGTATCTTCACTATTCAATATTAATCTTCAACCAAATTAAATATTACTTATATTCTATTTTTTAAAATCTTTAGATACACAATTTTACCCATGTATTTTTCTAATTTCTAATACACATAAGTGCAACCTTTTCCTTATAGCTAAGAAATATAATAATCACTATTTTAAGCCGACTCATATTACTATTGTCAAAATTGAATAATTGATAGAAAGAGGTCTCCATCTATTACTATTTTCTTTTACATTAGATTATATTATCAATTATTTTATTATATAAACTACACATAAAGTAATCAATATACATTAAAAAATTCAAAATAAATTGTCTTCTTTTAAAGGGTGTTTTGTTAAGAACACAAATATATTTAGAGGGTGGGGTGAATTCCTATATGTCAGTTTCAACTTGATTAAATATTTTTTATTATTGATAATTTCTCTAAGAATGAACCCCGATTCATCAAAGTAGCATTTAATAATTGTAGCTGAATGATAAAAGAAACTTATCAACACATAGACACACACATCTACAAAATTAAACAATAGATTTACATGAAAACTCAAAAATGAAAATCCATGGTGAGAATAGTTGCTTGGATCTACTCCCCGAATCCAACCTCACAAAATAAAAGAGAACTAACAATATGAAGTAGGCACCAACCTACTAGAGATACCAATCCCCAAGTACATTTGCAAGAACCGACCTACAAGAGACACCAATCCCCAAATCCAAGATTTGAGCAAAAAATCAGCATGTGAAACACCAATCTCATCAAAATACAAGATATATTTAGTGTGGACCTTAAAGGTTGAATACTTAGCTTCTTTTCGACCTAGTCAACATCAAAACTATGACACACAATGCATATTGTCTTTGAATGAAATTGCATACAACGATTGAAATGCTACTCACACAACATCACCCACATGCTTGCACATAAATCATACCTTCTAAATATTTTCATTAACAAAAACCCTAAGAATGAACCTAGATCAACTATATTAATGAATTAAAATGATAATTAGATTTACATATGGGCCTAGAATAAGATTATTGCATCTACATTTTGGCCATAGGAATGAACCCTAAACCAAATGTGTAATAGGCTTGGTCCAAAATCTCACATATTACTTTGGAAGAAGGAACACATTGTGTTACCCAACACACACTCCATTGGCCACAATCTACATCAACATGCTACTTTTGGTTGGTACAAGTTACAATGCTCTAGTTCATCACACAAGAACATCAACTCAATTGACCAACAAGCATAGTGAACACTTAGTCACTTCTAATTTACTGTCTATTGAAGTTTAGCCTCTAAAACTCTAGAATGTGACATATCAAATGTATTCTTACTTATCATCCAAATAGCATGCTATGAGACTCAAATGTAGTTGAATGTGAAACCCAACACTATGATAATGCAAGTGAATGCACATTTTGTTCTTGAGAAACAAACCTTTGAAGCATACTGCAGATTCTTTAAGATAGAATCACATAAGATATTAAATCAAGAACAACTCAAACTAGAGCTCGATGATAACATTAAGAGAGCTATCTTGCATAGCTTATCATTTTGAATCTCAAATGTTCAATCATGTCATATGTCAAAAAAAATGACATTTAATTCTCACCGATTTATTGACTACTTTGACATCACACCTTGTCACACATTTGACATGAATGACAACACAACGATCAATAATTAGAAAGAGGTCTCCATTTATTGTTATTTTCTTCTTCATTAGATTCTACTATCATCGGTTTTATTATATAAAATACATACAAAGTAATCAATATATACATATATATATTGAAAAAAAATGAAAATAAATTGTCTTCTTTTAAAGTGTGTTTGTGGGACCCACAATAGCAAATGTTGAAACTTTTCTTTCTTTATCTTCTTTTTTTTTTTTTAAAGTCATTGGTATTTTTATCTAGCTTAATCTTCCAGGAGAAAAGTAAAAAAAAATTCACTCAAATGAATATTTTCATATAAAATTCATTCAAACAATATATCAAGGAATTATGCTTATGATTTTTTTTGACTTGCAAAATTAAAAATTTTATGTGGACCATCATTCTTTAAATGAAAAATAATTAAAATTGAAAATTAAATACTTTTCCTTCTACAATGAAATACACTTTAAATATGAGAGAGCATTTCCTTCTTTATATAATTTATATTAGATCTTTATAAAATGATATCTTATAATATAATGATGTTGAGAATTCTAATATTTTCTATGCTCAACATACCTACACTATATTTATTGTTTGATATGGTTCTATCTCTATTAAAAGATCCAAAATCAAATACATGAAGATAGTAAAATTTTACATTTACAAACATGATGTAAAAGAAATATAATAGTTTTAAGTATTAATTGCATAATTTAACAATTGGTTTATAAATTTGAAGTTTAAAATTTTATTAACTACAAATTAACTCTTCAAATCAAATATCTAACAATTTATTAGTTGGTTTAATATCATTTGACCAGAAACTTACATGCCGCTTCCTGTGGATTTTTCGTAGCAGCTCAGAATCCAATGAACAACAGGCTTCCGCTTTCACAATTGCTGGGGAAAGGATCAGAAACCAACACCCCTAAGCCCTCTTCGCTCAAAGGCGGACTATCGCTTTCATTCTCTCCAAAGCTCCAACGAGATTCAAACGCCTCCTTCCGAACACCATCAATCCCTTTGGTAAATGGAGATTCTACCCCTGCTTGCGTTCAACAAGTGAATGTGAATGGCCCTGACATTGAAGAATCTGCATCATTCCATATAACGTTCACGTCCCCGGTTGAAAAAAATTTTGCTTGGGCGTTGCGAGGGGGATGCGACGAACAAATTCAGAGTGACGAAACTTGCTGTGATACGAACATAAAATCTGAAGCTTGTGGAAATTCGTCACCGATTCATACCAGTGAAAGATCTCAAGTATGTCCTTCAAACTCATAAAATTTAAGGATCAGTTAAACTTTGTTAGTTTGTTCTTTCTTGACCTTACCAGCAGAAATCAAAGGATTAGATAAATATTGAACTTTTTGTAAAGATGTGCGAGGTATATTAAAGATCTGCAACTCACCCCTAAATATTATACCATAGAAATTGTAAGGTACGATTCTAAATGCATGAAGGGATTCTAAATGCAGGAAGAAAATGCGAGTTTTGAAGACCTAATGGTTGACCTACAAGATACGTTGCAAGAGGCCACGAAAGCTAAGAGAGAGGCGCAATTGGAGACGGAGAAACGTAGGAAAGCAGAAGTGGAATTTACAAAAGCATTCCAGAGGGTATGCACCTTAATCTTCTTTCTTGTTGTTTTAGATGCAAGGAAAATAATTTACCTTTCTACTGTATTTACCAGTATAGAGAATGCGAAATGTCCTTCAAAGAAGCGGCCAAACAGAAGGAAGATGCAAGCTCGCTCTTGAGACTTTCGCGACACCAGTACGAGGAAGTCACGAGAGAACGAGACGAAGCTGTGGATGAGTCTGAAACAATCGACACAAAATTGAGATCGCTGGAAGCAGAAGTTAATGAGGCTTCGCGAGAGCGGCGCGAAAAATTGCAAGAGCTGGAAGGATCACGGCTAAAAGTCGTCGCTTTGGAGGAACGAAACCTGCAAATTTTGCAAGAGAAGGACTCTGCAGTCCGGCAGCTCCAAGAGTACCTGCATCCAAGCTCGGGAATCGACCCCTCGACGTCGGCCTCTTCGTCAAAAACCCTAATATTCCGGCAATTCTCCTGGGATGAAATGAAAGCCGCCACCTGCGATTTCTCCGAGGGCTTGAAAATCGGAGAAGGAAGCTACGGTACGGTATACAGAGGCGAAATCGAAGGAGAAATCGTGGCGGTGAAAATTATGAGGGATGAGGGTTTACGGGGCCGGCAGGAGTTCCAGCACGAGGTATACACATTAAATATATAAAAGTCGTTATGAGAATTGTAAAACACTGGAGATCTTGGTCTAATTAGTTAAATCAATTAAGAAAACTTACTTTTACCAATCTTCTTCTCACAGATGGATCTTTTAAGAGATATACACATAAAATATATAAATGCCGGTAGAAGAATTTTAAAAAGCTGGAGATCTAGATCTAATTAGTTAAATCAATTAAGAAGACTTACTTTTACAAATCTTCTTCTCACAGATGGATCTTTTAAGAGACATTTGGCACCCGCATTTGGTACGCATAGTAGGAACCTGCTCTGAGCGAGGATGTTTAGTCTACGAATATATGTGCAATGGAAGCCTGGCAGATCGTCTGAGCTGCAGAGACGGCACTCCGCCGCTCCCCTGGCACACCAGAATACGCATTGCTGCCGAAATTTGCTCGGCCTTGCGATATTTACACAGTTTTAGGCCGGATCCAATCGTCCACCGCGATCTTAAGCCACAAAATATACTGCTGGACGAGAATTATTTAAGTAAGATCAGCGATTTCGGCATCGCTCGAATTCTTTCAGAAGAGTATTCACGGAAAAGAACGGAGATAAGAGGAAAGTTTTGTTACATGGATCCTGAATATCTGAGAAGCGGCGAATTCTCTACAAAATCTGACGTTTACAGTATGGGAGTGGTCATTCTTCAGATTCTCACCGGCAAACCGGCGTTTGGACTGGTGAGAGAGGTGAAACGCGCCATGTATAAAGGTAAATTGAAGGAGATTTTGGATCAGAGTGCCGGGGAATGGCCATCTATGCAGACCGCTGAATTGGCTTATTTCGCCTTATATTGCGCCGAATCAGACAAAAATAAAAGGACCGGCCTTGAACCAGACGTCATGAAGTCGTTGGATGATCTTCGAAACTTTGCAGTCGCTGCATCGAACCCCGTTGGCCAAACGTCGGTGCAATTTGCTCAAGAGCCACACATGCCGACCTTCTTCGTTTGTCCAATTTTTAAGGCAGGCCCCATTTTCTGACTCCTTGAAAATTTCATTACAGTAAGATACTAAAATAAATATTTCCCGCACTACTAACTGAATTAGTTTATTCAAGCCTTTGAAATCCGTGTTTGAGTATGAAAATTGAAGTTTAGATTAAATGAGTAGTTGTAATCTGCAGGAGATTATGCAGAATCCTTATGCGGCAGCGGACGGTTTTACATACGAAAAGGAGGCAATAGAGGCATGGTTCGCAAGCGGCCATGATACGTCGCCCGTGACAAATGTGAAAGTTGATAACAAGAAGCTCATCCCAAACCATTCTCTGAAATCCGCCATCAGGCAGTGGCAAGAAAAAGGCAATTTTATGAATCTCATGTATGTGGAATCTGAATAATATAGAAAAGATTTACTTATTTAAATTCATTTTCCCCAGCCCTTGCTCTGGTTGTTCAGAGTTACAGATCCAGGTGAGATGGCGTTGACCATTTGGCACTCCATTCGACAATAAATTGTATTTCCTGTTGAGAAAAATAGTGCTCAAATTCTCGTTTGAGAAAAATAATGCAACGGCTGTCTCATTTTGACTGAAATTCTTTTTTAAGTTCTGTTTGTTTTCATTTTGCTTTTGTCAAGGAAAGTTATTTTGTGTTATATGAATTATTTACAAATTTAGTGAAATCCTTCGTTTTTTTTTTGCAACAGCAATAGTACAGGTTGTAGTAGAATTGCAGCGGTTTTCTTCTCAATTGATATAAAAGCACCAAGTCGCAAAGGTTTTGAGCTAGCTTAGCTGGTTAAAAACCACCAAAAACAAAAGACATCAGCAAATTCTTTTATGCAGGTTCCTTCATCCAGTGGCGATTAGTACGACTGTTGAACGATAAAAATGCAAACTTTAATGGTGTTTAAAGAGATGTACATAGGAAATTATTCAGTTGAGTTGTATAGATCTTTAAGATTGGAATGTATTGACAACAAAAGGTAGGAATGAAAAGAAAGAGTCAAAGAATAATGATGTTCTAGGACTGTTCCAAATCTTCAGTGTTTTAGCATTTTTCTCAGAATCGTCATCGTTAAAAATGTTAAGAGGGCTTCGTACATGTCACCTGGCCTATTTAAAAGGCGCAAAGAAAGTTAATTTGGTTTTTTAAGAATTTACAAAAGGAATTTGAGAAACTTCAAATGTAGAACAATAAGAAGATGAGTAATTTTTATGCTCTTAAGTACAAGATATTAAGAGTTTAATTAATTTGTGAAAAGCTTATTAGATCCTTAAATTCAATGCTTATTATAATAGAACAAAGTAGAAGTTAACAACTCTACAGTTGGCAAATTCATGAAATTATTGTCATCTTCTAAAAGTGGATTGGGTAGACTTAAAAAAAAATTAGAAAAAATATTTACAATGAAGATTAAAGTTTGAGAAAAAATTATGATTGAAAATCTCAAAGAGCTATAAAAAAAAAATACACATGATATTATTAAAAAAAGAGACCACAAAGTATACAAATTCATTTTTCTAATAGATTTCATTGTTTTGAGAGGGAGTGTGATGTTAGGGTAATTGTATGGAAGTGGGGATAAAAGAACGTTGAAAGTGGTCAATTTTTCATTGAAATCAATTAATATTGAATTTGGATGAGCAATACAAGATATGTAAATTCAAATTTAAAAAATATGGTAGGACTAAAAAATTTAGAATTCTAAATCTAATTTATAAACTACTAAATATAAACGAAGCTTTGAATAGCTTTTGACTGGAGCTATGAACCAGTGGGGCCACAGTAGGGGGGCCCATCCCCATTACATATCTTCGAATTATTATTATTATTATTAATATTATTATTATTATTATTAGATTGACCCCAAGACCTTCCTCATCCTTTGGAAGGCCAAGAGTCACAGCTTAGAATTTCACTTTAGATGTCCCTATTGGGAATTGAACTTGGGTCTCCACAATGAGAACCCAGTGTTTTAACCAGTTAAGCTCAACCCCTTGGACAAATGTTACAGTTATATTTGTATTAGGAGCATGAAAAATTGAGAAGGGTGAGAAAAAGGTATATGCTTTGATATTTAATAGGGTTTGTGTCTTTTCAAACTCTTTTGTCATCCTTATGTCACTCCATGACTCTGACATAAGAAAGATTTCATTCTTTGGCATTTATCATGGGTTTTTTGATAGTCCTTTAAATGGCCTCAAACTATATCAACCTAACCATCTCTACTAGTGTGTTGTGTCCTTAGTCCTAGAGTATATATAGGGTTATGAGTAGTCAACTTGTGCCTACCTTCTCCTAATTAAGTCATATTATCATTATTATATTGCTTTTTAGTTGTTTAGGTTAGGCTACGACCTATATCGTCATATTTAGGTCCACCTGGATGATATCATAAGCATGAGTAGGGTATATATTGGAGGTAGCAAGTCTTACTTTATGATGAAATTTTGACATCTGTTCTCATTGGAGGTATTTGGGGGTTCTCCCCCTCCAAGTGACTTTCAACTATTATAACGTATTTGCAACATATTTCATGTGCCATTTATTTCATACAAGCAATATCAAAGCATTATCCTACCATTGTGAAGGCAAGGCATTTTCTTCAATTTTGGAGGTCATTTTTTAAATCACATATCTTTCCAGTTTGAGTGAATTATTTTTTTTGGATTATTTGGAGCAAAGATCCCAAGCCATGATCAACGACTCCAAGTACATCCACAAAGAGAATATTAAAAACCAGGAAATGATATTGAGCAAAGATGAAATGAACTGTGTAAGAGATCTTCTTATAAAGAAGAGTGAAAGAGGGAGCACCAATGAGGTGCGAGGGTAGGTACAACTAATTGCCAACTATGGGAACAAATATTAATGTAGGCAAACAATAAAATATTAATAAGTTTTACCTAACCTCCTAATAACTAGCCTAAGTAAACCTAATCTTGTGAATATCTATATTCATTTACTCCAACACCACCTCTTATGTGAAACTTAGGGGGAATATTATTATGCAATATGATATGGGTCCTATTGGCAATTGACACTCATTGGATTCACTTTGTTGCCATTGATGGCAACATGATCAGATTGAAATCGTATACCGATATTAGGAGGCATAAAGTGAAGACACCGGCTTTGGAGCATTCAGGGCTACACCGACACCTCCACCAGCACTAGCATCAATACTTCAAGGAAGCTGACATCAAGGAAGACTTATTTAGTAAATCATTTTGTAATTATTGTCTAGGCCGATATTGAATATCTTTTATAATGTATTGTAAGCCAACATAAGGCATATTGTTTGTAATGAGTATATAGGTCAATCTACTAGGTCATTTTGAAATATAATAGTGACATGATATGGACATAGAAGAATATAGAAGAACTGCATAATGTGAAGTATATGTATGTAGAACATTTTGTATGTGAATGTTATATCATGCAATGATCTGTAGATAGCTTGGAAAACATTCTTGGAGGAGAAGAGATATCAGTAGTACTGTTTAGGGTTTATGAACCAGTACAGAGCAGAGCTAGAACCGGAACTCTATTTGGCATAGCAGATGCATTCTTTAGTTAATTTTTAGTGTTTTATTTTAGCAGAAAGCTTGTAGTCAGTGAGGCTCTTTAGTGATGAGTCGTATGCTCTAGGAAGTGTTCCTTCCTACATGTGCAGGACCCCCATTATATGTAATATCTTTTCATATGGCTAGTGAATTGATATTATGGGTCACAAATCCTACCGTGGTTTTTCCTCTTTGAGGTTTTCAATGTATAAATTATGTGTGTTATGGTGTTCATTTATGTGGATGGTTTATTTGCTTCTTGGTATATGTTTATTTGTTTACCAATTTATATGTGTATGGTATGAAAGGATACAATCTTACCATACTGATAGAACATTGATTCACCCCTCCCCCCACCCTCTTAGTGTTATTGGATCCCAACAATTGGTATCAGAGCCTGGTACCTCAGAAGAACTTTAACAACTTGTGGAAGATCCTGAAATCAGAATCTTTGAACATGGCTATGGAGAAGCAACTTGAGATGGCTCTTGAGGATTATGATGCTAAAAGGATAAAGAACTTGAAATTACAAGATAAATTGAATTCTGCTAATGAATTCATTCTTATCCTACAACAAAGGTTATCATCAGCTCAAGCCAAGAGAAAAGAGGTTTTGCAAAACCTGAATTATGAGGAGAAGAATCCATTTAAGGAACAATGTCAGAAACTAAGTCAAGCAAACATGCTCATGAAGAATGAAATGCAAGATCTGACTATGAGGTTATCAAAAGATATTGAGGATAGAAAGAAGAAGGAAGATAATCGTGTTATATCTCTGAAGAACAAATTTGATGAATGTGGCAGATTGACTCATGAGAATAATCTGCTAAGAACTGATTTGGTATACTCCCAGAACAATGAACAAGAACTCGAAAAATAAATAACTACTTTGAGAGATGATCTGACAACTGTAAGTGAGTATAAAGAAAAATTCAGGATTAGTTCTGCATAGTTGGATGACTTATTGAAAAGATAAAGACAGATTGATGATTCTAGAGGACTTGGATTTGTACAAGGTGAAAGCTCTGGTACTACAAATGAAGATCGGACAACTGGTATGGAGAACTCATTAGAATAGAGGAAACCAGCAAGGCAATCTAATGCTTATAAATTCAATGGAAGATGTTTTATTTGCAATAAATTTGGGCATGTGGCTGAACAATGTAGAAATAAAGCAAATCAAGACTACAATTTTTGTTCCCGTTCAATGCATAAATTGCAAGAAATATGATCATAGATCAGAAGATTGTAGAATAAATGTTAAATGTCATGCATGTAGAAAGTTTAGACATTTTGATAGTCATTATAGTTCACTTAATGGTATCAGAGATGTCAAAGCAATTCAAAAGAACAATGTTACATGTTATGCATGCAACAAAATAGGTCATATTGCTAAGTATTGTAGAAGCAAGACCCAACTGGTTAGCAATGATAAAGATAATGAGAAAGGAAAGAAGAAGGTAGATGAAATACAACAAGATCACACCAAGAGATGGGTTAGAAAATTTGAAGATCCAAGTGGAGATGGATCTACATTAGTAACTCCACCGGTAGAATAGGGTATTCCTCCACCAACGGGAAATTCCACCAGTAACTGAGGCATAAGCCTTAGGGGTTGGCAAAGTAATTACAAAATCTTGCATATTACTCCGGAGGAGATCCGGAGAGTTGTGTTCATCATTGATGAACGTTAACCCGGAACAAGATTGTGAAACTGACATCTGCTAGGGTTGTTTGCAAAGCATTTATTACAGAGAAAGATTAGGTTTCATTTGCTAATAAAAAGGGTAAGTGAATTCATTTTCACTCACCAAGCATTCAAGCATTTAGAGAAAAGAAAAGGGGAATTTTAGGTGAATTAAGAGGAAGCAAAAGCATTGTGAAATAATTTCAAGCAGTTATATGAGAAGCACTCAATCTTCCACCAGCGTTCACTTTCAAGTATTCTTTGAAATGGCATTTGGATCTTTAGCTCTTACTTTCATTGCAAATCCCACCATTGTCGAAGTCAAGGATAGGCTAAGGTCCGTATTCAAGAAGGTTCCCGAGATTGCTAAGAAAGAAGACTCCGCGGGAGCATTTTCTAGGGTTCTTGACACCGTGATGTATGTTGAAGATGTAATGAAATAAATTCACTACACCCTAGAGGATTTGGGCATAGAGGACATCAAAAGCATGTTCACTCTATGATATTGGGAGACTCCAGAATCATCAAGCCAGAATACAAAGCAATTGAGGGTCTAGGGTTAACCGGTATTCTGTACATATTGGAATTCAAAGATGAGGTTATCATATACGTTCTCAGCAGGGTTCACAACGAATTTATCTGGCTGGATCAGCCTTACATGATCATGAAGGAGGCTATTCAAGCTGTCACCGACTTACCCAAAGTCAAATAAGAACCTGGCAAGAAATTTTCCAACAATGAGGTCAAAAAACTCACCAGTGCAACTCTTGATAGCAGATCAATAAGGATCAACACAATCATCGATACTGATATAAAATTTGCAAGCATGATAATAGGTTATAAGGTAACTCAATCCAACTGATTGAATTTTGTTGCTAGTTCATGCATTCATGCTGCATATCAGATGTTGAGGAATGATGTAAAGTATGATTTATGTGAGTGGATGAGGAGTGAATTGATGTTAAAACTTGGTAAGATTGAGTTAAGAAAGGTACTTTTAGATATAGAAATGTGATTGTTTGTTTAATTCTTTACTTCCTGAATGAGCTACCTGGTCTAGGGAAGAAGCATTGGGCTCATGACATACCGGTAGGTATGCAAATCAAGGAAGCAATCACTAGTCTTGGTACCGATAGAGATGAGAAACTTTGGGGGTATTTCAAAATATTCCATGAAAACATGATGCACAGGGAGAGAATATCAAAGAACATTGTGGAGAAGTACTCCACTGATATCTGTTTTATGGTAAAAGCCGATGAAACTCTTATGGAAGCAGTTGAACTTGGGACCATATGGATTACAGAGCTTGGATATGAGGTAGATGACAACATTTTTTAACTCTATGCAAAAATATTGTTAGATGCCCCATTAGATGATAAAACAGAGCATTTTGGTATGCCAGGAGAGAAGGCCCTTGAAGTGAAAATCAGTTTTAATAGGAAGAGAAGAGAGAAGAAAATAGAGAATATGTTTGCATATGTAAAGGATGTAACTCATAAGAGAGACACTCAACTGGGTTCTGGATCCAAACAGGGAGGAAAATTGATAGAGCCTAGTATTGTAGAAGTGAAGAAGCTTGAAGCTTTCATTTCTCCTATCACTTCTGATTCTGACCCTGAGGATAATGAACCTCTAGCTTTCAGAAGGGTACAAAGGAAGAAAGTGGTACAACCACCCGGTAGAGCGGAAGAAGGCAGAGCCTAGGAGGAGACTTGTTAGAAAGGCAACTAAACCTACCGCACCTCCACCACCAATAAGGAAGCCTATGCAAAAGAGGAAACCAGTCACACCTACAACGACAATCCCAAGAAAAAAGAAGAAGGGTGATGATACTAAAACCGGTAAGACCACAATGACTTGTGTTGAGCTTATTGATGAAATTACAAAAGATGGAATTTTTAAAAATGTATCTAAGTATTATGAACACTTAGAATAAAATGAGCAAAATGAAATAGAAGAGGCTATTTTTTTATATATAGACATCTATAAGAAATCCTTAGTTAAAATTTTGAAGCAGATACCTCTATCTTTGATAATAAACTTGAGGCTAGAAGACTTGACGTTGTAAGGAGAGATAGGGAGATTAAGGAAGTAGCGCTTTTAGAAATGTGTGGTGATATAAACAATGAGGAAATGAAAAGATGCATAGATGTTGCAAATAGGACAGTTTTCAATAGTAAACCTTGATAGACAAGCCTTATGATGGGCAGAGTAAATGAGGTGATAAATGAGACTAGTAAGGGTTGGACCAAATTCTTTTAGAAAAATCTAGATTTTCTCACATGTCAAGAAGAATTTACAAAAGAAACAACTTCAACCATTCCTGACAAATCAAAAGGGAAAGGTATTTTGGGTAGTTCAACTCCAATTTTGGCACAACCGGTAGTAAAGGAGAGTGTACAGTTTGTACCAGCACAAACCATTTTTGAGCAAGGTAGTGTACATGACACTATAAATATTGTGGATAATAATCCACCAGCAGTAACTGAGTCCATACCAGCAATTAAAATTGATTCCCCAGCAAAGGTTTTGGCAATTGACACTTCTCAGGTTAAGAAGAAATCAGTCTCTGAGATGTGTCCAACTAAGTTGATGATGATAGCTACTCAGAAATTACTGAAGGAAGGTACTACATATAAAGGAATAATTGATCAATCGGTTATAGTGTTGCACAGATTGATACCTGACTGTCAAATTGAAGATGGAGCAAGCCCTTCCGGCAAGCTCAAGACTCTAACAGAGCACATTTCTAACAATTTTCAATCTCTGAAGTAGATTGCAGACCGACGGGGTTTGGAAAAGTTCACAACAGCTAAAAGAATAGCTTTTGATTAGATCATAGATACATAGAAGAAGAAAATTGAAGACAAACTTATTCTTATTGAGGTTTGTTTAAAATAATGTACAAATATCTACAGAGTGTGTTGTAACATAAAAATTCTTATAGCTAATGTAGATGGCAAATTGAAGGAGTTATATGATAAGATAGCTAACATTTCTAATTCTTTTGATGGATTAACTGAACTGGCCACATCTGTTGATGGATAAATTTTGTCCTTGGAGAACCATTTTTTTGCTTTACAGAAACAGAAAGATAAGAGAATTCACAGGGCAAGAAATCTTAGAGGACTGGTAAGTCCAAGATTAGATTCATTGGGTGTTCATAAGAAAGAGTGCATGGACATGATAGCTAAACCCAAACCGACAAAAGACAAAGACAAGAAAACACTAGCACACTTACTAAGTGGACTAGTATCCATTTTTGAAACTTTCAAAACCAACTGAGATACACATCTTCAGTTATTGGATAAGGCATACCCATAAATCTTGAAGCTGGTTAAGCTCCAGTGAAATTAACAGTATTTATTTCTTTCTTTCATTGGTATTTAGCATTAATGTCAAAGGGGGAGTATGTATATATGTAAAAAATATCAGAAAATACCAGATAAGAACACATGGGAAGGATATCAGGATATCAAATGAAGTGTATTTCTCAGGGGGAGCATATTTCAGTTGAACTGGCAGGGAATCCATTTTTTACATGAGTGTTGCCATCAATGCCAAAGGGGGATATTATTGGCAATTGACACTCACTGGATTCATTTTGTTGTCATTGATGGCAACAAGATCATATGGAAGTCATATACCGACATTAGGAGGCATAAACCGATAGACACCATCTTTGGATCATTCAAGGCTACACCGACACCTACACCGGCACTGACATCGATACTTCAAGGAAGTTGACATCAAGGAAGATTTATTTAGTAAATCATTTTATAATTATTGTTGAGGCCGAAATTGAATATCTTTTGTAATGTATTGTAAGCCAACATAAGGCATATTATTTGTAATGGATATATAGGTCAGTCTACTAGGTCATTTTGAAATATAATAGTGACATAATATGGACATAGGAGAATATAGCAGAACTGCATAATGCAAACTATATGTATGTAGATCATTTTGTATGCGAATGTTATATCATGGAATGACCTATAGATAGCTTGGAAAGCATTCTTGGAGGAGAAGAGATACCAGTAGTAGTGTTCAGGGTTTATGAACCGGTAGAGAGTAGAGCTAGAACCAAAACTCTATTTGGCATAGCAGGTGAATTCTTGAGTGCATTTTTCAGTGTTTTACTTTAGCAGAAAGCTTGTATTTAGTGAGGCCCTTTAGTGATGAGAAGTATGCTCTAGGCAATGTGCCTTCCTGCATGTGCAAGCCCCCATTATATGTAATATCTTTTCATATGGCCACTAAACTGATATTTTGGGTCACAAATCCCATCGTGATTTTTCCTCTTTGAGGTTTTCCACATATAAATTATGTGTGTTACGGTGTTCATTTATGTGGATGGTTTATTTGCTTCTTGTTATATGTTTATTTTTTACCAGTTTATATTTGTATGGTATAAAAGGATAAAATCTTATCATACCGACAGAACACTGATTCACCCCGCCCCCCTCTCAATGTTCTTGGATCCCAATAGGTCCCAACAATGAAGGACATGTTAGGTACCCATGTACGATGCAAATGCAACTAATCTCTTGTAAACAGAGAAAAGCAGAAAAACTCATGGGACAAAACTACTCTCCAAAAAAGAGATAATTCAAATAATTATAAGTGATAGGATGAGTGATGAATGGAGGGCGACAAGATGAGTATTGAATGGATATCTCAACACTAATACCCCCCTCCAAGAACTACATCCATCATGAAAATACAATCAATATCCCCCCATAGGAGAAAAACAGAGAAATTAGACATTGCCCCCATAATGAATAATCACCTATAAAAGTATGTGTTTGAAGACAAAAAAAGATACAATTCTTACAAATAAATTCTCTCATTTAAAAAGAAACAAAACCATATATATATGCAAGTATGCTTCCCATACTATATAGGAATTGGTAGGAAGTTGAATCCAAATGTGCGATAGTGTCTCTGATAAATAAATGTGTGATAGTGTCTCTGATAAATACTCAAGTATCTCCTTGTCCTTGAAAGATGATGATGTCACCATATAATCCAACAAACAAGGTGACAAACTGAAACTATCCAAAACTTAATATAGAGCAAGATCCAAAGATGAAGATGGTGTGACAATAGAAATGTAATGAGTATCATCAAAGGGGAAAGAAATACCCTCAAGAGTATCCTCCAAATCTGAAATGTGACTCTCCACAAACAATGCACCAACATCAAGAAAATGGGAATCCTAATTAGGAAGACAAATAGATACTTATTGATTAGGAATGATGGAAGTCTCTAATGAAAGAGAATCAACTACCTTTGACGAAGAATCGGAAACCTCAAAAGCAACCTCAAAGTAGAAAATTCCATAATAGTAACATAATGATAGGGTATATTCTCTGAAGGATGAAGACGTACATAGAAATCTGAAAGAGGATCATCTGGGAATGGATGAGAGTCACAATCTCCATATAACTCCCAAATATAAGTCCAAAGAGCAAGAGGACACTTAAAATATATAATGGACTCCAAGATGTTATTAGGGAAATGCATAGAAATGACTCCTATGACATTATCTCTCATACATCTTGAAGAAAATAATTTACCAGGTGTCATGGGTAGAGGAACTAGATCATACAAATATGGAAACAAATGAAGCTAATGAAGATGAGTGATAATTCCATTTCTCTATTTTACATAGTTCCTCCTCTTCAAAACAATCAAAGATGGATGAAAATAAAACCCCATTTTTTACTATGACATGTCTTCAATAAATGCTCAAAGATAATGACATCACAACATAATGGAAACTCTCAAAAAATACAAAAAAGGCAACATTAAAAACCTAAATTTCTACAAAAAATGTGAGGCCCACTGTTCAGTGTAAGGAAGTTAAGTAGTAGAACAACTTCCTACACTAATCTTGAGAGGAGGGTAATGCAAAAAAATTTACAGATTGTTACAACAGTTATAGAAAACAAAAATAGATATAATAACATTCAAACCATAACACAGTGATTTATATGGGGAAAACCCTTTCAAGAGTAAATTCCCATACTCCAAAAGCCGCCCAATATATTATCCAGCAATCAAAACAGATTACAATATACTTGCAGAGAAATCTCTTCACATGAGTACCACTAATCATGTATTTAGAAGTAACTCAATAGCCATAAGACTCTTACACACAAGCTCTATCTCACACACCTCATTAATAGGAGATACAATACAAGAAATCATCAAACGGTATTACAAACCATGGGATAAAACCACCCAATAAGGTGTAGCCAACCTTATCCCCCTTCTAGATGCCCTATGACACGTGTCCCTGCCTTTTACAACTGATTTATGTGTCAGATGTATTTTATATTTCCTATTCAAGAGTACAAACTTTCAGAGGCCATAACTTGAGAATCGTGTGTCCTATTGACGAACTGTTTCAAGCGTTGGAAATCTCGCAAAGTTCTCTATTGCCTCATAAACTGCTATGCCATTTACGTATAATTTTCAAGGCATTTCGAGGCCTCTAAAGTTCTCAAAATCAAATTCAAACCTTTCATTGGACCCCTCCAAGATGGAAAATTAAATATCTTCAAAACTATATATGATCTTGCAACATAACTTTACCGCAATGCTTATCTAGACAACCAGAAGCTTTGGGGAGAATTTTGTACCATTTCATCCTCAAATGAAAACTTACTAGGGTGATCATACGGATCTATGTCGCACTTTAGGCTAACAATGCCTATTCCGGCCGGAAGGGTTTCGACGGTAAGAACCTTTCTTTTTTTTAAATGTATTTATTTTAACATATTAATTTATATTGTATTTTTTTTAAATCATTTTTAATAGAAAATTAGTTTTTTTTAATGTAAAAAAAAAAATTATATATATTTTATCATATTAGTTTAGAATATTAGAAAATAAATACACACATACATATGTAAATACATACACATACATACATACATACATAAATACATACATACATACAAACCTACATACATACGTACACATACATACATACACCTACATAAACCTACATACACATATATACAAACCTCCATACAAACCTATATACAAACATACACAAACATACATACCTACCTACATACATGTATATACATAGATATAAAATAATTATATGTACACCTTAGGACATACACATACATACCTATGTCTTCATACATACATACAGACATACATGTACATACACATACATAAATACATACATGCATACATACATAAATACACATAAAATAATTATATACGCATTAGGACATAAATACACCTCACGACATGCTATGAGGGGTCGTGTGTGGTCCTAAGGGGTCACACATGTGTGACCCCTCAGGACCACACACGACCCCTCATAGGATGTCCTGAGGTGTATGTATGTATGTATGTGTATGTATACATCCTAAGGAGTATATAATTATTTTATATGACCCCTTCGGACAACTAAAGGCCCCTTGCTACACATGTGCACCCCTTAGGACCTATTATGACCACATAAGACCAAATGGTTTTGCAAGGGGTCATATGTGGTCCTAAAGGGTCACGCATGTGTTCTAACACATGTGTGACCCTTGAGGACCACTTAAGGCCCCTTGTGACACATGTCCACCCCTTAGGACCTATTAGGACCACATAGGACCAAATTTTGTCGCAAGGGGTCATATGTGGTCCTAAGGGGTCACGCATGTGTTAGAATACATGTGTGACCCCTTAGGACCACTTTAGGCCCCTTGCCACACATGTGCACCCCTTAGGACTTATTAGGACCACAAAAGACCAAATATTGTCGCAAGGGGTCATATGTGGTCCTAAGGGATCATGCATGTTTACCCCTTAGGACCACTTAAGGCCCCTTGTGACACATGTGCACCCCTTAGGACCTCAAAAGACCAAATGTTGTTGCAAGGGGTCATATGTGGTCCTAAGGGGTCACACATGTGTTAGATGGTCCTAAGGAGTCACGCATGTGTTCTAACACATGTGTAACACCTTAGGACAACTTAAGGCCCCTTGCGACACATGTGCACCCCTTAGGACCTATTAGGACCAAATGGTTTCGCAAGGGGTCATATGTGGTCCTAAGGGGTCACGCATGTGTTCTAACACATGAGTGACCCCTTAGGACCTATTAGGACCACATAGGACCAAATATTGTCACAAGGGGTCATTTGTGGTCCTAAGGGGTCACACATGTGTTCTAAAACATGCATGACCCCTTAGGACCACTTAAGGCCCCTTGCGACACATGTGCACCCCTTAGGACCTCAAAAGACCAAAAGTTGTTGCAAGGGGTCATATGTGGTCCTAAGGGGTCATGCATGTGTTCTAACACATGCGTGACCACTTAAGACCACTTAAGGCCCCTTGCGACACATGTGTACCCCTTAGGACCTATTAGGACCAAATGGTTTGGCAGGGGGTCATATGTGGTCCTAAGGGTTTGCACATGTGTTCTAACACATGCGTGACCCCTTAGGACCACTTAAGGCCCCTTGTGACACATGTGCACCCCTTAGTACCTATTAGGACCACATAGGACCAAATATTGTTGCAAGGGGTCGTATGTGCTCCTAAGGGGTCACGCATGTGTTCTAACACATGTGTGACCCCTTAGGACCACTTAAGGCCCCTTGTGACACATGTGCACCCCTTATGACCTATTAGGACTATAAAAGACCAAATGTTCTCGCAATGGGTCATATGTGGTCCTAAGGGGTCACGCATGTGTTCTAACACATGTGTGATCCCCTAGGACCACTTAAGACCCCTTGCGACACATGTGCACCCCTTAGGACCTATTAAGACCACATGACCAAATGGTGTCGCAAGGGGTCATATGTGGTCCTAAGAGGTTACGCATGTGTTAGAACACATGCACGAGCCTTTCGGACCACTTAAGCTCCCTCGCGACACATGTGATCCCCTTAGGACCTATTAGGACCAAATGCTTTCGCAATGGGTCATATGTGGTCCTATGGGGCCACGCATGTGTTAGAACACATGCACGACCCCTTAGGACCACTTAAGGCCCCTTGCGACACATGTGCACCCCTTAGGATCTATTAGGACCACAAAACACCAACTGGTGTTGCAAGGGCTCATATGTGGTCCTAAGGAGTCATGCATGTGTTCTAACACATGCGTGACCCCTTAGGACCACTTAAGGCCCCTTGTGACACATGTGCACCCCTTAGGACCTCAAAAGACCAAATTTTGTTGCAAGGGGTCATGCATGTGTTCTAACACATGCGGGACCCCTTTGGACCACTTAAGGCCCCTTGTGACACATGTGCACCCCTTAGGACCTATTAGGACCACAAAAAACCAAATGTTGTCACAAGGGGTCATATATGGTCCTAAGCGGTCACGCATGTGTTCTAACACATGCGTGACCCCTTAGGACCACTTAAGGCACCTTGCAACACATGTGCACCCCTTAGGACCTTTTACAAGGGGTCATATGTGGTCCTAAGGGGTCACGCATGTGTTCTAACACATGTGTGAACACATGCGTGACCCCTTAGGAGCACTTAAGGCCCCTTGCGACACATGTGCACCCCTTAGGACCTATTAGGACCACATAGGACCAAATATTGTTGCAAGGAGCCATGTGTGGTCCTAAGGGGTCACGCATGTGTTCTAACACATGCGTGACCCCTTAGGACCACTTAGGGCCCCTTGCAACACATGTGCACCCCTTAGGACCTATTAGGACCACAAAAGACCAAATGTTGTCACAAGGGGTCACATGTGGTCCTAAGGGGTCACGCATGTGTTCTAACACATGTGTGACCCCTTAGGACCACTTAAGGCCCCTTGCAACACATGTGCACCCATTAGGACCTATTAGGACCAAATGCTTTTGCAAGGGGTCATATGTAGTCATAAGTGGTCACGCATGTGTTAGAACACATGAGTGGCCACTTAGGACCACTTAAGGGCCCTTGCGACACATGTGCACCCCTTAGGACCTATTAGGACCAGAAAACACCAAATGGTGTCACAAGGAGTCATATGTGGTCCTAAGGGGTCACGCATGTGTTAGAACACATGTGTGACCCCTAAGGACCACTTAAGGCCCCTTGCAACACATGTGCACCCCTTAGGACCTATTAGGACCAAATGGTTTTTCATGGGGTCATATGTACCCCTTAGGACCACTTAAGGCTCCTTGTGACACATGTACACCCCTTGGGACCTATTAGGACCACAAAATGCCATATGGTGCTGCAAGGGGTCATATGTGGCCCTAAGGGTGTGTTCTAACACATGCGTGACCCCATAGGACCACTTAAGGCCCCTTACGACACATGTGCACCCTTTAGGACCTCAAACAACCAAATGTTTTTGCAAGGGGTCATATTTGGTCCTAATGGGTCACACATGTGTTCTAACACATACGTGACCCCTCAAGACCACTTAAGGCCCCTTGCAACACATGTGCACCCCTTAGGACCTATTAGGACCTATTAGTCGTTAAAATTTAATTTAGTTGTTCATTTTAGTTAAGTGTTTATGTACATGTTTAATGAACTTAGTTCAAAAATTTAATTATATCCCCTTAAATATCCCCTTAAATCCCTTGAAGACCACTTAAAAGACCTTAGGACAACATAATTAGATGAATCAAAACAACATAATTAAATGAAATAATATATTTATAAATATAAATGAAATGAATGTACATAGATGAATAAAACGAATCCATGCATGTGTAAAAATATAAAAGAATCAATCCCCTTAATTATCCCCTTAAGACCACTTAAAACACCATAGGACAACATAATTAGATGAATCCAAACAACATAATTAAATGAAACAATATTAGTATAAATATAAATGAAATGAATGTACATAGATGAATAAAACGAATGTACATAGATGAATAAAATGAATCCATGCATGTGTAAAAATATAAAAGAATCAATCCCCTTAAATATCCCCTTAAATCCCCTTAAGACCACTTGAAACACCTTACGACAACATAATTAGATGAATCCAAACAACATAATTAAATGAAACAATATATGTGTAAATATAAATGAAATGAATGTACATAGATTAATAAAACGAATCCATGCATGTGGAAAAATATAAAAGAATCAATGACGCAAATATCCCCTTAAATGCCCTTAAGACCACTTAAAACACCTTAATACAACATAATTAGTTGTTCACTTTAGTGAAACTATATATACATGCGTAACTATATATACAACATTAATTAAATGAAACTATAAATGTATAAATCAAATTTAAATGAATACATAGATGAATAAAACATGTAAAATCAATGTATAAAACAAAAAATAAATGCATCAACAAAACTAAATTCCCACAAGTTATCCAAATTGCTACACATGTCTAGAAATATCTAAATATATATATGAGTTTATCAAAACAAGACCTATCTAATATATTGTACTTGTTCAAACATGACAAGTGAACTTAAAGCTCATGGTACATATTATTTGGATCCTCCCTATCTTTTATAATTTCTAAAAAAATTCATAATCTTCAATAGGCAACCTCCACTTTTGGTTGCCACGTCCTCTTTTTTGCAATGTCTCCAACTGTAATCTTGTCGCTATTACTAAGTGACTATAGTGTAGAACTTTTTGGCTAGGCATATAATCAATTAATGTTACACCATTTGTATCTATCTTTATTTGTTGATAATAGGTGCCTTCAACAACAACTAAACCAGTGGGATATTGTTGCCCATCATCATCACTGACTGATTCCAATAACTTGCATTTTGGTTGTGTGCATCTCAGTAGATAATAATCTACACTTTTAGTATTGTCAGGATCAGCAATCACTGCAAAAATATCACATGTGAAAATAGACCGTGCATGTATATATATTACAAGTAGTATTAGTTCATTACACATTTTTAAATTAATGAAGAATTTAAAAATTTGTACATGTACATATATGTAATTTACAAAATATGCATGCACGCACCTGTAACAACTAAATCAGAAACACGTTCATAATCAGCTAAATATAGAGGACGATGAATATCAATAATGTCACTATCTTCGTAAGGAGGCATTGTGATAAAATCTTTCATATCCCATTGCAAAACATATCCATTAGCAATATTTTGACAATGAGTATCTATGTTGTTCGCAATGCAATCAACACAAAAGCATGATTTTCCTCTTGCAAGAATAACACAAGGCTTGCTAAATCCCGTAGTCATGACTTGATGAAAACTTCTAATACCATTAATTGATTGACAATTATAAGGATTTGATCGATCAATATCTGATAATGTACAAAAATTATTTAGTCAATTTTAGTTCATTTCACTCTCACACACACATATATATATACACTTGAATTTTAAAAATATTTCAAGAACACCAAGAATGTTTAAAAAATTTATATATATATATATACCTTTAACTTCCCAAAAATAATGCTTGTTGTAAGTTGTATCACGACCAGCAAAATGATTTTTGCACCATTTAATAGTATCATTAGAATTACGTATGGTGTTAACTGTACAAAAGGTCTTTCTTTAGAAAATTGGACAACCCACATGCATGAAGATAATTTACCTACAAGATAATTTACCTGCAAGTTCATGTTGGCAAAGTGCACACTTCACACATGCTCCTGCTTCATCATGCTCTCCTTTTCCATGTCCACTTTCAAAGAAGTTCCACAAAAACTTTATGCTACGCCGAGCATGTTGTAGGGATAACCAGTTAAAAGCTTTTGCATGTTAGAGTTATCTTGTATTAGCTGATAATTATTTATTTAATTATTATTAGTCTATTAAATTCCATGCTTAAGCTAAACTTAGGCATTTAATAAATATTGTAGATATTTAATAATTATTCTAATTATTAAATACACATTATCCCTTTAGGGTTTCTTTAGGGTTGCACATATTTAGGGTTGTTGTTATCCTTTTATAAGGATTGTATTGTACTTGTTAATTCAATTGATTCCCTTTCTGAATGATAATCTTCTTCTTCAGAGCATTTAAGCTTTTTTTATTTATGTGCCTCCATTCTTCTCTTGTGACAGGTTTTTGCATGCAAGTGTTCTTGGGATCTTTGAAGTTGTATTTTCTTAACTTCTTCATGGTATCAGAGCCTACATTTACTACTGCCTGTTCCTGATTTTTTAGAAGATTTTTTGGATGAGGGTTTCAAGCTTTTTCAGAGTTTTTTATTGGATCTGGGGTAGCTGTTTTATTTTTGATCATTTTAAGCTCAAACAAACCTCACTGTTGAGCTCAGAATGCCCAGAAACCCCCCATTTCCACATAAAATTTGTAAAATTTGGATTTTGGACATTTTTTGGCATAAATTTTGAGAAATTCATCTAAAAAAACATTAAAAAAAAAAAATTTCAAACCCATTTGGGTCAAAAAAGACCTCACTGTTGGCTTCCAAAGGGCGTTTCCAATCTTTTTGATATATAATTCGACCTATCTCAGTGACAAGGGCATCTGGGCCATGATTTTTTCATTAGCACATTTTACGAGGCAGAAAAATGCATACGGTGTACCTGCAAATGCGTCAGAAAATTTTCGTCAAAAAAAATATATATATTTTTTCTTAACCTTCTTTATTCCCTACAAGACATTTTTCTTTTGGCCGTAACTTGGTCATACGGAGGCGGTTTTTCAAAAACTTTATATTGTCGGAAAGCTTTTCTTGAGCTCTCTTCAGATCTGAAGGTTTGAACTTTTGATTTTTCTTTTTTGATAGCATTTTTTTCTGTCAAAGCCAGAGGTTTCTTTTTGCACTCTAGGAGACATAACTTGAGCATCCGAACTCTGTTTTTTCAAAACTTTATATCGTTGAAAAGATTGTTCTATTTTCTTTCTATTCATATGATTTTTCTTTCCAGATTCTGCTCTAGGTATATTCTATTCAATATTTTGTTTTTCAGCACTCTGGTGAATATCTTGGATGTTTCAGGTCCTAGGATTTCTTTCTCTTAGTAGGATGTCTCGTCTTTGGCTGTTATTTCTGTTTCTACTCTTCTGTCTCTTCTTATCATTGTAGCATTTTATTTATGCAAACACAGTGAGATAAAGTGTCATCATGCATTGTTTACTTGGGATCTTGCACAGCTTGTGCCTTATTGTGCATGCACTACTTATAAAGTGCCATGGGGGGTTTGATGTTTGCCTTTTGTTTGTCATCCACCTTTATCCAGTGAGTGTTCCTTCCATGAAATTTGCCTCATGATGTGTGTCAAGTGAGTGTTCCTTCCATGACACTATGTACTTTCTCAGCACCTCCGATGTTCCTGGTTCTTTGTCATGTAGCTCTTGTTGGTTGTTCTTTTCAGTGTACCTATCCCTCTCCCTCTTCAGCATTATGGGGAGGTTTGTCGTGTTGGTTCTAATGCTTATGTGGTTCGATTGATCATCTCTTCAAGCTTTGGTGTCTCATGCCATCTGTATCTTCGAGTTTATTTGTTTGCCCTTGTTTTCCATCTGATTCAAGTAGTGTCATTTGAGGGAACTCATGCAAATTATAGTCTTCTCTACCTGGTCATGTTCTATTTCAGTGGAGGTTCTTTAGATCAGCAGCTACTCTTCGACAGTGTTTGCATCTATTTCATGCTTCAGTGGTGTTCTTCTTGCGTTTCCATCTCTTTTCGGAGTAGAGTTTTTTTCCCACCTGGTTTTCTCTATTTCTCCATTTCATAGAGATTTGGTTGTGATTGAGTACCTCATCAAGCCTTGTCGCCGAGACCCGAATTTGCCTTCATCATGTAGTTGCATTTTTTACTTCTTGCATTTAGTTTTCTAGCTACTCACTAAGTTCATCTTAAGGGGGCGTGTTAGAGTTATCTTGTATTAGCTAATAATTATTTATTTAATTATTAGTCTATTAAACTCCACGCTTAAGTAAACTTGGGCATTTAGTAAATATTGTAGGTATTTAATTATTATTCTAATTATTAAATATACATTATCCCTTTAGGGTTTCTTTAGGGTTGCTATTATCCTTTTATAAGGATTGTATTGTACTTGTTAATTCAATTGATTCCCTTTTTGAATGATAATCTTCTTCTTCAAAGCATTTATGCTTTTTTGCTTTATGTGCCTCCATTCTTCTCTTGTGACAGGTATTTACATGCAGGGGTTCTTGGGATCTCTGAAGTTGTATTTACTCAACTTCTTCATTGCAGACTTAAATTGCCCTAACATGAATAACATATATATTAAATATATATAATTAAAAATTTTGACCTGTTATATATAATCAAATCATATATTTAAACAAAAAAACTTAAATAGTTAATTTCAAATCTAATGTACTTACCAGCACATCCATCTGACAAAATCCAATGTTGTGTACATTCTATCCCATGATCTTTAATATCTTCAAACAACATTCCAAAACAATGTGCTACATAGCTCCTATCATGACACATATCATCACTAATATAGAAATGGACCTCCTTGATGATAATGCGTTTATTTTTAGTACTCTCAATACCATCCACATGAAATTGTGCATGTCTATAGCAAACTTTTACAAATATTGCAACTTAATCAGAATGATAATATTGACTTTGAATTTTTGTGTGAGGACTAAATGTATAGTTCTTAGAGAAATCTACAATTGAAAGAATACAACTTGGTGGAAAACAATTCTTTGAATCACGAAACTGTTTAGCCTGCCATCTTGCACCATGACAATGTTGGATATGTGGATATATCATATTACGAAATCTATCTATAAACTGAATGTAGGGCAATTCACTCTGTTTCAACATAATTTTTTTGGATTTAGTTCCTGACTTACTTTGGTATGTCTCATATTCAAATCTCTTCCATATAACTAGTGCATGAATATCAAAATTCTTCGTTTGCAACACAAACTTACTCAAAAATCCACAATCATTGCATTCACCTTTTATACATTGTATTTTGAACTCATCGGAATCTTCTAATTTATCACATAAAATAGATTTCACAAATTGTGTTGTACTTGTAGGAATGACTAGATTTGGATTAATTGTTGCCATGAACGTCTTATATGATTGCAAGTGTAGATGAAATTCAACATGATTTTGACAACAACAAGTTTCACGTACCTTATTTATGCGTACAAAGCAAGGACAAAATCTCTCAAACATCCTTTGGCAAATCTTTACATCTGAAAATTCTTGCTTGAATGCTTCAAACAATTCACTTTGTGTTGTCTCTAAGAAATGTTTTGGATGTGTAATCTTTTTACCATCTTCATCTATCATCTGTATAGTATCCCTTATATTGCAAGAAACACGAGATTGGTTGGTCCAATAATCAATGACCTATTTTTTTACATCTTCAAAAAATTTGTCTTTTCTAGGAACCCTACAAATATTTACCATATTCTTTTCGATGTTTTCATCCAACATATTTCTCTTCCTAATGTATCTTTGAACAATTCTTCTAGATACATTCATTAATTGAGAAATTGCATTAACTTGTTTTTTACGAGTCAATTCCTTACTAGTAATCATAGTCATCAATGCTCTACGTGCAACACTTAAATCAACACCTCGACTTGTGTTCTCAATACAATTCAATGCTTCTTGTAAATTTTCTATTATACTTTCTTTTACTAATGTATCACTAGAACTTTTCTTATTACCAACACCCAACAAGTCCAAAACAAGTTTCATTTCCCTTTTCCTAAATACTTAGCAAATAATTGTGCTCTTCCAATAATAGACTTATTTTTAAAATAATCATCCCACAAATTCTTACAATGCAATTTTAATGTACTTTTAGGTATCATATCTTTAGATGGAATTTCATTGAAAGGACTATCTTCTACCATTTCCATCAAATTTTCCATACCAAAAAAAAAATCCATCTTGTACGTGAGTAGATGTTTCTTGAACATCATCAGGTTGATCTTGAACAACAACAAACTATTGTTGACTATGTTTTGTATGGCCTTTCATCTTATTGTCCCTTTTACGATCATACAACCTTGATCTAGTCCTCTTATTCGAACCCATTGCAAAAAATATTTAGATCTTCAAAACTTTGTGCTTTGATCCTAGAAACAACACATGCAAATATGCATATCTTCAAAATTTAGTGCTTTGAACTAAAAAGGTTATATATCTAATAACTTTTCATCGGTTCTTAACAAAAAAAATGTAATTAGTGAAATGTATAAATAACTTTGCATTCTTAAACTTAATATGTGTAAATTTCATCCATTTAGATCATTTGAATTGAATTCCAATTTTTATAATTTAGAAAATGAAAAAATAAGGCTCAAGAAATTTAGGAGCATTGATAAAAAGTAAGAAATTAAGTATACTTCAATTAGATACATTTGACTACATGCAATGCACATATGAACGTGGTTTAATTTAACATTAATTGCTTGAAATCACTTAGCTAATATATATAGAGAATTTGAGTCAAGTATTAGAAAATAAAATATAATATAATTCAGTACTAAATAGTGTTGGATATATAGCCAAGAAATGGTTATCGTCGTATCACAGTGACTAAAGAATATGGTTAATCTAAAAAATATTTAATTTCCAAAAAAACATCTAATATTGTAAATTAAGCATGATTGAAAAAATAATTTCAAATAACATACTTGGAATGGGTAGACGCCTTCCGAAAAAAAATTCAAAATCTTCACCCCTTTACAAAATTAGAAATATTCGCCCCTTTATAATCTTCCTACTCACTCAAAAATGCCACTTTATTTGAAAAAAAAAAGATTGTTTGCAAAAATAACTCTTATTATTTTCACATTTGATTGATTTGGTTTTATTAATGAAAAAAATAATTATTTTTTATATGTGGTTCAAGTGACCAGTCGCTTGTACAACCGGTCGCGTCGGCCGGAACTATTTTTGAATAGTTTCGATCGGAACGGCTTATGTGGAATGCCAAGTGGCAGCCACATCAACAAAAATGATGATTTTCTCAAACTTGTCACTTCTGCAACAAAATTCAATAGGTAAATTAAACTTATTAAAAAAATTTAAAAACCCCTATTTTAGAGATCGAAGTCACGATTCTACTCATATAATTTTTTAATGTTTTCATTACATTTAATATATTAACAATTAAAAATACTACAACTAGGTATTCTTTTGTTCGATATGAGTCTGCTTTGAAAAACAAAAATAAATATCAAATCACTTCAAAAAAAATTGAAAACAATATGGTTCACTAGAAGAGAGAGTCTTATCCAAAATGGTAATTTTAGTTTTTGGATTATCATAAATTGAATAGACAAATTGTAGTGGGAGACAAAAACTGCAAATTCTGGTGTATTCAACTTCCAAATGCTATTACAAAGAAAATATACATCAATTTTTTTATTTTTTTTTTCATGCACTATATAAATATGTGATCTATAATTGATATCAAAATAAGAAAACAAAAGTTGATTTACATTTACTTTTGAGGTAGGAACCAAACCCCCTATTTTTCAGCATTTTTCAACAATAAAAAAATGGACTTTAAAGCTAAAAAAACATATAAATTATTGACAAATTTTTTTTTAAAAATAGTAGACTTAAACTTCAACAAATTTTACACATTTCATCAGTCTACATCATCTTCAAATTCAAAATTCAAATAACACTTTTATGGCGACGAAATTGAACAGTTATTGTTGTGTTAGCCTTTTCCTTTGTAAAAGTGTGACACAAGTTTGTGCTTTTACCCACTATAAATATTAACCTCGTGTAAATGCAAGGTTAGACACCATTTTCCCAACAAATCTCCCACTTGTCGAACAACTTGCAAGAGAAAAGGGAGTATCAGCAAAATGAACCAATTTCTAGGGGTCATGAGGTCCATAAACTCTAGGCACCATCTAAACTTCTCTGTGCTCACAACCTTAGTTAAAGAATCTACAACATTCATCAAATTTTCTACCTTAACCAACTCCACCTTGCCATCTTCGACCATATTTCTGATAAAATGATACTAAACATCAATGTACTTGGTCTGGGCATGAAATGTCAGGTTCTTAGCTAGGTAGATCACGCTCTAAATGTCACAATCAACTATCACAAATCCTTGTTTTGTTCCAATATCTAAACACAATCTCTTAAGCCGAATGACCTTTTTACAAGTATGAGTAGCTTTCATATACTCTACTTCAGGAGTGGATAAAGCAATCACAGCCTGATGCTTACTCATCCAAATAATTGCACCACCAAATAAAGTAAACACATAAGCACTAGTTGATCTTCTTCTATCAATATCACCTACCCAATTCGAATCCACATGACCATGAATGTCAAGGGAAATCATATTTTCAACTGAATTGCCATGATAACACAAAGAATACTCTAAGGTACCCTTCAATTATCTAAAGAATCTTTTGACTACATCCCAATAAACTCTACCAAGATTAGACATATATCTGGATAGAACTCCCACTACTTGGGCAAGGTCTGGTCTAGTATAGACCATAGCATACATCAAACCTCCAACTGCACTTTGGTAAGGCACTCTGCTCATGTCTTCCATCTATGATGGGGATGTAGGACAATCTACAACAGATAATTTCATTTCAAGTGTAAAAGGAATACACAATGGTCTACAATCTTACATATTGAACCTCTATAACATTTAACTCACATACTTACTCTAGCCTAGCCATAGTTTTTTGTTCACTCTATCTCTTCAAATTTCCATCCCAAGATTGTGTTTTGCTGCACCAAGGTCTTTCATTTCAAATTTAGCAGCAAGTTGAGACTTTAGTTCTAAAATCATACCTTTCCCTTTACCAATGAATAACATATCATCAACATACAATGCAATGTATAGGAAATTATCATCATCAGTTTTATAATAAACACAGTGATTTGATTTAGAACACTCAAATCCCAAACTCAACATATATATGTATCAAATTTCTGGTACCACATCCTAGGACTCTATTTGAGGTTATATAGGGATTTATTTAATTTATAGACCAAATTAGTTTTAACTTTCACCACATAGTGCTCTGGTTGTGTCATATAAATATCCTCTTCCAAATCACCATGAAGGAAAATAGTTTTCACATCCATTTACTCAACTTCTAAATCATAAGGAGCAGCAATAGAAAGAAAAAATATAATGGATGTCATTTTGGCAATAGGAGAAAATATCTCACCATAATAAACAACCTCAACCTGAGAGTAGCCTTTTGCAACCAACCTCGCTTTATACTTCTCAATGCTTCCATCTGAACCAATCTTTTTCTTGAACACCCATTTGCAACCAACATGCTTTTGTCCTTCAGGCAGTGGTACAAGATCCCATGTATCATTCTTTCTCATAGTTGTCATTTCTTCTTCCTCCTCTTCTGAAGATTCAGACCTAAACAAGCTCTTGTCAACTTCTTGCTTATCTAGGGGTCTCAATTCAACTCTTTTAGGTGTAGAAGGGAATTGAATGACATATTCCTTTTTAGTCTTCTTTGGCTACAATGTAATAGAAGGAGACTTAATTTCTCTAAAAATAACATTTGTACTATGAATTACCTTTTGTGCAACTGGGTCCCAAAGCTTGTATCCTTTCACACCATAACTAGACCCGATGAATATACATTTGATAGACTTGTTGTCCAACTTTTTTCGCTTCTCCTTTGGCACATGTGTATATGCCTCGAAACCAAAAACTCTAAGATGTGTCAATGAAGGCTTGTGACCCGACCATGCTTCCATAGGCATTTTATCAACAAGACCTGATGTAGGAGACCTGTTAATTAGGTAGTAAGCAGTGGAAATAACTTCATCCCAAAAAAATTGTTCTAGACCAGCACCACTTAGTATACTCCTAGCCTTCTCTATCAATGTCCTGATTATTCTTTCTGCAACTCCATTCTGTTTTGGAGAATATGGAATTGTCTTTTTTTTGTTAATGCCACGATCTTTACAGAATCTATCAAAATCATTAGAGCAAAATTCACCACCACTATCAGTCCTCAAAACATTTAATTTTCTTTCCAATCTGCAACTCAACCATTGCTTTAAATTCTTTAAATCGACTGAAAACTTCAAATTTAATCTTTAGACAATATAGCCATGTCCTTCTACTTAAAGAATCAATAAATGAAACATAATATGTGGATTTTTCAATCGAAGGAACATCTATAGGACCAAACACATCTGAATGAATAAGATCCAAACACCACAAGTTTTATGAGAACTTTAGTAAAATCAACATGGTTTTATTTTTCATAAATGCAATGCTTACAAAAATCAAAGTCAAGATTACAATCATTCAAACATTCAACAAGGTTTTTATTTTTCAAGGTCCTTAGACCCTTTTCTCCAATGTGGCCAAGCCTTTGGTGCCATAACATAGTCTTCTTTGCAGGTAACTTTGCTTCAGAAGAAAGAGAATCCTTTGGTACCCAAAAGCCATTTCCATCTACTGAAGGTGAGACCCTCAAATCTTCCACAGGATTAATTTTTATCGAAGTTCTATTGCACTCAACAGTGTATGCATCTAGCTTATACAAAGTGACAAACCTGACACCTCTAGAAATTACCATAGAACCCTTAATCATCTTACATCTTGCATCAGAAAAGACTACCTGCACACCCACATCTATAAATTTTCTCACAGATAAGAAATTTTGTTTTAATCTAGGGATATGCAGGGCACCATTTATCCTTTTTATTCTACCATCAAAAACATTTATTCTAACTTTACCTTGACCAACAATTTCTAAATGTGAATCATCACCCAACTACACCTTACCTCCATTAAATTCTTTATATTCAGAATACCAATCCCTATTGGCAGTCATATGAAAACATGCACCTAAGTCAATTAACCAGGCATCATTACCTACATGAGTTGCCAAAGCTACAATAAATGCATCACCATTTTCCTTTTCAAACTCATAATCAGAATCAATCTTCTTCATTTTATTCTTCTTTTTCCTCTTTTCTTCTTCTTTTTCTTCCTCTTTTTCTTCTTCTTTTCTTCTTTGCAGTCCTTACAGATGTGACAAAGTTTACCATAATTCTAGCAAATGACTTTAGACTTTCTAGGAGATTTCGATCTCCCTCTTGATTTGGACTTATCATGCTTCTTATTCTTCTTTCCTTTATCCTTAGGTCTTCCACAAACATTTAGGGCTTCCTTTGAATAGAGGCATAACTTCCTCCACATCTCTTCACCAAGTAGGGCACCCACCACATCTTCAGACTTTAAAATAACAGAAGTACTACCGATAGCCATAACAAGAGAATCCCATGAATCAGGCAAAGAATAAAGCAAGATTTGGCATTTCCCCTCTTCATTCATCTTAACACCGACAAATACTAATTGAGCCACCAACATATTGCATGCTTCTAGGTGGTCTAGAATTCGTCAACCCTCTTCCATCTTCAAGGAATACAATTTCTTCCTCAATAAAATCTGATTTAATAAAGACTTTGCTTGATACATTTCACCAAGCTTAGTCCATATCTTCTTTGTAATGTTTTCTTCATGGACATTGATCAGAACTGAGTCTTCTAGGCATGGTCTAATTAGACCCTTGACTTTTTGGTCCATAACATCATACTGATCCACTGCAATAGGATCTAAGGGCCTTTGGACATTCCCATCAACATATCCCATAGATCTCGATCTATTAGCAGATCTTCCATCTTTATCTTCCACATCTCAAAATGTGTTCCATTAAATTTCTTTGCCTCTATTTTCCCTAGCAAACTTGCCATCTGAAAATTCCTGCAACAAGATCAAAAAGTGTCTTTTGCACAACCTCCCACTGAAATTTGGATTAGTTCAAAAAACCCAACAACCCACAACTGAAACCAAAGGTGATCAAGCTCCGATACCACTTGTAAGGAAGTTAAGTAGCGGAAAAACTTCCTACACTAATCTTGAGAGGAGGGTAATGCAAAAACTTTTACAGATCTTTACAATAGTTACATAAAATAGAAATAGATATAATAACATTCAAACCATAACATAGTGATTTACGTGGGGAAAACCCTTTCGGGAGAAAAACCCCACAGTATAAAAGTCACTCAATATATTATTCAGCAATCAAAACATATTACAATATACTTGCAAAGAAAGCTCTTCATAGGAGTACCACTAATCAAAGATTCAAAGATAACTCAATAGCCATTAGACCCTTACGCACAACCTCTATCTCATGCACCTCATATATAGGAGATATAATACAAGAAACCATCAAATGGTATTACAAAACCATGGGTTAAAACCACCCAATAAGGTGTAGTTGACCTTATCTCCCTTCTAGATTCCCTATGACATGTGTCCCTCCCTTTTACAACTCATTTATGTATTTGATGTATTTTATATTTCCTATTCAGGAGTGCAAACTTACAAAGGTCATAACTTGAAAACCGTGTGTCTTATTGACGAATCGTTTGAAGCACCGGAAAGCTAGTGAAGTTCTATATTACCTTTTAAACCCCTACACCATTTATGCCCACTTTTTAGGGTATTTTGGGGCCTCTAAATTCCTCAAAATTAGATTTAAACCTTTCATTGGACCCCTCCAAAATGGAAAATTTAATATCTTCAAAACTAGTCATGATCTTGTGACGTAACTTTACCATAATGCTTATGTAGTGAACCAGAAGCTTCGGGGATAATTTTGCACCATTTCATGCTCAAATGAAAACTTACTATAAATAGTAACCTCATGTAAATGCAAGGTTGAGACACCATTTTCCCAAAAATCGGGGGATGAGGAGCTCGATAAATTAATGTGGCAAGTTCTCGTGCTACGTCAACTCTAATTTGGCTATCAATAAAATTATTGAACCACTTCATCAATAAGGTTGACATAGCCTCCAACGATATGAACTCGATAATAAAGTGAAATAGAATTTTTTTATAAAAAAAAATCAAAAGTTGATAACTAAGTTGTTATATGGATCTATAAAAATAAGGCTTGGATAGAGCCACAATAATAAGGAGTATGGTCAAATTGAGCCAATATACAAATCCCAAGGCCTTAAAAAGTTATGATGAAGGGTCTCAATGCTAGAAAGAAGTCAAGTTGAAGGCTCTGACACCATGTTGGAGCAATGCTCCCAAGCCAAGTTCACAAATGCAATAAATTCCACAAAAAGAGAGAATATTAAACATCGGGGAAATGATATTGAGCTAAGATGAATGAAATGTACAAGAACTCTATGTATAAAGGAAGAAGCAAAAGAGGGAGCAACAATGAGGTGCGAGGGTAGGTACAACTACTTGCCAACTATTGGCATAAATATTAATGTAGGTAAATAATAAAATATTAATAATTTTTAACTTAACCTATGTAAACTTAAGATTGCAGCTAAATATTAATTTACTCCAACATTAAAAACACATTGAAGTATCTTCAATCATTTTTTTAGAGGAATTGGAGTAGAATTAAGAAATTTATTACAAAATTAGGGTTTCTATCTTAATTTTTTGTGAAACATATATCTCATAGATCTGAGTGAATTTCTTCCTTATTATTAAAGGTTTTTGAGGAGATTGTTAAAGATTATGATAAAAATTATAGAGAAATCAAAGCATAAAAAAGTGACCTATAAAAAAATTAGGGTTTCTAATAACCTCACTCTTAAGGTTACAACTCTACTAATTTTGTAATCACTTTTCTAAGTAACTCTTATTTTGACTCTCTTAAGTTATAGAAAAAAATTCGATAATTTATATTTCATTTTTGTTATTTGTTGCAAAAAAAATAAATTCCATCATGACAAGTCCATTAATGAGAGGCACGAAGTATGCCATGACACCTAGGAAAACGCTAGATAAGGAGGATGTAGAAAGTGAAGAAATTGCATCTAATGAGGGAGAGAAAAAAAGTCAAGGGTGATTTTGCTTTAATAAGGAAAAATGTAAGTGAAGGAATTTCATCAATGAAGAATGACATGTATGACTTATCAAAGAATTTAGAAATACTTATTCAAGGGATGAACTAAAAGAGGGAAGATTCTTCTAATAATATGAAAGACAATTCTTTTATTTGATATGAATTTTGTGTTTTTGGCTCAAATTTTAAGAAGGGTTATCTCTTTTATAATCATACCCAAGTTGGATATGCAAAAGTTTAATGAAAATGATCCAACCAATTAGCTTTACCAAATGGAGCAATTATTTGATCCTCACCATGTTCCAAGTCAACAAAATGTGGCTATGGATTCATTATACTTGTAGCACTTGACCATTTTTTTGGTATCATTGGTTTTGTGATGAGAAAAGAAAGAAAGGTTGTGTGCTCAAATAGGAAATTTTTCAAGAGGAACTTGCTACTCATTATGGAAATAATTTTATGGATAGCTACTTATGCAAACTCACTAAATTAAGTAAGATATGTTCGGCCAATTATTTTGTTAAAAAAATTCAAGCACTTTCTCTAAGAGTGTAGAATGTTGTAGAAGAATATTTGAAGAAATGGTTTCTTAGAGGTTTAAAGAACCACATAAAATATGGGGTGTGTTTGTTCCAACCACAAGACATGTCACAAGAAATGACTTATAGAAGAAGAGAATTATTTAGCCAATAAGCTACAAGGGATAAAAAAACATAAAAGAAAAGGATTCTTTAACAAACTAATTGGATCGATCCACTAGGTTGGCTTCACAAATAATTGAGGAGAGGAGAGAAAACTAAAATCTTGTGTTTGAATTGTGATAGAAAATATAGTTGAGGATATAAATGCAGTAAAAAGAAATTATTCTATGTAGAAGGCTTGAGTGAGGAAGAAGAGGAGGAACGAATATTAGAAAGTGACAAAGCATAAGATGTGTAAGCCCAAGATTCTCCATAGTTGTTTTTTGTTACACACTTGCTAGTTTTATTGTCCCACCATCACTCAAAGTGGTGGGATTCTTAAAGAAGGAGAGAGTAGTAGTGTTGATAGACTCGGGTAGTACTCATAGCTTCATTAACAAAAATTTGGCTATGCATTTGAATTGTTTTATATATCTAGCTCAGAAGTTTTAAATTTTGATTGCAGAGCATGGTATAGTTAATTGTTTTGGAAAAAAACACACCATTAAAATTATCTAGCATCTTGACTTCCCAATGTATGCTATCTCTATGGTGCAACATACATTAAATTTTGGGAGTACAGTGGCTTACTACTTTGGGAACAATTGAGATGAACTTTCAAGAGCTATTCATGAGATTTTAATATGAAGCAAAGATAGTGGAGCTAAGAGGGTTACATGCAAAATACCCACAAATAGTAAGCTCTCATCAAATGCAAACATTTCTAAAGAAAGGAATTGATGAATATGTGATCGAATTATTTTTATTATAAGTCTATCAATCAAATACCCCTGCCCCTCTAGATTTACAAGCAATTATAGATCATAACTCAATGGTTTTTAGAGAGATTCCTAAAGGACTCACCCTTAAAACTAGATCATTATCATGCCATACTAATAGTACCAAGAATCCAACTACCTAACATTGAGCCTTATACGTACATATTAAAAAGTGAGATTGAAAAGAGTGTTAAAGAGGTGCTAGAAGTAAGAATTATCAGGCATAACCAAAGTTCTTAATCCTCACCAATGGTAATGGTGCATAATAGGGAACAATCATAGTGTATGTCCCCAGACTATAGAGTATTCAATATGTACATTGTCAAAGATAAGCTTCCTATTCCAATCATTGATGATTTATTAGATAAATTGAATGGAGTTATGTTTTCGACAAGGTTAGATCTTAGATTGGGTTATCACCATATTTGAATTAAGAAAGAAGACATTCCCAAGACAATATTTAGGACTCTTGAGGGTCATTATGAGTTTTGGTGATGCCTTTAGGTCTTATTAATGCACCATCTACATTTCAAAGTTGGATGAACTTCATCTTGAAGAAGTTTTGGAGGAATCTTTTACTAGTTTTCTTTGATGATATACTAATTTATAGAAAGACATGGGAGAAACATTTACATCATATTGATATAGCACTACAAGTTCTTCAAGATCGCTAGCTATATGATTTTCCACAATAATAGAAATTCCTTGACTAAATTATAGGTAGGGCCTGAAATTTTCCAATCTATCCTCTTCTTTAAGTACAATATAGGATGTCAAATGTTGTAGCTTGGGTTTTAGTTTCTATATGATTTCATATATTATGAATATTTTTTAAGGCACTTGCAAGCAAGTCCCTCATTATTCTAGGCTTTCCATAAATTTCTAATGTATTTCAATGGATTTATTTCCTATATCTAGTGCTACATTTGATAACATTAATATTGCGTATGACTAAGTAGTGTGGACAAATATCATAATATACCTCAAAGATTTCTTACAAATTATATTCAAAAAAATTTATTGAATATACTTTACTTATTTGTAGATATTTCAAATATGGTTTATCAATGTTGTTTGTGGTAGATTTTGGAATGTACTTATCATCGATTTGTATGTTCATGTGTTTATAGCCACAAAAATTTGTACCTTATTTTTCCCATATATTAGCTTGATTTCATTTTTCCTACTAGTTTTGCATAACTTGAATTTCTTTAAAAATAGAATATCACATGAAATATAACTTAACTAGTACTTTAAAGGGAATAAAGTGTTTTCATTTTCACATTCATATATGAAGTATGATTTGAAATATAAATTAACTAGCACTTTTCAAAGGGAATACAATGTTTTCATTTTCACATTCATATATGTAGTATGATCATGAAATACAACTTAACTAGCACTTTAAGAGGGAGTACAATGATTTCATTTTCACATTCATATATATAGTATCATCATGAAATTTGTAAAACTTCTAGAATATAACTCTTGTTCAATTTGTAGGTGTATTCATTTTATACTTAATTTTTAATATGAAAGTTCAAGGTCACAAGTTAATAATCTAATGTATTAAATTACTCAGTGAAATTTTTTTAGGTGATCTTGCCCATATAGTATAATTTCTAATGAATTCATAATAATTTTTTTATTTCTCTTCAATTATCCTATTTGAACCTCTAGGAATGTCCTTCTTAGTCTCATAGAGATTAAAGTGAAGAAGACTCACCATCTCTTATCAATTGACCCTTGTAATTGTCTACCCAAAGTTGATTCAATCCTTGAGTCTAGTTTTGACATACATTATTTAGGTTTGTGGAGTATTTAGGTTTGAAATTGTCAACACATTCATACATGTCCATTCTAAGAACACAAAAAGAGCAATTCCTAAATTTTATATCAATGCAGTCTTTTCTCCATCATCATGTGGAACACCTAAGTATAGATTGTTATACACTAATATATTTATTCACTTGACCCCTTGTTAGAACCAATATGACACCTTAATTTTTTAGTGACTATTAAATCTCTTTTTATGAATGGAAGTGGTATGGTACCCATTAGGTAACTATTGTTACAAAGGATTACACCAAATGCTAAGCGTTGAAGCTCAGCAATCCCGTGCAACATGGGGACATCTTCAGGTTGTGGGTGACCTAAAACGGAGATGAACCTCTAGGTTACATGGGATTGCTAAGCTTCAAAGCTTAGCATTTGGCACAATCCTTCGTGACAATAGTTTTTGGCATGTCCCCAAGTTACATATGATTGTTGAGCTTCAAAGCTTAGTATTTGGCACAATCCTTTATGACAATAGTAACAAATCAATTATAGTATATTATCACCAGTTTTGAACTCATTACTATCAAAATCTAATGGATAAATGACATAAGTTTATCTAACACACATGCATGAGCACTACTTTGCATGATTAGTGGTTCATAAAGAATCCATCTCTCATAAGCACAAAGAATCCTATTTACATTTATTACATCTAGATGATGCCCGTAAGAGTAAAGTATCAAGGTTTATTTAGAAGTCATCAATCCCAATACTATCAATGAAGCACATTTAATAATAAATTTTCCTCTAAAACCAAACCCACTTAATAAATTATCTTATTTATAGGTTACCATATTTATATATTAACTTCTATAAATTAAAAGTATCTACTAAACTTCCATAAATTGATGCTAAAAACTTGTCTCTCATTTCAATAAGGGGTTCGTGCCTATCATAAATGGTTGACAATGTTGTAGATCCAAGGTTGGCTTTGGGTTCTTCCCATATAGATCTAAGGTTGACTTTGGGTTCTTCCCATATAGATCCAAGGTTCAACTTTGGCTAACTAGATTTATTTGATTGTTGGCTTGATGGGGCCAAATCAGGCCACATCTGGGCTGCACCTAACAAGAAATTTTTTTAAATATTTATTAAATAAATTGAAATTCAAAATACAAATTTCAATGTTTTATTTATTTAATAAATGGAAAAAAAGGTCTTGTGAGATACTACATTCTTTCCGGCTGCAGTGACAATTCGGCTGAGAATAACTCCATCGAAACGCTCAAAATAAGTGTGGGGAGTCGGGGACTGCGGAAATCGTCCTTGTGCATGCCATCGGGATTACAACCTTTTTTAGTAATTGCTGTTTCCAAGACAAAAGCTGCTCTAAGAAACGATCGTCAGATTCTGAATATTCTCCATTGATACCTCGGGTACTTTCTCGATCATGACGGCGACGGAGCTTCTGTACGCAAGACGAGATATTTTCAGGAATGTTTTGTATGATCTGAGAATTGTCCAGGATCAGTGTCAAGGCGACCTAACAAAGATATAGTTGCAGGCACTTGTGGTTTCCCTGTTATTCTAATTCATAATGAGAGCTCCAGGGGTGAGCCGATTACAGCAGGATGATGCTACGCAAATTTCAATTACAGGGCCCAAAGATCTTCCAATTGTCGAAACCCTGGAAAATTCTCCCCCAGCCGAGAAAATTTGTGTGGCCGTAGGAAGAGACTTTTTAGAAAGCGTCTCTGCTCTCGAATGGGCTCTTCTCAACAGAATGGCGTCATCTTTAATTTTACTTCATGTTCAGGTTCCCATTCGCTCCATTCCATCGCCGGGTAAGTATTGCACTAAATCTGGATTGAAGTTTGTACCTTTTTCAGTGGCTAATAAAAATTCGGTGCTTTTTATTTTCAGTCGGGAAAATTCCTGTTATCCGAGTATGTAAGGATATTATAAATGCGCACAAGGAGGATGAACGGAAAAAGATAAGCGAGTGCATGGAATTTTACTCGGAGATTTGCTCGAATGCCAAGGTATGAATCCTGCTCCTTTTCTTAATCGACAGGACATTCGACCCAATATTTATCATTTTTGAGAGGAAGTGTATAAAATACCTTTTTATAGGACAGGTGAAAGCAGAGCCTTTGATTGTTGAGAAGGCGGATATTTCCAAAGGAATAGTCGAAGCGGTTGCAGAGCTGGGTATCACGAAGCTTATCATGGGCACATCGTCCGGCAGTGCAATTTCCATGTAAGCGTCGATTTTGAAACTTCTTTTGTGTTACAGGGTCACACGTTTTATAAATAGCCTAAATTTGTTGAAATTTGTTCATAAAGATGAAAATGCAGGGACCTCGTAAAGCGGATTATGTACAGAGGCACGCGATCGAATCCTGTGAGGTGTCAATTATTTGCAAGGGAAAGCTTGTACAACTGAGGGAAGCGTCTCCTCAACATAATGGTCGGTACGCTTTATCATGTCAACGCATCTTACAATCGTATTTAAGAAAACTTTTACTTGATTTAGCATTTTTGGAGCGGAAATTTATACGCAGCTTGGTGTGGATTGGTCGTAGCAGCTCAGAAGCCAATGAATTACAGGATTCCACTGTCACAATTGCTTGGGAAACAATCAGAAATGGCCACTTTTAAGCCCTGTTCGGTCCAAGGCGGACTATTGGTTTCATTCGCTCCAAATGTCCGAACTCCATCAATCTCTGAAGATTCATCATTCGAAGAATTTCATTCTGTGTCGGAAGAAGATCACAATGAAACGATTCAAAATGACGAAGCTTGTCGAAATTTGTCATCGATTCATTCAGGTGAAGGATCCCAAGTATGTTCTCTCCACTAATAACTTTTTAAGGATCAGTCAAATTTTATTTGTTTGTTCGTTCTTGTCTTTACCAGCAGAAATCAAAGGGTCCAATGAATAATGAAGATTTTGTGAAGATGTGTTAGGTATTTTAAAGATCCTCAACTCGCCCTAAAATTCTGATCTTAATAATTAAAAATCGATTTTAAATGCAGGAAGCGAAAGCGAATGTTGAAGAGCTGATAGTTAAGCTGCAAGATGCACTGCAAGAGGCCGCGATAGCCAGAAGAGAAGCACAAATGGAGACTGAAAAACGTAGGAAAGCAGAAGTGGCAGCCATTAAAGCAATCCACAGGGTATGAACCATACTCAATCTTCTTTCTTGATGTTTAAGATGCGAAAATAATCATTTTTTTAAACCGTCTTTATCAGTTTAAAGAATCCGAAGCGGCCTTCAAAGAAGCAGCCAAACAGAAGGAAGACGCAAGCTCGCTCCTGAGAATTACGAAACATCGGTGCGGAGAAGCCGCGAGGGAACGGGACGAAGCCATGAAAGAGCTTGAAACGACAGGCGAAAAATTGAGATCGCTGGAAGGAGCATGGCGAAAGGTCGCCGCATTAGAGGAACAAAACCGCCAAATTTTACAGGAGAAGGACGCTGCAACTAGGCAGCTCCAAAGGTACCTGGATTCAAGATCGGGAATGCATAGTTCTTCGTGCAAAAAATTAAAATTCAGCGAATACTCCTGGGAGAAAATCAAAGCCCTCACCTGCGATTTCTCCGATCGCTTCAAACTCGGAGAAGGCCGCTACGGCACGGTATACAGAGGAGAAATAGAAGAAACAAGCGTCGCGGTTAAAATTATGAGGGAGGAGGATTTACCAAGCCGGCAGGAGTTCCAACAAGAGGTATACACATAAAATATAGAAACACAACTAGTAGAATTCCAAAACGATGAAGATCTTGTTTCTAATGAGTTAAATCAATTAAGAAGACTTACTTTTACCAATTTCTTCTGCAGATGTATCTTTTAAGCGACATCCGACACCCGCATTTGGTTCGGATAGTAGGCTTCTGCTCTGACCGAGGATGTATTATCTACGAATATATGTGCAACGGAAGCCTTGCAGATCGTCTGAGCTGCAAAGACGCAACTCCGCCGCTACCCTGGCATGCCAGAATTCGCATTGCTGTCGAAATTTGCTCTGCTTTACAGTATCTACACAGCTTAAGGCCGGATCCAGTCATCCACCGCGATCTTAAACCCCAAAATATACTCCTGGATGAGAATTATTTAAGTAAGATCGGCGATTTCGGCATCGCTCGAATTCTTCCACAAGTTAATTCACGGGAAACAGCGGAGGTCAGAGGAATATTTTCCTATTTGGATCCAGAATACCTGAGAAGCGGCGAATTTTCTACAAAGTCCGATGTTTACAGTATGGGAGTGATCATTCTTCAGATTCTCACTGGCAAACCGGCATTTGGGCTGGTGAAAGAGGTGGAAAACGCCATGCTTAGCGGCAAATTGAAGGAGGTTCTGGATCCTAGTGCCGGGGAATGGCCATCTATTCAGACCACTCAATTGGCTTATTTCGCCTTACATTGCACCGAATCAGACAAAAATAAAAGGACCGGCCTTGATCCAGAAGTAATGAAATTAATGGATGACCTTCGAAACTTCGCAGTTGCTGCATCGAATCCGAGCAAGCTTGTTGAACACGGCCAAACGTCAGTGCATATTGCTCCAGAGCCACATAAGCCGACCTTCTTCGTCTGTCCAATCTTCAAGGCAAGCCCCATTTTTTGTGCAGGCTTTTGGAATTTAATAACAGAAAGAATCCAAAATGAACATTTTTCAAAATTCCGACTGAATTCATCTATTAAAGCGCCTGAAATCCGTTATGCAATTCAAAGTTAGGATTTCGACTAATTGAATACTGATTTGCAGGAGGTTATGCAGAATCCTTACGTGGCAACGGACGGTTTTACATACGAAAAGGAGGCAATTGAGGGATGGTTCGGCAGCGGACATGACACGTCGCCCATGACAAATGTGAAAGTTGATAACAAGAAGCTCATCCCAAACCATTCTCTGAGATCCGCCATCAGACAGTGGCAAGAAAAGGGGGATTTCATGCATTTGATGGATGTGAGTGAATAAAATAGAAAAAGTTTCAAGAATTTAAATTCCCTTTTCACTAGCCCTTGACCTTGGCGTTCAGAGTTACAGATCCAGGTAAGATGGCGTTGGCCTTTTGGCACTCCATGCGATATCAAATCCGTATCTCATTTCTTTGTTTAAATACTTGCATCAATATAATAGTAGCAATGTGGACTTCGATTTTACAGTTGCCTGTGACTTTCAGCAAATTTTATGTGACACAGAACCATTAAAAGTTGCTTTCAAATATGCAAGGATATATATATATATATTTATTTTAAATATATATATAGAATTAAAGAACTTTGACAATTTATATGAAATATCTTTTCTAATGTAATGTAATATTTTATAATAGAAACACTAAAATATATTTATAATATTAATAAAATTAAAATTTTAATAACAATGATGCATCTAGGGTGTCATTTTAATATAAATAGATCAATAACAAATAATTGAAAACTGAATCTTTTACTAATTTAAATTTAATTAAAGGTATCAAATATTGGACATGTGTAACTTTTCAATGCTTCACTTTTATATCATGTTAAAGTTGAAAGCAATTTCATGTTACTTGTGTTGGAAGTGAAGTCCAACGGACTCCTTCCAATTTGCCACCAAAACCTTTGGCTCTTCATCTTCTGTTTGTAAAGCTCTTTAAGAGCTATTTGAATATTATTTGTGATGAGTATTTTGAAGCCGCTTGCAGTTGTGTATGTACAAACCAGAATTGGTTATCAATAAATTGATTCCCCTGCTTTAAGTGTGGATGTAGGCAATCTACCGAACCACGATAAATTGTGTGTCTCATTTGTCTTTGTCTGTGAATTCACTATTTAGTTTTCTGCACTTCTAATTCGCCTCAAATTCTAACAATTGGTATCAGAGCGAGGTTAGATCATTATTAAGATTTCGGTGGTTGAAATTCTGGAATCATGGAATAAGCAAAGATAGAGAAGTTCTTCGGGCAGAACTTTGGGTTATGGAAGGTGCAAATGGAGTATTTGCTGATAAAGCAAGACCTTTCACTTGCACTTGAAGGAAAAGCAAAGAAGCCAGCTACGATGGCTAATGAAGAATGGTAAAAATTAGACAAGAAAGAAAGAGCGACAATTTTTCTCTCGCTGTCCAACAATGTTCTTTTCTATGTCATGGGTGAAGCAACAACGAAAGATGTATGGGATAAACTCATAGCCATGTATGAAATGGTGTCGGTTGCCAATAAAGTGTTTATCATGAAGCGGTTGTACAAGATTAAGATGAAGGAAGGTTGCGCAATGGCAAATCACATCAATGAATTTAATACATTGATTAGTCAAGAAACTTCAGTGGGGATGACACAAGATGATGAGAGCAAGGTTGTTCATTTATTATGCTCTTTGCCAAGCAGTTGGGATGGCGTTGTAATAGCAGTTAGCACATCGATATCCGGTAAAAATAAACTATTTTTTAATGATGTAGCAACTACTCTTCTCAACAAGGATTTGAGAAGAAAAAATGAAGAACCTTCATCCAGTGAAGCCTTAACAGTGGTAAGCACCGGAAATAGAGGTAGAAATAATTATCATAGACGTTCGAAATCAGCAAGCAGATCGAAGTCTAGAAACAAAAATGGTGATTGTTGGTTTTGTGGCAAAGCTGGTCATGTAAAGAAGGACTGTAGAAACTAAAAAAGGGCACAAGAGAAGGTGCAGGTCAACGAAGCAAATACAGTCTACGATAAAGATGATAGTGTACTAATCCTTGCAACAACCAACACTACTCTAGATTCATGGGCACTTGGTTCCGGTGCCTCCCATCATGCTACCTCATGCCTTGAAGCATTCATTAACTACAAAGAAGGTCACTTTGGAAATGTCTTCTTAGGAGAAAACAAAGCTTGTGAAATTACAAGCAAGGGTGATGTGTTGCTACCATTAGAAGGTGTTAAAACATGGCTGCTAAAAGATGTTCGGCATGTCCCACAATTGAAGCGGAATTTGATATCCATTGGACAACTCTTCAATCAAGGTCTTAATGTGAATTTTCTTCTAGATACTTGGAAGGTAATTCATGGCACCATGCTGATTGCAAATGGCAATAAATTGGGTAGTCTATATATATTTAAGACTCATGGTGAAGTCGGAGTTGCAATGGTGATTGAGGATAGAAAGTGGATCTTTGGCATCAAAGGCTTGGGCATATTAGCAAGAAAGGGCTTCTTGTTATGCACACAAGAAATCAGCATCTAGGTCTTAAACTTGTCGACTTAGCCTTTTGTGAACATTGTCTTTATGACAAACACAAGCGAGTCAATTTTTTGAAAGGTGGGCAAGATACGAAGACAACACCGATGGAGCTTGTATACTCGGATATTTTTGGGCCTACCAAAGTAACCTCCATTGGAAGAGATAACTATTTTTTCACCTTTCTTGATGATTGTACAAGGAAAGTATGGATTTATATGCTCTCTAAGAAATCTGAAGTTTTTTCAAAATTTAAATTTTTTTATAGCTTTAGTTGAAAATCAGATTGGGCATAAGATTAAGTGTCTATAAACAGATAATGGTGGAGAATTTTGTTCACATGAATTTGATGATTTTTGTGTTGATAATGGGATTAGAAGAATTAGGATTGTTCCTTTCACTCCTCAAGAAAACGGTGCAGCCGAGAGGATGAATAGGACAATCCTTGAAAAGGCACGATGTATGTTATCAAATGCAAGTCTAGGCAAGGAATTTTGGGCAAAGGCTTGTAACACAATAGTATATTTGATCAACTGAAGTCCCTCATCTAAATTAGACTTTTATATTCCAGAAGAGAAATGGAAAGGGAAGAGGATTTCATACTCGCATCTTCGTGTGTTTGGATGTGAAGCTTTCTCGCATATACCCAACAGGAAAACAACCAAACTAGATCCCAAGTCGTAGAAGTGTATTTTCGTTGGGTATGCCGAAGAGAAATTTGGTTTTAGGTTGTGGGATCCGGTTCACAGAAAAAAAAATTTGTAGCATAGATGTAATTTTTCATGAGACTTCCTTCCCTGCACTACAAGGTTCAAATAAACCAGATAAAGAGTATGTTCCTCTATCTCTATTTCAAAATTATTCTATATCTATCAGTGCTCTGCCTCATATCTCTCATCCAATGGGAGCCTCTATCTCATCTACCATGGTTGAATACAATTCTCAGACAGTGAAGGATGAAGAAGAAAGCATTTATCATGACTGTTCACAGCTGTAGACACCTAAAATTGTCCTGTCTAATTAAATAAATATTTTTATTTATTTAATTATTTAAGCCTAATTATTCTATTAATTAAATGAATATTTATTTAATTAATTAATTCATTAGCCTTTTCTACCTATGACACATGTCATTCATCTCTTAATCCCTACACTACCCACCCTCTTCTTATTTTCTTATTTCTTTTACCTACCCTTTTAGCTTAGCTGACCACTTATCTTTTACACCTCTCAATATTATCCCTCCATTTCTTATAGTTTCTTCTATATAAGGAGATGCTCCCTTCATTATCCTCCTACGCATTCTCATCACAACTACACTTTCAAACTTTCATATGCGATCAAGCCTACCTGCAACCACATTTTCGTTCTTTGTTGAGCTCTTGTGCACATATAAAATCAGAGAGAAAATATATCAAGCAATATCAATGGAGATAGGAAGAATGGAGATTCAAACCCTATTGGACATGTGATGGTATCATCTTTGTGATTTTATAGATTTGCATTGTCTTAGGTAATCTTCATATATTATGGTGGATCTTTGTTATTTTTAGGCTAGGGTTTTGTGGTTGAACTCATTTTGCCTTTCAATATTATTCCATTATCCATTTTCACCGTAAACATTTTGGCATGCCCAATGGGACTCTTGTCCCTTTTGCATTTAGCATCTTTGATGCAGATTTTTTATTTTTGAAGTTACAGATCTGACATTTTCCAACAACATTTTGACTCTTCACGTCTGCATCTTTTGGAACCACGTTTTTTATTTTTTTGCTGCGTCTGTGAACCTTTGAATCGCGTCTCTCTTTTCGACATCATTTTCATTTCCCAAATTGCAGGCTTTCATTATAGGCACGTATGTGGGTGATTTAATCGTGTTTGTGATCATTTTAACTACTTCTGTGTCTAGTGGGATTTTTTTTTTCTTTTTTTGCAGAAACGCATTTGTGAGGTGTTAAAACTTGTTTGTGTTACGGAAATGCGTCTGTTTAGGTAAGAATCATGTCTGTGTTTTTTAAAAAAAAATCCTCATTTAGGGTTTTCATTTTCATCATTTTGTCTTACATTTAATGTTTCAGATCTGGTTTATTTGAGCTAATATATTGTGATCTAGCTAAAAAATTGGTGCAGCTTGTCCTTGAAGCGAATCGTCTTGTCAAAGGCCCCTATTTCACAAAGTCTTTTGGATCTAAAATTTACATAACTTGTGTGCTTGTAGGAGGGGTATTATTGCAAAAACTACTCACAAATCTTTGTTGCAGGATCTTGGCAAGGGTTTTCTTTTGATTTTCATTGTGTGCCTTGTCTTCATAGATTAACAAACACTTGAATTGGTGCACTAAAATTGAACCAATGTCTTTTGTGTCCTGAGCAATAGACTCTTATGTGTTTATCTTTAGAGGGCCTGCCTCCCTGTGTGATCATTAGGACTACTAGTGATGATGGAATGACCCAAGTGGTAGCAAAGAAATACCCCCCTCTTTTGAACCACTATAAATAATTGTATCCATTGTGAAAGCCATGGGTAACGTGTACTAATTAGTTCATACTGACACTATGTCTCCCCATAAACCCATTTCATCAAATTTATTTGATCAATAGTAGGGCATAACCCCTACCGGCTTAGAGCCTTATGTATTTACAGAGCTGACAGTATCGCATGTATGGCCACATGAGCGGATGCCCTTACTAGAACCTTTTTGTTTTAGAAAGCCAAACTCCTTCTAGTTGTTGGGGTAGGAGGTTGGATCTGTGGAGCGGCCCACACACATATGGTTCTTAGTAGAGATACAAAGTTCGCCACGGGGAGTTTTCATGGGGACTGGTGCTTGGAGTTCCCGAAGAAGTGAGTGTCTAGGATGGAGTCAGTGGGGTCAAGCATCTAAGTATCCACTTTGAATAGCGTAGCCTCAGGGGAAACCCCATGTGAGATTTAAACTATTGTCCTGGCAAACCATAGGAATTGTTCTTGTCTTCTTTTAAACATTCAAACATTCAAGATCAAACATCAAAACATTGTGTCTTTTGTGTCTTCAAGTGTATACAAAACATTTTAATATCAAAAAACACATTTTCTTCTGAGTCAGTTTGAGTCTAAGCACATCCTCATCAACATTGTGCCCTCTTGTCATGAAAAACGGTCAAAAATTCAGATTTGGTCACAACACACAACTTCACAAATTGGAAAAATTGCACTCAAATTCTAGAAATGTATATGTGTCTAATAGAAATACGTCTATGTCCTATAACCGTGTTTGTGTAGGACAAAAATTGTGTTATGATAAGCAAACTTCATTTACAAAATTCTTAGAAATGCGTCTATATAGTATTTAATAACGTCTGTGTTGGTAAACCGCATCTGTGAAGTATACATGCACACTTGTGTTCAGTATTGGAAAAATTTACAATCCAGCAAACAGGAGCAATCAGTTTTGGAATTCTTGAGTTTCTTAAGTTACTTCTCTAGATTTTCATCTAGCATTCAACCTATCTTTGGGTCTCACAAAGTTCATCATAGCTTTACATCTTGCATTACATTCACATTTGTCTAAACTTGAGTCAAAATGTCACTTGCTCATCCTCATCTTGCTTTGTCCACACACTACATATAAGAACATTTTTCTAAGTGGTCCCTCATCAAGGTCTATCACCTTTGGGTCTCATTTGGTCTTACATAGAGTCAAGGTCAACTTACCTTGAATCAAGAGAATCTATCATCTCTTTGGAAGCCACACCTACTCTACTACATACATACTTGGTCTTACACTTTAGATATTGCAAGTACACCTCAGATTCATTTACATTCCATCCAACTCTTGGTCTTCCATACTCTTTCCATTTTCATCTAGTCTCACACATCTTGGTCAAGACCTAGTTCATGGTTGAAACACGTTCCCAAAAATCTAGGAGAGAAGCTCAAAAGGCTCAAGAGTCTGCAAACATGAGTGGCTATGAGTATGACAATAATATATGTTTCAATTCTGATCATACCACATCACCTGACATGGACATCTATAGAAACATTCATAATGTTGAGAGCATGGATAAAACAAACAACAATGATGCACACAATGACAATGCGGACAATATTTCAGTACATTCAGCAAAAGTGGAAGACTCTATCATGGATCCCCATTTTAATAGATTGGTTGAATAAATCATGAAAAGAGATAGACAATATTTCCTACAAGTGATGGCACAAAGTGGAACTAAGATACCTCATGATTTTGACATGTCTCAAATAATGGAACATTGACATATGCAAGAAAGTCAACTCAATATGGATCAAAGGAGACCTACTAGTGGAGGTACTAGAGGACCATGTTTCATGTCTAGGTCACCATCATCCTTGTTCCAAAAACTTGAGGTCCCAAATACACATGGTTAAGCTTATGATACTCATGACAGAGCATCTCATGAACAACTTTGTCTACGCAAACCGTTATAGAAGTCTTATGCAAATAAATATACTCAATCACATACCAATGCTAAGGACCAACCTCAAAAGAAATTGGATATCTTAAGGCATGCTCAAAATTTGGACACTAGAAAACCCCATGTCAAATTTGGGGGCACTACACAAGAACAAACTCATGACATGCCTATAGAATATGATATGCATGGACAAAGAAGATATTCCTTTCCTCATTATGACTCTATACTAGGTGGTTCCTATGTGCTGTATCATTATAGACCTCCTCCATATGAGCATGTTTATGATCAATATAATCCATATATGCAGTATCCTACTCCTCCACCCAATGGCTTAGGCATGGGATATGGTCCAAGAAGTCGGTGTCCACCTAAGAACAATTTGGAACAACAAATAAAGGACTTACAAAAGAAAATGGAGGACATAAATACACAAAATCCAGCTTACATAATGAGAGATATATGTCCCTATCCATTTAACAAAAGCATTCCAATGCCTCCTTTTCCTAAATATTTCGTGACACCAAAGTTTGAATAATACAAAGGTAAAGGAGACCCTAAGGCACATATAAGATAGTTTTTCACAACTTGCATTGAGGTAATAGCAGAAGAAATGTACTTGATGAGATTGCTCCCACAAATCTTAAGTGATCAAGCTATGGAATGGTTCTCTCAATTTCCACTTGTAATTAATTCATGGGGTGATTTAGTAGAAGCTTTCATACAACATTTCTCATATAACATAGAGACAGATATATTAATTACCACTTTGTGCAACACCAAACAAAAGGATGGGGAGTCATTTTCATCATTCTTACAAAGATGGAGGAATTTGCCAGCAAATGCTCTTGTGAAATTCCACAAAAACAAATGGTAGAGATGTTTACATAAAATGTCAACAAAGAAATTGGTTATGACTTAAGGAAACCTTGTTTTTCCACTTTCAAGGATGTCATTGAGAAAGGCTTAGCAACAGAGAAGGTCCTAATTGAGCAAGGCATTATCAAAATAATCAAATCAAATAAAGAGGACTTTAAAGGAAAAGATAAACCACGATTTTGGAACAAGAACAAGAACACAGTAAATGATGGCATTGTCAATGCTAATATAGTCAAACCGAAAATCATTCTTTCTGGATCAGGTTCTACAAATAACCAAGTAAACACTCAAGCCACTTCAAAACTACAAAGGAAGTACACCCCATTGGGAGAACCACTTGAGTCAACTTTCAAGAAGCTAGTGGCAAACAAGATAATAACAATTCTAGAAAATCCTCCATATGAGCCAAAGGTCAAACCAAATTGGTGGAATGACGATGAGTATTGCGAATATCACAAGAGAAAGGGACATAAAATAGGAAATTATCATCGATTGAAGAACATTATACAAGATCTTATTGATAGAGGTGACATTGAGATTGAAAGACATACATCCAATCAAGAGCATGTGATGTTTAAGGAACCATTCCCTAAATATGACAACTAAAAGCCAAAGCCATGGGTGAGAAATCCAACAATACCAAAGCATCCTATAACTATGATTCAATTGTTAATCACATTTCAATGAGCAATTATGTCTCTACTATTATCATAAAGGAAAAAATGCCTGAAAGTTTTACCCAAAGAGCCAAAGTTGTCCTAAAAGGCATTGGACCTTCTTCTGAATTTACCTCTGAATGTAATGTCACAAATCAATGAGGTAAGGTCACTTAACAAGGTTCTCTAGCTAAAACCACTGCTTCCTCATCAACCAAACCTGAGTACAACCTAGTAGAATTGTTAGGGAAGACACCCCCGCTTATCTCCATCCTTGATCTTTTACGCATATCCCCTGCATATAAAGCCATCCTTGATAAAGCTTTGAGAGAAACCTTTGTCCCCACTGATCTAAACATGGACTAGTTTCAAGCCATGGTGGGATATCTTTCCATTCCACACTCCCTTACATTCACCAAAGTTGACGATGCCTCTGTAAACCAATCGCATAATGCACCTTTACATATTGAAGCTTTCCTATACAAACATCAAATAAAATGAGTCTTGATAGATGCAGGAGCTGGTCTCAACAGATGTACTTTGCACATGACAATACAATTGCGATATTCTTAAAAAGTTGTGAATGCTATGAAAAAAATTACCATCAAAGCGTATGATGACGAAGAGCATATATCCAAGGGCACAATCACCTTACCTCTCAGAGTTGGGCTAGTTACAAAAGATGTGGTTTGTCAAGTCCTTGATCTAGAGCTCACATACAATATATTGCTAGGGAATCCATGGATTCATGAGATGAGCGCAGTCCCATCTACATATCATCGATGTATCAAGTTCCCACACAATGGAGTTGAAGTGACCATTAAAGCTGATCCAAACCAATTCATATATTGCAATATCTATAACCTAGATCAGAAATAACAATACCGGTCTATCAAGAAGTTGTTCCATCTTCAGCATATGTGGATCCAGAATCCTTGAAAGCTTCTACATCAAAACAAGCAGAGATCAAAGAAAAATTCAAGGTTAAAGACATGGGATGTTGTGAGTATATCCTTCATATTGATCAACTCCCACTATCTCCTAAGACATTTAGTCGACAGGAACAACCTCCAAACAACTTGCAATGCCATGAAATTGGGTGTGAACCACCTAGTGTTGTGGCTACTAATTCTTAATACAAATCTCCTCTAGTGGTGCAAGCAGCTCTTGATATCAATAGTCCTAAGAGTGGTTCCAACGAAGAATCTATTGAGTATATTATCATCCCTCTTGAGAACTCACATAGCCTTACCATTTCATCCACTCATTCCATTTCCACTCCTCTCCCAGACTTGGATCAACAAGAATTACAAAAGCCCTTACTCATTGGGGATCAAAAATCAAGCTTTGAAAAGAAAAATCTAAAAGTCAAAACTAAAGAAAAGTCCTTCAGTCCAAATCAAAATCAAAAGCTATTGGACTCTGCAAAAATCAAAGTCAAGGATAAAAATCCTATGAAAGAAAAAGAGAAAAAGATGATCTCCCCTAATATCAAAATAACTGGGGGCAAAAGTTTTAAAATTTCAAGTCAAAAAGCATACTTGTTGATCCTAAGTCTCCATCATGTCATCCTACTTTCACTTCTTTTCACAATCATAAGCCTTCATTACTCATCCACTTGTTTCGCACATCCTTTTCCTTCTGGTGATACATCATGGACCTTTAATGGAGCTTCCTCGAAGGACTTTATTATCAAAGATTCCCAAACTTCTTCAAGTGACATGCATACAGGCCTGTGTAGTCCACACGCTAGTAATTCTATCTCAGATCCTTTATCAAGGAAGAGAGTCACTCGAGCTACATATCATTCAGCCCAGAAATGATGCAGCTACAATCATAAGGTAAAGCCTCGCACATTTAAGGTAGGTGACTTAGTTCTCAGAGAAAATCCAAAAAATCAGAAAGACAAAGAGAAGAAGGGAAAGTTCGAACCGAATTGGCTTGGCCCCTACATCATCACAAAAATCTATGGATCAGGTGCATATCATCTTTCAACCCTGGATGGCGACCTTTGGAGGATCCTATCAATAGCAATCACCTTCACATGTTTTACACATATCTCTTCAGCATATCCTAATATCAAAAATTCAAAAAAAATATCAAAAAATATCAAAAACACAAATAAAAAACACAAAATTAAATAAAAAATTAAAAAAGTAAAGAGAAATACATTCGTCCAATGGTGAAAACCACTTCAGTGGTGCCTTGGGAAAGTACCATGGTGAAAATAGGGTCACTGGCGCCATGTGTAGAGACATTGCTCTTGCTTCCTATAGGATTCACCTTAATCCTTTCACTTTGCACACACTCACAACCTATACATCTACAATAAACTTACCCATTCCCATCATGGCTTGTTATTGATCTACCAAAGATTGGTTAGTAATTTATAATAATCCCTCCTTTTCACCCCTTTCCATCCATAATAAATCAGCTCCTATCTGTGGCTAAGGCAAATCCTACGTCTAGTGATGGGTGTGGAACTGAGAGCATCGCACGTTCCGAGGAGTATAATTTCTTCCAGGTTTCCTCAGTCTATTCGTGCACACTCCACAATAAAACAACACTTGCATCACAGATCTGCAATAAATTTCCTCCTTCTTCACAATAAAGTATCAGTTTCATGGATTCAGTCAATTTTAGAGGAGACACAACAGTAATGGGCTTCAATAAATCAACTCTTTCAATAGACTCAGGCAACATTATGGTTCAGTGTTATCTATCCTTTTGTGAAAGTAGACATTGTAACCACAATCAAATAGACTTATACAAGTGACACTAAACTTGAGGACTACAGTGGATGTTGGTGTTGAGTCTTGGTTTTCTTTTGATTTTCTCTTTTTGGTGACATGTCTTTTAGCTTTTTCAGGATCCCTTTAACTAGAGATTTTATCTCCAGGATGTCTTTGACTACAAAGGCAAGGATGGGGTGTTGTCATATATTTTTATTTTTCTATCTGTGGATTGTCTCTTAGTAATGCTATGACTTGTCCAAGGATATGAGGACATTGTGAGTCTAGTGTGAACTAGGGAATTCCTTGTTTAAGATTGTCTGATCTCCATGCAAATGGGTAAAATGAATTTCTAGGTCGAACCTATATCTGGATTGTCATAACCTATTTATCATAATAAATCTCAATGATGATAATGCACAATAAGCTCTTTCACTTCCATATCTTTTACCTTCCATCTCCCTTTCTTGATTGACCTCCATTGTCCTTCTTGAGTCTATGTAGCCTACTATCACATAACTACGTATAATGACACACCAAAACTATCTGCATCTCATGTAGTTTTTCACCTGCATTACCACATATTAGCATTTCATACATATAGATATCACAATTGCACTACATCCTACACACAACACATGTTAGCACATTTCACATTTTCCTCATGCATCTCATCCTTTACATTATCATATTCATCTTCATTTCATACATTCACATTTACATTTGCATAACATATAAAACATAAAAGAACAAAAATTTTGCATTTCATCATGTACATATTTGCATCCATATGATAAGAATCACATAGGTACACATGCATATAGATGTTGCAAGGATGAATCATTTCATAATATATATCTCAAAATCATAAGTGTCATGATACAATCATGTCAAAATACATATGGCTACAATCACCCGAAGGTGTCTATATCATCATACAAAAATGGTACAAAAATTGATACATAGGGAGCCCTCTAAGGCTATGATGAACTCCCTCCCTCAGAGCCAGCTGGTCTCGATGGATTTTGAGCCCTAGAAGTCCCTACCCCAGGATCATCTCTCCTTCCCCCTCTATCTGGTGGTGGTGGAGGACCCATGACCCCACCACTAGACGTTTGTCTCTTTTCTCTCCCTCTAGTGGTCGCCATCATTCACGATGGTCTCTGAAAGCTCCTAGCCCACTGATCTGGTGGTACCACCCCATAATATAGGTCCCACTAGTAAGCTATCTCCTCCCCTGCCCGTAGAACATAGGCATATCCAGCCCCTGTGTCCTCTGTTTCTTGCCTGCCTTCCCTCAGTGTTGTCTCGGCCTCCATGTAGTGTTGAATAGCCTGATCTCTCTCCCGCTCAGTGTTCCTCGGGTGTCTCTTGAGCCTAGTTGCATCCCTCTACAAATTTTGGATCTCATCTGCATGTCCCTGGCAGATCTCATTCAATGATAGTATCTCATCCTCCTCCCTCTATCCTTGTGGTTTCTCTTGTGGCTGTCCCTACCCCTATCCTTGTCCCTATCCCTATACCTATCTGGGACCCTATGTTGCTAGCACTTATAAAGGCAATCCAGCTCTACCCCTGACTACATGCACCTATCTCTCCTCTCCTCCATCTCTCCTCTGAGCCACTCTCCTCTTTTTCACTGCACCTCACCTCCACCTCTACCCAAATATCCCAAGGCATGGGAACCATATCTTGCATCTGTGTCACTACTTGATCATAAGACAGTAACAGACCCAAATGTACCTTATCTCTCATTGTGCGTGCATACATCGCTAACCCCCATGGCATCTGTTGTACCCTATCAATCAACGGTCGCTCAATGATATATAGCTTCCGACCAATAAGATACCTACTATGGAATACATATGATAGCTCCACTGAATCATCCTCCCACTCCTCACACTCTCAGTAAGGCCTCCATACCACACTATCTATCTCATCAATAACCCAATGCTAGTACTCTAGCCTCCCAATCTGTGGCTACGAAGTAATCATATCATACAGATGTACAAAATTGTGCCCATGTCCCCTACATCTAAAATGTATCGGTCGTGTAACTGGAAGATGCTTATATGCCCATACCTGCAATAATGTCACTCTGCACCCTAATCCTACTGATCCATGATACACAAACTGATGCAGCTCATAATACAAGTGTGCCAGCAGATACAACCCCCATGTGAACCCAGTGTGCTTAGTCACCAATGTCTCTAGTGTCCTCCCCCATCCCCTAGCCGACCCACATGTCTCCCTATCCGAACATTGGAACCCATTGATAACTCCTACCAACATTCTTAGTAGTGTCAATCCTATAACTATCATGGTGTCCCAAGACACATGTCATGCCCTCATTTCCAATCTTGGATCTTGAAACACTCATCTCAATGAATCCCTGTCTCCCTCTCAATCATAAGGAACCAAATCCCCAACGATTGGTATCCTCAGTATCCTGTATACATCCTCTAAGGTGACTGTCATCTCGCCCATCAGCAAATGAAATGTGCATGTCTCTGAGTGCCATCTCTCAGCTAATGTAGTCAACAATCTCATTTTCGCCCAAAACTCAGGCATAAACATAATGTATCGTAAGCCCATGGTCTCAACTACTACTCTATCCTCAAATGTTAGCTCTACTCGTAATCCCTGAGTTGAAGGGAATCTCTCTCGTGACTCCAACATAGGTAATTCCTCATGCAGTCAAGCAAATCAACTGTGTCAATCCTAGTAGTACTCCCTATTCATCACAAAGTACTATTTTTTTATCCTAGTGCTTATGGCACTCTATCCTAGTAGTACTCACTATTCATCACAAAGTGCTTCTTTTATGCTATCTTTTAGGGCACCTACTTGAGTGTACCCTCTTGAGTAGCTTATCTAATTGACAATGTATGTTCTATCACAGAATTATCAATTTCAGCCTAATCCAATTGACAACATATGTTCTATCACACAATTGTCAATTTCTTTGGTACTCCTTGTTCATCACAAAGTGCCTCGCTCTATCCTATCCTAGGGCCTCTGCTTGAGTGTATCCTCTTGAGTAGTTTCCTAATTGGCAACGTATGTTCTATCATAGAATTGTCAATGCTAGCCCTATATGCTATTCTAGTCTTCCCTAGAAGACATGTTTGAGTGTATCCTCTCAGTAGCTTATTCAATCGATAACGTATGTTGATCACAAAACTGTCAATTCAACCTTAAAAACATAAATGCACATTCATGACATAAACGCACTTGCATACTTCACAGACGTTTATGCATTTCACAGACGCACCTGAAACATACAGACGTGCCTCTGTTCTGCATAGACGTGCCTGCCTTGCATAGGTGTGACTACACTTCACAAACGTGCTCACATCTGACATAGACATTTTACAATCATAGACGCGGTTACATTCTACACAGACGCACCTAACCTACCTAGACGTGCTTAGCACTAATGTAGACACACCTTCCCACCTTTTGACCCGCTTGACATTTTTTTGCAACATACCTAATATGTATTTATTAACCTACCTAACATGCATTTATGACAACAATTAATGCACCAAGGTACAAGGAGGTTTTGTTGTACTCACTGTCTCTCCTAAATCTGCTGGCCTCTGATATTGATGATCGTGATTGAATCTATGCACCAATGCCATCATTGTTGACTGCTATATGCTCTTTCTACACTCTGATCTCTTAGGTGTGTGGATGACAATGAGGATGTTTTCCCTCGTAGTCTATCTTATAGACTACCCTAGCCCTAATCTCTCGAGTCAATCTTCTTTATCCTATGACTCTTTCACACTATCCTATCTTGTCAGACCTTTCTAGCCTTTTGTTCTTATCAAGAGTGTCTACGATCTTTTCAAAAAAATTCATCCAATCTCTTGAGGGAGCATATCATTCCCATCTCGGGGTAACTTTGTACCAGTTCATCTTACCTTCTTTGAAACAATGCAACAAGCTGCATTGTCTCAAAGAGGGGAAAAATGTAGACACCTAAAATTGTCCTATCTAATTAAATAAATATTTTATTTATTTAATTGATCATAATTCTTCTATTAATTAAATGAATCTTTATTTATTTAATTAATTTAGTAATCCTCTTCTAAGCCTTTCCTCATTTAAATAAATACTTTTATTTATTTAAATTACCCTTTTCCTAAATTAAATAAATACTTTTATTTATTTAATTGATCTCACTTCTATTAATTAAATGAATCTTTATTTATTTAATTAATTCATTAGCCTTTTATACCTATGACACATGTCATTCATCTCTTAATTTCTACACTACCTACCCTCTTATTATTTTCTTATTTATTTTACCTACCACTTATCTTTTACACCTCCCAATCTTATCCCTCCATTTCTTATAGTGTCTTCTATATAAGGAGATGCTTCCTTCATTATCCTCCTATGCATTCTCATCTCAACTAAGCTTTGAAACTTTCATATGCGATCAAGCCTACTTGCAACCACATTTCTGGTCTTTGTTCAGCTCTTGTGCACAAATAAAATCTGAGAGCAAATATATCAAGAAAGATCAATGGAGATAGGAAGAATGGAGATTCAAACCCTATTGGACATGTGATGGTATCATCTTTGTGATTTTGTTGATTTGCATTGTCTTAGGTAATCTTCATATTGTGTGGGGGAAAAAGCAAGACTAGGTTAACCTGTCCCAATCCTACCTCTTGTCACACATTACGGAATACGAAAGAGCCTAGAGCTATCGCACAATTGGCTACTTCTTTTTGGTGAAAGAGAGAGCCACGGGCTACCTATTAGGGTTTCTATTCCTTTGTTGTAATTGAAAGGTAAGATTATGCAAGTCCAATTCCGAGCCCTAAAATGCAAGTATGAACTAATAACAAGATTGCAGAATTGAACTTAAACAATGGAAAGCTGTAAATACAAAGATAAGACAAGAATCCAAATGCGTACCCGAAGTCAAAATCTGAGTGGAAATGTTCGGGACGGGGGCGCGGGCGCCACTGTCCTGATTCTGCACCTGAAACTGCACCTGAAACTACTGTTTTGCACTCTAGAAAACTGTCTGAAATGCAGTCTGTCAGGAGGACCAGGGCACCCAGTGCCTCTGTCCCAGGGACCAAGGCGCCCCACGCCCCTGTCTTGGTCTTTTGCCCTGCAATTTGGTGTGGGGTGCTGTCTCGACCTGCTTTTCCCGGATCTGCAACCTGCGGCATCGTCCGAGTCCCGAAACCTGCACTTATATCTGAAGAAGGTATTTGGGCGGCTATATAGGGTTTTGCCTTAGTCAAACCCCCGCTTCGGTGATTTCCACCTCCACGAATAGCCAAGTTGTATTGTAAAAGTAATGTGTGTGCAGACCTTGTGTGTGTGCAAGATCTAAAATGCAAGTAAGCAAACTAGAGCAACCTAGGAAGTAAACCCTAATTGCTTGTAGATGATAATGTAAATGCTCTAAATCAAGATGCAAAGTGATCTAAAGCATGAATGTAAGTGATATAATGAAGCTTATGTAACGACATGAAAACAACATGAAATCATACCCAACCCCAAGGGAGGGGTACAAGCCAATCTTCAGTCGGTGATCCCTTATTGCTCTTCAATGCCTTCAAAGCCCTAAGTGAATGAATGGATTTGATGAATGCTTGGAGGATGAATGTTGAAAGTGGTTGAAGTCTTCAAAGATCTGCTCTTTCGCTGCATATGAGGTTCCTGAAAACAAAAATCGGATCCCTTCAAATGAAGAAAGAGAGCTCTTATGTATGAAACCCTAGGTCTTAATTCCGACTTTTGGCCGACCTAGAGATTGAATATCCCGCCAATTTCTTGGGGTTAAGCTTTATTTTATGATTGGATCGCGCTCCTAAAATTTTGGGAAAAATGTCTGGGACCGTGTGCACTCCGGGCGCCACGGTCCCAACAACTTTTCACCAAATTTTCAGGGCCATCAAATATGATGATTTTAGAGAGAATCCCGAAGTTACAGGTGATTTCGAGATGTTTTGACCCCTGAAATCAAGTCCCCAAGCTCAGAATAGGGCTTAATTAGGGTTTTTGATTAATTCATGTATTGGAGGAATAAAATGAAAGGGGCACGCTTTAATGAAAGGGCCCGACTTTATGATGTGGAAAATGATGAAATAGAACCTTTAGACCTAATTAATTTGATTAATTAAGTGCTAAAGGGGAAATGCAATGCAAAATGCAACTGCGCCAAGGTGGGTGCTAAACTAGGTGTTAAATTGTACTGCTTTAGCAAGTGCGTACAATTTATGATGTTACATTTAGCCCCCACTTTAGCGGTCATATGAGTACTATGTGCATATGCAAGCTAAAGTACAGAAAGTAAACATCATTTGAAAAAGGATATATCCATAAGTTGTCGGATGAAGCCCCCAGCAGTATCTGCAGTACACAGTTAGGAACCGCACCCTACAAAACACATGTTAGATCACAAAATCACCTAATGCTTACTAAGGAAAGTGATGAAATTTGTGAGTAGCTATATGCCCCCCCCTGTTTCGGCTTGCTTATTAGGGAGGTGAAACAGGGTGACATGTTTACTTACGACAAATTGTGTAAGATAGTATTGATGAGGGATGTTCACTGAAAAGGCTTCATCAGAGCACTTTTTGGAACATCCTGAGAGTAGGGGAGCGAAAATACGATTCCTACGCAACAAACGGTTCGAAAATTGCATCTCCCAAACTCAAGTTATGATGAAATGAGTGATAGAGGAAAATTAGGGTTTAGAAAATAAAGGTAAAGGAATGAAAGTATATACCATGAAAGTGACTATTGCATTTGTCACTTTGTTGATTCTGAGTATTGTTCATTGCAGAAGAGCCCACATAGCCATCATCATGCCTTCACGATGACCGAAGCGTCCCACGAGGATTGAGATCATGCGACAGGTCGTGATCGACGATGAGCCACTGGACGAGGTGAGTTGACTGAACGTTTGACTTTTGATTTTCTGCATTTGACTTTCTGTGATCGTTTGCGGGCCCTGGAACCCGACCGTGGGTCCCACACAGGGCGCCATGGTCCCTGTGGGGCGCCATGGTCCCCTCAGGGCGCCATGGTCCCTGTGGGGCGCCATGGTCCCTGACAAGGCGCCATGGTCCCTGACAGGGCGCCATGGTCCCAATCAGGACTTGGCGAGAGATACCTGGGTTAGCATACGATGTTCGACAGTTTGCATGAATGATTTTTGATGATTGAGTACTGATTATAGTTATGTTTTTGTGATGCAGGGTCTCCCGTATATGAGAGAGCACACGGCGAGATAGATTCTTCGCAGTTTGCGAGATCAGATTCCCCGACTCACTCAGGCAGAGAGAGACACATTGTCGATAGTAGGTTTGTGGTCTATGATTCTTATGCTGGCCATTTGATTTCATCCCGCGATGCTGATGGCACTCATGGAGCGATGGGATCCTGACACATGCACGTTCCAGCTTCCAGTAGGGGAGATGACGGTGACACTTGAGGATGTGTACCACATTCTTCACCTACCGATCAGAGGAGCTACCGTGACATATGCGACCGATCGGTCAGTAGAGGATCATCAGAGGGAGCAGGTATATTGCATAGGGAGAGTCATGCCGAGTGAGACGAGAGGTCGTATCATGGTCAGTTGGCTCTTACATCCTACAGGAGAGGTGCCCCTCATGAGACGTCTTATGATAGCCATCATTGCACTAGTTGTCTGCCCTAACGGGCGAGGTACGCACATGCATGGGGGTCTCACATGGTGCATCAGGGCTATGGAGAGATACAGGAGAGTATACGCTTGGGGTCAGAGTATGCTTGCACATCTCTATCACGACCTCGAGGAGTATGTTTTTGGACAGGGTTGCAGCTTGATGACATGCACACTTCTGCAGGTGTGGATATTTGAGCACTTTACATGCACCAGGCCTGTCGGCTATCCGATGAGTACGGCTAGCGAGCGACCTAGGGTATTTGCTTATCCACTTACTAGCGAGTGGAGATTTGGAGATCTATTGTATTGGAGAGTGATGGTTGACAGATTGACAGCTGAGGTGACCGTGTGGAGACCATATCTGCGGATGCACAGATGGGATGGGATGAGAGACAGTTAGCATGCCTACAGAGGAACCGTCTACTGAGAGGGCGATATCCACACATCATAGTCCCATTCTACTTTGACCGAGTATGGAGGCAGTTTGGGATAGAGCAGTGTGTTCCAGCCAATGTGCCCATCTACACTCGACACTCATGAGTCCTTCCCAGACCCAGAGCAGTAGCGAGACCCACGATAGATGATATCGAGCTCACAGATATAGAGGGGTCCGATCAGGATGTGGTTACTGATTATGCTACAGACCCCGAGGCATGGCGCAGGTATCATTCCTGGTTTGTGAGATCATACCCAGGGCCTATCTTTCCACCAGATCACTCGACAGGCCATCCAGGTCCATGGAGGCATGGAGATCGAGATGAGGATTAGGGATCCAGATTGGAGGAGCCAGAGGAGGGAGAGGGTCATGAGGAGGCAGGAGGTCCTGATCCGCCTATAGGAGATCAGCCTAGTGCCGAGGAGGAGGAGGACGAGGATGACGACGAGGAGGAGAGAGATGATGATGAGGAGAATGAGGATGCAGATGAGGACGGGGATGACGAGGAGGAGGAGGATAGAGATGATGAGGAGGAGTCAGATGCAGCTCCTCACCATTCAGGAGATGATACCGTAGCCTTAGATCCTCCCATTATTCCCCAAAAGGGGGAACACAAGGCGCTACGGAGACCTGCACCTATCGCGCACAGATCGTTCGAGCTTGGGGAGCCTAGTAGTTCCCAGTCACAGATGCTACCATATCACGATCCCTACTGGCGTGAGGGAGATCCAGGTATAGTAGGTTTATATTGATTGATTGATGTTTTGATGATATAAAATGGTACTAACACAAAATCTGTTCTACTGCTATAGCTAATGTGCAGGAGTGGCGCTCCTTGATCCAGCAAGCAATGAAAGATATCTCCACGACATCGCAGATCCCTAGTTCCTCACAGGTTGCTTATAGACCTCAAGGGAACGCGGGTCGGCATGATGATTTGTTTTCCCCATTTCGAGTGCAGGTAGAGATATGGAGGGAGAGAGAGCGAGCATTATCAGAGGACCTTCAGTGGGCACAGCGCGATCTAGCAGCAGCTCAAGCCGAGGCTACCTCGTATCGTGCTATCCTTATGGATAGGGATCGTAGGAGTTCCTCTCGGAGCCATTCACGATCTATATCACGGTATACTCCCATGGGTCCACCTGCACGGCCGAATCAGGAGGGAGCATCTAGTCGTCACTCTCCAGCCACCAGCCCTAGGGATAGGAGATGATTTTATGATGTAGGGTAGGTCACCTTTTGGATGTAGAGTGACCTACCTTTGTATATTGATCCACACATATATATATATATACATGCTTCTTTGTCTCAAACGTGTTATCTTTAATGTCTGAAACAATGTGTATTGTGATTAAAGTTAATACATTTGGTAGATGTACATGTATGTTCTGAATTTAATTTCCATGTGATTGATTTCTCAATGCTCCATGATTAAATTGATACATGTGTGACTTAATTAAAAATATTTGATCAAGTACTACATTGATGATAGGGAAGAAAGTATGTATTAAGCCTACAAATCATATAACCAATGTGATTTAATTTGAGTTTAAACACAACATGACATGATTCAACTTAACACATAAAAACATTGTATAATATGTCAACATAATGAAAATGTAAATCTTTTGTAATTTACATAAATGAATTCAAGACAAACCATAAAGTAAAGAAACATGCTTGTCAGGAACGAAGCAATATAGATTAAACAAAACATCATTTAATTCTATTTGCTCTAACAAAGATATGCTAACATATTATCCAATTTTGAAGAAGTGAGGAAGGAAATAGATAAATGATAGGGAATGAGAAATTAAGCATAGTATCTACACAAGTGCATAGCGTTTATAGGGTCTTTAAGAGGCGTACCATCTACATCCGCTATTTTGTAAGCACCTGATCCATAATCTTCAATAACGATATACGGTCCAAGCCAATTAGGACTAAATTTTCCCTTTTCTTCAGGTAAGGCATTCACATTGCGCTGATTCTCATAGAGCACTAAGTCACCCACTGAGAAGGAACGTTGAATAACCTTATCATTATAGCTTCGTTGTAGAGTTTTTTGATATGCTTGAATATGCTCAAGAGCATTTATACGCTGTTCATCAAGCATCTCAAGCTGTTGAAGTCTTTGTTCTCCATAGGAGTCATCATCTACTATACCTTTGAGAGAAACTCTAAGTGATGGAATCTCTAATTCTAAAGGCATAATAGCATCAGCACCATAAACAAGATTATAAGGAGTAGTTCCTGTGGCAATTTGTACACTCATTCGGTAGGCCCAAAGAGCATAGATTAGCTGAGTACTCCAATCCTTACCATGCTTATTCACGGTTTTGCGAAGAATTTGTTCGATTATTTTATTGCATGATTCGGCTTGACCATTTGATTGAGGATAGTATGGTGTAGAAAATCGATGTTTGATATGATATTTCTTGAGGAATTGCTTCACGTATTTATTCTTAAATGATGTCCCATTATCAGAGATTATAGTGGAAGGTATCCCAAATCGAGAAATAATGTTTTCTAGAAGAAATCGACAAATCACTTCAGCGGTGGTAGAGTGAAGAGGAACAGCTTCTACCCACTTTGTAAAGTAATCTGTTGCAGTTATAATGAAAATATGTCCTTGAGATGAAGGAGGAGAGATTTTACCGATGAGATCCAACCCCATGCAGAGAAAGGCCAAGAGGCTACCTGAGAACGGAGTTCTTGGGCAGGAGCATGAATCAAATTATTGTGTTGTTGACATTGATGACATTTCTTAACAAATGAAAAAGAATCCTGCTGCATAGTTTGCCAATAATATCCCATATGAAGTAATCTTTGAACCAAGGATTTACCTCCAAAATGCCCCCCACAGGCACCTGAATGTGCCTCTTCAAGAGCAATAGGGATTTCTGATTTGTTAAGACAGCGAAGGAGAAGACCGTTATTAGAAAGAATGATATACCTAGCAGACAACTTGTGAACTCTAGCCCTGGTGTTCCTATTGGCGGAATCAGGAAAGGTACCATCAGTCAAGTATCTTACGATATGCAAGTACCATTCATCTGAGTCTATGAAGTCGCAACATGTCACCAGGCTGGAATCATCTACAATAGCTGGAGAAGTAAGGTTGTGAATAACAAATTTAAGATCAACCACAGGGTCCTCTAAAGATACAAGAGAAGCCACACATGCCATTGCATTCGCATGTCAATTATCTTTTCGAGGAACAGGTTCTATGGTGTAAGAATCAAATTTTTGTAACAAAGAGATACCAAGGTCTTTATATTGTGATAACTTGTCTTGTTTTGCTTGATACAGTCCTGTTACTTGTCTTATAATCAGTTGAGAATCTCCAAAAATATGTATGTGTTTTATATTCAAAGCTAAGGCTGCCTTTATTCCTGCTATAAGAGCCTCATACTCAGCAATGTTATTGGTACATAGGAAATTGAGACGGTAAGATAAGGGAATGGACTTCTTTGTAGGAGAAATCAGAACAACACCTGCCCCCGATCCCGTACGACACTTAGAGCCATCAAAGTATAACTCCCAAGTTTCATCTTTCTCTGTACAAAGGATGAAATCGTCAGGAAAAGACTCAGGGTTAGGGAAGGAGAAAGGTGAAGGGGCCTCAACTAAGTGATCGGTCAACGCTTGCCCTTTAATTGCTCTTTGTGAAACAAATTTAAGGTCAAATTCAGTTAACATCATAACCCACTTAGCTAGGTGTCCTGATAGATCAGTTTTAGAGAAAAGATGCTTCAACGGATCAAACTTTACCATGACGTGGACTTCTGAATTTAAGAGATAGTGTCTCAATTTCTGAGTCGCAAACACCAAGGCCAAGCATTTTCTTTCTATCGCAGAATATCGAGTCTCATAATCGAGTAAGGTACGACTTATATAATAAACCGGACACTCCTTACCATCTTTATCATGTTGTGCCAATAATGCTGCAAGCGCATGAGAGGAAGCCGCTATATAAAGAAAGAAGGGTTTAGAAGGTTCGGCCGGTTGAAGGATAGGAGGATTAGCCAAATACATTTTTAAATCTTCAAATGCTTGCTGACAATCCTCATTCCATTGAAAAGTGATATTCTTTTTGAGAAGTTGAGTGAAAGGAAAAGTACGATCCGCAAGTTGAGATACAAACCTACGAATAGCTTGAATCTTTCCTTGTAAGCTTTTGAGTTGAGACACATTTCTAGGAGGTGGCATGTTGACAATAGCATCTATTTTCTTAGTATCCACCTCAATCCCACGATGCGAAACTATGAATCCTAATAGTTTTCCACTATCCACACCAAAAACACGTTTTCGGGGATTCAAGTGCATGTGATATTTACAAATTCTTTCAAAGATTTGACGAAGGATTTTAATATGATCTATACGAAAAATGGATTTGGCTAAAACATCATCAACATAGTCTTCTAAAATCTTATGCATGTAATCGTGAAAGATAAGGGTCATCGCTCGTTGATAAGTTGCGCCGGCATTTTTAAGTCCGAAAGGCATCATTATCCAACAAAACGTACCCCAAGGAGTGGTGAAAGCAGTTTTGAATTGATCTTGAGGGTTAATGAAAATTTGATTGTATCCTGAAAAACCATCCATGAAGGATAACAAGGCATGTCCTGCCGTAGAATCAACTATCATGTCAATGTTTGGAAGAGGGAAATCATCTTTTAAAGAAGCCTTATTTAAATCTCAAAAATCGGTACACATTCTTATTTTATTACCTGGTTTAGCAACAGCGACAATATTTGAAATCCATGGGGAATAATCAATAGGGCGGATAAATCCAACCTCCAATAATTTTTCAATCTCAGCCTTAACAAGCAGAGCCACCTTAGGATTCATTTTTTGAATCTTTTGTTTCACGGGCTTAGCATCAGGGACTAAGACAATATTATGGGTAACAATCTTAGGATCTATACCAGGCATGTCAGAGTATGTCCAAGCAAAGATCTCGGGGAATTCATGCAATAAATCATCATATTGATTTTGTTCCTCTTCATCCAGACATTTTCCAATTTTAATAACTTTTTCTTCATTGCAAGGATCCATCTTAACATCAGTGGTGTCACTTATGAGAAGATTACTTTGTTGAGGAGTATCCTTTAACTGAGGGAATTCTTTCACAATCTCATCATTATCAATCTCTTTTCCAAAGTAGGCTTCAGTGTTCAAATAATAAGGGAGTCCCCTATTGTGATGATAACGAGGAAGAGTATCATATGCTCCTAAAAACTCAGCTAAAGCATCATCGGTAGGAAAAACATCCAAAGCACAAGCACACGAAGGATCTTCATCAATATACTCGGGATGTTGCATTGATAGAGATGTAGAAATAGTATTAACACTAATACATGGTCTCTTAGAAGCTTTAGTGAGCTTACAGGGATTATAGCCAAGTCCAAAGGCATAATTGTGAAGATTATTCTCTAGAGGAAATTTTATCCCTTGTTCGTGAGCGCCACAACCATTTCCATGATACCCATGCTTAGCAAAAATGCGAAAACCACAACCATAACGATCAGCCATTTCAGAAAGAGAAGGTGGTTTTTCATAAGACAAAGAGTCAAACTCTTCAGAATTAGAGGTGTGAGGAGAAGAAGTTTGAGAAGTGGCCACAAAGTTGTTACTCATAGGCTCAGGTAATGTTGATTGATTTTTAGCTTCTTCCTTCTTTTCAGCTTTAAGCTCTCTAGAAGGAACCTTATATTCACCCACAAAGGTAGGGTTAAAATCAAGAGATCCCCAATCGTCGTCTGCGAGAATCTTCTCAGGATCAAAGTCCTTCTTATGTGTAGTTTCAAATCGAGAAGAGTCTTCTTTAGGAGCTCCAGACTCATCCAAAGAATTTTGATCATCAGAGAGCGAGGATTCACCGATAGGTATCTTGCTTAAAGAGTCATCACTAGACGAGGACGGCTTAGAAGAACCCCCTTTGGAAGTAGATGTTTGCAAACAAGCTTGAAAATTAGTATCACCTATCAAGGTATATGTCTTATTGTTATAGATAAATTTAACTTGTCTATGCAATGTAGAGGGGACAGCTTGCATACTATGAATCCAAGGTCTCCCTAATAGCAAGTTGTATGTTAGATTTCCCGACATAACATGGATAGGAGTAGGCAAAGTAACAGGCCCCACTGTGAGGGGTAAGGTGATAATACCTAATGAAGTCTTAGCCACATTGTCAAAGCCTCGAATAGGATGAGAGTCAGGCTCAATTAGGGATGTATCCACATTCATCTTATGCAAAAGATTAATGCTACACACATTGAGACCAGAGCCATTATCTACTAGTGTTCGTCTTATAGCAGTGTCTTTCATGATAACCACAATCATCAAGGGATCATACTGATGTTTAATTTCACTAGTAGGCAACTCATCTTGGGTAAACACAATTTGAGCTTTAGGATTCATCACAGAGTTAACCAAAGATGCTATATTACTAGATGTGTTCGGTGGAGGAACATTCAAATCTTTCAAAGCATCTTGTAACATTCCATGATGAGCAGAAGAAGTTTGAATCAAATCCCAAAGGGATATCTTAGTAGGGGTAGCCTTAAGTTGTTCTATGAGATCATATTCCTTACTAAGAACTTGTGAAATACGTGGAGCTTGCGGAAGAATTGGTTGAGGATTCGGAAGAGAAACTGGAATAACAGGAGGAGGACTAGGCTACCTATTATTTCTGGTATGATAAGTATGGGCAACCGCATGATAACTCTCTCTAGTTAATTGCTTGGCATAATTATAAGGACTTATAGGTTTTCTTCCTTGCACAGTGATGATAGGTTTATTTGGAGTAATAAAGGAATCATACCCTCCTTGGACAGTAAGGAGAGGTGATTTAGGAACTTGAAAAGTGGGAAAAGGACAAGCACCTTGGACTTCAAAGAGAGGCTTGTTATGCTCATTCAAGTTTATCATGTTAACCAATTTAGAAGTTTTGTTCTTGTTTAGAGATTTCGATAAAGCCACAAAGTCATCAAGAGCATCATCCAACAAAGCATGATCATATCTATTAAAAGGTTTATCTTTTGATTCAAAAGGAGACATCTCCTCATAGAGGGGATTATTGAAAACAACCATGTTACTAGATTTAGTGGAAGAGTTGATAGGAATGTACCCTTGAGAGGAATCATTCAACTTATCTTTCTCATCACAACGAAATGGCATAGTAACAAGGTTTATGAGTGTTTGGTAAAATGAAGGTTTAGCATCTTTAGGGTTCAAAAACTCATCTAAAGCTTCATCTAATTCATCTTGGCTATACTCATAATAATCATCATAAGCATGAACATTTTGCAAATAGAAATCTGACATTTTGAAATAAAAGTTGCATGAAATTTAAACACACAATGCAAAGAAACACACTCTTTTTTTTTTTTTTTTTAATAAAAATGAAATGAAAACACACTAAATCTAGATCTAGATCTAACAAATGCAATGCAAGAGGAAGCAATGATAGATTCACGTCAGGTTCACCAAAATGTGTGGGGGAAAAAGCAAGACTAGGTTAACCTATCCTAATCCTACCTCTTGTCACACATTACGGAATACGAAAGAGCCTAGAGGTAACGCACAATTGGCTACTTCTTTTTGGTGAAAGAGAGAGCCATGGGCTACCTATTAGGGTTTCTATTCCTTTGTTGTAATTGAAAGGTAAGATTATGCAAGTCCAATTCCTAACCCTAAAATGCAAGTATGAACTAATAACAAGATTGCAGAATTGAACTTAAACAATGGAAAGCTATAAATACAAAGATAAGACAAGAATGCAAATGCGTACCCGGAGTCAAAATCTGAGTGGAAATGTTCAGGACGGGGGCGCGGGCGCCACTGTCCTGATTATGCACCTGAAACTGCTGTTTTGCACTCTGGAACACTATCTGAAATGTTGTCTGTCAGGAGGACCAGGGCGCCCAGCGCCTCTGTCCCAGGGACCAGGGCGCCTAGCGCCCCTGTCCTGGTAGGACCAGGGCGCCCCACGCCCCTGTCCTGGTCTTTTGCCCTGCAATTTGGTGTGGGGTGTTGTCTCGACCTGCTTTTCCCGGATCTGCAACCTGCGGCGTCGTTCGAGTCCCGAAACCTGCACTTATATCTGAAAAAGGTATTTGGGCGGCTATATAGGGTTTTGCCTTAGTCAAACCCCTGCTTCGGTGATTTCCACCTCCACGAATAGCCAAGTTGTATTGTAAAAGTAATGTGTGTGCAGACCTTGTGTGTGTGCAAGATCTAAAATGCAAGTAAGCAAACTAGAGCAACCTAGGAAGTAAACCCTAATTGCTTGTAGATGATAATGTAAATGCTCTAAATCAAGATGCAAAGTGATCTAAAGCATGAATGTAAGTGATATAATGAATCTTATGTAAAGACATGAAAACAACATGAAATCATACCCAACCCCAAGGGAGGGGTACAAGCCAATCTTCAGTCGGTGATCCCTTATTGCTCTTCAATGCCTTCAAAGTCCTAAGTGAATGAATGGATTTGATGAATTCTTGGAGGATGAATGTTGAAAGTGGTTGAAGTCTTCAAAGATCTGCTCTTTCGCTGCATATGAGGTTCCTGAAACAAAAATCGGATCCCTTCAAATGAAGAAAGAGAGCTCTTATGTATGAAACCCTAGGTCTTAATTCTGACTTTTGGCCGACCTAGAGATTGAATATCCCGCCAATTTCTTGGGGTTAAGCTTTATTTTATGATTGGATCGCGCTCCTAAAATTTCGGGAAAAATGTCCGGGACCGTGTGCACTCCGGGCGCCACGGTCCCGACAACTTTTCACCAAATTTTCAGGGCCATCAGATATGATGATTTTAGAGAGAATCCCAAAGTTACAAGTGATTTCGAGATGTTTTGACCCCTGAAATCAAGTCCCCAAGCTCAGAATAGGGCCTAATTAGGGTTTTTGATTAAGTGATGTATTGGAGGAATAAAATGAAAGGGGCACGCTTTAATGAAAGGGCCCGACTTTATGATGTGGAAAATGATGAAATAGAACCTTTAGACCTAATTAATTTGATTAATTAAGTGCTAAAGGGGAAATGCAATGCAAAATGCAACTACGCCAAGGCGGGTGCTAAACTAGGTGTTAAATTGTACTGCTTTAGCAAGTGCATACAATTTATGACGTTACACATATGTTATGGTGGATCTTTGTTATTGTTAGGATAGGTTTTTGTGGTTGAATTCATTTAGTCTTTCAATATTATTCCATTATCCATTTTCACCATAAAAACCAACCATTTTAAATAGCACACCATGGAATAGAGGGACCGAATAACATCTCACAGCCTTCCTTAGAACCATCACGGGCTTGCAGGAAGACTGTTGAAGGTGTCTTCAACCTGATCATGCCACTGCCTACACATCACCACACTGCTGCCCTCTCCAAGCACACTGGCTCACATACTCATTGGCACGGTGGTCTATCACAGCAAGATAGGCGGTCACGTGAGGTTGGGCACTCACCACCACTCCTTGGGTATTCTCCACAACTTGTTGATTAGTTGTCACACTTGCCCTGTTATTCCCCTTCTACGGGCTCACCAACAGGACAATTTGTGACTTTCAACAAATTTTATGTGATAGAGAACCACTAAAAGTTTCTTTCAAATATGCAAGGATATATATATATATATATATATATATATATATATATTATTATTATTTTTTAAAATATATAGATAGAATTAAAGAATTTTGATAATTTATATGAAATATCTTTTCTAATGTGATGTAATATTTTATAATAGAAATACTTAAATATATTAATAATATTAATAAAATTAAAATTTTAATAACAATGATGCATCTAGAGTGTCATTTTAATATAAATAGATCAATAACAAATAATTGAAAATAAATCTTTTACTAATTAAATTTAATAAAAGGTATCAAATATTGGACATGTGTAACTTTTGAACATGCTTCACTTTTATATCGCGTTAAAGTTGAAATCAATTTCATGTTACTTGAATTAATGATTACATAAATGTTATCTTTTCTATCATTCCAAAAATTATTATAGGCACATAAAACTATGAAATTTATATTAGGTAAAAAGTACTTTTATAATTTTGTACAATAATTTTTCAATGTGATATTTTATTTTGTAAATTCAATCTTGTCTCTTATATATTAAAATGTGATATGATGAAACCCATTATCATTTACTTATAAATGATATAAAACAAAAAAAGAAGGAAGATAAAATTTAAAATTTCTCCAACTATTTCTATGCAAAGTCAAAAATGACAAAATTATCTAGAAGATTCATTTAGAGACTCCCTTGAAGTATTTTGAAAACAATCAAAATATTATTTTCTAATAAAAATTAGAGTTTCCTCTGGCTATATTTTTTAGTTTCCAAGTATAATAAAAATGATTTCGAACATTTTAACCTTGTTCATGCTAATCAAAAATAATTACAAAATGATTTAATTTTAATAACTCAATTATTGTCTCATTTGTAAGAGTAACTTAGATAGTATTTTATCTCACTAACTACTTCTTGAGGATCCTTTAATAAGTTTTAATACTAATGAAATATGTAGATTGTTTCCTTTTTCTTAAAATTTGGGATGATTGCTTCTAATTGTATCTATGTTGTTTGGATAGTGGCAAACATGAAAAAGGTATTGTTTAATGGTTTCATTTGCAACATCTATGGTTCTAATTACAATTTTTATTAATGAATGAAGATCTTATTCATGTCATTTATGTATTTGTAGCAATCAAAGTGTTTTTCTATATGTTGAATTAAGAATTTGGATTGACATATTATTATCTTTTATTTTCTATTCTCGTGGCATATATGAGAAAATACATTACATATTTATAATGATACATCATAATGAGCATATCTTTACTTAATAGAAAAAATATTTCATATAATATTAAAAAATTAAAAACAGATCTCTAAGTATATGAATTTATATTTTACTAAAATGTGGGTTCCACACACATACATACATACATACATACATACATAATGTTAGATGCAATGAAAATCCCAAAGACACTGAGAGGGGGGGTGAATCAGTGTCTAACCGGTAATTGAAAGATTTAAACTTATTTGCAACTTTATAACCCAAATTAATGTACCGATAAACAAATAATAATGCAGTCAAGAGAAACAGAAATGCAACCATCAATGAACACCTTAACACATATTTTTGATGAGGAAACCCGGTAAGGGAAAAACCTTAGTGGGATTTTTGACTCACAATATTTACTCACTGGCTAATATGAATAAATATTACTGCTACAATAGGGGCCTGCACATGTAGGAAGGCCAACAGCCTAGAGCTCACTGCTCAATGACAAAAAGGAGTCTCACTAACTACAAATGGATAATTAAATCCAAATACAATGTACTTCTTTACAATAGCATATGCAATGCTTGATTTAGTACCGGTTTAAGCTGAAATAAATACCTTAACCAAAAACCTTGCTAGTGAATAACTTTCACTCTGCTTGGCTCTGCTTCTTATTTGCTCATAAGATAATTACATCATAATGCATACACAATTATTCACTCTCATATTCATATCATATCTACCTTACTACTTCTCTACAAAATGATTTACAAGATCTCATATATATGAGTCTTTACAATATATCAAGTCAGCTATACAAATATTATTTACAATACAAAACATTATTATCCAAGTTGGCTAGAGTACCGGTATGCTGGTATGTTCTGTTGTCGGTGTAGACTAGATGTCGGTGTAAAGTGTCTGTCGGTGCCGGTAAATGATGTTGTTGTCAGTGTAGCCTGTGAACCATAATACCAGTTGGTTGCCATCAATGACAACATCAACTATTCTCATCTAAGTGTATAATTCCAAAAATATCCCCCTTTGGCATTGATGGCAACACTCATGAGAAAATCCAAAAACTCATATCCAAAAAAAAAAAAAATGATAGTGCTCCCCCTGAGCAAGTGATCCCTTCTGTACATTTTTCTCAATACACTACTACTCTCCCTTTGACATCAATGACAAAGGTGTGTCAAAAAGAATCAAAGAATTCCAAAATTTTACCTTGAAGTCTGTAACTGGTTATTTACAATCTGAAATATATCCGCCAAAATCAAAATTACACTCTACATGAATTTGGTCCTGTCAGAAATATGAGTCTCTGTCTATTGGATCATATTGGTCAGATAATGCATCTGTTGCTCCGGTGATCTTTCTCCTTGAATGGTTGCCTTAGACAACTCATTCTGGTGTGTTATAAGATTGACCAATCTAGGACCAAGTTTATTTTTCAACTCCGGGCCTTCAACCTTATCCTTGCCTTCTCCTTCTCTAATCTCTCAATCGTTTCCTCAAAAACTGTAATTTCTTGATCCAAAATTGAGGTAAGTTTTGAAGAACCAATCATGTTATTTGCTATATCGTCAATTTATTTTTGTGTCTTCCTAATCTCCTCATCAATGTCTTCTGTAATTTGGTGAGGCTTGCACACTTCCTTATACAATTCTTTATATTCCCAAATAGTGGAATTGAGTACCAGTAATAAAGAATCAATTTTCTCTATACAGTCCTTGATGGTTTTATCAAAGAATTTAATTTTCTCCTTATTCACCCTTTCTTTTATAGTCTCTCCATTAATCTTATCTATAGTTAGAATATTTGAGGAAATGAATTTGGACAATGTGTCCAATTTACCTAGAGATCCAGAAATGTGATCTACCTTACAATCTGGTGCAATCAATTGCAAAATTGGTATAGAATAATCAATGGCCTTAAATGATAAGGCGTTGCACTTAGTGTTCTTCTTGGTGGGATCTAATAATACATCTGTCACATTGGTGGGTCTATAATCTATGGAGGAAGTTCTAGGAGGAGTGTGAGGTTTCGCAGTTTGTTTCATCTCTCTGGTCTCCTTGGCCACTTCTGCAATCTTGTTTCCATCCTTAATCTCTTCCTTATTTACAGTTTCTTCCTTATGCTCACTCTTCTTACCATCCTTTCTATCTGTCGGTTCAGATATCTTTTGTTCATGTTCTTTATTAGTACCAGTGATTGTTTCTACTTTACCTTTTGCTGGTATTTTAGTGTGGGGCTGAGCAGTTTCTTTGTCCATGACTATGTTGAAGTCCTGAGTGTCCAAATTCATTGTAAATAGAATGTCTGACTCTGGACCAACATCATCTCTTTTCATATCCTCTGCTTTCTCTTCTACAAGCTAATTGTTTGTTGGTACTGGTGCCTCTGCAATTATTGGAGGGGTATCCTAAGCCAGTGGAGGAAGGTTATCCTTGATCATAATGTCAGGTACACTACCAATTTTCCTTTTGCCCTTATCTTTCTGATATACCTTAAAATATTTTTTTGCTTTATGTCTATTCTTTTCTTCCTTCTTTTCTCTTTGCACAAAGCATATATCCCATTGGTCTATAGTCTCATCAACTATCTCTTTAACTCTACCCGCCATAAGGCTGACCTGTCGGTGACCACTCACAAAAACTGTTCTATTTGTCTCTTTAATTAAATCATCTATTTCTTGTTTGGAGTTAATAGGATGTACAGCAAGTAAAGCCTCTACTTTAAGTTTCTTATCTAACTCCATTATAGACATCCTCTTAGCTTATAACCTCAAGTATAAATCGTTCGGCAAAACATCTATAACTTCAATAAGTACCTTCTTGTATATATCAAGATATAAAATAATACTTTCCTCTATAGATTCTTTATCAGAATCATTGAAAGAATGATAGAATTTATTCACATTCCCAAGGTTACCTTCTTGGGTGATTTCATTTATTAGCTCTTTCGATGAAAGAGTGTTTGATGCCTTAGGTTCTACTTTCTTTTTGGGTGTAACCTTCTTCTTTTGACCAGGGGGCTCTCTCATAGCCTATTGCTTTTTCCTTTGTGTTCTTGTCTTCTTGGGAGATGGAGCAGGTGTCGGTGAGTGTTTTATTTACTTCTTGTCCACTCACTGGAATTCTGTTGCCTGATCAGTGTTAGAATCACAAGAAGTAGCGACAGGGGAAATGTGGGCTATCGGTTTCTAAACTGATTGAATTTCTATCTCACTAGTAGTAATACCACTGATATTCATTATATTTTTTTTACCTCCTTAACCATCTTGGATGCATCTTTCATAAATTTTTCTCTTTTCTTCCTTTATTTTTGCATGTCAATTGCCTTCTCTATGTGTCAGCATTGCCAAGAATTTCTTCAGAAGGTTTCAGTGGAGCATCTAATAAGATTTTTGCATATGATTCTAAGATGTGAGAGTCCACCTCATATCTCATCTTTGTAATCCAGACAGTCCTGGGTTTAATTGCCTCCATCCAAGTCTCATCTCTCTTCATTACAAATAATATTTGTTTGTCATATTTTTCTATGATACTCTGTGGAATCCTTTCCCCCTATTTCATTTTTTTTTGAAAATTCTTAAAGTAATCTTTTACCAATTCAACACTATTAGCTCCTATACTAGTAATTGCCTCCTTTCTCTATTTTCCAATAGAAATATCATAGGCAAAATCTTCGTGACCAATACTAAGGATTTCCTTAGAAAAGTAAAGCATTAGACTCACAATCAGATTTCTAAATTTGAATTTTCCTTTCTTATCTCCTTTAATCTTATGCAAATTTTCCAACAATTCATCCTTTAACCATTCACAAATATCAATCCTTGCATTGTTCAATATCATTTCATGTGCACTGTGAATACAAGAACTTGATATTGAATTCAACCTATTAGTGTGACCAACTTTGTAACCAATGACCATGCTAGAAAATTTAACATTTTCATCCTTAATCTCATTAACCCTAAGTGACCGATTGTCAAATGTAGCTTCGATTAAGCTCATAACTTCAAGTTATTAAGGATTTTCTTCTTCTTAAAAGGTCTAGAACCGGTGGAAGGTAAACCAATAACAGCCCTTATAGCTTCTTTTGTAATCTTAAACATTGAATCCAACCACATAAATTCACCATGAACCCTGCTAAGGACGTATCGGACGGCTTCATCTGAGAATTCCGGCATATGGAGGATATCTATGAAACCTAAATCCTCAAAAATCTTATGTTCTAGTTTCACTACCCCATTTTCATCAGTAATTACATTCATGTACATATTTATCAAATCTTCAGTTCCTATGTTTTCTATGTTGTAATGTATGTATGTCCTAGGGTCTTCAGTGAATGCGACTACCTTCGGGATTTTAGAAAATGCACCAATAGAGTCATCAAGCTTAGCTATCTTAGGAATGATTTTGAAAACTAGCCTAGGTCATTTAATATTCTCCACAATGGTAGGGTTCGCTACAAATTCAGGAACAGAGGATGAGGAAGCCATTATGAAAGATAAATACCTCTTAACTGTGAAAACCTTGAATGCTCTAAAAAAGACCTTTGCTGCTTCGCCTTGGAAAAACCTTCACTCAATTTCTCTCTCTTGAATGCTCAGGGAGTTAGAAATGAGAGTTTACAATGCCTTTATAACCAAAAGTTTAACTTACAACCATAATAAATGTTGGAGTTGAGAAAATACAACACCATAGGAGACCAAATAATCTCTGCAAGCTGAAAAACATGTTACAAGGAGAAGCAAGGAAGCAAATCACAGAAGAAAGAAATACATAGAAAATATGCTCAAAAAGAGAGAGTTGAATATTCACAAAAATGTGTAATGTAAAACACCTTCTTCTTACAAAGAAAAGAATGAACTTAACCTTTAATAGGTCAAGAAACCCTAAAAGGGAAAACCTAGGTTTGCACATAATAATTAATAAAAGAATTAATTATTATGCACCTAAAGTTAGCTTAAGTATAAAAGAGATAAAGGGAACTTAAATAATTAAACAAATGTTGTTTAATTAATCAAGTAAATACCCAAATACTCTAACACCCCCCCTTAAGCTAGACTTAGGGAGAAGCTAAAACTAGAACAACTACTGAAAGAAGGAAAGATGGGTCCCGACAATAAGGCCTGATCAGGTACCCAAATACAATGAAATCTCTATGAACAGGAGAAATAGAGAAAACCATGTGGGAAAAAACTGTACTCCAAAAAGAGATGAAAAGAACACCACTGAAGCAAGAAATAGATGCAAACACTGTCGAAAAGAAACTGTTGATCTGAAGAACCTCCACTGAAATAGAACATGACCAGGTAGAGAAGACTGTAATCTGTATGAGTGCCCTCAAATGACACTACTCGAATCAGATCGCAAATGAGGCAAACACTGAACTCGAAGATACAGATGGCATGAGAAACCAAAGCTTGAAAAGCTGATCAATTGAACCACAAAAGCATTAGAACCAACAGGATAAACCTCCCCACAATGTTGAAGATGGAGAGGGATAGGAACACTGAAAAGAATAGCCAAGAAGAATTGCATGACGAAGAACCAAGAACATCAAAGGTGCTGAGAAAAGTGCATGGTGTCGTGGAAGGAACACTCACTTGACACACATCATGAGGTGAATGTCATGGAAAGAACACTCACTGGACAAAGGAAGATGGCAAACAATAGGCAAGCATCAACCCCCTCATGGCACTTTATAAGTAGTGCATGTACAATAAGACACAAGATGTGCAAGATCCCAAGTAAACAATGTATGATGGCACTTTATCTTAGTGCATTTGCATAAATACAATTCTACAATGATAATAAGACTAGAAACTGAAAGAACAACAAAAACCGAGACATCCTACTCAGAGAAGAGATCCCAGGACTTGAAACAACCAAGATATCCACTAGAGTGCTGAAAAGAAAAAAATTGATTAAAATATGCATGGAGCAGAATCTAGAAATAAAACTCATATGGCTGGAAAGTACACAGCACGTGCTTTCCAAAAATATAAATTTTTCAAAAAATGAAGTTTGGATGCTCATTCTACGGCTCTCGGAGTGCAAAAAAGAGACCCCACATTGACTAGAAAAAAACACAGTCAAATAGAAAAATTGGGAAAAACTACCAACATCACAAGGTCCATCTCGGACCAAGATTTCTGACGCCTATTTGTTTTCAAAAAAATGACTCCGTATACCCAAGATATGACCAAAAAACCAAACCCCCCTTCAAAACAAGAGGAAGGGGTGGTCTGGTGGTGGAACAGGCAAAGGAGGCTAGTGGGTGGTGCGCTGGTGACGAGTTGGTGGTGCCCCCGACGGTGCTCCAGTGGTGGAGTGGTTGTTGAGCGGTGCAAAGGAAGCCCAGTGAGCGGAGGAGGCCGCAGGGCGGAGCAGTGGCTGAGTGCGGGCGGCGGCTGGGGGTTAGCGGCGATCGAGGTTGCAGTGGCGGCACTGCAGAAGGTGGCACTATGATCGGGCAGGGTGAGCGGCGGGGGCCGCAAGGAGATGACGGCGGGGGCGGGGCGAGTGGGGGCCGGAGGGCCGACGGGGGCCGGAGGGAGCCAGAGGCCGGGAAGTAGGGCCGCCAGGGCTGAAGACCGAAGACCAGCGTGGGGCCGACAGGGGGCCGGACTGACAGGTCCAATCGCCGTACGGCGGCTAGACTATCAGCGTCGGTACCCTGTGCAATCCCAAAAACCCAAAAAAAAAAGTTTTTAAAAAACTTGCTTTTTTTCACCGTTTTTTTTTAATTTTTTATTTTTCTTTGATTTTTTTCAAAAAATCAAAATCCGGCCCGCATGCCATAAAAAGGCAAAAAATATTTTTTTTTTTTGAAATTTTTTTTCTCAATCTGCATATCAGGGTCGTACGGTCTGGATCTGGAGAAAAAAAATACTCCCAGAGGCTCATAACCAAAATAGGTCAAATTTTATATGACCATATGGGTTTTCTCGCCTTCTGAGCACGATGGTGAGGTCCGTTTAGGCCCAAAGTGCTAAGAAAAAAAGGCCTATCCCTAGGTGCATAAAAAAACTTTCTAAAACCCCATATCTACTTCCAATGCAAAAATTCTCAAAACAAGAACAGATAGATGCAAATCTGAAGCTTTAATACCATGTTGGAGTTGAGAAATTACAACACCACAGAAGCCCAAATGATCTCTGCAAGCTGAAAAATCTATTACAAGGAGAAGCAAGGAAGCAAATCACAGAAGAAAGAAATACATAGAAAATATGCTCAAAAAGAGAGTTGAATATTCACAAAAATGTGTAATTTAAAAAAACCTTCTTCTTACAAAGAAAAGAATGAACTTAACCTTTAATAGGTCAAGAAACCCTAAAAGGAAAAACCTAGGTTTGCACATAATAATTAATAAAAGAATTAATTATTATGCACCTAAAGTTGGCTTAATTATAAAAGAGATAAAGGGAACTTAAATAATTAAACAAATGTTGTTTAATTAATCAAGTAAATACCCAAATACTCTAACAATGAATGCTTCTTCGGTGAAATGAAAGTTTCACATATTTGTCGGTAAAGAAGAATCATAACTTCTTACCATCAACCAAGGGTAAATGCATGATTTTCAACTTGTTGCCATGCCCCTAAGGATTATTCCTTAGTTAGATGAAGAATCTCCTGCCGGTGGAGGGTTACCCTATTCTAACGGTGCATACACAGATTCGTCAATTCTCTGATCTCTCTTCTTAATCCATTGTGTTGAAAAAAATTTCTTTATTTCATTTACTTTTTCCTTTCCTTTGTCATTAGATCCTTTATTGTTCACCGGTGCAGTCTTACTTCTACAAAATCTTGCAATATGCCCAATCTTGTTACATGCATAACAAGTCACATTGTTCCTCTGAATAGCTTTTCCATAACCTTGACTAGTTTGTATTCTGCATTGATTAGATAAGTGTCCAAATCTACCACAAGCATAACATTTTATATTCATTCTGCAATTGTCTAAATTATGTCCATTTTTATTGCATTTGGAACATTGACTCGTGGGTAAATTTGTATTTTGATTATTCTTGAATCTACACTGATTTGCTCTATGATAAAATTTGTTGCAATTAAAACATTTTCCATTGAATTTATAGGCATTAGGTTGTCTTACCAATTTGTTGTGATCTTGATTGTTTGCAGTCCCGGAACTTTCTCCATGTTCAAATCCAAGTTCAATTGTATCTCCATCAGGTTTCTGACTTTTCAGCATGGCATCAAGCCTTTCTGAACTTTTCTTGAATTTGTCTTTGTATTCATTTGCAGTGACCAACTCACTTTCCAGAATGCCAATTTATCTCATAAGCTCCTCTTTATCATGTTGCATGTGAACCAAGTTTGTTTTAAGCATATCATATTCATGACCAAGCCTCAGAGTTTCATCAGCTCTTTCATTAAGTCTCCTAGTCAAATCTTCTTGATCCCTCTTTCTATCTTCAATATCCTTACATAGCCTTATGGTTAGGTCTTGCATTTCATTCTTCATGTTAGTGTTCTCCTATCTCAATTTATCTACAATATCTCTACGAGTTTCCTTTTCATCATCATCTTGTTTCTGCATTTGCTCATGAAGTTCCTTCCTCTTATTTTTTGCCATAACCAAGTTCTTTTGAAGTACTTTAATGAATTATTGGGCAGTCCTAAGATCATCTTCCAATTTGATATTCTTCATTTTTTCTGCATCAAAATCTTCAAGTACTCCTTCCAACTGTTGTCTCAAACTTTCCATTGGTACTGGTTTCAAAATATTCCTCAAGTTGTTAGGCTTCTGCAAATAGAGGACTAGGCTCTGATACCAATTGTTAGATGCAATGATAGTCCCAAAGACACTGAGAGGGGGGGGGTGAATTAGTGTCTAACTGGTCATTGAAAGATTTGAACTTATTTGCAACTTTATAACCCAAATTAATGTACCGGTAAACAAATAATAATGCAGTAAAGAGAAACAGAAATACAACTATCAATGAACACCATAACACAAATATTTTTGGCGAGGAAAACCGGTAAGGGAAAAACCTCAGTGGGATTTGTGACCCACAATATTTACTCACTGGCGAATATGAATAAATATTACTACTACAATAGGGGCCTAAACATGTAGGAAGGCCAACATCCTAGAGCTCACTGCTCAATGATAGAAAGGAGTCTCATTAACTACAAATGGATAATTAAATCCAAATACAATGTACTTCTTTACAATAGCATCTACAATGCCTTATTTAGTACCGATTTAAGCCCAAACAAATACCTTAACCAAAAACCTTGCGAGTAAATAACTTTTGCTCTGCTTTGCTCTACTTCTTATTTGCTCATAAGATAATTACATCATAATGTATACGGGCCAGTTATTTTCTCTCATACTCATATCATATCTACCTTACTACTTCTCTACAAAATGATTTACAAGATCTCATATATATGAGTCTTTACAATATATCAAGTCAGCCATACAAATATTATTTACAATACAAAACATTATTATCCAAGTCGGCTACAGTACCGGTATGCTGGTATGTTCTATTGTCAGTGTAGACTAGATCCCAGTGTGAAGTGCTTGTCAGTGTCGGTAAATGATGTCGTTGCTGGTGTAGCATGTGAACCATAATACCAGTTGGTTTCCATCAATGACAACATCAGACATACATACATATATATATATATATATATATATATATATATATATATATATATATATATATATATATATATATATATATATATATATATATATATGAGATTATTTTTATAGTGTGTGGATAGTTTTAGTAGGTAAGGGGGGAACTTTCAAACTTATTTTACTATTGAAAGTCTTATGAAAAATATTATTTAACATTTTGCAATGAGCAAAGATCATCTAAGGAGATTTTTTGGGCCCTACTAAATACCTTTGTGCATTTCTCCTAATCCTATTTTTTAGAGATCTCTTATCCTTCAATGTTCTTTCTACTCCTTTTATATATCACACCTAAACTATCAAGTAACACCTTTTAGTTTTATTTCTACTCCTTTTATACATCATACCTAGACTATCAAGTAATACAATTTTGACCAACCCTTTTTATTTATTTTTTAATCAAAGGGGATCTCATCTCCACCATGAATATTCAATAATCTTATAAATATTTGATCATTTGTGACAAGAACCATAATGTAAAAATTTAACCATCAAAATATGTCATTCTAACTTAATATGATGTTAAGCTAGATATGATTATTTTTTAATACAATTTGTACAAAAATTAATTGAAGTAAAATAAATTTATGTAAAATTTCATTTACTTATAAGGTTTAATAATTATATCTAATATTCCTCCTTTAGTATCTTTGGAAGACAATAAGATGTTGATGTCTCCCTTTTCCATAGAAGAAGTTAAGAGTGTTGTCTTTGCCATGAATCCAGATAAAGCTCTAGGACCAGATGGTTTTACTCCTTTATTTTTTCAGAAATGTTGGGATTTTGTGGGAAATGATGTTTTATTGACTCTCAAGGAAGCTAGGAGAAATAGGTCTATTTTAAAAGAACTTAATACTACAATGATTGCAACTATTCCTATAAAAGAGGATACTAAGACTTTTACTGACTTCCGCCCCATTGCTTTATGTAACACTTTGTATAAGATATTTATGAAGGCAATTTCCCTTAGGTTGGCAAAATTTCTACCTAGGATCATTTTATTGAAGCAAGGTGGTTTTGTTCCCGAAAGGGAGACGACAGAGGGTGCAATTGTAGCACATGAGATGCTGCATTCTATTTCCACCCAAAGAACCTCGGCCATGATACTTAAACTAAACATGATGAAGGCTTATGATAGAGTAGAGTGGTGGGCTTTATGTGATGTTCTTGAGAAGTTAGGTTTCTCCAAGGCCTGGGTCAAATGGATTCGTGCATGTATTTCTTCTGCAAGATTCTTGGTTTTAATTAATGGTTCTCCTTGTGGTTTTTTCACTTCCTCTAGGGATTTGAGACAGGGAGATCCCCTTTCTCCCTTTTTGTTTATTCTCCTAGCTGAAACCTTTAGTTGGGCTATTAGGGCTGCTAAATTGGGGGGGCTTTAGAAACTTATAAGGATTTAGAATATTCCCCAAAGTATTTCTCATTATCTCTTTGTAGATGATACTCTGTTATTTGGACATGCTTCGTTAGTTGAGGCAAAAGTGATTAAAGGAATAATACAAAATTATGCATCATTTTCTGGTCAAAAAGTGAATGTTGATAAATCAACGATTTTTTTCCTTAATACATCACAACTTGTTCAGCATAGGTTGCAATACTTTTGGGGATTTGAGACTGGAAATCTTCCATATACTTACCTTGGTATTCCTTTCTTTGTTAAACAGGATAAGATTGGTTTTTGGGATAAGATTATTTCGGTCATTTCTAAAAGAATTCTCTCATGGAATCATAGATGGTTAACTTTGGCGGGTAAAATTGTTCTCATCAAGTCTGTTTTGAATGTCGTTCCCATATATCTCATGTCTGTTTTGAAGTCTCGAAAAGAAGCTATTTTTAGTTTACTGGATACTCTTAGAGATTTTCTTTGGAACAATAGTAAAGATGGCAAGAAGAAACTCCCTTTAGTTGCATGGGATAAGGTATGTTTGCCTAAGGAACTTGGGGGAACAAGAATTCAGAGTCTGGAAAATCAGAATTTAGCCCTAGGTGCTAAGTTGGTTTGGAAATTATATGACAAGCCTAGCTCCTTATGGGCACAGATTATGTTTGCCAAATATTTAAATAATGGACCGAGAGAGTACATTTTTAAAGTCTCAAATTTGCCTTTGGGTTCTGCTATTTGGAATTTCCTTTGTAAATGTAGATTAGTTATTTTGCCTCATCTCTCATGGATTGTTCATAATGGTAGAAAGGTCAGATTTTGGGATGAAGTATGGAATGGACACACACCTTTGGTGAATATTAGGGATTGGTCTCCTCTTATCACTGTTCTTTCCTCGCTTTGGGGTGTTATTGTAGCAGATTATTTTGAAATTGTGACTAGTGGACCCCTTAAGCTAGCTAGATGGAAGTTGATTGATTTCTTAGATGTTGATCAAAGCATGAAATTAGATTTTGAGAAGATTTTGGGGGATAGAATTGTATTTCTTTCTAATTCTGAGGATGAACTTATTTGGACAAAAAATATTTCTAGTAAGTACACTGTTAAAGATGGTTACAACTCTCTTATGGTTGCTAAAGATTTATCATCTTGGCCTTATAAGTTGTTTTGGCATTCAGCTTGTCTTCCTAAAGTTGGAGCCTTTGCTTGGTTATCAGTTCAGGACAAAGACCTTACAGGTATGAGACTAGACAAGCTTGGTATTACTGTTGTTTTCCCTTGTGTCCTTTGTAACAAAAATTTGGAATCTTCTTCACACCTGTTCCTACATTGTGATTATGCTTATGAATGTTGGCAGTGGTTTTTTGAGAAGTTAAATATATCCTTTGCTATTGGTAAGGATCTCATTTCCCATTTTAGATCTTGGCCCTTTATGTTTGCCTCATCTTTTTATGCATGCCTTTGGATCATATCTCCATCTATTGTGATTTGGAATGTTTGGCTAGAGAGAAACAATAGGATATTTAAAAAAACAAGGTCCCCTGTGTCTGAGGTTCTATTAAAAATTGAGTCTTCAATCTCTGAGGTTGCTTTGTTGTTTATTTATAAGAATTTGGAAAATCTTACTTCTTTTTGGCACTGGGATAGTAGAGTTACTAGAGTTTGGAAGATGTTGTCAGTTTTACCCTCTCATGGTTCAATTTTAAAAAAGAATCATGCAATAGGTAAGAGATGCTCTACTAGATGGAAACCTCCTCCGCAGGGGCACTTTAAACTAAATTTTGATGGGGCCTCTCGTGGTAACCCTGGACCGGCTAGGGTGGGCATGGTAATTTATGATCACAATGCAAATTTTATTCGAGCTAAGTGTCATGCTATTGGTTTTAAAATTAACAATTATGCAGAATTTCATGCTTTGTCTTTTGGATTGGATATGGCAATCTCTTTGGGAATTAATGACTTGATAATTGAAGGTGAATCTATGTTGATTATTCAATGTGTTATGAAAAAGAAATCGAATTGTTGGAATTTGCAGTATATACTTGATCCCATTTTACAAAAGTTAGAATTGTTTGAATCTTTCTTGGTATCCCATTGTTACAGAGAAGTTAATAAGATTGTGGATTATTTGGCAAATTTAGCCATTGATAGCAATGCTAATCAGGGAGAGGTGGGTTTTGAGGAAATTCCTTCTAGGGTATGGGAAGGTTTGCAGCAATAGTTATATGATTTTCTTGAGTAATGTTGATGTAAAATTTTATGATGATAATTATTCCTACTTTCCCCTTTCATTTCAAGTATTCATGTTCGTTGTTCGTTGTCTGGAGGAGAGTTCGAGTTCATGGTATTTGATACAATAGTGTTTTTCCAAAGGTTTTTTGATACTTTCTTTTTTGGCAGTAAGGTTTTTGGCTCATGGGATTTGGCACAGGGCTTTGGAATATTTTGTCTTCTTACATTGATAGCAGCTGTGGAGTCTACATTTCAAAATTATCTGATGGGTTTTTTTGGCAAATTGTCATATGGGCTCTATGCAAAACTGATATTATATGTGTTGTGACCGCATTTTGTATGTGGTTTTGGGCGGGGTGTATAAATTGATCCGTTAGATACTATAGGTTTATTTTATGAGCTGTGACCAGAGGTTTTCTTCCCAGGGTTCTTTCCTCTGGTATGCTCTTTGAATCCTGTGTAAAAAATAAAAAATATTAATAAAAAATTTTAGTGGAATAATCCACTTTTATTGAGAAAAAAAATTATATTTTTATGTTATCTATTAATAATATATCTTAAATTTTAATTGTATATAATTAAATTAATTATTTTATTTACTTAATAATATTTAATTATATATTAAAATAATTTAAGAAATGATTTAATTTATTTAATAGTTGTATGTTAAAAACTTTATTTTACTATAAAATTATTTTTTATTAAGAATAAATTTATTTGATCTTAAAACTATTTTATTTACTTTAAAATTAAGATCTTTAAATATTGAAAATAAATGTCCCATCTAATTTTATTTATTTATTTATTTTTTATACGTGGAAAACCTCAAAGAAGAAATACTACGATGGGATTTGTGACCCACAATATCAATCCACTGGCCATATGAAATGATATTACAAAATATGGGGCCTTGCACTTGTAGGAAGGCTTATAGCCTAGAGCAAACTGCTCATCACAAAAAGGAGTGTCACTAACTACATAAAAATCTAGAAGAAAGAATGAAATACAAAGATAGCATCTCATATGCCTGAGTACAGTTTCGGTTAAGCTCTGATAGTTCTGGTTCTTAAACCCTAAACCCTTACCAGAATAACCTCTTACATAATCATCATTCCTCGCATTACAAATATCACTCTCATATCTCTTCTCTAACATTCATTACATCTCATATCCCAAAATGATCTAATCAACTGACCTATATACCCTTACAATCCTTCATGCCTTATGTCGGCTTACATAGATAATTATAAAATGAATATACATGTCGGCTCAATTACATAAATACATAAATATCAAAATCAATTGTCAATTGTTGGATCTCCCAAAATGATGTCGGCCTCCTATACCGATAACCTGATGAAGTCATGTCAGCCTACAATGCTAGTGCCCAAAGAATTCCTTCTAGTGGTGAAGATACATGCCGGTGTCGGTGAAGTGTCTAGAAGTAGAGTGATGGTAATGCAATTGTAGAAGGGAAAAAATCCAAACCAACAAGCTTTCCAAAATTCAACCCAACCAAGCAATTCTCACTCCAAGCAATTCTAAAATACAAAAATCACAGAAAGATATCCAAAAGCACCCCTCCCATCTAAAATTATTATTTTGTTATAATATATGCAATAAGATATTCTTCCCACCTTCTATGCTTCTAGTATAATTATTATTTAAAAATCACATACATATACTTTTTACAGTAAGACAAAATTTGGAATGATTATGGAGACCTATTACACTCACAAAATCTGTCAATAAAAACTCTATGCAATTTAAATTGACACAAATAAATAATTTTAGTCATCTATATTGAAAAATTATAAGAATGATATGGATAAATATATCCTTTGGTGATAAGAGATTTTCACAATCCATAATATTGAAAAGGCATTGATTTTGGATTCAATTATGTTCAAGCTTTTTGTATCAACATTTCAGATCACACTCTATGATCCATCATTAATATGAAGAGAGCTAAAGGAATCATAAAAGATGTAAATTTTCAAACCTATAATAAATAAAAGGGATGGAAATAGTGAGGAATGGAAGCATGTGGATAAAGAGAATAAGGAGCTCAAAAAAAAAATTATAAAATGACAAAAACGCAAGAAATAAATTAATAAAAAATAACAAACTAAGATAACCTAAAAATTAACAAGACCAAACCAAGTCAATGAGAAAAATAAAAGTAAGTTGACAAACTAAGAAATGAAATCAAAATATATAAGAGAACATAATAGAAATACAATCTCATTTGTTCATCTAAGGGTAACCTAGGTCAAGCAGGTGGGAGTGGAATCATTAGGGAAACAAAAGGAAATATGGTTTTGACCTATGTGGTACATTTGGAAATCCAAACATCAAAATTTGCCGATGTGGTGGTATCCATCTATAGAATATTTATCGCTAAAGATAGGGGGATGCAAAATATCATCATTGAAGGTGACTCTAATAATGTAATCATTATAGACACTTAAATTTATCTGGCACCTACAAATGTCAATGTCGCTAATCATTCCTCTTTCCTAATTCAATAATTTTAATTATTTAATTAATATAACTTCATTATCCTGCATTTTTTATATTTTTTTTTGAAATGGTGGCGAGGCCACTTAATATATTTTATTAATATATATATATATTAACAACTGGTTCAAGAAGGGCTCCCAAAGAAAAGAACCAAAAAGAAAAACTTCGATCATTGCCCACACAAAAGAACATACATAACCATATAACCCCCACTAGCTAGAGCTAGATACATCTCATAACCCCACCAAAAATGCATTAGCATATTAACGCTTACAAGATCACTAAAAAACATCATGATCGAAAGTATCAATTACAAAATTACAAAATCCATAAAGGCATGATAAGCCAACCATGAGAATATGCATAATCGAGGGTGTGCAAATGGCAAAAAAAACTCGAATGGTAGCATGTATTGTAGAATTGCCAGAGGAATACATTAAAGCCAAAAACCATATTGGCTGCCACTAGATGAAACCTGTAGAAACAATTCCTGTTCCAAAAAGAGATGTTAACAAAAAAAACTAAAATATTATAACTCCATATATGTTGAGCCCAAAACCAGCAGAAGAGACAAATCAGCTGAAGGAGTGTTGGAGGATGCCAAAACTTTCTGTTGAGGGGCAGCAAGAGGAACATCCTTGAATAACCGCCACACAAATCATACAAGGATAGAATATGACACCGAGAAAATAGAGAAACTTAATTACTAATAACTCATCACATGTAGCAAGAGATACTGCGAATCCAAAAACCAACTAAACAAGAGGAAAAACATCCCATTAGTAATGATGAACAATTAACATCGTGGCAGCAACGCTTAAAGGATGTGAGAAGAATGAAAACCAAGAAAAGATGACAGTATAGAAAATTTATTCCAGCAAACTCATGTAGCTGCCAAAATACCTGAATGTGAGAATATCCTTGCAAAATATGATTACACTCGCACATATACATCACCATGTACAAGTACCCAAGAAAATAAACTACAAAAGCACATGGAATGATGTCATGCAATCAAGTACATATATATAATGATATAAAAGTAATAATGTAACCATATCAAGAAAAAGAAGAAGATTCCATTTGGACAATATTAAGAATATTAGGAAAATCAGCCATCGAGGAATCTAAACCAACTATCTCAATATGAGAATTGTTACAACCTAGATTTGCCAAACAATCAGCTAAAGAATTACCTTCCTGGAGAACATGAGAGAAACTCAATTGAGGAAAAGACTCAAGGATGAACCAAACTTGTTGTAGAATATAATTAAGGTTCCAATTATAGATCTTTCGGGAGATAGCAGCATTAATGATAATAGCAAAGTCACCTTCAATATGAAGATACTTAATGCCAAGCTTACATTCTAAACTCACACCTTCAAGAAGTGCAAGAGCCTCGGCATTATTATTAGTACCAGGAGGAATCGGGGAATCTTTTAAAGCAATGACTTAACCAATGTGATTATGAATACAAAGACCAATCCCCGAGTCACCCGGATTACCTCTAGATGAACCATCAAAATTAAGTTTAACAAAAGGAGATACAGGAGGATACCACTTAATGGAAGCCCTGTCAACAAGAACTTTCCTAACTCTTGGAAAGATAGGGGATATTGGAATGGAGATGTACTTCCACTGTGAAAGAATCCAAGAATCCCAAGACGTAAACTTAGAAGTCGGATTAAAATGAGCATGCACCTGAGCATTAACTTTCTTAGAGATACATTTCTCAATGTTGAGAAGAACCAAAGAGATGTCAGAGGGAGATTGTCTAAAAATTCATTTGTTGCATTCCCACCAAACTGCCCAAACCACAGAAGAGGAAAAGATCAACGAAAGATACAAAAATAATGAACTAGAATAAAGAATAGGCCAAGACTGAAAAAGATCCCAAAGTGTCAAGGGCATGGGAAAAGATATAGATAATTTGCTCATTACAAAAGACCGCCATTGAAGAGAAAACTCACACTGCAGTAACAAGTGATCCAAATCTTCATTAACCTTACCACACAACACACAAACAAAAGGAGGGGAAATGTGAAACTTATCCAACCTATCACTAGCGAGGATCCTTTTCTAAAGAGAAAGCCAAGCAAAAGTACCTGCTTTAGGCAAAACAGAACTATGCCAGCAAAAAAGATAAGCACGATGAGAAGAAGCCTGGGACTCTATATGTTTTAAAGCTTTATATCCCTCTTTAACAAAAAACTTACCAGATTTTGAGGGACACCATATTAAATTATCCTTACCCCTAGAAAGATAAACTAATCTATTCTCAAGGATGGAATGAAATTTTGATATTTGGAGATCTGCAAGGGGAAGAGATGAAGGGTCTTTCCAAAAAACTTTGTGAGAACAGATGTCAACATGATCAATGTAATTAACCAACTTAACCCCCCAATGTTTAATAAAGATGTCCATGTAACCAAGTAGAGATGGAAGGGAAGAAAGAGGAGGTAAAGCATTCCAAGAATCTGTCCAAAAGAGAACATCTTCCCCATTATGAACTTGCCAAGATAAGTAATCTACAACTAAACTCCTAGATGCAACCATAAAGTTCCAAGTAGAAGAACTAGAAGGAGGATCCAAAAATGTGAAAATTCTCATGGGATTAGAGGAATCAAGATATTTGGCTTTCATAATCTGACACCAAAGGGCCTCAAGCTTAGAGTACATGTTCCAAACGAGCTTTCCACGAAATGCCTTATTTCTATCAACCAGGCAATGCATGTTTGCTCCACCTGAAAACTTATCTAAAGACAATTGCTGCAAGGAAACCAAAGGCGTCTTTTTATCCCGAGACATATTATCACTCCAAAGGAAGGAGTAAATAATTTTCTCAATCTAATTTATAACTGAATTAGGAGCTTGTAGAACAGATATATAGTAATTAAGAATGGCTGTAAGAACAGATATGCTAAGAAGGATTCTGCCAAACAGAGTCAACCATCTAGCTTTCCATGCTGAAATCGTACTCTTTAGTCTAGAGATGACATTATCCCAGTAGGATGACTTCATATTGTAGACACCTAAAATTTTCATGTCTAATTAAATAAATATTTTATTTATTTAATTATCCCACTTCTTCTATTAATTAAATAAATCTTTATTTATTTAATTAATTCATTAACCTTTTCTACCTATGACACATGTCATTCATCTCTTAATTCCTACACTACGTATCCCTTTCATTATTTTATTATTTCCTCTACCTACCCTTTAATCATAGCCGACCTCTTTTTACACCTCTCAATCTTATCCCTCCATTTCATATAGTGTCTTCTATATAAGGAGATGCTTCCTTCATTATCAAAACTAACTGGCTAATTCAATTATGCACTTGACTACACTACGCTTTGCACCTTCATATGCAATCCTACTTGCAACCACATTCCGTTCTTTGTTGAGCTCTTGTGCACATAAAATCTGAGAGCAAATATATCAAGCAAGATCAATGGAGATAGGAAGAATGGAGATTCAAACCCTATTTGACATGTGATGGTATAATCTTTGTGATTTCATTTGATTTGCATTGTCTTAGGTAATCTTCATATGTTATGGTGGATCTTTGTTGTTGTTAGGCTAGAGTTTTTGTGGTTGAATTCATTTAGTCTTTCAGTATTATCATTGTTGTTATCCATTTTCACCGTATACACATATGACCAAAGAAGAAAGGGATCCCAAGATAAGTGGAAGGAAGAGAATCCAAAGAAAAAACCAAGACAATCCAAGATTCTCTGTTGAATAATAGGAGGAGTGTGAAACATAAAAAATTTGGATTTAGAAGGTTTAATAACTTGACCAAATCCTGATGAGTAGACATCAAGGATACGTTTAACACATTTGGCCTCCTGGATGGTAGCACACCCAAAAAGTAAGGTATCATCTGCAAAGAAATTATGAGGAACAGAAATGTGAGTGTTTGGAATATGCACACCAACCCAATTGTTCAAGGAATGTTGTCTATGAATGGTGTGACTAAAAGGTTTAGCAATAATGATAAAAAGAAAGGGAGACAAAGGGTCACCTTGACACACCCCTTGTGAAGCATTAAAGGATGTGGAAGGAGAACCATTCACTATAACAAAGAAAGAAGCCCTAGAGATGCAGTTCATAACCCACTTACACCATTTAGCAGAAAAACCAAACTTTAAGAGAACTTTATGCAAAAAAGACCACCAGACTTTATCATAAGCCTTCATCATATCAAGCTTTACAATAAAAGATGAAATATGATGAGAGTTAATCGAATGCAAGACTTCTAGAGCCACAAGGGACCCATCAGATGTCTCCCTTCCTGGAACCAAACCACTCTACTGAGGTGAAATGATTTTTAAAATGAGAGGCTTCAATATTAGATAAATAGCTTTAGTATAGATCCTATAAATATAATTGCATAAAGAGATGGGGCGAAAATCTGCAAAAGTCTGAGGATCCTTCTTTTTTGGGATGAGAACAAGAAAAGTAGAATTGAAATTGTTTAGAACATAACCCTCTCTTCGAGATTCTTCAAGGGCCATAAGAAGGTCAAAATGAATAACATCCCAACACTTTTGAAAAAACAACATAGTAAAACCATCAAGCCCCGGGGACTTGTTTGGGGCCATGGAAAAAACTACTAAATGTAGCTCTTCAATAGAAAAAGGCATCATGAGTTGTTCATTATCATAAGGAGAAATTAGAGTAGGAATGGAAAGAAGTAGTTCATTAATAGATCCATCATAAATAGGTGACTGAACCAAAGGGGAGAGCAATTCTCTAAAAAAATCAATAGCTTCATCCCTAATTTGTTGCTCAGTAGTAAGAGAAATTCCCGTGCTAGCAGATTTAATATTGAAAATAGATGAAGAAGCTTTCTTAATTTTGGTTGAAATGTGAAAAAATTCAGTATTTTGATCTCCCTCTTTGAGCCAAAGTTCCCTAGATTTCTACCTCCAATAGATTTCTCATCTAGAACAAAGAACTTCCCAGTATGTTTTAAGTTCTTTTTGCTTCTCATAAGTAGTAGAATCTAGACCAAAAGCAATAATGTGATTATTAATATCCTTAAGTTCCTTCTCAACCCTATCTCTTTCCTGAAAAATATTCTTAAAAATATCCTTGTTCCCTGTAATGATATTATTCCTGGTGTCCTAAAGCTTTTTGAAAAATTGGAACATTCGAGTACCTTTACAAAAAGAGGCATTGACCCACCATTGATGAAGAAGAAAGAGGAATGGGGGTGTGTAAACCCCATTTTCTCAAACCTAAAAGAAGATCTGAAAGAGGGGGGTGAACCAGCTTGGACGAGATACAAGGAAATGGGAAAGTGGTCAGACTATGAAATGGGAAGGATATCCAAGGAAGTCAGAAATTTAGAAAGACGTAAATCATGAGAAATAAGGAACCTATCTAATCTAATGGAGATTTGAGAATCAGACCTACGATTAGTCCAAGTAAAAGAACCATTAGACATTGGGATATCATACAGAACATTATTTTGAATAAAGGCTAAAAAATCATCAATCACATGCTGGGATGTAGGATTACCACCACATTTTTCATCGGGAGAGACCATTGCATTAAAATCACCACCAAGAATAATATGCAAGTCCTCATACTAATGAATAAGATGAGAAAGGGATTCCCACAACAAAACCTTGTTGTGAAGAAAAGTAGGAGCATAAACATTGAATAGTAAGAATATAAAATCAAACCATTCAAACTTTAAGAATTGCCAATTGGAATCAGAATTGATCAGTTGGCCTTTGATTGTCTTGGGATTCCAAAGAGAAACAAGCCCACCTAACGCACTAGGAGAGGGAACGACTACAACCTCCCATCGAGCCCATTTATGAAAAATATTATTGAAAGTTTCAGAAGACAACTTAGTTTCTTGGAGAATAACAATGTCTTCTTGGGAACAATCTAGGAAGTCCTTGATCCTACCCCTCTTGTCAGAGGAGTTTAAGACCCTGATGTTCCATGAAATAATCTTCATGGGACACGAGGAGAATGACATGTTCTCCTCGTTTTGACCTGAGAGGAAAATTTCTCCTCAATAGTAGATTGAAGTCCAGCTTTAATCTCATCCTGAATTTTGGAAGATAAAGGCTTCCTCCCTGTTTTCTTAGGAATGCGAGAGCTAGGAGGAAGTTGAGAGGGGGATTAATCCAATGCTAATGTCTGGGAGAAATCAAAATCCTTAACTAGAGAGGGATCAGATATTGACTATTCCTATCAAGGAGAAGATTGAGAATATGAAACAGAGGGATGATCACAACTATCTACAGGGGAGGAATCAAAAGGATATTCAGGAAACTCCTCATGAGAAATCTGATCAAATAAGTCAGAGGACACCAAAATAAGGGTATCAGAAGCCATCAATTGAATCCCTTCTTCAGAAATCAAAGAGTAAATGGGTTTTATTGGCACAAAAGGCTGACTATCAAAAATCAAACTACAGATAAGAGAGTCATCAATGGAATGAACCACAAAAGAAACAACTAGCGGTAACAGCAACGGCCAATCAACAAAATTACTAGAATAACCATGCTTACCTAAAGGAGAATGGCAGTGGGATCGAGATTGAGAAATATGCATCGATTTCTTTGAATGAACAAAATTACTCCAAGAAAAGAGAAGAGGAAAGGAAACCGAATCCAACTTAATCTAAAGGGGCAACATTTAAAAAAAAACATTAGTAGAAAGCAGAAAAGGTTGATAAGGCATAGGGGAAAAAAACTTATTCCCAAAAGAAGATTCAGACAAACAAAGATTGAGGGTAATCATAGAGTTCGACACAACCAAATCCGAACAAGAGGAAGAACACTAATTAGGACGAGCAACCTCACCATCATAAAAAGATCTCTTAGAAGAAGACTTCCTAAAATAAACATAGTCACAAAATTCAGAAGACAAATCTGAACAAATTGTTGAAGACTTAGTAGGAAGACAACCACATTGATAAGAAAAATGCCCAAGACCTATCGAATGGGAAGAGATTGACAATGCATCCTGAATAGTAATGGTTTGCATCCAGGAACCATACTTCGAGACAATGTGAAATCAAGAAGGAATCAGCTTAGATTAACTGAGCAAGAGACATAGACGAACTGAAAGATGATGATTTTTGAAAGGCATAAGATCATGCCTAATAAAGATACCTAATTGATTTCCCATAATTTCAACCAAATTCGGATCACAATACTCGAGAGGCAAACCAGGGAATGAAACCCAATAGGGCATGAAAAGAGGGGAAGAAGAATTCACATCAAAATGAGGCACCCACACATATGTATAAATGCCTACCCCTGCACAGAACCAAGCTTTAAATTTATGAACAGAATCCCTTTGGATTTATGAATTAAAAATTGCAATGAAATATAAAGAAGCCTCATCGTACAAAATCATTTAACCCCAACCAACATTGATTAGCCCAATGAAAAAGAGTAGAGAACGGAATAGAGGAATGAAGCATACCGATTAAAGCCTTTTTCCCATAGAGATGTAATAGTAGCTTGAACCATAGACTCGGGAGAAAAAACTCTTGCCTCCGAAGATGCCCTAGCTAAAACCTTGACTGTGATTGGAGACATTTTCCTGCATGGTGGAGATTGGAGTGGAGAAGGGGAAAGAGGCAAATGAATATGGAGATCAGGCGGAGAACAAAATTTTGGATTGAAGGTAGTTGGGTGTGAAGAAGGAAGAATAGGAATGTTATTGGGTGACGATAAAAATTTAGGGTTACACACAGAAGTGGTGTTAGGGAAAGAAACATAAGATGGGAGAGAATTTTCTTACAAATCCTGAGGGCTAGATGGGGGGGGGAAATGGAGAACCTTCAAAAATGTCAAAAGGGGGCTGTGGAGAGAATGGTAGATGGCTTCGAGGTTTGCGATAACGAAAATACCGCCACTGTGACGCCAAAAATCCTCGTCGACCACCCATAGGAGGGGGTCCTAAGATGCCTTTGTAAATGGATGATTTTGGCAGAAAAGGCTTCTTCACAGGCAGATCTTGATAGGAAGAAAACTTATGAAAATACGCAAAAGTAGGTTGGCGATCGTAAGCTAAATCCCGCCAACAACCATCCTTAAGGACCCATTGTAGAGTATGGCCCAATTGTTGCAAAGAAGAATAATCATGATCATCGAAAGGAATATCGGCCCATCTAATGGCGGATCAAGATTGAACCCTTCCTTGCCTGTTCTGATCATCAGTAGACTGTTGAAACCCTTGCAAACCCTGCTGAAGACTAAAAACATTGTGATCTTCTCTTGGAGGAATACGCTCCCAATCGGCCCGTTCCAAAAAAGGTAGTTGCTCTGATGCCAAAGCCACCTGCCCATAATCTGCCTTCACCACATCTGCCCACGAAACCTTTGTTGCAACTCATGAAACCTCTGCTCCATGTGCCATCATTCCTTCAAGAGAAATCCATTATTAATTAATTATTCCACTTCCATCTTAATCATTTAATCAATTATCCATTTCCCCTCTAAATTAATTAAATAATCTTATTATTTAATTAATTTTAATTATTCACTTTAATTAAATGATATTTATTGTTTAATTAAATTTAATTTTAATTTTTCTATGATTTAATAATTCCATTTAATTTTTTAATGATGGACCTTCTCAAATTAAATAAGTCTCCTAAATTTATTTAATATCATTTGATCTTAATTTCAAATAAATAAATTTCCCCACGAATTGAATTCAAACTTCCCATTATTTCCAATTTCATTTCACATTTTTGAAAATCCAATTGACATTTCACTCTAAATTTCCTACACCACATGTTGAAATTGTTAACTGCCACTAACCATCAGTCAATTCTCAATCACTTTTTCTAACTAGTCAGGTACTTCCCCCTTTTTTGAAATATAATTTTTCTAACTACTTAGTCAATTGAGTTCCACTCTCAATCATATATCTTAACTACTCAAACAAGTGAGTTATCCTCTCAATCAAATTCAGTCAAAATGAGTAATTATCTCTCACCAACCTATTTCATTGAATATCAACCATTGATCAATCATATCTTCAAATCAATCTTGGTCATCAAATCAAACATCTTTGAATCTATAAATTGAACATTAATCCTCTTTTTTCACTAAAGACTATCTTTGGAATTCTTGTGCTTACATCTTGCAGATTTTTGTGAAGTGCATGTTTGAGAGTCGTCATCCTCACAAGAAGGAGAACAATGGAGGCCAAGTGCATTGGAGTCAACATGGGTTTAATTATTTTATGATATCATGTAATTGTGTTGATTGTATTTGTAATCCTTTTTTGAGTTGTGTTAAGATTTGTTTATTAGACTATAGGTTAGGCAGTTACCTTTTATATCTAATATTCATGCAAAAGTTCCTCACAACAACATCTGGTGAACCTAGCGTGAATAAATAGCTTACTAATTTTTTATTTTCATGTGTGTGTAGCGACAGGTCTCTTCTTTTGCAATCACCCTAATATTTTGTATTTAACGGTAATAGATTTTACATTTTCTTTACAATTTTAGATACTAATGTATGGGTTTTTTGTATATAACAGTCAAAAAATTCACATTTGTGGAAAAAAAAAATTAACTTAAATTTTGAAAGGTATAATATTTTGATTTTAGCTATCATTCTTGGTTTGAATAGTTTCTATTTTGGTTCTTTATTTTTTCCTACATTTCAAAGTTATTTTTTTTGTTGCTAACATACTATTTTTATTTTATGGTACTCGTGGGTCCAAGACAAAAAAACAAAACTACTAACATGTTCTTTGTGAGATTTTGATTTTATTGTTTTTTGTTTTCAACTACTTTGTAGTTAGAAAACATTTCAATTTCCTTAAAGGAATTTCCCTTGTTTGAGTGTCTTGTTCTTCGGCACAATTATTTTCTTTTAACCCAAAATCTCAGGACAACTATCCTCTCCCCTTGCCTTCATGAATCTTGGGTGAAAGAGAAAATATTCAGATTTCTTTGGGAGAAGCTTCCCTATGGATTTCATCACCCCAAGGCTTGACTTAGAGAAATTTTCTTCAAGCTATCATATAAAAGGGTAGAAAGTGATAGCTTGTCAAATTTGAAACATATGTTAGAGTTCAATTTGAGTTTAGTATCTAGTGGCCCTAGATCTATAAGGGTTTTCAGAGCTTTAACTAGCTCGCTTCATGAATTTTTGTACGTGGAGATTTTCCTCGAAGAATTACTAAGAACCTTTATTTTTAGAGGTCCAAATCCCATAGTTGATAGTTTAGGGAGTGTGGATTGTACCCTATAGATACTCTTCATGTAGCCCTCTTTGTGAGATAGGAATCCCAAGCTATGACTAGTGTGTCCCAAATTCCCACTTTCATTCCCATGGGATTGACTTTCAGTTACCAAAATGTTCCACCACCTAATCAAAGCTCACACAATCCGTTCAGTGGAGCCCAATCAAATATCAACACATATTTGACCTATTTCACCTAAGTAAGAGCTTCAAATAATTCTCATATTTTTAGTCACTTTGTGTTTCAACAACCGTCAACACATTCAAATACCGGCCCCTTTTTTTATCCCAAATTGGCTATGTAACTCCATTAAATGTCAAATCTCCAAACTGGAGGCACCAAGAAAGTTTTTATAATGGAAGATCTATGCCCCTATCCTTTTGCTAAAATAATGTACATGTTGTCGTTCCCACCTAATTTTGAAATGCCTAAAGTTGAAAAATATAAGGGAAAAGGTGACCCTCAAGATCATATCCATGAATTCTTCACTACCTAAATAGAGGTGTTTTATGATGATACTTATCTCATGCACCTCTTCCCTCATCGTTTAGTGGATCAATAAATGTAGTTTTCCCATCTCCCACTTGGAATACACAGGTAGGGTGAATTAGCTGAACAATTTATGGCACACTTCTCTTGTAATATCGGCAATCTAGTTATCTTGATGGATTTGTGTTCTACTAAAAAAACAGAGAGATTCCTTCACCACTATCTTATATAATTAGTAGTCACTTGCTCAAAAAATTCCATGTCATATACCTGAAAAAGAGCAAGTTGATATGTTTACCAAAAATTTGGTCCCTAAAATGAAATATACACTACAGATGGAATGCTTGGATTTGCTCCACCAAGTAATTGAAAAGGGACTTAAATGTGAAAAAGGCATTATTGCACAAGGTATTTTAAAAACTTTTAAATAAGGCAATCAAGCTAATAATGCATCCAATAAAAAAACTTAGTTATGGTGACCTTGAAATAAGAACGTTACAAATAATGGAGTGTTGGATGCCAAAGTGGTTGATCGATCCCAACCAAAAATCTACCTATAAGGCCCTACTAGTGCAAGCTCATCTAATAATGATGGTTCAACTAATGTAGCTCAACCAAATCCACAACATGCACTGAGGACTAACAATTTAAGGCAAACTTGTAGTGTCCACCCTTGACATGACTTGTTTTGATTAGAGTTGACTTTTATTTCATGCATGATAGACTTATCTCAACTATTTATGATTATTTGGATGATGATTGTTCATGTGTTTTAGTTACGCATTGTGATGATAGACATTATTGTGCATGTCCTATTTTGGATGATTTGATCATGTGATTCGATGTATACTATATGCTTACTATGTGATAGATTATCAAAAGATTATATTGATCATGGATTTGATGTTGATTTTCATTACACTAACCTTATTTCATGATTGCATTTGATGAGATGCTTATGCGATGTGTTTGACTATTGTTTGACTATATTTGTGATAGAGATGATTCCACATCACTTATTGCGAGCAGGATGTGTCGTCGCGACTCTCTATTACTTGCCTGTTATGATATATATATATATATATGTGTGTGTGTGTGTGTGTGTGTGTGTGTGTGTGTGTGTGTGTGTGTGTGTGTGTGTGTGTGTATGTATGTATGTATGTATGTATGTATGTGTTGTATTATCATTTTGTGGTTGTAGGTACCAGACATCGACTCCACTTGGCTTCATAGGTCTAAGGGTGTCTTTAATTCCAATGGCTTATGTGGTTCGGAGATGACATGAGTTCCCTTTACATACTCTAGGTCTAACATGTGCACCAAGTGTCATAGCGTCTTGGCATAATTCGCCACGTCAGTTTGTGAGTTTGATCCTTCTTATGTGGTTCGAAGATGACATGAGTTCCCTTCACATAATCTAGGTCTAAGATGTGCACCAAGTGTCGTAGCGTCTTGGCGTAATTCACCACGTCAGTTTGTGAGTTTGATCATTTCAGTATTGTGATTATGTTTAGAGATGGTTGATTTATTTGATTATATGATTCTTGATGTGTGATTTTATAATTAGTAATGCTTATTTTAATGCATTTAATTTATTGGCCTTGAGCGTTTAATTATTTGATATTTTATGGTCATTTATTTTGTATGATTTTAATATTTATTTGGTATTTTAATCTTTATTGAGGTTTGACCGTTTATTTGATATTTAATTATTTAATTATTTATTTATTTATTTATTTATTTATTTATTATTGATTTATTGTTTAATTGGCCTTTATTTATTTATTATTTATTGTTTAATAATGGTTTGATATTTTAATGTTGATTAATATTTATTGGTGACTTTTAATTTATTTATTGAGCCTTGGTTATTTTATGTTTATTTATTTAGCCGGCCTTTACTTTATTAGCCTTGGCATCTTGTATTTAATTATTTAATTGGTTTTATCTTAAATGGCCCTTAGATATTTAATAGGGCATGGTCATTATTGTATGTGCATTGGTAATTGATACTTTATAATATCATATTACATTTCCCTTGTTACTTGGTAAATAATATTTTATACAATTTTAGCTATTTCTCTCATTACAAGAGTAAATGATTTTATTATATTCCCCACCTACCATTAAATGCTATTGGCTTGACTATTTATGAGTTTTTGTTTTTTTTTGTTTTGTTTTTTTTGTTTTTTTTGTTTATTTATTTATTTATTTATTTATTTATGGCTTATGTTTTATTTATATAGTTGACTTTATTTATTAGTGGGACTGTATGAACACATTTGAATAAAATAATAATATCTTCCCACTAAGTTGTATCAGAAGATTTTGTGTTACTACTACCTACCCTCCATTCTCATTGGTTGAATTTGAAATGGAAAATAGAAAAATAACCTAACATGGGGTTAATAGAAAATATTATATTTTGATTTATTTTCATTGGCTAGGGTTTTGCTTTGGATTTCTTTTTATTTTGTAGTCTAGGCTTGTTGTCGGGGTCCTTTTTACCATTCTTGGAGATTTTTTCTACAACATTTGGATTGTGGTTTTTTTTTTTTCCCTGACCTTGTGTTTGGATTTTGGATTTGGAGCTCTTCGTCAAATTTCTTCCATAACTTCTAATTCTAGGTTCGAGCCCTTGGCTTTTGTAGAGATTATTTTATTTATTTGTATTCACCGTGTCTACAGAAATTGTTGTTTATGGGTTTTAAATGGAGAAAATGATTATAGTCAAACGACGGGTTATGTATTTTAATTTATTCATTTCGATTCTGTGTCGCAACCTCTATTTTATGTTTGTGTTGTATCTATTGTTCTTAGGCACAAATCTGTGAATTTATTTCTAACATTTCTCCAAAAGTATCAAATGGGTTTTCACTAAATTTATTGGGTTTTTTTTTCCTTGAAGTCATCTAAATTCTACATACAAATCATGAAATTTGCGATCTAGTTTTTAAGTTACGACTAAAATACTACGAATATGTATTTAGAGTTTTCCAATATTTTACTTTATTAATCTGTTTCTCTCAGTCCTTTATTTGTACCAGAGGCTTTTCAGATGTTTATTGATGATTTTTACAGATTATGCAATTGATGAATTTGATTAATCTTTAATGGTTTTTCTTTTATATGATCTTTATGATGGAGTTATGCCTCTACCATGTTGAGAAGCCATGGTAGAGAGAGTTATTTATTGTGCTCAGTCTAGCAAGTAGATGTGCCTTGCTGTAGAAATTTATTATCTTATTGATGCATTTTATGTTATGAGGCTCTTGTTGTTTAATTGGTTTTATGACCTTTGGATGACCATGTATATGAATGGGTGTATGATGATTATGATTGCAGATTTAATTGATATTATGAGCCTCTTATTGCATTTATTGTTTGGGCCATGTTAGGGGGAGTGGTCTTCCATGTCATGACCAAGGTCATGAGAGATAGGCTTGCATGAGGTTCCTAGTAAGGATGTATGAATTGCATAAGGTTCCTAGTAAGGATGTATGAATTGCATAAGGTTTCTAGTAAGGATGCATGAAGTCTATACCGCTAGGCCACATTGATAGTTTATCATGTTTTGTAATTAAGTTATAACCTAATAATTAATGGGTTGGGTAGTTAGATTCATTAATAAAGATAATAAGTGATGTGAGCTTTGTGACTTGATCCTAGGGAGGATGTTTTAGGATAAGCATGAGAAGGCCATTAAAATGGCAAGTTAATCTCCCTTGTTCTCTCATAGGTTGAGATGGCTCCACATACCCATAAGGCTAGTGCCTTATGTTGATATATATATTACATTTATTATGTTAGAGGATGGCATGTGATGACACTCCACTCCTACATGTGTCCCCTTGTGGTTTATTATTACCTCTTTTGAGTTTGCATTTATGCCTTGTTGATTTGTGCACCTTTGGAAGGTTAGTCTTGTATGATGTGATTGGCCCATGTGTGCAAGTCCATGTGTGGTTAGTCTCTTTGGTTATAGGTGCCAGCTTAGGTTTAGAGTGTGTGCTGGGACCTTGTGTCATCTCCTAGCATGGGGGGTGGTTCCTTTGGTTCCACAAGGTCAGGCGGTTGGTTCTTTTTAGCCATTGGCATGTTCTCTTGGATTCTTCATGCATGGATGTGGATTATCCTTCTTGATGGAATATAGATGTACCTTGTAGTAGATTTAGGTAATGAAAATGATGAAATGCATGTATGTAGTATCTTGTATGTGGTGGATATAATCATGTAAAAGAAGAGATATGGTCTTTAAGTATTGTTATGTAAATGTATTTGTAAGTAATTCATGAATGCTAGTTAGGATATTTTATGATTTGTAAATGTGGAAATGAGATGTTCTTGTTAAATGAAGAAAATGATTTCATGTACCTAAGCTTGGCAATGGTGTTGCAATTGGAATAGATGTGATTTATAATATGATATTTTTGTATTGGTTAGAAAGGAATTTTATGGTTATTCTTTAGATTGTGATTTAATATGTGAAAGAACCTTGAGAAAAGGAATAATTTTAAATGTCAATATTGAGGATATTAGATAAAATGGATAAGGTTTAGATAATGATGTCTCAACGTGTATGCTTGGAAATTAAGAAAAGTATGTAGAGAATGAAAATATTATGGAAGGAAAATATTAGGATTCTTGTGTTATACATTAGGGTTTATTATCAAATGAAATGATCATGTTTGGAAAGTGGTTGTATGTGTAGCTAGAATAGAAAAAAGGAACTGGTGCTAATGGATTCGTGGATTTAATTTTGGTGTTATGTGTAAGCTATGATGTAATGAAGGAATTATAAATGTGAATAGATCATGTTGCTAATAGGTAAATCATTCTAGATAGATAGTAAGTGACTTGTATATGATGTATGTCATGTACTTATATTAGAAGTAATGGATTTATATAGTTATATGTTTGTAAGCTAGTAAATGAATTTTATGATTGAGGGAATAGTGTGTTGTTTTGCTTACTCGTGATTAAGTAAAAAAATAAGGGAATTTAGTTTATCATGTGGATTGAAGAATGAATTATGATCTATACATTATGAGTAGATAGTCATAATAGATGGAATGAGATCATGTTAGTATTAGATACGATTGAAGTATGTTTAAATAAATTAGTAAGGATGGATTATACCCATGCATTAGGATTGCACTATTAGGGAAAATGATAAAAAAAAATAGAAAGAAAATGATGGGTTAAAACACATTTAGATTTGGTGCATAAAATGAATGTATGAATATGGGGTTGTCTAACATTTCTAAGGAAGAAATGTAATATGTAGTAAAATGGTAGAATGGCTTGCATATCATGATGGATAGATAATTTGGTAGGTTGTATATCTCATGGTGAGGAAATGAATGTGATGCATTCAATTAAGATGGAATATGTTTATCATGTGAGTAGGATGTCATTATGGTGGTAAAATAAGTAATGATGTTGAAGTACCTTAGAGAGAGATTAATGATGTTATGTTATTTCCACTTGATGAATACTAAGAGGGGGGGTGAATTAGTATACCAAAAAATACTGTACCTAAACACTTAAATAGTCTAGCAGTAAACCGGTATAACAGTTTAACTAACAAATTGGTTAACACAAATGCAAACCAAACAACAAGTAAGGCATTCACCCACAGAAGCACAATCACCATAACACAAGAGATTTTGACATGGAAACCCAAATGGGAAAAACCACAGTGAGATGAAACTCAGAAGTAACTATCTGCAGAATAGTAACCAGACTGGTTAAGGTCATACAATGTTCTTTACCAGAACAGATCCTGTTAGGAATCTCAATCTCTGTTAGGAGATAAGTCTGATTAAAGACTACCTTGTGAGAGGATTTCAGATCCACAGTTGTGAACCACCTTGTTAGAGGATTTACAAAGGCTCTGCTAAGCCTACCTGGTTAAGGGTTTCAAACTTGTTGAAGATGTAAGTAATCAACAAGTGAGTGATCTAAATATTTGCACAATATGCTTGGTTAGATCCTTGATAGCTCATTATTAATGCATTTTAGCATACTTCAGTCTTCAGATACTTCACACTCTTTTTCTTCACATAGAGCTTTCCTCCTTCTGTGATTGCTAATACAACAATCTCTATAATCACCTTAAACCCTAACAACTCCTAGAACCCTAGACATGATTTCCTTAAAAAGGAATCTAATTTCATGTCAGTCCAATAGGATTACATTGCAAGTTCCTAGGTTCATTGCATCTAGACATATTTGGTAACATGACACAAAATCACTGTCAAAGTGTCGATGCATGGTAACTCATCACAAAAATACTGGTTGGTAACTCATTACTGAGTATTACCGATTTATACAACTTTACTGGTTACCGATTGACAAAAATGAAGACTAGGAAAATGATAACTGTCGCTTTTAGTTCCTTTGATCCACTCCACTTGAGATCCTCAAACTTCTTGAGCTCTTCATGTTGCTTGGGTCTTCATACCGCTTGAGATCGGTAAACACTTTCTGCATAGCACCGATAGTCTAAAGACTACAACATAATACTAGTTTGGAACAAATACCGATTGAGCATAATTCATACATTCAAAAAGTGATCTCATAGCAAGTGTGTGTCCATCAATGACAATCACAACATAATCATCAAAAATGCTAACAATCTCCCCCTTTGGCATTGATGGCAACACTTAGGAAAAATTTTGACATCTAAGTGTTTTACAAAAAAAAATGTCATAATCAAAATTACTCCCCCTAAGCATATACACTATCCCTTTGCAGAAAAACAAAACAATGTATATAACTCCCTTACAGAGACAAACATGAAAGTATACATAGCATGCATTAAAATTTTCAATACCAGAATACTTCTCCCCCTTTGCCAACAATGACAAAATATAGCTGAAAAACCCCTATTTCTATTAGCTGAAAAAGTGTTTATGACAATAAAGAGTGAAACTTGTCAAAAATAGATTTAAAGTCCTACATAATTTGCTTCATGGATAAGGACCATGACTCAAGCAATGAGGTAGCAACCTCATTCTCCATTTGCATCCGATAGACCTGTTCTTCCATGGCATCCAAGGTACTCATCTCTTGAGTGATCATTAGGGCATACAAATTAAGATAGCATTTCTGAAGAATTTGCAGTCTTGGCAATAGGACCAGTTGAAGTTCCTACAAATTTAGTGTCTGGTTGCTTATCTCTACCTCTATTCTTACAGATTGGAGTTGAAACCGGTGAGCATTTTGCCTATATGTGGTGAAGGAATCATAGGGCGTCTTGAAAGTGCTTATGAATGACTGCATCTCAGATTGTAGTTTGTCTTTCTAAGCAAGCACATCATTACAGAATAGATGGGGTTGACATATCTTACTGAGCAGTAATTTCACCTCATTCATTGCATCTCTGATGTCCTTCTATGTCTTCTGCAGATCGGACCGGAGCTCATGTAACTTTTTCACCAAGGCAGTGTTCAAATCCTTTTGATGCTCCTTCTTAGCATTCACTTGAGCAACCTCTTCCAGGGTTTGTACTTGGTCCTCCACAACTGTGCAGAAGAGTTTTAGTTGGGCCAGAGAGGAATTAGTACTAGGGAGGTTGGTACCGGGTATCAAACTGGTAAGAGTGTCCACCGTAGCTTGGATCACGTCTTGCTCCTTCTTCCTCCTTATCACCTCTAGGCGTTCTTGAGCAAGCTTAATGCTCTGTAGCAGCTCCGATTCATTTGCAGATTGGAGATCAATGGGACTGGTAATGTCAGCCGGCTTGGCTTGACTACCGATTGCCTTTGGAGTCTCTACTTGAGTGCTCTATGTCGCTTCCTCCTTCTCTTTCACTCTTAGCTTGTCTTCTTCTGCCTTCTTTTTCTCCTCTTCCTCTGTTTTTCATTTCTCTTCTTCTTTCCACTTCTCTTCATCCTCACCCTGATGAATACTAAGAGGGGGGGCTGAATTAGTATACCAAAAAACATTGTACTTAAATACTTAAACAGTCTAGTAATAAACCAGTAAAACAGTTCAACAAACAAACCGATTAACACACATGCAAACCAAATAGCAAATAAGGCATTCACCCACAGGAGCAATAACACCATAACACAAGATATTTGATGTGGAAACCCAAATGGGAAAAACCACGGTGAGATGAAACTCATAAGTAACTATCTGCAGAATAGGAACCAGACCGGTTAAGGTCATACAATATTCTTTACGAGAACAGATCCTATTAGGAATCTCAATCTCTGTTAGGCAATAAGTTCAATTAAAGACTACCTTGCTAGAGGATTTTAGATCCACAGATGTGAACCACCTTGTTAGAGGATTTACAAAGGCTTTTTTGAGCCTACCTGGTTAAGGGTTTCAAACTTGTCAAATATGTAAGTAATCAACAAGTGAATGATCTAGCAAATGGCACAGTCTGCTTGATTAGATCCACTATAGCTCATATCTAATGCATTTCAGCATTACTTCAGTCTTCAGTAACTCCTCACTCTGTTACAACTCACAGACTTGATCTTCTCAATTAAGATCACACTTACAAAAACTCATCAACCACCTTAAACCCTAGCAACAACCTAGAACCCTAGACATGATGTCCTTATAAAGGAATCTGATTTCATGTCGGTCCAATAGGATTACAATCCAATTTCCTAGGTTCAATGAATCTAGACATATTTGGTAACTTGACACAAAAAGCACCGCCAGAGTGTCAGCACCACCAAACAATCGATGGATGGTAACTCATCACAAAATATTACCGGTTCATACAAAATACCGGTTGTCGGTTTGACAAAAATGAAGACTAGGAAATATGTGTTTTGCCACTTTGATCTTTCATATCGCTTGAGATCCTCAAACCGCTTGGGGTCTTCATACTGCTTCAGACTGATAAAAACTTTCTGCAAAACACTGATAGTCTAAAGACTATAATACATCATACCAGTTGGAACAAATACTGGTTGAGCTTTAACTCATACATATAAAAAGTGATCTCATAGCAAGTGTGTGACCATCAATGAAAATCACAACATAATCATCAAAAATGCCAACAATCTCCCCCTTTGGCATTGATGGTAACATTTAAGAAAAATTTTGACATCTAAGTGTTTTTCAACAAAATCATGTCATAAGCAAAATTACTCCCCCTAAGCATATACACTATCCCTTTTGAAAACAATAAAATGTATAACTATTTGCGTATAGAGATAGAAATGAAGATATACAGAGCATACATCAAAATTTTAAATACCAGAATACTTCTCCTCCTTTGCCAACAATGACAAAGTACTGCTGAACAACCCCTGTTTTCATTTGGTATTAAAATAATAAGAGTTTATGACAATAAAGAGTAAAACCTATCAAAAACTGACTTAAAGTCCTGCAAAAATTGCTTCATAGATAAGGACCATGACTCAAGTAGGGAGGTAGCCACCTCTTTCTCTATTTGCATCTGAGAGACTTTTTCTTCCATGGCATCTATTGTGCTCATCTCTTGAGTCACCATTAAGGCATCCAAATTGAGATAGCATTTCTGAAGTATTTGCAAGCGTGGGAGTAGAACTAGTTGAAGTTCCTGCAAATTTTGTGTCTAGTTGCTGACCTCTAACTCTATTCTTGTAGACTGGATATGAAACCGGTGAATAGTTTGCCCATAAGCTGTAAAAGAATCATATGGTGGCTTGAAGGTGCTTATGTATAACTGCAAGTCAGATTGTAGCTTTTCCTTCTGTACAAGCACATCATCACAGAAGAGATGGGATTGGCAAATCTTACTAAGTAGTAGATTCCCCTCATCCAAAGCATCCCTTATATCTTTTTGAGCTTTTTGCAGATCAGACCGGAGCTCATTTAACTTCTTCACCAAAGTAGTGTTTTGAGCCTTTTGGTGCTTCTTTTCTGCACTAGCTTCAGCCACTTCTTCTAGACTTTGCACCTAGTCCTCTACAACTATGCATACGAGCTTCAATTGTGCCAGTGAGGAATTAGTACTGGGGAGGTTTGTACCGGGTATCAAACCGGTAAGAGTGTCCATCGCACCTTGGATCACATCTTGCTCCTTCTTCCTCCTTATCACTTCTAGGCGTTCTTGAGAACCTTTAATGCTCTGTAGCAGCTCCATTTCATTTGCAGACTAGAGGTCAATAGGGCTTGTGAGGTCAGCCGGTTTGGCTTGACTACCGGTTACCTTTGGAGTCTCCATCTGAGTTCTTTTTGTTGCTTCTTCTTTCTCTTCTTCCTTCTTTTTCTTCTCCACTTCCTTTCGCTTCTCCTCTTCCTTTTCCTCCTCTTCTTTCTTCTTCTCCACTTCCTTTCTCTTCTCCTCTTCCTTTTCCTCCTCTTCTTTCTTCTTCTCCGCTTCCTTTCTCTTCTCCTCTTCCTTTTCCTATTCCTTCTTCTTCTTCTCATCTTCTTGTTTCTTTTTCTCCTCTTCCTCTTTTCTCTTTTCCTCCTCTTTCCTTTTTTTCTCATCCTCTTCCTTTTTCTTCTCCTCTGCTTGCTTCTTTGCTTCCTCTTTTCTGTCATCTGCTTCCTTTTGCTTCTCTTCCTGTTCTGCTTGTTTTATCTTGTCTTCTTCCTGTTTCTCCTTTCCTTCTGTTTCTAATGGTTCATCTAGAGTAACATCCTCTACATCCAGAGCATCGACATCAATAGTGTGTATTGGTTCAGTAACTGGGTTTCCTTCATTATCATATACTTCATCCGATTTTGTTATTGTCAGTTCTTGCTTAGCATTCTTGTTGGCTTGAAGCACTTCATGAGTATGTACAGCAGTCATCATATGAAGATGAGTGTCTTTTTCAACATCATCAATTCTCCCTTCTAATAACCAAAGTCTTCTCCTTCTAGTGAAGAAGAGTCCTTTGTTTTGGTTAATGACTTCAAATAGCTCAGAATTGGACAGGTCAGGAAAGTGTTGGGCAAATACTTTCTCCCTTATTTCCTATTCTTTCTCTATGGCAATGCGCCATTTGTTGTCTAAATAATTATACAAAGAATCTGGTGTCTCAGATCTAATTTCTGAAGGCGACCGGTCATTAGCACACAAATACTTAATGATTTCTTGTTCAACTTCTTCCTTTTCTTCATCATTGAAATCATCAAAATGATCTACCAAATCATTCAGCAACTTTCTCCTAATATTTTTAATAGTTCTTTGACAATGTGTCAAAGGTTTGTAGGAAGAAATGTCAATATTTACCTGTGCCGATGATGCCAATTCACTCTTTGTCTTTTTCCTCGCTTGCCTAGTCTTTTTAGGCTTTTCTTCAAACATAATTTCTTCTAAGTCTGGTGTGCTATTTTTTGCCTTTCACATCCTCTCAAAGACTTTAGCGGGTTTCACTTTCAGTTTCTTCTTTGTCGATGACTACTTGGTCACATTAGGACTTGTTGTAGTAACTGGTGCCGATGCAGATGGCACTTCCTTTCCCTTCTTTACTGAAGGTTCTTTAACCGGTGTCACCCTTTCCAAATAGGTATCGGTTCTCTTCTCATTAGGGGCAAGAGGTGAGGCAATAAGGGTAGAGGCATACCCGTCCAGCATATCATACATTACCTCATAGCCCATAGGCTCCACTTCTTCTTGTCTAGGCTCGACGGCCTCCATTATGCATTCATCCACTTTGATGATAAAGCAGATGTCCTCTTCATATTTCTTGACAATTTCACTGGATATCCTCATCCTTACGCTCATCTTGCTTCTGAACTCATCAAATTACTTGTTCAGGACTTCAGGGTAACCAGTTCCAACTGCTTGCAGGCTTTCTTTGATTTGCTTGGTAACCAGTTGGTCAGCAAACCACTGAATATCTCTAACTCCTAGGAAGTAACCTTGGAAGTAGAAGAATAACCCTACCAGTAGTTGTCCAAACTTAAATTTCAATGCATTATCCTGTTTGATCGATTTGAGGTTCAACAGAAGTTGTCTTTGCATACAAGTGCACAAATCGAATGATGCATCTTCCTTGATCATCATGTAAGTAGCATTTACCGCTACAGCAAAGATAGAGTTAATTATGCTAGCATGGAACGTTCGATAACCTATCACCATACACACATATTTGACCAGGTCATCCTTGATGGAATTGACAGTCATTCCTTGTGAGTCGCTCACTGAACCAGTGAGCTTGGTCATTTCGGTCTTGATGATCTTCCTCAAGGCTGGCACTTCACCGATGTTGCAGAAATCAGTGATGGCATAAATAGCTTCTGGTGTTATGTCATGTGTTCTCTCAAGATACATTTTATCACCATGAACTCTACTCTAAATGATTCGGATGTGATCATCTATGAAATCTTCAAAGAAATAAACCGCATTGTGAAGCTTCTTCTTCTCCAAGATGCTATACTCTAGTTTGATCTTTTTATCCTTCCCACAGAATAGACCTAGCTTAGAATGGATTGCAAGAGATCCTAGGTCTTCAATTTTACAATCAATGTAATCGGAAATGCCTTCCTTGACAATGACACCAATGGGTACTAAGGATAGGGCATTATATTTTGCTTTTCGTTGGATGAAATCTACTAAATCAATGGGTGCACTAGAACTAGACTATGATGCAGAAGCCATGATAAAATAGAAAACTCGAGAAATACCTTTCAGAAATTGAGAATTTAGGGCTTGCTAATTCCACTTCGCCACACACTACGTCAGTTGTTGAATCACCGCTTTGAGTTCTTCTCTTGACCATCTAATATTAGCTTGTGAATCTTCTTCAGGGTTTCAAAATTTCTTTGAATTGCAACACAAATCACTTTTTCTTCGCTCTGCACTTGAAAAACTTCTTTGCTCGAAAAATGATAGTGAGAAATGATTTGAAAATTCCTTTTAAACATATTCCTCACCTACCATAATAAATGCTCCACCATTAGGGCGTAAACCCTAATTTGCCTTTGACCATTTCTGGTCTTCTGTCAACTGACAAGTATCACATACCGGTTAAGGTCTTTTACCAGTATAGATCGGGGTTTCAAAACATTTCACTGTTTGCTCCCCCTAAGCTATTCTGATGCTTAGTTTGTTGATTCCGTGATTTCCACACTAGGTGCAGAAACTGGTTCTTCTTGCAACATCGTTGGTTCTTCTTCCAGGTTTTGTTCATATCCACTTGAATGGTTTCAACATCAATTTGTCCTTCCAGAGCGCCCGGTATGTCATCTGATATGCTCTTTCTACTTCTGTGGAATCTTGCTGAATGACCCAGTTTATTGCAATGATAGCAAACCATTCCAGGTGCTCTCCAAGGTCCATTATTCATGTTTCCATTCTTCCTTCTGCATGTTGCAGCAGTGTGACCATGACCATGGCAAATCCAATAGTTTTCTCTCCATCTGGTTTTTTCTTGATAGCCACTGCTATGTGACTGATGATTATAGGTATTAAACCGGTTGGGATTCCGGTTCACAAAAGGTTTCGGACCAACTCCTTGAGTCCTCTGAGGATATCTTCCAGTGTTGTTCATAATAGACCTGTATTCAGATGCTCTATGCCCAAACTTGTTGCATGCATAGCAGTTACCATTAAATCTATAGGATCTAGGATTATCATTTAGAAAATAAGGAAAATTATTGTAGGTTTTGCTCCTACACACATTAGCAGTATGTCCTTCTTTAAGACAATTAAAGCAAACATGTTTGAACTTTTTCTTACCTTTACCTTTGAATGTCGGTTGCTTCTTTGATGCTTCAGCATTTGCACCAGAGGTCTCACCTTCCTCATGACTAGAGAAACCAAGTCCATTGGTATTCTTTACCAGTTTGGCTGATTCTAGCTTTTGCTCTAGCTTAACAGTACTCTTGTTGAACTTAGCAAGTATTTCCTTTGACTCGGAGAGTTCTTTGGAAATAGTAGCATTTGTCTCCATCAAGTTTGCATTCTCAGAGATGGCTATGTTCAGTTATCCTTGCATGTCTTCCTTTTCCACTTTTCTTGCATGGAGTTGAGCGGTTAGAGCACTGATTTCTTGTTTTAACTTGAAGATATCATGATCTCTGTCTTTTACAAGAACTTCAACTTTCCTCTGGTTCTGAAGCTCTTGACACATTCAAATAGTCAATCCTTCCAACTTTTTTCTCAGGTTGGAATTGGATTCATTAAGCTTTTCTACTTCTTGAATTAGGGCTTCCATGTTCACTTCATCAGAAGAACTATTTTCAGATAGCTACATCAATTTTTTAGCATGTTCTCTCCTTTTTGCCTTAGAGGCCTTGTATTTAACCATAAGATCATCATAGACTTGCTCAGACTGAGTGAGCCGATGAGTAGGTTCCCTCACATGTATTCCCCCATGTCTCTTTCCAAGTGGTTAAACTTACAGAAAGGTTGTCTCTGATACAAATTGATGAATACTAAGAGGGGGGGGTGAATTAGTATACCAAAAAACATTGTACTTAAATACTTAAATAGTCTAGTAATAAACCAGTAAAACAGTTCAACAAACAAATTGGTTAACACACATGCAAACCAAATAGAAAATAAGGCATTCACCCACATGAGCAATAACACCATAATATAAGATATTTGACATGGAAACCCAAATGGGAAAAACCACGGTGAGATGAAACTCACAAGTAACTATCTACAGAATAGGAACCAGACTAGTTAAGGTCATACAATGTTCTTTACCAGAATAGATCCTATTATGAATCTCAATCTTTGTTAGGAGATAAGTCTAATTAAAGACTACCTTGCTAGAGGATTTTAGATCCACAGATGTGAACCACCTTGTTAGAGGATTTACAAAGGCTTTTCTGAGCCTACCCGATTAAGGGTTTCAAACTTGTCAAAGATGTAAGTAATCAACAAGTGAATGATCTAGAAAATGGCACAGTCTGCTTGATTAGATCCACTATAGCTCATATCTAATGCATTTCAACATTACTTCAGTCTTCAGTAACTCCTCACTTTGTTACAGCTCATGGACTTAATCTTCTTAGTTAAGATCGCACTTACAAAAACTCATCAACCACCTTAAACCCTAGCAACAACCTAAAACCCTAGACATGATGTCCTTATAAAGGAATCTGATTTCATGTTGGTCCAATAGGATTACAATCCAATTTCCTAGGTTCAATGAATCTAGACATATTTGGTAACATGACACAAAAAGCACCGCCAAAGTGTCAGCACCACCAAACAATCGGTGGATGGTAACTCATCACAAAATGTTACCAGTTCATACAAAATACCGGTTGCCAGTTTGACAAAAATGAAGACTGGGAAATATGTGTTCTGTCGCTTTGATCCTTCATATCGCTTGAGATCCTCAAACTGCTTGGGGTCTTCATACCGCTTCAGACCGGTAAGCACTTTCTGCAAAACACCAATAGTCTAAAGACTATAATACATCATACTGGTTGGAACAAATACCGGTTGAGCTTTAACTCATACATTCAAAAAGTGATCTCATAGAAAGTGTGTGACCATCAGTGACAATCACAACATAATCATCAAAAATGCCAACACATCCTTCTTCTTCTTCTCCTCTTCTTTTCTCTTATCCTCTTCCTGCTTCCTCTTCTCCTCTTCCTTTCTCTTCTCCTCTGCCTGTTTCTTTTCTTCTTCCTTCTCCACTTCCTTCTTCTCCTTCTCTTCCTCTTGTCTCTTTTCTTCTTCCATTCATTTCTTTTCCACTTCCTTCTCTTGTCTCTTATTTTCCTCTTCTTTTCTCCTGTCCTCTTCCTGTTTCCTCTTTTCTTCTTCTTTTCTCTTCTCCTCTTCATCTACCTGTTTCTTCTTTTCTTCTTCCTATTGCTTCTTCTCTTCCTCTGCCTATTTTTCTTGTCCTCCCACTTTTGTTGGTGTACCCAGAGTAACATCTTCACCGTTCAAGGCATCAACATCAATGGGTTCCATTTGATCAGTGACTGGTACTCCTTCACTATCATACACCTCATCCGGTTTGTTGATTTCTGGTTCTTGCTCAGCTTTTATGTTGGCTTCTACCACTTGGTACAGCCTTAGAGTGGATTGAGCAAGGGAGTGGGTATCTTTCGCCACTTCAGGAACTTTTCCTTCTAGCAACAGGAGTCTTCTTCTTCACATAAAGAAGAGGCCTTTGTATTTTTCCAAAACTTCTTAAAGTTCTGAATTAGACACATCAAGAAAGTATTGTGCAAACACTTCCTCTCTTATTTCCTATTTCTTCTCTATGGAAATGCGCCATTTGTTATCTAAAGAACTATACAAAGAATCAGGTACCTCAGATCTATAATTTCTGAGGGTGACCAGTCATTAATACATAAGTATTGAATGACTTCCTATTCCACTTCCTCTCTCTCATTGTCATTGAAATCATCAAGATATTCTCTTAAATCACTAAGCAATTTTATTCTAAGATTCTTGATAGTCCTTTGACAATGTGACAAAGGTTTATAGGAGGAAACATGAATATTTATCGGTGTTGATGTTGCTGGTTCATTGCTGGTTGCCTTTATCTTCTTCCTCATTTTCCTAGTCTTCTCAGGCGGTTCTTCAGATATAGTGTCTTCTAAGTCTGGAGTGTTGCTTTTTGTTTTCTGCTTTCTCTCAAAGACTTTGGTGGGTGCAACTTCTAGTTTCTTCTTTGCTGATGACTGCTTGGTCACTTTAGGACTAGCTGCAGTAACCGGTGTTGATGCTGAAGGCACTGCCTTTCCCTTCTTTACTGAAGGTTCTTCAACCGGTGTAACCCTTTCCAAATCGGTGTCGGTTCTCTTTGCCTTTGGATCAAGGGGCGAGGAAAGTAGGGTAGAGGCATACCCATCTAGCATGTCATACATTACCTCATATCCCATGAGTTCCACTTCTTCCTGTTTAGGCTCAACCACCTCCATTATGCACTCATCAACTTTGATGGTGAAGAAAATGTCATCTTCATATTTCTTAACAATATCACCTGATATTCTCACTCTTTGGCTCATTTTGCATCTGAACTCATCAAAGTATTTGTTCAAAACTTTTGGATAACCGGTTCCAACCGCTTGAAGGCTTTCCTTGATTTGCTTTGTAACGAGTTGGTCGGCAGACCACTGAATATCTCCGACTCCTGGGAAGTAACCTTGGAAGTAGAAGAACAACCCAACCAATAGTTGTCCAAACTTAAATCTCAAGGAATTGTCCTATTTAATCGACTTTAGGTTCACCAGAAGTTGTCTTTGCATACAGTTGCATAAGTCAAATGATGCATCTTCCATGATCATCCTCTAGGCAGCATTTACCGTTGCAACAGAGACAGAGTTGATTCTGCTAGCATAAAATGTCCGGTAACCTATTACCATGCAGGCATATTTGACCAGATCATCATTGATGGGATTGATGGTCATTCCTCGTTGGTCGCTCATAGAATCGGTGAGCTTGGTCATTTCCATCTTGCTTATCTTCCTTAGGGCTGGCACTTCACCAATGTTACAGAAACTAGTGACGACATGAATCGCTTCCGGTGTGATGTCATGCATCTGCTCTAAGTACATTTTATCACCGTGCACTCTGCTCAGAATGATGCAGATGTGATCATCTGAAAACTCTTCAAGGAAATAGACTGCATTGTGAAGCTTCTTCTTTTCCAGGATACTAAATTCTGATTTAATCTTCTTGTCCTTCCTGCAGAACAAACTCAACTGAGAATGGATCACTAGAGATCCTAGGTCTTTAATCTTACAATCAATATAATCAGAAATGTCTTCCTCCACTATAACACCAACATGTATTTGAGATAGGGCATTTTCTGTTGAATGAATTCTACTAAATCAACAGGTGCACTAGAGCTAGAGTGTGATGCAGAAGCCATGATAAACAGAGAAATTTGAAAAATACCATCGTAAATCAAAATTTAGGGCTTGCAAACTATACTTCACCACACACTCCTTCGGTTGCTGAAATACCGCTTTGTGTTCTACACTTGACCGATTGATATTATCTTTTGATTCTTCTTCAAGGTTTTGAAAATTCTTCGAATCGCAATCCAAATCGCTTTTTGTCGCTCAGTGCTTAAAAAAATTTCTTCGCTTGAGAACTGATAAGTGAAAAATGACTTAAAAAATTCTTTTAAACAAGTTCTTCACCTACCATAATAAATGCTCCATTATTAGGGTGTAAATCATAATTTTCCTTTTATCATTTCTGGTCTTCTGCCAGTTGATAGGTATCACATACCGATTAAGGTCTTTTACCGGTGTAAATCGGGGGTTCGAAACATTTCACCATTTGCTCCCCCTAAGCTTTTCTGATGCTTAGTTTTCCGGTTCAATGACTTCCACACTAGGTGCAGAAACCGGTTCTTCTTGAATCACTTCTTCTGGCTTCTTCTTCCAGGTTTTCTTCATATCCACTTGAATAGTTTCAACATCAATCTTTCCTTCCGGAGTGACCGGTATATCATCCGATATATTCTTTCTTGTTCTGCAGAATCTTGGTGTATGACCTGGTTAGTTGCAATGATAGCAAATCATTTCAGGTGATCTCCAAGGTCCATTATTCATGTTTCCATTCTTCCTTCTACATGTTGTAGCAGTATGACCAGGACCATGACAAATCAAATAGGTTGCTCTCCATCTGGTTGCCGCTTGATAGCCACCGCTTCCAGACTGATGATTATAGGTATTAAACCGGTTTGGATGCCAGTTCCTAGAGGGTTCACGAAAAACTCCTTGACTCCTTCGAGGATACCTTCTAGTGTTGTGCATGACAGACCTGCATTCAAATGCTCTATGCCTAAACTTGTTGCATGCATAACAATTACCATTGAATCTATTGGGTCTAGGCTTATTGTTTAGAAATAAGGAAAATTATTGTAAGCCTTACTTCTACATACATTAGCAGTGTGTCCTTCCTTGAGACAATTAAAGCAAATAGGTTTGAACTTTTTCTTACCTTTATCCTTTAGTGCCGGTTGTTTCTTTGATGCTCCATATTTTGTTCCAGAGGTCTCACCTTCCTCATAATCAGAGAAACCTAGTCCATTGGTATTCTTTACTAGTTTAGCTAATTAAAGCTTCTGCTCTAGCTTGACAGTGCTCTTATTGAGTTTGGCAAGTATTTCCTTTGACTCAGTAAGTTCTTTGGTAATAGCAGCATTGGATTCCTTTAAGGTTGCATTCTCATAAACAACCATGTGTAGTTCACCTTGCATTTCTTCATTTTCCATTTTATTTTCATGAAGATGAGCAGTAAGTGCACTGATCTCTTGCTTCAGCTTGGAGATCTCATGATCTTTGTCTTTTACCAGATCTTCAGCTTGCCTCTGGTTCTCAAGCTCTTGACACATTCTGATAGTTAGTCCTTCAAGTTCCATTCTTAGGTTTGCATTGGACTCATTCAGTTTTTCAACTTCTTGAACTAGGGATTCCATGTCCACTTCGTCAGAAGAACTGTTTTCAGTTAGCTCCATCAGTTTTTCAGGATGCTCTCTTCTTTTTGCCATAGAGGCCTTGTACTTGACTTTGAGTTCATCATAGGCTTTCTCAATCTAAGTGAGCCAATGAGTAAGTTCCCTCACAGTGTATTCCCCCATATCTCTTTCCAAGTGGTTAGACTTATAGAAAGGTTGGCTCTGATACCAATTGATGAATACTAAGAGGGGGGGGTGAATTAGCATACCAAAAAATACTGTACTTAAACACATAAACAGTCTAGAAGTAAACCGGTATAACAGTTTAACTAACAAACCGGTTAACACAAATGGAAACCAAATAGCAAGTAAGGCATTCAACCACAGAAGCACAATCACCATAACACAAGAGATTTTGACGTGGAAACCTAAATGGGAAAAACCACGGTGAGATGAAACTCACAAGTAGCTATCTACAGAATAGTAACCAGATCGGTTAAGGTCATACAATGTTCTTTACCAGAACAGATCCTATTAGAAATCTCAATCTCTGTTAGGAGATAAGTCTGATTAAAGAATACCTTGTGAGAGGATTTCAGATCCACAATTGTGAACCACCTTGTTAGAGGATTTACAAAGGTTCTGCTAAGCCTACCTGGTTAAGGGTTTTAGACTTGCTGAAGATGTAAGTAATCAACAAGTGAGTGATCTAAATATTTGCACAATATGCTTGGTTAGATCCTTGATAGCTCATTATTAATGCATTTTAGCATTACTTCAGTCTTCAGACACTTCAAACTTTTTTCTTCACACAGAGCTTTCCTCCTTCTGTGATTTCTAATAAAACAATCTCTATAATCACCTTAAACCCTAACAACTCCTAAAACCCTAGACATGATGTCCTTAAAAAGGAATCTGATTTCATGTCGGTCCAATAGGATTACATTGCAAGTTCCTAGTTTCATTGATCTAAACATATTTGGTAACACGACACAAAATCACCATCAAAGTGTCGGTGGATGGCAACTCATCATAAAAATACCGGTTGGTAACTCATCACAGAGTTTACCGGTTTATACAACTTTACCGGTTACCGGTTGACAAAAATGAAGACTGGGAAAATGAAAACTGCCGCTTTTAGTTCTTTTGCTCTGCTTCGCTTGAGATCCTTAAACCGATTGAGCTCTTCATGTCGCTTGGGTCTTCATACAGCTTGAGATCGGTAAACACTTTCTGCATAGCACCGATAGTCTAAAGACTACAACATAATACCGGTTTGGAACAAATACCGGTTGAGCATAATTCATACATTCAAAAAGTGATCTCATAGCAAGTGTGTGTCCATCAATGACAATCACAACATAATCATCAAAAATGCCAACACCGCTTACGTAATTAATGTATGATGTGTGTTCGTAATGGTTATTGGTTAATGAATGTAATTAGATGGAGATTTTACTTGACACATTAGTTGATAATAGATGTTAATAAAAAAAAATTAATCTCCATTATTGTGTTAGTAGTTTTAATTTCTCTAGGGTATTTTGGCGGGCATTACATTTGGTATCAAAGCCCATGTTGCAAACACTGGGATCTCTAGTTAAGTATGTTGCTATTAATCTTGTGAATGTGCTTTGATGTTTGTTTGAATCAAGTTACTCTTGAGATTTTGATTGTGAGAAGTGTCATTGGAACTAGGAATATTAGATGTGTATGCTTGGTGTTTCTTTCTAAATCCCTTCTAGGAATCATAATTTTAAGTAAAGTGTGTATTCATTTCATATGCATGTCTCCAAAATGAGAGGAATGTCTATATGATCCTATCTGACCTTGCTTGCTTTGTAAATTTCTAGTGCTTACTTCAATGATTAAGTTCGCTCTCCTTACTATGCTGTAGAATAAGAAAATATTGTATGAATCCTCTTAACTAACGCAATGTTCATAAAATTAGCCTATTATGTTGAACTTCCTACGAATAGTAAGATGAAGTTCTTGTATTATGCATTTAAGAATAATTTAGCATAGATCATGATGTGAAATTAAAGAACTTGTAAGTGATGCATCTGTATACATAAAATAGTAGCTTAATAATTTCTTTCCTTTATTTTAATCTCCTATGTGAAATGTAAAGAAGTTAGCTAGTGATGTATGAGTACCCAATAGGACTGACGGTCATTTGTATATGTGTGAATTCTACATGTAAGAAAATATTGTTTGAGAAAATCATATCTTTCAAGAATTTGGGATTTATAGTTGCATTTGCAATATTTAGGAGACCATATGGAAAGTTAAAATTGCATATCATAAAAAGGATGTAAGTAGCTACATCTGACATGACTAGGAAAATTCAGTTGATTATGCATAAAATTGTGTGTGTATTGATTGTGTGGTAGTATCCTTCCTTCATCTCCTCTCTTTTGGGTAAAGATTCAATACTTAGGAGTTGTTGATATTAAATAAAAGGATCGAAACCATAATTCGTGGAATGATTTTGCATATATTAAAGAGAAATTTGGATGGAATAAATTTACATTGAAGATTAAAATTAAGTATTGCATTCATGATCCCTGCTCTTTAAAGTGAAGAATTGATTAAATAGAATATTTTATCTTTTAAAAAAAAATATTAAAAAAAGTTTTCACAAATTATTAAGTTAAAAGACTAGATGATATAAATATGTGTATTGAAGTGAGGATTGATGCATTGCATATGTAGAAATTGTAATGATACCATAGTATCTTTATTTGGTTTGACAAGATAAAAGTTTTAGCCTTGAGTAGGAGATGTGTGTCTTAGAAGAAATGTTTTGATTGATTAGATAAATAGATTAAGAAGGTTGTTACCTCCTTAACTTATTTAAATTTCAAGAAAGTACTTTCTTCACAAATGCTAGTGAGATAAAATGATAAGTAGTTATATGAATTTGTATCAGGTTTCTAAATGCCAACTTATTTTCTTTGAAATGCTGAAAATGCACAGTCTATGAATGATAATAATCAAGTAATGGCAAGGAGAGTGTTTTCATGCATATATCTATGGAATTTGTGTGACATTAGATGAAAGAGAAAATTAAGTTGTTGCAAGTAGGGTTGTGATATCCTTAATTTAGATAACAAGGAGTATATTAGGAGATTGCTATTGGTAAGAGGTATGGATGTGAGTAGAAATCGATATCAAAATTTTGGCTTAATTAATGCGACTTATTTTTTTGTTTAAAAATATATGATTGACTAAATTGCTTAGTTATTTTATGAAGGACATTATAATTCTCTATTTTCTATTAGTTGTTCATAGAGAGAAATGGTGTATGTTATAGCTTAATATCAAGTGATTAATTGAAGTTCTAACATTTGTTTCTATTATAACCTGGTAAATATGATCATGGCTTAGATGAGATATCTTGAACACTAGTCATAGTATGAGTGTATTCCTTGTCTGTGCATGAGTACATCAGTCACTTTATTTTTTCCTAGCATATGTCATATTTCATAAGAATAATGGCTAGACTTTTGTAAAATATTGCATTGCATTAAAGATAATGTAAGAGATATGGATATGTGAATAAAATAAAGGTTTTAAATATATGGTGTGCACTCTCTAACACATTCAAGGCATTGCACCCTTGGATTTTGTGTAGCGGTTACTCCCTTTGGAGTGACTAATGTTGGACACCTCATGATGTGGGTTGGATGAGTCATTTATTTTGCCTTGAGTTAATTCATGATTTGTGTGATGTATCATTGGGATTAATCTGTTTTTGAGATTTCTTTACTCTTGGGATGACCACTGAGTTCTTTATTTTATTTTTCCCTTGTGGTGGCACTTGTCACACTTACTTTCTTGATTGATTTCATCGGCAACTTTTCTTCTCTCATAATTTAATGAATTGATTTGAAGATATTTTATTTTGACTTTCTATTTTGTTTTCTATGGTGATCATTTTGAGTGTTGATGTATTGTGGTCCCTTATCTTGAGTCAAGTGTTGTCTCTATCATGTTCATTTTGAACCTCTGATAGTGTGTGCAAGGGAGGACACCGCAGAAAAGTGCTCTAGACTAAGCAAACAATTAGATAATGTTGATACTAGCTAAGGAAATGAAATATGTTAATAAGATGAAATGTGTTGGTAACTTTCTGAATTTTATAGCAGATAGAAGTGCTTTGGAATTGTGAAGTTTGTAATTTATGGAATAGTCAAATAATAACCAATTGTTGATTTCTTGCCTTCAAAATCTTTTGTGTACATATAATTTATAAATAATGGATTAAGGATGCCTTTGAATGATTTGATTGGATGAAGATTGCATCTAATATTTGTATCAAGAGTAGTGCAATGGAAGCATGGTGGAAATTAGGACATTTGAATGCTAAGAATCTTGTCCTTTAAATAAATGGGTTATATGTGTGTGGTTATCGAGTGATGTCTTGAATATATTTGACATGAAGAGGCTTATATCCGATAAATTTTCCCTCATTTAGGCTTATGATATGATTTATTAAATAATATAATATATGCATATGTGCAAGATATTGTGTAAAATGTATATCTCTTTCTCTTTATTTGCATGCAACTAGATGTCGAAGGAGTGTTTCTATGAATATTGGTGTGAATTATTATAATTTATGCTTATTGATGCTCAACTTAGTGACTAAAATTATAATTTTATTTTGCAAAGTGTGATTAAAATGAAGTTCCCTTGAAAATATTTTAAAAGTTTAGTGTACATATCGTAATTAATAGGAGTTGGTGCTTCGTTTACCTCTTGTAATCAAGCATAAAGAGAAAGTTTTGTTGTTATTATCTTTCTTGAGCTAGAAAATATTATAATATGTTTGTGTTAAAGGAAGCTTTTGATTAATGTGTGCTTGTTATCACCCTTACTCTTACGACTTCCAGGAGTAAGTCAAATCTAAGGGGGGGAGGATGTAGTGTCCATCCTTGACTTGACTTGTTTTTATTAGAGTTGACTTTTATTTCATGCATGATAGACTTATCTTGACTATTTATGATGATTTGGATGATGATTGTTCATGTATTTTAGTTACGCATTGTGATGACATTATTGTGCATATGCTATTTTGGATGATTTGATCATGTGATTTGATGTATACTATATGCTTACTATATGATAGATTATCAAAAGATAATATTAATCATGGATTTGATGTTGATTTTGATTACACTAACCTTCTTTCATTATTACATTTGACGAGATGCTTATGAGATGTGTTTGACTATTGTTTGACTGTCTTCATGATAGAGACGATTCCACATCACTCATTCTGAGTAGGATGTGTCGCCGCGACTCTCTATCACTTGCCTTTTATGGTATATATATATATATGGTATTATCATTTTGTGGTTGCATGACCTTGCAGGTACCAAACATCGACTCCACCTAGCTTCACAGGTCTGAGCGTGTCTTTAATTCCAATGGATTATGTGGTTCAGAGATGACATGAGTTCCCTTCACATACTCTAGGTCTAAGATGTACCAAGTGTTGTAGCATTTTGGCATAATTCGCCATGGCAATTTGTGAGTTTGATCCTTTCAGTATTGTGAGTATGTTTAGAGATGGTTGATTTATTTGATTATGTGATTCTTGATGTGTGATTTTATAATTAATAATGTTTATTTTAATGCATTTAATTTATTGGCCTTGAGCGTTTAATTATTTGATATTTTATGGTTATTTATTTTGTATGATTTTAATATTTATTTGGTATTTTAATCCTTATTGAGGTTTGACCGTTAATTTGATATTTAATTATTTATTTATTTATTTATTTATTCATTCAGTGTTTATTTATTTATTATTAATTTATTGTATAATTGGTATTTATTTATTTATTATTTATTGTTTAATAATGCTTTGATGTTTTAATGTTTTTGATTAAGGAAAATCAGGTTTCAAGGGATCCGAAACCCACTTACATATCGAAAAGAAAAGAAATTAGAGAAACTAGAGAAGACAAAACAAAGAGAGAAAGGTTGCAAAAGAACAACACAAAAGACAACAGCCAAAGTAAAGAATAACAAAAGGCCAACGAGAGACTGGCACACCTAAAACAAAATTACATTTCAGGTGAAAATCTTTATAGTCTCTTATGCATCCTTGACCAACATCATCATCACATTTGTTGCCTCTTTCAGGTCTTTATTTTAATGCATTTGTTGATTGCCTTTGGTCTTCAACTCCAGCTCACTTGCATTTTGCCTAGTTCTGCATTTGGAGGAGTGTTGAATAGAAGTAGAAGTCGGCTCGTCATCAATAATCACAGTTTCTTTATTCTGCTTGTCCTTCTCTAGGAAAGCAACCAACACATTCATGTTTTGAGAGGACACCTTCAACACAACCAAACTATGCTCCATGAATTTCCTCAAAGAAATCTTAGTTTTTTTAATCTAATTGTTTATCAGACCATTATTAGACTCACCCTTTTCTTTGAGAATCCTCATCACATCCTCCAAGTGCTTCAAATCTTCCTTTATAATGGCCAGTTCAGAATTTCTTTTTCATCCTCTGCAGCACTAGTATCCTCTGCATTGTCCTCTTTACCTTTATTGTTGATATCCTTAACCAAATTGTCAATTTTAAAATCTAGCTCTCTATGTTTTTCCTGAATACTAGTGATGTTATCAACCACCCACTTCTGGATATTGAACATTTCCAAAGTGCTATTTCTAGCAAAATTCAGAATGGAATCCACATTCTCCATATCTAGGGCAGAATCCTCAGACTTAGAGTTTCCCTCCTCCATGTTATGTTGAGCATCATCCCTGTTATCCAAAACATAGGGATTATCCTTTGCCTCTAACTCTTCAACATCCTCTTCTCTCTAACCATTAACTTTGTCCCCTTCCTCACCTGGTGTAGGAGCACCTAACCCAAAAGTACACCAGGAGGCTAAAGATCATGCCATGAATCATTTCACTCATATTTGAGTTTATATGGTCATTTTAATGTATTTTGAGTCATTATGAGGTCATAGGTAAGGCTAAAAGATCCAATTGTAATGGGTTGTCCAAGTTGTCCTAATAAGGTCTTGATTGGGTTTATGAGGTCAAATTTGTATAAACAAGTCATGAAAGGGTAAAAAGGCTGTAAAAGGTCATTTGAAGTCTATTTTGATGTATTTGGAAGGTTCATGTGAAGTCTTACAAGTTTGGAGTGTTGGCATTTTGATGATGTTGTGATTGTCATTGATGGACACACACTTTCTTTATGATGGATACACACTTTTTTGATGTATGAGTTATGCTCAACTGGTATTATGTATTATAGTCTTTAGACTATCAGTGTTTTGCAAAAGATTTTTACCGGTCACAAATTGACTGAAGACCCAAGCGGTATAGAGAACCCAAGTAGTATGAAGACCTCAAACGGTTCAAGGATCTCAAGCGGTACAAAGGACCTAAGCAATAGTTAACATTTTATAGTCTTCATTTTTGACAATAGGTAATCAATATATTGTATGAACTGGTATTACTCTGTGATGAGTTACCAACTAGTATTTATGTGATGAGTTATCATCCACAGACACTTTGGTGGTGATTTTGTGTTGTGTTACCAAATGTGTCTAGATGCACTAAACCTAGGAACTTGTAGTTTAATCCTATTGGACCGACATGAAATCAATTTCCTTTATAAGGACATCATGTCTAGGGTTTGAAAATATGAGAGATGTATGATGCATGAGAAGGTTATGTGCGATCTTTGCAGAGAAGATTAGGTCTACGTGAAGAGTTAGAGTGTGGAGATATTGAAGACTAAAGTAATGCTGAAATACATTAACAATGAGCTATCAAGGATCTAACCAAGCATACTGTGCTAGTATCTAGATCACTCACTTGTTGATTACTCACATCTTCGACAAGTCTGAAACCCTTAACCCTGTAGGCCCAGCAAAGCCTTTGTAAATCCTCTAACAAGGTGGTTCACAACTATGGATCTGAAATCCTTTAACAAGGTAGTCTTTAACAGGACTTATCTCCTAACAGAGATCTATATTCCTAACAGGATCTGTTCTGGTGAAGAACATTGTATGACCTTAATCGGTCTGACCTTAACCAGTCTGGTTTCTATTCTACAGATAGTTACTTGTGAGTTTCTACTCACCGTGGTTTTTCCCATTTGGGTTTCCACGTCAAATATCTCATGTTATGGTGATTGTTTTTTTACGGGTGAATGCTTTGTTAGATATTTGGTTTTCATTTATCTTAACCGGTTTATTAGTGAATCTGTTATACCAGTTATCTGCTAAATTGTTTAAGAGTTCAAGTTCATTAGTTTTTGGTATACTAATTCACCCCCCCTCTTAGTATTCATCAATTGGTATCAGAGCCAACCTTTCTATAAGTCTAACCACTTGGAAGGAGATATGGGGGAATACACTATGAGGGAACTTACTCATCATCTCACTCAGACTGAGAGAGCCTATGATGAACTCAAAGTGAAGTATAAAGCCTCTTTGGCCAAGAGAAGAGAGCATGCTAAGAAACTGATGGAACTTACTGAAAAATAGCTCTTCTGATGAAGCTGACATGGATGCCCTAGTTGAGTAAAGTGGAAAAAGAAGAAATGCAAGGTGAACTAAACATGGCTATTTGTGAGAATGCAACCTTGATGGAATATATGCTGCTATTTCCAAGGAACTTACTGAGTCAAAGGAGATACTTGCCAAATTCAATCAGAGTACTGTTAAGCTAGAGCAAAAGCTAGAATCGGCAAAATCGGTAAAGAATACCACTGGACTTGGTTTCTGTGGGTATGAGGAAGGTGAGACCTCTGGAACAAAAGTTGAAGCATCAAAGAAGAAACCAACATACAAGGATAAAGGTAAGCAAAAGTTTAAACCTGTTTGCTTCAATTGTCTCACGAAAGGATATACTGCTAATGTGTGTAGAAGCAAGGCCTACAATAATTTTCCTTATTTTATAAACAATAAGCCTAGATCCAATAGATTCAATGGAAACTTCTATGCATGCAACAATTTTGGGCATAGAGTATTTGAATGTAAGTCTATTTTGCACAACACTAGGAGATACCCTCCAAGGACTCAAGGTGTTATCCCGGAACCCTCTGTGAACCAGAATCCCAACCGCTATAATACCTATGACCATCGGTTATGTGGCTATCTAGCGACAACTGGTTGGAGAGCAACCTATTTGATCTATCATGGTAGCGGTCACACTGCTGCAACATGCAGAAGGAAGAATGGTAGTATGAATAATGGACCATGGAGAACACCTAGTATGGTATGCTATCATTGCAAAAAACTAGGACACACTACCAGAACTTGTAGAATGAGAAAGAACCTATCAGATGATATACCAATCACTCCAGAAGGGAAGATTGATGTTGAAACCATCCAAGCGGGAATGAATAAAACTTAGAAAAAGAAACCTGAAGAAGTGTCACAGGATGAACCGGTTTCTGCACCTAGTGTGGAAGTCTCTGAACTGACAAACTGAGCTTCAAAAAATATTAGGGGGAGGATATCGGTGAAATATTTGAACCCCCAGTTTACATCGGTAAAGACCTTAACTAGTATACGTTACCTGTCAATCGACAGAAGACTTGAAGTGGTAAAAGGAAAAATTAGGGTTTGTGCCCTAATGGTGATGCATTTTATATGGTAGGTGAAGAGTCTGTTTAAAAGGATTTTGGTCAGAGTTTTCACTTATCTATTTTTGAGCGAAGAATTTTCAAGAGCAGAGTGACAAAGAGAGATTCGTCTAGTGATTCAAAGTAAATTCAAAAATCTTGCTGAGGAATCCAGCGACCTTTTTCAATCTATCAGTGAAGAACACTAAACGGTAATCAAGCAACCAAAGTGGTGTAGTGTGGGAGACATTGCTAAACCCTAAATTCCAGATTGTGAAGGTATTTCTCGAATTTCTTTCTCATCATGGCATCTACATCACACTCTAGTTCTAATGCACCTATAGAATTAGCTAAATTTATTCAAAAGAAGATGAAATACAATGCCCTATCCCAAATACCTGCTGAAGTTATAGTTGAGGAAGATATTTCAGGATATATTGATTGTAAATTTGAAGACCTAGGATCCCTAGTGATTCATTCCCAGCTAGGTCTGTTCTGTGGGGATGACAAGAAAATCAAACCTGAATATAGCATCCTAGAGAAGATGAAGCTGCACAATGTGGTGTATTTTATAGAAGAATTCACAGAGGATCACATTCGCATCATCCTTAGTAGAGTGCACAGTGATAAAATGTATCTTGAGCGGACACATGACATAACACCGGAAGCAATTCATGTCATCGCCAGTTTCTATAACATTGGAGAGGTGCCAGCTCTAAGGAAGGTCACCAAGACTGAAATGACTAAGCTCATCAGTTCTCTGAGCAACCAATGGGCGATGACCGTCAACACCATCAAACATGATCTGGTGAAGTATGCTTGCATGGTGATTGGTTACCGGATATTCTATGCCAGCAGAATGATCTATGTCCCTACTACTACAGTGAATGCCACTTACCGGATGATCAAGGAAGGGACTACATTTTATTTATGTACCTGTTTTCAAAAGCAACTACTATTTAACCTGAAGTCCATCAAACAGGACAATGCTCTAAGGTTCAGGTTTGGACAACTTTTGGTTGGCCTATTCTTCTACTTTCAAGGCTATTTCCCTGGAGTAGGTGATGTTCAATGGTCTACTGACCAACCGGTCTCCAAGTAAATTAGGGAAAGTCTTCAAGCAGTGGGAACTGGATATCCTGAGGTTCTTAATAAATATTTTGATGAATTCAAGCGGAAAATGAGCTAGAGAATGAGGATATCTGGTGATATTGTGAAGAAATATGAAGATGACATCTTCTTCACAATAAGGATTGATGACTGCATAATGGAAGCAGTGGAACCAAGAAAGAAAATAGTTGAACCAATGGGGTAAGAAGTGATGTATGATATGTTGATCGGGTATGCATCTACCCTGCTTGCCTCACCATTAGATGCGAAGAAAAAGTGAACCGATACCTACTTGGAGAGGGTAACACTTGTTGAAGAACCAAAATAGAAAAAGGATAAAGCAGTGCCATCGGTATCTACACCAGTTACCTTTGCCAGTCCAAAAGTTACCAAGCAGTCACCTGCTAAGAAAAAACCGGAGGTTATTCCTGCTAAAGTCTTTGAGAGGAATCGGAAAACCAAAACCAGCTCACCGGAGTCAAAGGATATTGAACCAGAAATCCAACCAAAGAAGACAAGGCAAACAAGCAAGAAAGCCAAGTCTACTGGTAATGTTCCTGCAACCTCTACACCGGTAAATATAGATATTTCCTCTTATAAGTCGATGACACATTGTCAGAGGATTTTAAAGAATATAAAGAGGAAAGTTCTTGATGATTTAAAAGAGTATTTTGATGATTTCACTGTTAATAAGAAAGAAGAAGTAGAGCAGGAAGTTATCAAATATTTGCGTGTTAATGACCAGTCGCCGTCTAAAATTAGATCGGTTACAATAGATTCTTTGTACAATTCTTTAGATAATAAATGGTGCATTTCCATTGAAAAGGAATAGGAAATAAGTGAGAGAGTCTTCGCACAATACTTTCCCGATGCCTCTAATTCTGAATTATTTGAGATAATGGATAAGAACAAAGGCCTCTTCTTCATGAGAAGAAGAAGACTCAGGCTACTAGAAGGTAAAGCTTCTGAAGTGGAGAAGGACACACATTTACATACCAAAGCTTCTATCTGGTTACACCAAGTGTCTGAGGCCAATCTGAAGGCTGAACAAGCACCCGATCTAACATCAGGCAAACTGAATGAAGCATTTGACAGTGAAGGAGAAAGAGTAAAAGAGAAAAATGATCCCATTGATGTGGATGCATTAGATGTTGAGGATGTCACTCCGAACATGGAAAAGGAGAAACAAGACAAAGAAAAAGAAGAGAAAGAGAAACAGGACAAGGAAAAAGCTGAAAAAGAGAAGCAGGACAAAGAACAAATGAAGAAAGACCAAGCGGAAAAAGCAAAGGAAGAGGAAGACAAGAGGAAAGAGGAAGAGAAAAATAAAGAGGAAGACAAGAGGAAAGAGGAAGAGAAAAAGAAAGAGGAGGAGAAGAGGAAATAAGAAGAAGAGAAGAGAAAAGAAGAGGAGAAGAGAAAAGAAGAGGAGAAGAGGAAAGAAGAGGAGAAAAAGGAGGAAGAAAAGAAAAAGCAGGAAGAAGACAAAAAGAAGGGAGAACTGAAGAAGAAACAAGAAGAGGAGAAAAAGAAGAAAGAGGAGGAAAAGAAAAGAGTAGTAGAGGAGAAGGAAGCAGAGAAAACCAAACAAGCAGAGACTCCCAAGGCAACCGGTGGTCAAGCAAACCGGTTGACACCACCAATCCGATTGACCTTCAATCAACAGATGAGTTCGAGCTACTGCAAGGCATCAAATTGGCACAAGAAAGACTGGAAGAGTTGTGGAGGAAGAAGGAAAGGGATGTCATACAAACTACGGTCGACACCCTTACCAGTCCGATTCCCAGTACTAATCTCCCCAGTACCGATTCCTCCTGGTCCAAGCTGAAACTTCTTTGTATCGTAGTGGAGGACCAAGTACAATGCTTGGAAGATGTTGCTGCAGCCATTGCCAAGAAGAACCATGAAAAGGCACTCAACACTTCCTTAGTCAAGAAACTGAATGAGCTCTGGTCACAACTTCTGAAGTAACAGAAGGATATCAGGGGTGCTATGGATGAGGGCAAATTACTGTTGAGCAAAATCTGCCAACCCCATCTATTTTGTGATGATGTACATAAGCATAAAGATAAAATCCAATTGGAGTTCCAGGCATACATAAGCACCTTCAAGATGCCATATGATTCATTTACTACATATGGGAAAACGATTCATCATTATCAGCTGTAGACTGCTAGGGTGGAATCAGAAATCTACAACCAAACAAAAGATTTGTAGGAGCTTCAACTGGTCTCATTACCCAGACTGTAGATTCTTCATAAATGTTTTCTCAATCTGGAAGCCATCACGGTAACTCAAGTGATGAGTACCATTGATGCTATGGAAGAACTGGTATTCCAAATGCAGATAGAAAGTGAGGTTGCTATCTCATTACTTGAGTCATGGACATTGTCCATGAAAACATTTATGCAAGATTTTAAATCTGTTTTTGATAAGTTTTATTCCTTATTGTCATAAACATTTACTCTATTTTTTATATATAAGGAAACAGGGGTTATTCTGCATTACTTTGTCATTGTTGGCAAAGAGGGAGTAGTATTTAAAATTTTGGCAAATGTTACCATTTTCTGTATACTTTCATGTTACCACTTTGGGGGAGTAGTATACATTGTAATTTCTACAAAAGGGATAGTGTATATGCTTAGGGGGAGTAATTTTAATTATGGCATAATTTTGCTGTAAAAACACTTAGATGTCAAAATTTTCCTAACTGTTGCCATCAATACCAAAGGGGAGATTGTTGGCATTTTGATGATATTGTGATTGTCATTGATGGACACACACTTTATTTATGATGGGCACACACTTTTTTGATGTATGAGTTATGCTCAACCGGTAGTTGTTCCAACCGGTATTATGTATTATAGTCTTTACAGTATCGGTGTTTTGCAGAAGATGTTTACCGGTCACAAATTGATTGAAGACCCAAGCGGTATGCAGACCTCAAGAGGTTTGAGGATCTCAAGCAGTACGAAGGACCTAAGCGGTAGTTAACATTTTTCAGTCTTCATTTTTAACAACTGGTAATCGGTATATTGTATGAACTGGTATTACTCTATGATGAGTTACCAACCAGTTTTTCTGTGATGAGTTATCATCCACCAACACTTTGGCAGTGATTTTGTGTCATGTTACCAAATGTGTCTAGATGCACTGAACCTAGGAACTTGTAGTTTAATCCTATTGGACCAACATGAAATCCGTTTCCTTTATCAGGACATCATGTCTAGGGTTTGAAAATATGAGAGATGTATGATGTATGAGAAGGTTATGTGCGATCTTTGTAGAGAAGATTAGGTCTGTGTGAAGAGTTAGAGTGTGGAGATATTGAAGACTGAAGTAATGCTGAAATGCATTAACAATGAGCTATCAAGGATCTAACCAAGCATACTGTGCTAGTATCTAGATCACTCACTTGTTGATTACTCACATCTTCGACAAGTCTGAAACCCTTAATCAGGTAGGCCCAACAAAGCCTTTGTAAATCCTCTAACAAGGTGGTTCACAACTGTGGATCTGAAATCCTTTAACAAGGTAATCTTTAACAGGAAGTTTATCTCCTAACAGAGATCTAGATTCCTAACAGGATCTATTCTGGTGAAGAACATTATATGACCTTAACCGGTCTGGTTTCTATTCTGCAGATAGTTACTTGTGAGTTTCTACTCACCATGGTTTTTCCTATTTGGGTTTCCACATCAAATATCTTGTGTTATGGTGATTGTGCTTTTGTGGGTGAATGCTTTGTTAACTATTTGTTTTTCATTTATCTTAACCGGTTTATTAGTGAATCTGTTATACCAGTTATCTGCTAAACTATTTAAGAGTTTGAGTTCAGTATTTTTTGGTATACTAATTCACCCCCCCCCCTCTTAGTATTCATCATGGAGTTCATATTCATCAAAGTTGTCACTTGTGGCATTAAGTGTCGTCAAGCAACAAACCATGTTCTAAAAGTTACAAAACAAGGATGTAATTGGTCTTGGGAAGTTGTAACTACCATATGGATGTGTGGAGGTTATAAAAACCATTATTTGGTTGGATATAATGGGTGTGTGTAAGATTGGAGGAAGGAAATGAATAACATTTGAAGTTCTTACACACTCCACATTGTTTTCTGGGCATTGCAGTCTAATCATGCATGTTTTTGTTTATGAAAAATTATTTGTATCTATTGAAAATTTATTGGATATGATAATGGCATGAGTTAAATTTTTTTCCCTTTGGTTTCATTTAATTTCAATCATTTTGAAGCATGTTATGCAAGATTTGGTGAAAACTGTCAAAAAAACCTTCAAATTGGGGTTTGTGTAGAGTGTCACTAAAATCTTTTGATTGTACCATTGAAAATTGTTGTAAGTTTGGTGTTTGATAGAGGGTTGAATTATCTTTCAAATTAATTCAGTTTCAATGTGATTGGTTAAGTATTTTATGAGATATTTGATGCCCTAACAGGCTAAATGGTGAATTTTTCTGAGTTGTTTATGACAGTAAAACTAGGTCTCAGTACGGGGGGCATAACTCAAAAATGAACCATTGGATTGTTCTCAATTTTGGATATGGTTTTAGAAACATAATTTTCTACAGCCTCACCAAAAGAGATATGCAAAACATGCTCTGGTTTGAAAGTTATTAATAACTGAGTACAGGTCTATCAAACTATCATTAACTGGGACAACATAATGCATTGTTTGGGTCTTGAATAATGTTTCAAGGGTTATAAATGATATGAAAGATTTGATATTAGATTGTTTGGTTGATATTAATCTTGTTAGATGCCTCAAACATATCAAGGTTGTAGATTGATGATTATTTTTTGCCATTGAGAACCCTAGGATTGGGACTTCATGGTTGATTTGGGGTTCTTGGTTGTTTTTTCATGATGCTCTACATCAAATTGGTACTAGAGCCCAACAAAAGATCTAGGCTAGGAAATTTGTTTATGTTGTGTTTGGTTGCAAGTGTTGGATCCACCTAACTACAGAGGAATAGGTTAAGGAGAGAACCTGGTTGTGGTTTCCAAAAGACTAGGGAAAGAGGAAAAAGATACTCCTAGGTGAGGCAAAGGAAGTATGAGTTTGTGTGTGTGCAGTAGAAGAGGTGGATGCCTGAGGAACACTTTGAGTTGCAGCCATTGGATACTCCATGGATGAGAGTAGTTTAGAGGATGATTACCTTTTTGAAGTTGGTAGCAGCGGCATGAGGATAATGAGAGAATGATGAAAGGAAAAGGCAGAGATAAAGATGAAGACAAAGACAAACTTTCAGTCCAAGATACAAATTTTTCTTCCAGGTTGTCTCCAAGGGACTTGGAAAGATTTCAAGGTCAATAGTATGGTGCAGGAACACCTAACCCAAAAAGTACACTAGGAGGTTAAAGATCATGCCATGAATCATTTTACTCATATTTGTGTTTGTATGGTCATCTTAATGTATTTCTAGTCATTATGAGGTCATATGTAAGGCTAAAAGAGCCAATTGTAATGAGTTGTCCAAGTTGTCCTAATAAGGTCTTGATTGGGTTTATGAGGTAAAATTTGTATAAACAAGTCATGAAAGGGTAAAAAGGTTGTAAAAGGTCATTTGAAGTCCATTTTGATGTATTTGTAAGGTTCATGTGAAGTCTTACAGGTTTGGAGTTCATATAAATCAAAGTTGTCATTTGTGGCATTAAGCGTCTTCAAGCAACAAACCATGTTCTAAAAGTTGCAAACCAAGGATGTAATTGGTCTTAGGAAGTTGTAACTGCCATATGGATTTTTGGAGGTTATAAAATCCATTATTTGGTCGAATCCAATGGGTTTATGTAAGATTGGAGGAAGGAAATGAATAGCATTTGAATTTTTTACACACTCCACATTGTTTTCTGGGTATTGCAGTCTGGTCATTCATGTTTTTCTATATGAAAAATAATTTGTATCTATTGAAAATGTATTTTATATGATAATGGAATGAGTTAAATTTGTTTTCCCTTTGGTTTCATTTAATTCCAATCATTTTGAAGCAAGTTATGCAAGATTTGGTGAAAACTATCAAAAAAACCTACAAATTGGGTTTGTGTAGAGTGTCACTAAAAGCTTTTGATTAAACCATTGAAAATTGTTGTGAATTTTGTATTTGATAGAGGGTTGAATTATCTTTCAAATTAATTCATTTTCAATGTGATTGGTTAAGTATTTTATGAGATATTTGATGCCCTAGTAGGCTAAATGGTGAATTTTTCTGAGTTGTTTATGACAGTAAAACTAGTTCTCAGTATGGGGGGCATAACTCCAAAATGAACCATTGTATTTCTCTCCATTTTGGATATGGTTTGAGAAACCTAGTTTTATATAGCCTCACTGAAGAGTTATGCAAACTATGCTTGGGTTTGAAAGTTATTAATAACTAAGTATGGGTCTATCAAACTCTCATTAACTAAGACAACATAATAAATTGTTTAGGTCTTGAATAATGTTTAAAGTATTATAAATGATATGATTTAGATTTGATATTGGGTTGGTTGATATCAATCTTATTAGATGCCTCAAACATATCAAGGTTGCAGATTGATGATTATTTTTTTGTCATTGATCACCCTAGGATTGGGACTCCATGGTTGATTTGGGGTTCTTGGTTGGTTTTTCATGATGCTCTGCATCAAATTGGTACCAGAGCACAGCAAAAGATCTGGGCTAGGAAATTTGTTTATGTTGTGTTTGGTTGCAAGTGTTGGATCCACCTAACTACAAAGGAATAGGTTGAGGATAGATCTTGGTTGTGGTTGCCAAAAGACTAGGGAGAGAGGAAAAAGATACTCCTAGGTGAGGTAAAAGAAGTATGAGTTTGTGTGTGTGTGTAGTATGAGAGGTGGATGCCTGAGGAATACTTTGAGTTGCAGCCATTGGATACTCCATGGATGTGAGTATTTGAGAGGATCATTACCTTTTCTAAGTTGGTAGCAGTAGCATGAGGATAATGAGAGAATGATTAAAGGAATAGGTAGAGATAAAGATAAAGACAAAGATAAACTTTCAGTCTAAGATACAAAATTTTATTGCAGGTTGTCTCCAAGGGACTTGGAAAGATTTCAAGGTAGGTAGTATGGTGCAGGAGTGCCTAACCCAAAAGTACACCAGAAGGTTAAAGATCATGACATGAACCATTTCACTCATATTTGAGTTTATATGGCCATATTAATGTATTTTGAGTCATTATGAGGTCATATGTAAGGCTTAAAGAGCCAATTGTAATGAGTTGTCCAAGTTGTCCTAATAAGGTCTTGATTGGGTTTATGAGGTAAAATTTGTATAAACAAGTCATGAAAGGGTAAAAAGGTTGTAAAAGGTCATTTGAAGTCCATTTTGATGTATTTGGAAGGTGCATGTGAAGTCTTACAAATTTGAAGTTCATATTCATCAAAGTTGTCATTTGTGGCATTAAGTGTCTTCAAGCAACAAACCATGTTCTAAAAGTTGCAAACCAAGGATGTAATTGGTCTTGGGAAATTGTAACTTCCATATGGATGTTTGGAGGTTATAAAATCCATTATTTGGTCGAATCCAATGGGTGTGTGTAATATTGGAGGAAGGAAATGAATAAAATTTAAAGTTTTTGCACACTCCACATTGCTTGCTGGGTATTGCAATCTGATCATTCACATTTTTCTTTATGAAAAAACATTTGTATCCATTGAAAATGTATTGGATATGATAATGGAATGAGTTAACTTTGTTTTCCCTTTTGTTTCATTTAATTTCAGTCATGTTGAAGCAAGTATTGCAAGATTTGGTGAAAACTGTCAAAAAAACCCTCCAAATTGGGGTTTGTGTAGAGTGTCACTAAAATCTTTTGACTACACCATTGAAAATTTCTGTAAGTTTGGTGTTTGATAGAGGGTTGAATTATCTTTCAAATTAATTTAGTTTCAATGTGATTGGTTAAGTATTTTATGAGATATTTGATGCCCTAACAGGCTAAATGGTGAATTTTTCTAAGTTGTTTATAACAGTAACAATAGGTCTCGGTACGGGGGGGAATAACTCAAGAATGAACCATTGGATTATTCTCAATTGTGGATATGGTGTTAGAAACCTATTTTTCTACAACCTCACCGAAGCAATCTTCAAAATATGTTTGGATTTGAAAGTTATTAATAACGGAGTACGGGTATATCAAACTGTCATTAACTAGAACAACATAATGCATTGTTTGGATCTTGAATAATGTTTAAAGGGTTATAAATGACATGAAAGATTTGATATTGGATTGGTTGGTTTATATTAATCTTGTTAGATGACTCAAACATATCAAGGTTGTAGATTGATGATTATTTTTGGTCATTGAGCACCCTAGTATTGGGACTCCATGGTTGATTTGGGGTTCTTGGTTGGTTTTTCATGATGCTCTGCATCATCACCCTCAACCTCCTTCTCCTGATCATTCTCCACCTCTTCTTCCACCTCCTCTTGCTCTTGCTCAAAACCAGTATTATCTTCAATGTCTTCTTTATCTTTTTCACTAACCCTCGATTTCTTTTTAGGAGGAAGATTAGAAGAATCCTCATCAGAGTTAGAGCTGTCATAATCCTAAGAAATATGGGAATTATCCACAAAGGGATCATCCTTATTAGCCTTATCTTTACCCTTAAGATGCTCATATATTAACAAAATAAGACCTTGGTGAGAAATGGGGTAGGCATTTAGTTTCTTAGCATGGTTAGCCAAACTATCATTGAGGGAGGAGCCCAAGTAGAAGGGTAGAGAAATCTTAGAGCCATGGAAAAAATGGTTTAGGATAACAAAGTGAGAATTGTAGAATTTCAAAAACCTACCATCAACCATAAGATACTCCAATAACACTTTCAACATTTTCTGCAAGAAAGATTTTACCTGGTTAGGGAAATAAAAGGAAGCATTATCCTTTTTGGCGAGCCAAGCCCTTTCTTCTTCATTTTTGGGGAAATTATTGATGGCTTCCACTAAGAACTTGTGGTCTCTATAAAACTTGATGCCATCCTTCTGCAAACTACTAACCTCAGCCACCAAAACTTCATCCACTTTCCAGGTCTGACCGAACACAGTAACTTTATTATTTTTCCAGCCCTTGGCAAAACCACAGAAAATGGACTTCTTGCTCCCATGCAATTTCTTCATATAATCGGTGAAGCCATATCTGTGCAACCTTCTCCAAATTTTCATTTCACCTTTCCAGCTATCACATTTGGTAGGCTCATTACGGTTGAGATTTCCTCCCATAATGTGATAGTTGTTCAAGTCAAAACCCTCAAAGGAGTGCAAACTAACCAAATGCTAAAGAACAGAGACGCTGGAATCAAAAACCAAAGTGATTTTCTTGTTTTTCAAGTAGCCTTTTAAAACATGCAAATTGACCCAGCACTTAATATGATAAGGCCCTTCACATCAATACTCATTATCGCAACACCTGAGACAGGTAATCAATTGATAATCTGCCTCACTCCAAAATCTATCATTGAGTCCGCACCCAAAAAGGTAATAATGAAATTAATATGTACCATGGGCTCTGTCATAAAATAATTGCTCTTGGACTCTATTCTTACATGATGACTCTCCAATATAATTAGCATCGTCCACTAAAATGGCCCCCTCATTGGCTAACAAATTAGCTACCCTGTTACCTTCCGTAAAGGTATGGGTAATAATCACACTATCATAGGCGTCTAACAATTTTTTTGCATTATCAATGATATTTTGGATATTCCAAGAAGGGGAACAAATACCTTTAATAGCTTGAATTATATTAAGGGAGTCCCCCTCCAGCCAAATTCTTTTAAAATTAAATCTCCGAACAAACTAAAGAAATTTTAACATTGCCAGAGCTTCTACCATATGGTTGTTTTGAACTCCAAAGGGAGAGGCAATCATAGCAACACAAAAGCCATAAGAGTTTCTGATGACCCCTCCCCCTCCAGCATTCCCTGGATTTCCTTTAGCTGCACCATCAAAGTTCACCTTAACCCAATCATGAGGAGGGAACCTCCACACAACATTATCTCTTCTACTCTTCATATCAGACTTCCAAACCTTGTGTATCAAATTAGATTCAGTTAGAATGCTTTTCTCATTATCAGTCATGCCAATATAACTACACTGCTTGTTACTTTTGTGAATGGTATTGATGTTTTCTTTAATAGCCCTACAAATATTTTCAAAAACCACCTGAGAAGAAAACTTAGTCTCCCTAAAAATTCTGTTGTTTCTCTCCTTACAAATATGCCAATAGGTCATAGGAAGGACAAAGAACCAGAGGTTCTTAATCATGGGAATCTTGGTAGGGAAAATCTAGTGCCAAAGGACTTCCTTAAAACTATTCTGTATTACCCAATCAACTTTCCATTGCGTCCACACTTTACCCAAGATCTCCCAGGTAAAAGAACAGTGAGTGAACAAATGATCCACAGACTCAGTCTCTTTCTGACATAACTCACACCTATTAGGAATCATGAATCCTCTTCGAACCAGGTTAACAATGGTAAGTATCTTGTTGTGAGTTGCAAGCCAAAAAAATATATTAACTTTAGGAATGAGGAATCTATTCCAAACTTTAGTCCATATAGGGTTGCAGGCCTGAGTAGCTATTTTTTATAAGTAGAGGCAACAGTAAAATTACCCCTAGGATTACTCTTCCATAAGAAGATATCATTAGAATATTTGCTGACAGAAAAAGACAGCAAATCATGCTGGAGCAAAGAAAATCCAGCATAAACCGCATCAAGTCTAACCCATTTATTCTCCTCCCAATAATTACAAACCATAGAACCAAACCTCCTTTTACAATCTTCAATGAAATGGTTGCAATCCTAATTAAAAAGAGGCTCATCTTTGATCTAGACATCCTCCCAAAATCTAATTTTGTTACCTTTGCCAAGGAATCATCTAGCTCTAGCTTTATCTACTTTAATAGATTTGATCATACTATTCCATATAAAAGATCCAGCAGGGATATCTTCAGAATAGAGAAGGGAATGAATGGGCTGATTATGTATGTATTTGTCAAACCACACCCTACTCCAATCTCTCTTAATACCATATGCCCTCCAAATTTGTTTGGCTAACAAAGCTTTGTTGAAAGGTTTAAGAGATTTAATACCTAACCCCTCATTGCTTTTAGGATAACAAACTTTATCCCAGGCAGCCAAAGAAATCTTTTTCTTATCTTCTACACTAGACCAAAGAAATCTTTTCTGAATTCTTTCTAAAGCTTCTGCAAATTTGACCGGTATACTAAACAAACTAAGAGCATAAACAGGCAGATTCTTGGCTTGAAGAAGCTGAAGCTTACTAGCCTGCGATAACATAGAACCTTTCCAATTAGTTGATTTTTTGTTGAACTTATCAATTAAAGAATTCCAGAAAGAGTTTGGAGGAGTCAAACCAAGAGGGAGACACAAATAAGTAGAGGGGAGCAGATCAACCTTACAACAAATTATGTTAGCAATCCTCTGTTGCCTCAACAAGGGGTGTTGATGAAGTAAATAGCAGATTTCTCCCAATTAACCTAATGTCCAGTAGCAAGGGAATAAGATCTGAGAGCACCTTTGAAGGAAGAAGCTTTGCTAATAGAAGAATATCCCAACAATATTGTATCATCAACAAACTGTTGATGTGTGCAGAAGAAATTAGCAGAAGAGGGTTGCAACCTTTGATGGTCCTATTCTCTTTCAACTTTTGAATCAATCTACTCAAACATTCTACCAAAATAGTGAAAAGAATAGGTGAGATAGGATCTCCTTGCCCAAGACCCCTTGAAGATTTAAAAAATATGGACGGAGATCCATTAATAAGAATAGAAAAATTTGGTGTAGATATCAGCTCTCTAGTGATTTTAATAACCTTCTCATCAAATCCAAAGGCCTCCATAATCCTAAAAAGAACCTGCCATTCAACCCTATCATAGGCTTTTGCCAAATCCAGCTTGATGAGAAATCCCTCTTTGTTTGCAGCATTAAGAGAGTGGATATTCTCATGCACAAGAATTATAGAATCCAAAATCTACCTGCCTGGGACAAATCCTTTTTGCTCCTCAGAGATAATAAGGAGAAGAACAACCAACAATCTAGAAGTCGGGACTTTTGAAATTATCTTGTAAAAATAATTACAAAGAATTATTGGTCCAAACTTACCCATAGAATCAGCTCCAGCCACTTTAGGAATTAGAGCAATGAAAGTAGAGTTGATTTTTTTAAGAATTCTTCTGGATCTAAAGAATTCTTTGACAACATTGACCATATCAGCCCCAACAATGTGCCAATATTCCTGAAAGAAAAACATGGGGAAGCCATCCAGGCCTAGTGCCTTATCCCCTTGAAAGGAGAAAAAACTTTTTTAATTTCATCAACTGAGGGGATGGCAAATAATATCTTATTCTTATTAGGTCCAATAATCTTAGGAATATTATCAACTAGATATTCCTGCTTAACAATGTCAATTTCCTTGCTACCTATCAAAAGGTTAGAGAAGAACCTTACAGCTTCATCACCTATATCATCATCTTTAACAAGAATTTTGTCATCAACAATTAGTCTTGAAATTATGCTTGCTGCTTTATGCTTCATTGATGTCATATGAAATAATTTAGTATTTCTATCACCAGCTTCTAACCAAATAGCCCTTGAGCTCTGCCTCCAATAAATTTCTTCTCTTTAAATAGTGTTGTGTAATTTGGCTAGAATCTCATCTTCTTTAGCCTTAGGGAACTTCTTATAACCATATTCCTGAATAGAGTTCTGAATTTGTTCTAATTCCTTATTAAGCTTCCTCTTGGATTCAAAAATATCTCCAAAAACCTTTTTATTCCAAATCTTAATGTTGTCTTTGATATTTCTTAATTTTTTAGCAACTTTGAACATGGCAAAACCATCCATAGTTATATTCTACCATTTGGTAATGGAAGCTTCCAAAGAAGGGTGTGAAATCCACATTTTTCAAACCAGAATGGAAGAAGTGTTTGCCCCTAATAGGATCAGCAACAAAAGAAATGGGATAATTATCTGATCCTATTTTATTAATAGCAGACAGAGAACATCTATACTTAAGGACACAGTCAGGAGTGATAAGGGATCTATCTAGCCTTACCTGAATAAGATCTCCTCCATCCCTTTGATTAGACCAAGTGTAGGAGGCTCTAGAAAGGTCAACATCAATGAGGGCATTGGCATTGATGAAGTCCACAAGATCAATCCTGCTATCCAGTTGAGCTTGGGTTCCTCCAAATTTGTCAATCTCCTAGAGAGGGGTGTTGAAATCTCCCATCAAAAGCCAACTATCCTAGGAAAAACTCCCTCTTTTCTGCTGGATTTTGTCCCAAAACTTACTCCTAGTAGCTTTAGAGTTTGGAGCATAAATGTTGGTGACCACCCATTCCTGACCTTCAGCAATGCATTTCACTCTCATAGAAATGATATTACCATCTTCATCAATCAGATCTCCATCAATAATTTTCTTATTCCAAAATATGGCAACCCCACCAGATGCTCCATTAGAACTACTACCACAAATACCCCCCTGTTTAAAGAATTTTAATTTTTCAACTTTTTCCTGACTCATTTTAGTTTCCTGAACCAGGATAATGTCCGGCTTATGATCTCTAATAAAATTCCTAAGAACATCTTGTTTATGGAGACCATTTAGGCCGCATATGTTCCAGGAGATTACCTTCATTTGGAAACCTGGGATCATGATTCCTGAATGGTTCGCTGCCTTCCATCAGCTATATTTTGTTTTATCTGTTGGTCCCTATGACACTTCATAGTTTTACGTCCCTGTGGGGATTTGGAAAGACCAATATCCGCCTTAGACCTGGTTCTAGTTTTAACCCCATTAGAACAACCTATTCTCTTGTTTTTCTTTTTTCCCACTCCTATTATCTCTTCATCTTCACCATATTTATATGCAGACTGCTTACTATTCCAAGGTTCTCCTTTTCTCTGAGAAGAGGTGGGTGAATCAGTTCCAAAACTCTAGAAAAGAGAGTTAAGGTTAACCTGGGGTGATTTGAACTAGGTTTTTTTTTCAATGATAACATCTGGACCTTTAGAGTCCTTTGAACACACCTTATTACTTTCCTGCTCTATATCTTTTGGAGACTCATATTGTGGTTCATTTATGTCACCAATCTTACCGTCTTCAAGAATTTCTTCTATGATTACATTTTCTTCCTCTTGAATATGTAAAGCTTCAAATCCATTGATTGTTTTAACTTTAAATACATTCTCTTCATCCTTTCTGACTTCCTTCTAAGGAGTATCCTTGGAAGGACTAGCTTTCCTTGAATCTTTTTTTATATATTTTGAGTTACTAGGAAGTCCAATTCCTCCTTCCGATCTACCCTCCTCATTTTTGTTCATCTTCTTTTTATAGATCTATTTGACATGATTATTGTGCTTTTGAGCATTAGTTGGGTTACTAGGACAAGCCTTTGCCCAATGTCCAACTTTATTACAAGAAAAGCACACCAAAGGAAGGTATTCAAACTCTATAACTTGTTCCCACTTACCTAGCTTGGAATTTATTTCGATAGAGCTAGGAAGGTCCATTTTCTGTGATATTAACACATATCCTCGCATACACCAGTCTCTTTTGTGTTGTTGTCATAGAGTCTATAGCCACAAGCTCCCTAAAGGAATTAGCAATGCCTGAGAACATGTCTTCCAACCAAAATTCAAGCAGCAAACTAGGAAACCGCACCTAGACCAGAGTGGATTCAAAAAAGGAATCATTGAGCTCCATTTTTGGAGACCATTTTTTTAAGGATAAAGAAGATTTCCCAAGCATCTAGGGTCTTCCACTCAGAGCCATTTCCAAATCTTCACCACAGGAGAAGGAAAAGACAAAGAAACCCATTGACAGGGCTGAGACATCAACTTGTCCTTTCAACCTCCATTTTCTCTTCACAAAAGACCTAACAACTTCAATATTAGGTCTGGGTCCAACAAATTTCCCCACTAGACAAAAAGCCATTAGAGAAATACTATGGTCTATGACCACATCTGGTACCGCAATAGCTAATTTTCCTACCTTTCTATAAAAAATATCTTCCACAGAGGGAAAGGTCGATTTTCCAATGGGCTTGTTTACAAATAAATTGTTCCAGGGTTTGAGAACCTTGACTTTAGCCATCTTTTCCAACTCAGCGTTCAAGTTCTCGAGACCCAAATTTGAAGAATCTTCAGTATTTTTAAAGTCAAGAGAAGGGTCCTGATGTCGTGGGCCCCCATCCTTTCAGCCATCCTCATCATCCACTATAGATCCCAAAGAGACAAGTTGTCCTTGAGCTGTAGAGGCAGCAGAACTAGAGGAACCAGCCACGTTGTTCCCTCCATTCGTAGAATTCAAATTTCCCTCCAGTTGTGCTATTCCCTCCATTCCTTTTTTTGTCTCAACACTTCATGTTGATTCTAATAATTTCCTATTATGTTGATATTTTAATGTTGATTAATATTTATTGGTGACTTTTTATTTAATTATTGAGCCTTGGTTATTTTATGTTTATTTATTTAGTTGACTTTTATTTTATTAGCCTTGGCATCTTGTATTTCATTATTTAATTAGTTTTATCTTAAATGGCCCTTACATATTTAATAGGGCATGGTCATGATTGTTTGTGCATTGGTAATGGATACTTTATAATATCTTATTACATTTCTCTTGTTACTTGGTAAATAATATTTTTTACAATTTTAGCTATTTCTCTCATTACAAGAGTAAATGATTTTATTATATTCTCCACCTACCATTAAATGCTATTGGCTTGACTATTAATGAGATTATATTTAATTTAATTTAATTTATTTATTTATTTATGGCTTATTTTTTATTCATATAGTTGACTTTATTTATTAGTGGGAGTGTATGAACACATTTGAATAAAATAATAATATCTTCCCACTAAGTTGTATCAAAAGATTTTGTGTTACTACTACCTACCCTCCATTCTCATTGGTTGAATTTGAAATGGAAAATATAAAAGTAACATAACATGGGGTTGGTAGAAAATATTATATTTTGATTTATTTTCATTGGCTAGAGTTTTGCTTTGGATTTCTTTTTATTGGGTAGTCTAGGCTTGTTGTTGGGGGGTTTTTACCATTCTTGGAGATTTTGTCTACAACATTTGGATTGTTGTTTGTTTTTTTTGCCGGATCTTGTGTTTGGATTTGTATTTGGAGCTCTTCATCAAATTCCTTCCATAACTTCTAATTCCAGGTTGGAGCCCTTGTCTTTTGTAGAGATTATTTTATTTATCTATATCCTCTGTGTCTGCAGAAATTGTTGTTTGTGGGTTTTAAATAGGGAAAATGATTATAGTCAAACGACAGATTATGTATTTTAATTTATTCATTTTGATCTTGTGTCGCAACCTGTATTTTATGTTTGTGTTATATCTGATGTTCTTATGCACAGATCTGCGAATTTATTTCTAACATTTCTCCAAAAATATCAACTGCGTTTTCACTAAATGTATTGGGTTTTTTGCCTTGAAGTCATCTAAATTATGTATAAAAATCATGAAATTTGCGATCTGGGTTTTTAAGTTACGACTAAAACACTACAACTGTGTATTTGGAGTTTTCCAATATTTTGCTTATTTTAATCTCTTTCTCTCAGTCATTTGTTTGTACCAATGGCTTTTCAGATGTTTATTGATGATTTTTCCAGATTGTACAATTGATGGATTTGATGAATCTTTTATGGTTTTTCTTTTATATGATCTTTATGATGGAGTTATGCCTCTACCATGTTGAGAAGCCATGGTAGAGAGAGTTATTTATTGTGCTTAGTCCATCAAGTATATGTGCCTTGCTATAGAAATTTGTTATCTTATTAATGCATTTTATGCTATGAGGCTCTTGTTGTTTAATTGGTTTTATGACCTTTGGATGACCATGTATATGAATGGGTGTATGATGATTATGATTGCAGATTTAATAGATTTAATGAGCCTCTTATTGCATTTATTGTTTGGGCCATGTTAGTGGGGAGCGGGCTTCCATGTAATGATCGGGGTCATGAGAGATAGGCTTGCATGAGGTTCCTAGAAAGGATTTATGAATTGCATTAGGTTCCTAGTAATGATGTACGAATTGCATAAGGTTCCTAGTAAGGATGCATGAAGTCTAGACCGCCAGGGCACATTGGAAGTTTATCATGTTTTGTAATTAAGTGATAACCTAATAATTAATGGTTTGGGTAGTTAGATTAATTAATAAATATAATAAGTGATGTGAGCCTCATGACTTGATCCTAGGGAGGATGTTTTAGGATAAGCATGAGAAGGCCATTGCTATGGCAAGTCAATCTCCCTTGTTCTCTCATAAGTTGAGATGGCTCCACATGCCCATAAGGCTAGTGCCTTATGTTGATATATATATTAAATTTGTTATGTTATAGGATGGCATGTGATGACACTCCACTCCTACATGTGTCCCCTTATGGTTTATTATTACCTCTTTTGAGTTTGCATTTATGCCTTGTTGATTCGTGCACCTCTGGAAGTTTAGTCTTGTATGGTGTGATTGGCCCATGCATGTGAGTCCATGTGTGGTTAGTCTCTTTGGTTATAGGTGCCAACTTAGGTTTAGAGTGTGTGTTGGGACCTTGTGTCATCTCCTAGCATGGGGGGTGGTTCCTTTGGTTCCACATGGTCGGGTGGCTAGTGCTTTTTAGCCATTGGGATGTTCTCTTGGATTCTTCGTGTGTGGATGTGGATTATCCTTCTTGATGGAATATAGATGTACCTTGTATAAGATTTATGTAATGAAAATTATGAAATGCATGTATGTAGTATCTTGTATATGGTGGATGGAATCATGTTAAAGAAGAGCTATATTCTTAAATTATTGTTAAGTAAATGTATATGTAACTAATTCATGAACGATAGTTATGATATTTTATGATTTGTAAATTTGGAAATGAGATGTTCTTGTTAAATAAAGGGAATGATTTAATGTACCTAAGTTTGGTAATGGTGTTGCAATTGGAATAGATGTGTTTTATAATATGATCTTTTTGTATTGGTTAGAAAGGGATTTTAGGGTTATTCTTTAGGTTGTGATTTAATATGTGAAAGAACCCTGAGAAAAGGAATAAATTTAAATGTCAATATTGAGGATGTTAGATAATATGGATAAGGTTTAGATAAATATGTCTCAACGTGTATGCTTGGAAATTAAGAAAAGTATGCAGAGAATAAAAAGATTATGGAAGGAAAATATTAGGATTCATGTGTTATGCATTAGGGTTTATTATCAAATGAAATGATCATGTTTGGAAAGTGGTTGTATGTGTAGTTGTATTAGAAAAAAGAAATTGTTGCTAATGGATTCTTGGATTTTCTTGTGGTGCTATATGTAAGCTATGATGTAATGAAGGAATTATAAATGTGAATATATCATGTTGCTAATAGGTAAATCATTCTAGATAGATATTAAGTGACTTGTATATGATGTATGCCATGTACTTATATTATAAGTAATGGATTTATATAGTTATATGTTTGTAAGTTAGTAAATGAAGTTTATGATTGAAGGAATAGTGTGATGTTTTGCTTACTCATGATTAAGTAAAGAAATAAGGGAGTTTAGTTTATCATGTGGATTGAAGAATGAATTATGATTTATACATTATGAGTAGATAATCATAATAGATGGAATGAGATCATGTTAGTATTAGATATGATTGAAGTATGTTTAAATAGATTAGTAAGGATGGATTATACCCATGCATTAGGATTGCACTATTATGGAAAATGAAAAGATCATATAGAAAGGAAATGATGGGTTAAAACGCATTTAGATTGGCACATAAAATGAATGTATGAATATGGGGTTGTCTTAGATTTCTAAGGAAGGAATGTAAGATGTAGTAAAATGGTAGAATGGTATGCATGTCATGATGCATAGATAATGTGGTAGGTTGTATATCTCATGGTGAGGAAATAAATATGATGCATTAAATTAAGATGGAATATGTTTATCATGTGAGTAGGATGTCATTATGTTGGTAAAATAAGTAATGATGTTGAAGTACCTTAGAGAGAGATTAATGATGTTATGCTATTTCCGCTTACGTAATTAATGTAATGATGTGTGTTCATAATGGTTATTGGTTAATAAATGTAATTAGATGGAGATGTTGCATGACACATTAGTTGTTAATAGAAGTTAATAAAAAAATAATAATCTTCATTATTGTGTTAGTATTTTTAATTTCTCTAGGGTATTTTGGTGAGCATTACAAAACCTATACTCTATTGGGAGAGCCTATCAAGTTTTTACTTAAAAAGATGATTCAATCTAATGTAATAACATTACCAAAAGTTAAGCCATACACAATTGGCCCTTTCAAGCCAGCTTGGTGGAATGACAATTATTTTTGTGAATACCATAGAGTCAAAGGTCAAAAGACCTCAAACTATTACAAGCTTAAAAATCTCATACAAGATCTCCTTGATCAAGGTGTGATATCTATTGAAACTCCAAAGGAAATGCCTAATAATGATCATATTGTTGAATATCCAAAAAATGAAGAGGTGGGTTGAATCAGTTGTAAATTAAAATCTTTTAATTATTCCACAAAAATAGATCCACTAAATTAATTCTTGATTACTTAACCATAAACAAATATAAGCATGGAAGAGCACACACATAAAGCAACATATTTTATGAGGAAAGCCCAAGAAAGAAAAATATTGATTCTCAACTATGAAACACCTATTAGGGTGACACCAGTTAAGATGGTTTTTACAAAGATGGATCATTGTTAGAATGCTCACTACAGGTGGGCTCACAGCCTAGCTAAAACTGCCAGAAAAGGAAGAGGGATCAGTGCCCAGAAGAAGAAAGAAAGAAGGAGAAGTAATCCACCATTGGAGTACAACTACCACACAGCTGCAATGTTTGAAGAAACCTTTGGCTCACTGCCTCTAGTAGCAAATAGCATCAACACACAACCATACTGCTCAGCCACAACTTTGCACAAACTCACATCAATAAGAGATAAATCTTCTTTTCAATCCACTTTCTTCTAACATTTCTTCATTAAAATCATCTTTTATTTATACTAATTGCTTGAAATAGAATTCTCCAAAGTCAACCAGGGAATATACTTGAATCCAAAATAGAAATAGATCATCACTAATCATTCTTACAGTGGAAAGGAATGAGAAGTGGACCATACCACAATGCACTACCTTGATAAAAAATAACACATTAACCATATGCCACAATCACCAGAGAAAAATTGAATGTCCAAGGTCAACTGGACCTAGAATGATCATATCAACAACAACAACTCTAGAGCACATCAACACATCCTAAAATAGGATAACAAAGATAAACACATTAATGACATAAATTGAAGATATCATCAATAGAACTGGAAATGTGGAGCATTGCAAGTCACTGACATGGTATCATCATCATCACTGCATACATTTCTAGAGAACAACTTTCAGACCACTAAAACATAAGAAGGGCATCCCAAGGCAACATCCAACAATATATCAAATATTCATGAATACAATTACAACATATCAGAAATGTGGAGTAGAAACCAATCACAAAAAACCAAAATTAATACATTGACATCAATGACAACCATACTAATATACTATCAATCTCACGTTTGCAACACATAATATTTAAGAATCCTTTACGTAACCATGACAAAGGTAAAGCCTCTAGCTCAAAGTCTCACAATAAAAAAGCTATTCATATCAATGTGTCGCATGAGTACACTATTAAACATATTAGCCAAGCTAATAAAAGTGTCAGTAATATCACCATTAAAAGAAAAAATCTCAATTATGTAGTTGCTATGCATCACTCCAAATTAACCCTTCAAGGAACACCATCTAATCCCCATCTATTAGGGAAGTATAACCTAGTCAATTATCTCAAGAAAACACTTGCCCAGATCTCCATTTTTTAGCTCCTTAACATTTTTCCAAGTTACAAAGCCTCACATGAATTTGTAGTACCTAGTGATATCTATGTCAATGCATTCCAAGACATGGTCAGTAGTCTTTCCACTATGCCTCATGTCTCTTTAACCCAACATGATGTCCCAACACATCAACCTTCACATAATGATCCTCTCCACCTTGAAGTATGCATCCATAAACATAAGATCATAAGTATCTTGATAGATAGTGGAGCTAGCCTTAACACTTATACACTAAAATTAGTTAAAGCACTAGGGTACTTTGAGCATAGTGCGACTACTTCTAATAAAATCAAAACCAAAGCCTATGATGATGTGGAACACCTATCTTAAGGAATAATTATTCTACCTTTAAGATTTGATCCAACAACTAAAGAGTGTTTCAAATTCTAGACCTGGAGATTCCTTACAACATGCTCCTTCATTACTCATGGATCCATGCAATAAAATCAATCCCATCCACTTATCATCAATGTGTGAAGTTTTTATATAATGGCATAGAGATTACAATAACAAAAGACCCCAATCTTTTTCAGTACTACAATAATCCGAGAGCTATCATTGATAAGTAGGTGTCAACCAATCAAGAAGCTCCACCCACATCCCATTTGTAATCCTTGTCACTTTTAGACACATAGACTCCTTCCACTACTTGACTTGATATCAAAATCTACATAAATGATAAGAGATGTGAAAAATATTTCTATACTTTGCATCAGAAAGTTGTCTATATCACTTGATTCTTCAAGAGCCCTAAACCAAACAATAATGATAAAGCAAAGGGAAATCTATAGTCCAATATTGACCTTTGACCTCCTTTATCAGTTGGGGCAAATTGAATGGTGAATACCTTCAAGAATACATTTGAAAATAGCTATATAAAGATGAGCAAGATATACTACTATTCCAATTATACTATCTGAGTACTATGGAAGAGGGTTCATAATGTTGTACAAAGACATGGCTATGATGGTACTACTGACCTCATAACACACTTGGAAAAGGAGTGATATAACCAATTCTGCCTACAAAAAATCCTAAGAACTAGAGCTTGGGATATGAACAAATCGAAGAAAGGTCTACAAGCCAAAGCAGCATACCATTAGTAGTAGAAACAACAAATACTTCATCGCCTCCCTTTGAAGAAGTTAGGGTGACTATTGATGAAGATTCTAAAGAGGAGAGTTACGTTGAGGCCGATATCAATGAATATGAATGGGATTCCCTACATTGCAATAGTACTTATGTCGTTGATAGATTATATGACCACCAAGAAATCATTGGAAATGGTATTATTAATGAGGACAAAGAACTAGACCCTAATTCCAGGAGAAACTATTTCAATAAATATGCATGTACCTTGACCTCAACCCTATCACCTATTCCAACAATGATGATGACATTTACCTTGTATATCCCTAACTTATACACTGGAACCAACAAAATCCACCAGATTTGGATTGGTTTGAAAATGATGAAGCAATTACAAAATTCTTAGGAGTTCGAGAAGGAATACCACTTGGGGACTATGAAGTTGGCTTCGTTATAGATCTTTAGCAAGCAACATATTCTAGTGAAGCTAGTCTATCTTCTAGCTATGAATATAAAAATAAAAATTAGAAGGAAAAAAACTCGATCTCATTGTAAAAGTCAAAAGGCACTCTCTAGCTACAAACCAATAAAAATAAAAGGTGTATCAAGGAACAAAAACCTCTTTGAGATGCCATAGGATGGAAGGAGGTACAACCACCCTATTGACCAGGAAATATTAGCATTGCTAGCTGAACAATCAAACAAACTAAACTTGGGTGATGGTGAAATTATAAGGAAGGGTGGGAGGGAAAGTTTTCGTAAGGGGAACATCAACACATCTTGTTCAAATACAATGTACTCTTGCATGTATTAACTCCATTTTCTCTATCATTAAACCAATCTACGAACTAGTGGTCAACTAATATGGACAAAAATTTGGGACAAAGCTGCCCAAGTATTTCCACTAGAGGGCATTCAGATTGCATTATTTTTTGAGCTAAAGTATAATCAACAAGCTCAAAGTAGCTACCCATGATCAACTTATCCACAAAATACTAGCACCATGATTTTGGAAGATTGCCAATAATTTCTAAAACCTCCCTCTATAAATTGATTTCTCGATGTTCTGAAGTAACATTGGCAACCCTTTTGTATGGATCATTTGATATTCTCACCGCAATATTTTTTACTTCCTTAGCTTGTAATATAAGTGATCCTATAAACAAGAAGATGGAAATTTTGACATTTTACAAATTTCTTTGGTTTTGGGAGAACTATATTCTTTGATTTCCATCTTTTTCAATGATTTAGTGTCCAAGTAATTCTTCATTGTCCATTTGACCAGCATTCTTCATGCGATAATTGACAATCTAGATAGAACAAAGTCCAATTTGAAATATATGGTCTGAGTTCAATTCGAGTTTGGTATCCAGTGGCCCTAGACCTATAAGGGTTGTTAGAGATTTAAGTAGCTCGCTTCATGAATTTTCGTATGTGGATATTTTCCTCAAATAATTGCTAAGAACCTTTATTTTTAGCGATCCAAATCCCATAGTTGATAGTTTAGGGAGTGTGGATCGTACCCTATAGATACACCTCATGTAGCCCACATTGTGAGATAGGAATCCCAAGCTATGAGTAGTGTGTCCCAAATTCCCACTTTCATTCCCATGGGATCAACTTTCAATTAACAAATTGTTCCACCACCTAATCAAAGTTCACACAATCCTTTGAATGGAACCCAATCAAATGTCAACACATTTTTTTACCTATTTCACCTCAGCTGGAGCTTCAAATAATTCTCATATTTTAGTCACTTTGTGTTTCAACAACCGTCAACGCATTCAAATACCAACCCATTTTTTTATCCTAATTTAGCTATGCAACTCCATTAAATGTCAAATCTCCAAAGTGGAGGCACCAAGAAAGGTTTTATAATAGAAGATATGTGCCCCTATCCTTTTGCTAAAATAATGTACATGTTGTCGTTCCCACCTAATTTTGAAATGCCTAAAGTTGAAAAATATAAGGGAAAAGGTGACCCTCAAGATTGTATCCGTGAATTCTTGCCTACCCAAATAGAGGTTTTTTATTATGATACTTATCTCATGCACATCTCCCCTCATCGTTTAGTGGATCAATAAATGGAGTATTTTTCCCATCTCCCACTTGGAATACACAGGTGGGGCAAATTAGCTGAACAATTTATGGAACACTTCTCTTGTAATATCGACAATCCAGTTATCTTAATGGATTTGAGTTCTACTAAAAAAAGAGGGAGATTCCTTCACCACTATCTTATAGCATTAGTTGTCACTTGCTCAAAAAATTCCATGTCATATACCTGAAAAGGAGTGAGTTGATATGTTTACCAAAAATTTAGTCCCCCAAATGAAATATACACTATAGTTGCAATGTTTGGATTCGTTCCACCAAGTAATTGAAAAGGGACTTAAATGTGAAAAAGGCCTTATTGCACAAGGTATCTTAAAAAAATTTAAATAATACAATCAAGATAATAATCCATCCAATAAAAAAATTTAGTTATGGCAACCTTGAAATAAGAATGTTACAAACAATGGAGTGTTGGATGCCAAAGTGTTTGATCGAGCCCAACCCAAAATTTACCTCTAAGGCCCTACTAGTGCAAGCTCATCCAATCCTAATAAAATTCAATCAATCAATAATGATGGTTCAACTAATCCAGCTCAACCAAATCCACAAGATGCACTGAGGAATAACAATTTAAGGCAAACCTATATTCTGTTGGGAGAGCCTATCGACTTTTCACCTAAAAAGATGATTCAATCTAATGTAATAACATTACCAAAATTTAAACCATACGCACTTGGCTCTTTTAAGCCAGCTTGGTGGAATGGCAATTATTTTTGTGAGTACCATAGAGTCAAAGGTCATAAGACCTCAAACTATTACAAGCTTAAAAATCTCATACAAGATCTCCTTGATCAAGGTGAGATATCTATTGAAAATCCAAAGGAAATGCCTAATAATGATCATATTGTTGAATATCCAAAAAACTAAGAGGTGGGTTGAATCAGTTGTAAATTAAAATCTTTTAATTATTCCACAAAAATAGATCCAGTAAATTAATTCTTGATTACTTAACCATAAACAAATATAAGCATGAAAGAGAACACACATAGAACACCATATTTTCTGAGGAAATCCCAAAAAAGAAAAAAATCATGGAGAATGTTGATTCTCAACTATGAAGCACCTATTAGGGTGACACCACTTAAGATGATTTTTACAAAGATGGATCGTTGCCAGAATGCTCACTACAGGTGGGCTCACTGCCTGGCTAAAACTGTCAGAAAAAGAAGAGGGATCACTACCGAGAAGAAGAAAGAAAAAAAGAGAATTAACCCACCACTGAAGTACAACTACCACACACCTGCAATGTTGGAAGAAACCTTTGGCTCACTGCCTCTGGTACCAAATAGCATCAACACACACCCATACTGCTCAACCACAACTTTGCACAAACTCACATCAACAAGAGATAGATCTTCTTTTCAATCCACTTTCTTCTAATATTTCTTCATTAAAATCATCCTTTATTTATACTAATCTCTTCAAACAAAATTATCCCAAGTCAGCCAAGGAATATACTTGAATCCAAAATAGAAATAGATCTTCACTAATCATTTTTACAGTGGAAAGCAATGAGAAGTGGACCATACCATAATGCACTACCTCGAACAAAAACAACACATTATCCATACGCCACAATCACCGAGAAAAATAGAATGTCCAAGGTTAAATGGACCTAGAATGATCATATCAGCAACAACAACTCTAGAGCACATCAACATGTCCTGAAACAGGATAACAAAGATAAAGACAGTAATCACATAAATCAAAAATATCATCAATAGAACTAGAAATGTGGAGCATTGCAAATCACTATGAAGGTATCATCATCATCACTGCATACACTTCCAGAGAACAACTTACGGACCACTAAAACATAAAAAGGGCATCCCAAAGCAAAATTCAAAAACATACCAAATATTCACGAACACAATTGCAACATATAAAAAATGTGGAGTACCAACCAATCCCCAAAACACAAAATCAATACATTGACATCAATGACAACCATATTGATATACTATCAATCTCACATTTACAACACATACAATATTTAAGAATCCTTTCCATAACCATGACAAAGGTAAAGCCTCTATCTCAAGGTCTCACAATAAAAAAGATATTCACATTAATGTGTCGCATGCGTATACTATTAAACATATTAGGCAAGCTAATGAAAGTGTTAGTAATATCACCATCAAATGCAAAATTCTCAATTGTGCAGTTGCTATGCATCACTCCAAATTGACACTTCAAGGAGCACCATCTAATCCCCATCTATTAGGTAAGTATAACCTAGTCGATTATCTCAAGAAAACAGTTGCCTAGATCTCCTTTTTTTAGCTCCTTAACATTTTTCCAAGTGACAAAGCCATCATGGACAAAGCCTTGCATGAATTTATAGTACCTAGTAATATTTATGTCAATGCATTTCAAGACATGGTCGGTAGTCTTTCCACTATGCCTCATGTCTCTTTAACCCAACATGATGTCCCAACACATAAACCTTTACATAATTATCCTCTACACCTTGAAGTATGCATCCATAAACATAAGATCATAAGGATCTTGATAGATGGTGGAGCTAGTCTTAACACTTGTATACTAAAATTTGTTAAAGCACTAGGGTACTCTAAGCATATTGTGAATGTTTCTAGTAAAATAAAAACCAAAGCCTATGATGATGTCGAACACCCATCTAAAGGAATAGTTACTCTACCTTTAAGGGTTGATCCAACAACTAATGAGTGTTTCAAATTCTAGACTTGGAGATTGGTTACAACATGCTCCTTCATCACTAGTGGATCCATGCAATGAAATCAACCCCATCCACTTATCATCAGTGTGTGAAGTTTTTATATAATGGCATAAAGATTACAATAACAAAAGACCCCAATCTTTTTCAATACTACAATAATCTAAGAGCTATCATTGATAATTAGGTTCCAATCAATCAAGAAGCACTACTCACATCCTATTTTTAATCCTTGTCACTTTCAGACACATTGACTCCTTTCACTACTTGACTTGATATCAAACTCTACATAAATGATAAGGGATGTGAAAAATATTTCTATACATAAGCCTTTTGCATCTGAAAGTTGCCTATATCACTTGATCCTTCAAGAGCCCTAAACCAAATAATAATATCAACGCAAAGAGAAATCTATAGTCCAATATTCACCTTTGACCTCCTTTATCAGATGGGGCAAATTGAATGGTGAATACCTTCAGGAAGACATTTGCAGGAATAGCTATATAAAGATGAGAAAGATACACTACTATTCCAATTACACTAGAGTACTAAGGAAGAGGGTTCATAATGTTGTACAAAGACATGGCTATGATGGTACTACTGACCTCATAACACACTTGAAAAAGGAGTGATATAACTAATTCTACCTACAAAAAATCCTAAGAACTAGGGGTTGGGATATGAACAAATGGAAGAAAGGTCTACAAGCCAAAGCAACATACCATTAGTAGTAGAAACAACAAATACATCATTGCCTCCCTTTGAATAAGTTAGTGTGACTACTGATGAAGAGTTTAAAGAGGAGAGTTACGTTGAGGCTGATATCAATAAATATGAATGGGATTCCCTACATAGCAATAGTACTTGTGCTGATGATAGATTATATGACCACCAAGAAATCATTGGCAATGTTGTTATTTATGAGGACGAAGAACTAGACCCTAATTCCAAGAGAAACTATTTCAATAAATATGCATGTACCTTGACCTCAACCCTATCACCTATTCCAACAACGATGATGACATTTACCTTGTATATCCCTAACGTATACACTGGAACCAGCAAAATCCACCACATTTGGATTGGTTTTAAAATTATGAAGCAATTGCCAAATTCTTAGGAATTCGAGAAGGAGTACCACTTAGGGACTATGAAGTTGGCTTCGCTATAGATCTTTAGCAAGCAACATATTCCGGTGAAGCTAGTCTATCTTCTAGCCATGAATATAAAAATAAAAATTAGATGAAAAAAAAAAATTGGTCTCATGGTAAAAGTCAAAAGCCACTCTCTGACTACAAAGCAATAAAAATAAAAGGTGTATCAAGCAACAAAAACCTTTTTGAGATGCCACACGGTGGAAGGAGGGACAACCACCCTATTGACCAAGAAATATTAGCATTGCTAGCTTAACAATCAGATGAAGTAAACTTGGGTGATGGTGAAATTATAAGGAAGGGTAGGAGGGAAAGTTGTCATAAGGGGAACATCAACACATCTTGTTCAAATACAATGTACTCTTGCATGTATTAACACCATTTTCTCTATCATTAAACCAGTCTACGAACTAGTGGTCAACTAATATGGACATAAATGTGGGACAAAGTTGCCCAGCTATTTCTACTAGAGGGCATTCAGATTGCATTATTTTTTGAGCTAAAGTATAATAAACAAGCTCAAAGTAGCTACCTGTGGTCAACTCATCCACAAAAGACTAGCACCATGATTTTTGAAGATCACCAATAATTTCTTAAACCTCCCTCTATAAATTGATTTCTCAATGCTCTGAAGTAATGTTGGCAACCCTTTTGTATGGATCGTTTGGGAGATTGTGTACATAACCTCTTGGTCTTCTGGAAGCTGAAAAGTACTTCGAGTCCGCCAACTCTGGTTCCACACTATAGAAATTTTTGGATATTGTCTTCCAAATATCCTTCGGTGCAAAAGCATCATTCTCATAATAGAAAAAAGGTGTTGCTTGCATGAACACATTGATTTTCTCCAAGCGTGGCCCAATAGGTTTCACAGGAACTCCAAAACCAATTAGTCCCTCTGGACATAAATTAGAGATGTCACATCACACACTCCTAACATTGTTTGTATTGTATACTCTCTACGTATTTATCACCCTTTAACACTTTCCTCTACTTTTCTCCAATTGCTCTCTTCTAGGCAGTTGATGAGCTTGTTTCCATGTCATTCAAGATAATGCTTGCTTGCTTTCTTTTACAAAATTTACTTGCACATGACTCTTCAGCTTGTATGTTTTGCTTGTACAGATATAAATTTTAATTCACGCTCAAATAATAATTAAATAAAATAAGCATTTGTAAAGAAAAGATTTAGTCATTCGATGTTACATATTATCTGACGGAAAGATCCTAGACAATTCTTGGAGAAAGGAAACATCATTGATAATCATTTTTTGCAAATAGTACTGAATCAAATAAATAATAAATGTTTTATGCAATTTTTAAAAGTAGAACTCATTCAATTCTTTCATGCACCGACGGCAAAGCCGTTTGACCCACATCATCTCTCACCATCAGAATTCCAATGATAACTAAAGAAACATCCGACAAGGATGTTGTATATCTGATGTCACTTCCATGTCAGACAGTCGTCAAGGAGCAAACATAGCATCCATCAGAATTCCGATGGTAATCCGCCAAAATTTGTGGTCAAGGGAGAAAATATAGTCATCATCGGAGGAGTTCATAATGTCATCGAATGACCAACGCAAATGGCATCGTCGGGAAGCCCCACGATGAATTTTCAACGGTAAAGTTGGTCGGAAGTCTGACGTGGTGTCATCGCAATTCCGACAATTAGCCGTCAGAAATTAGGCCCAGATGTACTAGTGATATAGAAAGGAAATGATGGGTTTAGATTTGGTGCATAAAATGAATGTATGAATATGGGGTTGTCTTAGATTTCTAAAGAAGGAATGTAATATGTAGTAAAATGGTAGATGGCATGCATATAATTTGGTAGGTTGTATATCTCATGGTGATGAAATCAATACGATACATTAAATTAAGATGGAATATGTTTATCATTTGAGTAGGATGTCATTATGGTGGTAAAATAAGTAATGACGTTGAAGTACCTTAGAGAGAGATTAATGATTTTATGTTATTTCTACTTACGTAATTAATGTAATGATGTGTGTTCATAATGGTTATTGGTTAATGAATGTAATTAGATGGAGATGTTATGTGACACATTAGTTGTTAATAGATGTTAATAAAAAAAAAATCTCCATCATTGTGTTAGTAGTTTTAATTTCTCTAGGGTATTTTGGCAGGCATTACAAAACTTATACTCCGTTGGGAGAGCCTATCAAGTTTTTGCTTAAAAAGATTATTTAATCTAATGTAATAACATTACTAGAAGTTAAAGCATATGCATTTGGCCCTTTCAAGCTAGCTTGGTGGAATGACAATTATTTTTGTGAATACCATAGAGTCAAAGGTCAGAAAACCTCAAACTATTACAAGCTTAAAAATCTCATACAAGATCTCCTTGATCAAGTTGAGATATCTATTGAAAATCCAAAGTAAATGCCTAATAAAGATCATATTGTTGAATGTCTAGAAAACTAAGAGGTGGGTTGAATCAGTTGTAAAATAAACTCTGTCAATTATTCCACAAAAACAGATCCAGTAAATTAATTCTTGATTACTTAACCATAAACAGATATAAGCATGAAAGAGCACACACATAGAACACCATATTTTATGAGGAAAGCTAAAGAAAGAAAAAAATAATTCAGAATGTTGATTCTCAACTATGAAACACCTATTAGGGTGACAACGGTTAAGATGATTTTTACAAAGATGTGTCGCCGCCAAAATGCTCACTACAAGTGGGCTCACGGACTGGCTAAAACTGCTAGAAAAACAAGAGGGATCACTGCCCAGAAGAAAAAAGAAAGAAAGAGAAGTAATCCACCACTGAAGTACAACTACCACACAACTTCAATGTTGGAAGAAACCTTTGGCTCACTGCCTCTGGTACCAAACAACATCAGCACACAACCATACTGCTCAACCTTAACTTTGCACAAACTCACATCAACAAGAGATAGAACTTCTTTTCAATCCACTTTCTTCTAATATTTCTTCATTAAAATCAGCCTTTATTTATACTAATCTCTTGAAATAGAATTCTCTGAAGTCAGCCAAGGAATATACTTGAATCCAAAATAGAAATAGATCTTCAATAATCATTCTTACAGTGGAAAGGAATGAGAAGTGGACCATACCACAATGCACTACCTCAATCAAAAACAACACATTATTCATACGCCACAATCACCAGAGAAAAATAGAATGTCCAAGGTCAACTGGACCTAGAATGATCATATCAGCAACAAAAACTCTAGAACACATCAACACGTCTCGAAATAGGATAACAAAGATAAAGACATTAATGACATAAATCAAAGATATCATCAATAGAACTGGAAATGTGGAGCATTGCAAATCACTGACAAGGTATCATCATCATCACTACATACACTTTCAGAGAACAACTTTTAGACCACTAAAACATAAGAAGGGAATCCCAAGGCAACATCCAACAACATACCAAATATTCATGAATACAATTGCAGCATATCAGAAATGTGGAGTAGAAACCAATCACAAAAACACAAAATCAATACATTGACATCAATGACAACCATACTAATATACTATCAATCTCACATTTGCAACACATACAATATTTAAGAATCCTTTCCATAACCATGACAAAGGTAAAGCCTCTAGCTCAAAGTCTAACAATAAAAAAGCTATTCATAACAATGTGTCGCATGAGTACACTATTAAACATATTAGCCAAGCTAATGAAAGTGTCAGTAATATCACCATCAAAAGCAAAAATCTCAATTGTGCAGTTGCTATGCATAACTCCAAATTGACCTATCAAGGAGCACCATCTAATCCCCATCTATTAGGGAAGTATAACCTATTCGATTATCTCAAGAAAACACTTGCCCAGATCTCCATTTTTTAGTTCCTTAACATTTTTCCAAGTTACAAAGCCTCGCATGAATTTGTAGTACCTAGTGATATCTATGTCAATGCATTTCAAGACATGGTCGGTAGTCTTTCCACTACGCCTCATGTCTCTTTAACCCAACATGATGTCCCAACACATCAACCTTCACATAATGATCTTGTCCACCTTGAAGTATGCATCCATAAACATAAGATCATAAGGATCTTGATAGGTGGTGAAGATAGCCTTAACACTTGTACACTAAAATTGGTTAAAGCACTAGGGTACTCTGAGCATAGTGTGACTGCTTCTAATAAAATCAAAACTAAAGCCTATGATGATGTGGAACACCCATCTAAAGGAATAATTATTTTACCTTTAAGAGTTGATCCAACAACTAAAGAGTGTTTCAAATTCTAGACCTAGAGATTGGTTACAACATGCTCCTTCATCACTCGTGGATCCATGCAATGAAATCAATCCCATCCACTTATCATCAGTGTGTGAAGTTTTTATATAATGGCATAAAGATTACAATAACAAAAGACCCCAATCTTTTTCAGTACTACAATAATCCAAGATCTATCATTGATAATTACGTGTCAATCAATCAAGAAGCTCCACTGACATCCCATTTGTAATTCTTGTCACTTTCAGACACATTAACTCCTTGCACTACTTGACTTGATATCAAAATCCACATAAATGATAAGGGATGTGAAAAATATTTCTATACATAAGCCTTTTGCATCAGAAAGTTGGCTATATCACTTGATCCTTCAAGAGCCCTAAAGCAAACAATAATGATCAATGCAAAGGGAAATCTATAGTCCAATATTCACCTTTGACCTCCTTTATCAGTTGGGGCAAATTGAATGGTGAATAACTTGAGGAAGACATTTGCAAATAGCTATATAAAGATGAGAAAGATACACTACTATTCCAATTACACTAGAGTGCTATGGAAGAGGGTTCATAATGTTGTACAAAGACATGGCTGTGATGGTACTACTGACCTCATAACACACTTGGAAAATGAGTGATATAACCAATTATGCCTACAAAAAATCTTAAGAACCAAGGCTTGGGATATGAACAAATGGAAGAAAGGTCTACAAGCCAAAGCAGCATACCATTAGTAGTAGAAGCAACAAATACCTCATTGCCACCCTTTGAAGAAGTTAGTGTGACTATCGATAAAGAGTCTAAAGAGGAGAGTTAGGTTGAGGCCGATATCAATGAATATGAATGGGATTCCCTACATAGCAATAGTACTTATGTCGTTGATAGATTATATGACCACCAAGAAATCATTGAAAATGGTATTATTTATAAGGACGAAGAACTAGACCCTAATTCCAGGAGAAACTATTTCAATAAATATGCATGTACCTTGACCTCAACCCTATCACCTATTCCAACAATGATGATGACATTTACCTTGTATATCCCTAACTTATACACTGGAACCAACAAAATCCACCACATTTGGATTGGTTTGAAAATGATGAAGCAATTGCAAAATTCTTAGGAGTTCAAGAAGGAATACCAATTGGGGACTTTAAAGTTGGCTTCGCTATAGATCTTTACAAGCAACATATTCTGATGAAGCTAGTCTATCTTCTAGCCATGAATATAAAAAAAAAATTAGAAGAAAAAAAACTCGATCTCATGGTAAAAGTCAAAGGCACTCTCTGGCTACAAAGCAATAAAAATAAAAGGTGTATCAAGGTGCAAAAACCTCTTTGAGATGCCACACGATGGAAGGAGGGACAACCACCCTATTGACCAAGAAATATTAGCATTGCCAGCTGAACAATCAGACGAACTAAACTTGGGTGATGGTGAAATTATAAGGGCGGGAAGGAAAGTTGTCGTAAGGGGAACATCAACACATCTTGTTCAAATACAATGTACTCTTGCATGTATTAACTCCATTTTCTCTATCATTAAACCAGTCTACGAACTAGTGGTCAACTAATATGGACAAAAATGTGGGACAAAGTTGCCCAACTATTTCTACTAGAGGGTATTCAGATTGCATTATTTTTTGAGCTAAAGTATAATAAACAAGCTCAAAGTAGCTACCCGTGAGCTAAAGTATAATAAACAAGCTCAAAGTATATTTCAACGTTTTACAAATTTCTTTGGTTTTGGGAGAACTGCATTCTTTGCTTTCCATCTTTTTCACTGATTTAGTGTCCAAGTAATTCTTCATTATCCATTTGACCAGCAATCTTCATGCGATAAGTGACCATCTAGATAGAACAAAGTCCAAAATGTCACCATTAGAATATGCATGAAATTATTCATCTTTTGTAACTATTCAATCAAGACATAATGAAATTACCTATTGCCAAGTAGTTTATGCAGTTTCATAATGAGCTCCACTTCATCGACTGAGATGTTTCCCCTCTTTATATTAGGATGAAGGTAGTTCAACCAGCGTAATCTATAGCTTTTTCCACACCGTTTACACCTAGAAAACAAAAAATTACCTACCATATAAACAATTAAGAAACCTACCATTATTGGATTTTAAAGTACATATCTAAATTTTAATTGAATTAACTAGTGTCTAGACCTAGTTTGAAGAACAAATTATCCAAGTTCTAAGCAGTTAAGAGACCTACTATTACTAAAGTTTAAAGCATATATCTTCAATTCCATTATATAAGTGAGGAGTGAGAGCAAATTTTTTAGTTCAACTACTTTCTGTGGGAGATATTTTCGTTCACCTTCACCATGAATTGAGATGTATTTAGCTAGAAACAAATCATGTTCAGCAGTCCATGCTACATGATTAAGTCCTACATCTTTGGGATAGCAAGGAGCTCTACCCATTCTATGCAATTTTCTTGATATCTCTTGTAGACACCTAAAAGTTGCACAATGAATTAAGTGACTTTTATTCATTTATTTATTCTTAATTCTTCCAATTAATTTAATTAAGATTTTATTAATATCCATATTTTTCTGATCACCTATTAATTAAACTATTAATTAAATTAAGATTTAATTAATATACCCTTCTTCTATCTAAGCCATTTAATTAAATACCCCCCCTTCTAGCCATTTTAATTAAATTCACATTTAATTAAAAATATCAATTTATCCCCTTTCCCATTTTAATTAAATCTACATTTAATTAAAATCTCTTTTGCATTTAAATAAATATAAATTTATTTAAAAATCCCCCCACTTGCATTTTCCTACATCTCTCACTTGCCCCCTTTCTAAATTCTTCTAGAACCCATCTAATCCTAATCAATTAGCCTAAACCCTTCAATCATCCCCTTTCCCTAAATTTGAGGATGTCACTTCTCAAATTTGGGGGAAAGTCTTCCAAAAGCAATAAAGCCTTTATATGTCTTCAACAAGTTAACTTGTTGAGCTCCCCCAAATGTGTAAGGACTCTTACAAATTTGTCCCCAAAGTCTTCCAAACCATTAATGGTTAACTCACCCTTTTGGCATGGTTAGAGACTTTTTGCCTAACTCAACCTTCATCTAACCCAGGGGTCTCATCAAGCACTCATGGCTTTACCCTTGGTTATCTCCTTAACCCTTGCACAAGATTTTACCCCTTGGATAAAAGCTTTATCCAATAGATGACTCTAGCCTAACCTTAACCTTACCTCCTAAGGTAACCTTCATGTCCTCTAAAGCATTTAATGCTTCTTACATCTCCTCTGAAGCCGTCTCTTGTTGACAATTGTCACCATTTCATTGGTGAGAATTGAAAACATGGATTGATTAACTTTCAATCCTGGCCCTTGTTAAGATTATTTGATATTGACCATCCATTGCCCTATTTTCCCTATAAATAGAGCCCATTCATTCTTCAAAATAATCAAGTCTTTGTGCATCAAACTTATAGTCTCATAACATTAAGCATATTATATATCTTTCATAGAATAGCATTTTAGATAATTTTGATAGCATTATAATCTTAGATATATCATGTTAATCTCATATCATGTTAGCTTCATCTTAGTATAATTTTCATACTAGTTTAAGCTTCATATCAATGTCTTGCGTCCTATCATCATCTAGTTTCATATCTAAATCATTACTAGGATCTTGGATGCATTCCATTTGGATCTTAGAATCATTTAAATCGTGTTCTTTAGGTTGTCATCTTCAAGAATCAAGTGCTCTTCCAAGCTGAGAGCCACCTTGAATCTTGAAGATCCTTGGAGATAGAGGAACATGGAACGATTTTAAAGAGTTTAGATTCATTTAACTTGCTTTATTTGGATTTCTAACCTCTAATGCAATGTTTCATGTGTGTGTTTGAATTGTTTTCTCTTCTTGCAGGTTGATACCACATTTCCAGCATACACCTCTAATTATTTTTGTTGCATTGGTGGATCAATAAATAAATCCACAGATGAGATTAGTGATCGACATATGACTAACGATAAAAAATCACACACAAATTATCCATTAAAATCTCTATATCCCATTAAAAAATATAAAATATGTAGTAGACTAATGCATTCAATTGATCTTCTTCAATTATTTCTTCCCATTTTTCTATATTACTTTTAAAATGAGAAAAAACTAAGGTAACGAGATAGTCTAAAAGACAAAACATTCAGCACTATTGTGATTTTCTTGTAGTTTCTAACAATAGTATTTACCCTTAAGCAACTGATTGAATTAAATAATTATGACAACACAAACATAAAAAACCATCTCTAGTTCTTATCACATAGCAATAGACATTCCAAAATTCAACAGAAACAAAGAAAAAATTAGACCTTGAATTCAAAAGAATGCAAAGGCAGATTGTTGTGTTTTATTGCAAGCTTTGTATATATTATTGCAACTTGTAGAAAATATGAAGTCTTTTGACTATATATAAAGATTCCAGGTCTTCTAATTAAAACAAATTATAGCCCCTATAAAGAGCATGCACACCATGCATTATCCGCTGAAAAAAACTAAGATAATTTAACTAAAGATAATAAAAATAAACTACAAATTGCACACTAAAAATAGACCAATCTAAAATTGTACGTATGTGAATGAACATGATTTATTCATGCTAAAACTAAAAAATAAACTGATCAAACTGTGAGTGTAGTTTAAAAACTAAGTGAAGATTTTTTCTAAGCATGGTGGATTAGATGGTAGAAATTGCATTGTTGTTATATCAAGGATAAGTTTGGACTAAATGTCCAACATAAGTTATCTACATACTCTCTCTTGATGCTGAGAGGGCCCACAATCTAGTCTCAAAGAGCCAAAAACTGAACTTTTGCGACCGCCTTAGTGAACATATTTGCTAGTTGATCCTGAGTGTTGATGTGTTTCAATTAAACTTCTTTCTTTTGTACCAAATCATGGATGAAATAATATCTTAGATCAAAATGCTTTGTCCTGCTATGATGAAAAGGATTCTTATCTCACTTGACGACACTCACATTGCTTCTCTCCAATCTCTTCTAAAACTTTATTGAGCCAAAGACCTTATGTACCTACTGAGGTAATTGCAACATACTCTACTTCTATGGATGAGAGGGCAAGAATGTTGTTCTTTTTCATGCTCCAAGTAATCAAACCAGAACTAAAAGAGAAACAATTTACAGATGTACACTTTCGGTCATCCATACAACCTCCCCAATCTGAATCACTAAAGCCAACAAGATTGACCCTTTAAGAAGGGTAGTAATGAATACCAAAATTTAGAGTGCCTTTCGCATACCTCAAAATTAACTTGGCTACCTTCATGTGTATTTATGATGGATTTGTCATGTACCTGAAAACAAGTGAAACTTAATTTGCAATATTAGGCCTTGTGTAGGTTAGAAACATCAAACTCCCAACAATGCTTCTATAAGATGTCTCATCAACTAATTCAACACCATCATCTCTACACAAAATAACTCCATGAGCACTTGGAGTGGAGGATGGGTTACGATCACACATATCAAATTTCTTCAACATATCCTTTGCAGACTTTGTTTGACAAATAAAAATTTCATCCTCGCTTCGATACACCTCCATTCGTAGAAAATGTTTCATGAGACCTAGATATTTCATCTCAAATTCATTCATAATAGCAACTTTGAACACATATGTCATCTTAGAACTGCTACCCATATACAATAGATCATCAACATACAAACTTATGATATGAATATCATTCCCTTCTTGTTTATATTAAAGGGTAGGTTCACTCTTAATTATCTGGAAGTCATTCTCTTGAAAGTATCCATCAATCCTGGCATACCATGCTCTTGGTGCTTGTTTGAGGCCATACAAAGCCTTCTTCAATCTATAAACATGATGATGTTTTCCTTCCACTTCAAAACTTTGTGGTTGTTCCACATATACTTCCTCTTATAAGTACCCATTCAAGAAGGCACTTTTTGTTAGGATTCCCAAAGATACTGAGAGGGGGGGGTGAATCAATATCTAGCCGGTTAAATAATTTACTTCATTTAAAACATGTAAAGCATATCAATACTATGTGCCGGTAAACCAAAAATAATGCAATAAATAGGAATAACAACATCCACATGAAAAGCACACCATAACACAGTAGTTTAATGAGGAAACCAGGTGTGGGAAAAACCTCAGTGGGATTTGTGACCCATAATATTCACTTACTGGCCAATAAGGGAATAAAATTGTTTTACAAGAGGGACCTACACATGTAGGAAGGCCAAGTGCCTAGAGCTCACTGCTCAATTACAAAGGAAGTCACACTGACTTACAAAAATGGATTATACAAATCCAATGTCTTGTACTGCTTCAAATTAGCATCTACTGTGCTAGATCCAGTACCGGTTTTAGCTCTGCTTCATACATAAACCCTTAACCTATAATTCGCATGTTAGGTCTACATAATTTCGCCTATCACCTTATTGCTAAATGTTCTACAATGATCTCATACATATATGAATCATGTTACAACTCGCCATGTCGGCTTAGAATGATTTTACAAATAATTACCAAATATATTATAAACAAAATTCATGTCGGCCTGGGTGTCGGTATCCTTCTTTTCACTGCCGGTATTCTATGTGCCGATGTAGAGTTTGTTGTTGCTGGTGTCGATAAATTATCTTGCCGATATCGTATGATTTCAAGGTTGCCATCAATGACAAAACCTTCAATCACCTACAATTTCTCATTGGAGTGTGCATTTACCAACACTTTTCACATCCATATGATGTATGCTCTAATTCTTCTGATATTCTAATCAAAACATCATTTGAATAGTCTCGTGTGTTGCTACTGGTGAAAATGTCTCTTCATAATCAATGTCATACTTCTATGTGAAGTCGTTAGCAACTAATCTTGTCTTATGCCTTTCAATATTCTCATCACTATTAAACTTGGTCTTGTAGACCCATTTGGTTTCATTCTTCTTTTTGTCATGTGGAAGCTCTGTAAGCTCCCAAGTGTTATTCCTATGAATAGAATCCACCTCTTCTTGTGTTTCTTGCATTCAAACCTCATTAGTGCATGCATCCTTAAAACATGGTGGTTCAAAATCAACCTTCGTAAATAAAAAAAATTCACTATCTTGCCTATTGGAGTTTCTGCAAGTGTTTGATTTGCACTCCTTTGACAAATATCACTCAATCTCCTTACCTTCCTTATAGAACTTGGAGTTGAAGTTGGACTTGAACTTGGAACTGAAGAACTAGATGAGGAGATACTTGGTGTATTTGTAGCACTTGAAATAGAAATATCAGTGGATTGCTCATGATCAATATCATGAATAATAACATCATTCAAAATAGATTTTGGCTTCTCAGTATGACCTTTTTGATGACCATAAATTCCCCCTTCATCAAAAATTACATTTGTTGAGACAATAAGCTTGTTAGTTAGGGGATTATATACAACCTTTGAGCCTTGATTTTCTCACTATACCCAACAAAAATGCATGACTCAATTTTTGCATCTAACTTTTGTCTATTATGATCAGGTATATGCACATAGATCAAACAACCAAAAACTTTGAAATGATTAATATTAGGCCTTTTCTCATACCATGCTTCATGAGGAGTCATCTTTTTTAGTGTACTGTTGGAACTTTTAGTGAGGAAGTATAATGTTGTAGCAATTTCATCTCCCCAATAATAATTGCTCAATCCTCTGGTTTTAACATGCACCTTGCCATTTCAACCATTGTATGATTTTTTCTTTCAGCTACCCCATTCTATTGAGGTGTGTATGCATTGGTGAGTTGCCTCTTAGGTAATTTATATCACAATAACTCTAAAAATATTTTGAGAAAAATTATCATCGAGTCCTCAAGCATTTGATTTTGCACCCTCTCTCATTTTCCACAAGTACTTTAAACTTATTGAATGTATACAGGGATTCATCCTTGGCCTTCAAAAAATATACCCAACATTTTAGTGAGTAATGATCAATAAAAATGATAAAATATGATGACTTACCCAAACATTCTATTTGCATAGGATCACAAATATCTAAGTGAACAAGCTGAAGTGGGTGATGGACCCTCCATGCATTGCCCCTTGAAAACTTTTCCTTTTGATTCTTTCCTTTAGCACATCCTTCACAAACCTCCTTATGCTCTTCAACATTGGGCAAACCAAAAACTAATGCATGTGAGGTTAGAAGCTTCAAACTGTGAAAATTTAAATGGCCATACCTAAGATACCATAACCAACTTGTATCCTCATAAGCCATATTGGCAAGGTTTTTGTTATGTTCACCAAACTTCAAGTGGAACATCCTATTCTTAGTCATAGGCACAATTGTAGCCACTCTATTTTCTTGATTTTTATCATAGATAGTATTGGGTAAAAGCACAAAATTATGTCATGTTTTAGGCCAACTTATCAGTACAAATGAATTTAAGTAATTCTAACTAAAAAATAATGTTAGTCAAACATATGGTCTATATAGATTCGTTATAGCTAAATTATATATGGGCTACAACTTTTCCAATTGGAAGTGTTTACCAGATGTAAATTTTATACCACTTTGGGTCTAATTACCAAAAAAAAAATTAAAAGAACTTGATGTTTCAACAACTACTACTCTTATAAATAATAATATTTTTGAAATGTAAAAATACCCTTTTATAAATCTATAAGTGAATTTTCTAAAATATATATCTTTTAATATGTTAATTAGTTTTGATATTTATATTTTATTTTTATTGAAAGTGGGTCATCGGCACTAAAATATAAGGTTGATTATCTTGTCAAGGAAAAATACTAAAATTTATTTAAACTTTTTGAAAAAAACATGATATAGTAGAGAAAAGAAAGAATCTATGTTAAGATGATATAATTCTTTTCTAATTTGGATAAATAATTAAGAAAAAAGGTGGTGGGAATTGGAAAGAGACATATTTCAGCACATGCAACTTTTCAAATTTATTGAAAAATATATATTTATAAAAAATAGTAAAAAATATATCCATACACTAAAATTTCAAGTTATCAATATACATTAAAAAAATTGAAGAAAAAAAGGTAAAATTTACTAAATAAAGTGTGGTGGCTTCTGTAACTTCAATTTCAATATTTTATTAGCAACTAAATTATTGTGTTTACTTTATAAAAAACTATATTCAAATAATTTTAAATTTTTTGTTAAAATTACAAACATAAAACAGACAAAAGAATATAAATTTTATTAGTTTACATCATTGCAAAATTCAAAACATATATTTCACTTTCTATTGATTTAATTTAAAAAGTTGAATCAACATTGACCATTTCCTTTATAAAAGTGTGACACAGCTTTGTACTTTTACCCATTTCGTACTCTCATAGAAAACTTTATAGTTCATTTCACATAATTGTCGAACACTTAATAAATTATGTTTTAACTAGGGAGTGTAATAAACGTCTTGAATACTCTTCATACCTTCTTTTTTCTGGACCTTCATAGCTCCTTTTGAAGCAACCTTAAATGATTTGCCATCACCAAGATACATCTTGGATTTAAAACTTCCATCCTTTATTGAAAACAACTTCTCATTTCTTGTCATATGGTTAGAGCATCCAGAATCTAAATACCAAACAGCTTAACTATTTGTTTCACCTTTGGCATAAGATAAAAATAAATGATATGGAGGATTCTCATCACCTTTTTTAGCATAATTAACACTTTTAGATTCTTTTAATTTGCAATCTCTTTCAAAGTGGCGATACCCATTACAATGGTAACATTGAACATTTCTCCCATCAAATATGCCTCTGCATCTTCCTCTAGAACTACCTCTTCCTCTTGAGCCACCTTTGCCTCTATTTCCTTGACTTTGCCCTTTACCTTGGCCTTGATTACTTTTGGTGTTGCTAATTCTGGCATCTTCATTCTTTGTGATTTATAATTTGGAGGAAAATACTTTCTCAACACTTTCAAAAGAATCTCTCAATCTCTCTTCATGAGACATCAAAGATCCAACTAATTTATCAAATTGAAAAGTTGTCAAAACCTTTCTATCTTCTATGATTATGGAAACATGATTCCATCTTGGTGTCAAAGTTATCAAAACTTTTTTATCAAAACTTCATTGTGATGAATAATGATGAACAGTTAGTACCAAACTGGTACTGAGAGGGGGGGTGAATCAGTATAGGCAAAAATCATTTTTCCTTTAAATTGGTTTGACTGAAAACTCTGCACTTGACTGGCAAGCAATAACACCAGTCTAAACCAGATTACTATTGGTTAAACATAGTAAGAATGTGAAAGACATAAACCGGTAACTCTTGACTTTCCACACAATCTAACATCTTATTTCCACTTCACCCATATGCATACACTAGTGATACATCAATAGAAATGTAAAGACTTACTAGTTCAACATGCTTTACCGCTTGACAGAAAATAACAAAGCATCACATGAAAGAGCATCACACATAACACACATATTTTTTTCACGTGGAAACCCAACTGGGAAAAACCATGGTGGGGATGAATACCCACAAGCTGTTCTTTGAACCCTTTTGAAGTCCGCTCTATTAGGAGTTGTTAGTGAATAGATTTTTGCCTTTCTTCAAATTAATTAATTTTAAACTTTGTCACCTTATTTAAAAGACAAAAGTTCACCTAAACAGTTGGGTAAGTGTAACATATACTACTTCCCTCTAAATTTTTGATAGGTTCAGCTCCCTCCATTAGTTATTCAAGGAATAATCTAATTAAATTTAATTGGTATGCTTTTAACCTAAAAGCACCTAAGGCTACCTACTTCATTCTTAGATGAGGGGCTAATGATTTACACATATTTCAGAGAAAAATTATTCTCCAAAATGCTTCAACATGAGAAATGGAAGTGATCGAAACAAAGTTCAGAACACCAGTTCGACAGTTCATAAAAATAGATAAGAGAAACAAAAATCTCTTTTCCAGCACATATCTTTTAAAATCTCATAGGAAGGAGTCCCAGAATAATAATAATATTCTGCATCGGAAAGGCGATCACTATCGTTTGATTTGATTAATATATGCAAAGATATATCACCACACAGATTCAAAACTCAAAGGTTTTCCTTCTCCCAAAAACAATATGATCATATATATATATATATATATATATATATCTTACTTATGCGACAAAGACACAACAATACATGTATAAATCCTTTTCAATTTCAGATTTTCAAAGTCCGATGACTTCCTTCAACAAAACAACAACTTCTAAAAACCAGAAAACTAAGTAAAAACTAACAAAATTCTAACCAAAATCTAACCCCTATTTTGTCTATCTTAATCTAATTTATAGTCTTTAGAACAGAGGAGGTCTCCCTAAAACTTGACCTCCTCTGAATCAGTTATGAAAACCAACAGAGTATATTTGGGACAAATGTCCCAAAGTCATTTGCAAGATCATGAAAAAATACATAAAATAAAAACAGAGCATTATCAACACGTTATGCTCCTTTTCCATCATCATCTTCTCCTCCGCTTTCCTAGGCGTCGTGGGCAGTTGCAAGTTCCTGGATTATATATTGGCTCGGATTCTTCATAGCATTGATTTTTGCCTTTGTGGCTTCTTTGTCCCATCTGTGCTTCACCATTTTCTCGGCATGCTTCAGTAAATGATTGTTAACGATAAACGTCATGGACTCGGTCCGGGCGACTTGTGTTATATCTTCAGGGGTGAAATTGCCTTTAGCTTTAACTTTCTCCATGTATAGCCTAAAAGCCTTTATCGCATCGTGCATGTTCAGTCCACAAATCCCCAGCTACCAATCGTGGTCTGGATTAACCACTTTGTTGTCATTAACTAGACTGCATTGGAGATCCTGAAGTTCATAAATAGAAGTCTTGGCATCAAAAATCACAGATTTGAATGTGAGTACCCACCACATTATGGTCTTTTTCAATACGAAGAGTTGGCACTCATCGGTTACCAACTTGATTGAATGTTCTATCAGGAATTTGGTGGCTCTGTACTCTTCTATTTTGGTGAGCATAGGCAAGACATTTTCCCATTTATGTTCCTCTTTTTCCCATGGCAAAATTTGGTTTTGAATTTCTGCAACGAGGCTCTGCATCTCATCGCATAACTTCCTGGAGCTTGTGATATACTTTTCTTCGTCTTTAATTACTCCTTCAATCCATCTCTCCATAGCCTCCATAATGCTTTTAGCTCGTTGAACCTAACTCATTAGCTTTTTATTCTCTGGTGAAGTAGGGTCAAAGCTCTCTATAGCATGGGATATGGGAAGTGCTCTGAAGCACCCGATGCTATCAATGAATTGAGTGAGAATGTTTATATGCCGCTTTAGCTCTCTCTTCTCCCGCCCATCTTTTTCTAACTTGGTGAGCATTTTCTTAGCTGATACCTAGAAGAAATGATTATCCGAATCCCTACTCATGTTCCCAAGCTCCACCTTGGTGATCTCAAAGTCCTCTGCGTTGACTTCCTTATCTTCTTCTTTGGGCTTGCAAGAGGCGATCTCGGCAACCCACTTTCCAGTTCCTTCATCATTATCTAGTCGGGCAGTTGTTTGAACTTCTTTTGCTTGGGGCCTTTCTCTGTGTACTTAACTATCATGTCCTGAATTGGGATGGTCATAGGGATGAAAATCCATTTTTGCTTACTAAAGTGGTTAGCCACTTAGGAGTTACACTCAAACTGGTTGTTCCTCCAATCACCTTAGGGGGTGGCATCATGGCTATGGTAATCGCATGGGAATCCATGGTGTTGACAATGTCACTATCAAGATCTTTGACTTCAAATATTTGAGCATCAAAAAATTTATCCTTTGCCTCTGTATCTTTCGTTTGATCCATTCTTTTTTGCGCAGCACTTCGTGACCTGGTATGTCAAGGAGCAAAGAAGTCCAGAGCCAGATTGGGCTTGTGCCTAATGTGAGATGGATTTTTATCCTTACCTCCATGAACAAGCATAGAAGTGAGATTATAAAAATGTTTTGGTGAACGTAGACTAACCTCACTATTTTTCGTGGAGTTAGACTTGATGCCTAATCTCACTTCTCTCTTCCTGCCAACCCATTATGTGGTTCTCTCCAAAACCCTTTTTGTTTTTAGCTATATGTCATCCTCTTCTTCCACATCCCATTTGATGTAGGATACTTCAGTTTCAGCTTGGTCTAAGTATCCGGGTTCAATAATCTCTAGATAATCTTCTTCAAGCCCGTTTATGTCAAGCTTCACCTGTAGTGAAATTACTTGCTCCAACACCATCCTCATGTTTTCCCTCTTGAACACCTCAAGCTCATCACCGCAATCCTCCCAGTAGTCCTCTAGATGTGGAATTGGGAGTTACGACATCAGATCGAGACTTCGTGAGAAACCTTTATTGTCAAAGCCTTTTCTTTCATGATACAATGGAAAATTGAAGTTTTTCAAGTCAGCTCCAATGCTTAAACCATCTGACATTGAACTGCAGGATAAACTACCCAACTAAATAGGAAAATGATCCACCCATTTATCCCTGGGTTGAGCCTTCTTAATCACGGTAGCCAACTGCCTACAAACCTCTACCAAAATAAAACAATCTAAACAAAAATGAGGAAGCTTGAAAGGCTCTTCCTCAAAATGCCTACTCTTATGTAGCAAAAGCGAGGGAACTGAATAAAGAAACTACCAAATCTCTTCACTAATGCCTATGCATCCTCAGACATCCTCATGGTTTTCATGTTCTTTAGTTCGCAACACAAATCTCCCAGGAAGGCATTATGTACCCTCCTAAAGTCTTGCAAAACATTATCCGTTTGTAACATGGGATAAAAATCATACACAGAGACCTCTCCTTCAGTGAGCTGCCTAGGTATTCCCACTATCTCCTTAACACACGCCAAGAAATATATCAGATATGAGGACATGAAAAAATTCTTCTTGAACTGTTTGGCCATACTCAACTGCTCCCTCATGGAATCGGCAATCAGCTCTGCCCAATCAAGGTATTGCTTTCCTTCTAGTACCAGTCGTACATAGCAATAAATCCAGTCGTCGAAATGGTAGGCCTCCACCGAGCCTCTGACTTGGTGCAACAGTAACATGACATCATGAATGTGGGGAAGCATATGGTTCTTGTTAGGATTCTTGGGTAACCTGGAGCCACTCCTTTGGGGAACCTTCAACCAATATTTTGCTACATTATTTCGATGCCCGGTTCTATCTGCGTTGAACTCAGTAATTGATTGGGTGGGAGAAAAGTTCAAGAACTGATAATCAGGTAGTTTGAAAATGGAGGAAATAACTTCATGGTTAATGGCAAGTAGGGTTTCACCATTATCTCTTTTGATGGTCTCAGAAATTGGGTCATACCTAGCAATACACTCTCTAACCAGTTCTAGGCAAGGGATAGCTGAGGGGAAGGTTGTTGCTTCTATGAGACCACTACTCAGAATTTCCACACCAAAGGAACCATCAATTCCTTTGAACACCCTTTCCTTTAAAACTTCAAGATTTTCCCCTTTTAAGTCTATGTCACTGACTATGGGCTATGTACATGCAAGACTAAAAATGTTCCTGAAAAGGTGTAATGTGGACTTCATAATTCATAAATAACAAGCCTTATTTTCTCAGCAAATCTTATTACGAGAGAGGAAAAATACGTAAAAATCACTGGAGAAGACAGGCAACAAACTCGCCTTCACAGTTGAGAGCAATCAGACGACTACCAGCAAACAAACCTTCTATCCAAGAAAAGTAACTCCGCAGCAATGAGGAACAAATTTTCAGAGAATTAATGCCTTCATACCTTATAGCAAAAGCGGTGATACATACTTATTAAGTGCATTAATTTTGATCATCAGTTTAAATGTGTTGAGCTTTTGGATTAGACATCGCACGCACGCATTGAATGCATGGCGACATTTTTGGAGTAACCGCCAGTTCCCGAAATGATTACATGCCTCGAAAACTCAAACAGATGACATCACCCGAGATATGGTTCAATCTTCATCATACTTGGAAATAAGTGCACCATCATGTCTTTTAGCTCATGGGACCCACCTGATTTGAACACGCATGAACAATCTGAATTGACTTCACCAGAGTTCAAGTAGTTCAAGGCGTACACGACACCAAGAAAATTCTCTTCTGAAAATATTAACTCTATTAAGTGTTGTTGACCTTTTGAACCGCGTTGAACATGTTGAACACTTCCGAACTATTTGAACTAGGTTCAACAAGTTCACAACCTAGAGAAAGATGATATAACACATCACCAAATTGGACCATTAAAGAGAACCGTTGCAAAACACTTTGAGTGAATGTTAGTATAAAAACCTCCTAGACACCTAAGAACCTATAGAACCTAGATGAATGTTATGAAATTGCTTCAAAAAGGTTCAATGAGTTCACGGGGTTCAAACCGACCATTAAAACTTGGCATTTAAAATTAAAAGACAATCTACAAACAGATTAAGGATTGAACCGAGGAATTCCAAGAAAGATAAGGACTTCAAATAAAATTTTATAGGGCGATTTACTCCTGCTATGAAGGATGAATGACGAGGTAACAGGAGCCTATTCCGGTTAGAGACTATTATGATAGGTTCTGTTAGTGACCGATCCTACTAGGGATCACTCGATTAAGGGATGGCTAAAATACCCGGTTAAGGGTTAAACCCTATGAAAGGTTACCTTGTTAGAGGATTTCAAGAACTCAAAGATTTTGAGTCACCCTATTAAAGGATTTAAAGCAAGTCGGTTAAAGCTACCCTGTTAAGGGATTTTTCAACTATTGAAGTGGTTAGAGGTCAACAGGTATTACAATGATCTGGTAACAACACTTCAATGCCAATGCAGATTCACTTTAGTTCATTTCTTCTACAATCACACTCTGCAGGTATCTATTCTCTTATTTGGTCTGGCAAGAATCATGTATCTCTACACTTAGATACACACACAACATTTACCAACAACCTCAACATGAAAAACAACATCGACCTTATAGGAAACTGATAGGTTGGTAGCATAAACCCTAAACCCTAAACATTTAGGTTAATCAAAATCAATTCACTCGGTTCAATCCTAACCATTGAACATATTGCATTGATTACAATATTCTTGAATAGATCTCAAGACATTCTCCATCGTTCGCTCTTCACCACTTCTTGGAGGCTAATAACCCATCACATGTTCTCCACTGTTTACAGAGACTTCGCACATTCCCGAGGTAGATAGGATCATTCTCCTTCATGCAAGATCCTTCATATGCACAAGGTTGACATGGCAACACAATGTGTTCTTCATTACAATGCTAACTCATCACACGATGTCATGTATTGAATCACATAGGCTTGGAACACTTCAACCGAAAACCCTGAAGCTAAGACTACCAACCGGTAGTCATACCACATTCCATATACCAATTCACATTCCAACATACCAGTTCACCTTGAACAAACATACTGCTTCACTTTTTCACAAATACCGGTTCACAACATCATACCGGTTCTCTTTCCAGTTGCATACTTCAATATACCGGTTCACTCTTCAGCATATTGACATCAATGACAACATAAAATATCATCATGTCATCATACTCTTCACATATGCCAACAATCTCCCCCTTTGGCATTGATGGTAATATACAAAGATATCTTTCTCCTTCAGCTTCATATCTTCTCCCCAATACTGCAAATATCTACTCCGCTTTACATCTTCTCCCCCTTTGACAACAATGCCAAAGTGGAGGCAGAAACAACTATGTCCCACTATGCTGCTCCCCCTAAGGAGTGGCAACCTTCAATACACCAATCTTGAAAAAGATATATCAATGTAAGTCTTGACTGATGTGGAGCACACACCTTTAGTTCACCTCTTGAAGGGGTAGCACCCCTAATTCACCTCTCAAATAGGTAAAGGTAGCCTTCGATAGAGGCTTGGTGAATATGTCTGCTACCTACTCCTTACTGGAAATATGTTCCAATACAATCTCTTTGTTCTGAACCTTTTCCCTCAAGAAATGATACTTAAGCTCAAAGTGTTTGGTTCTAGAATGCAAAACTGGATTCTTCGAGATGTTAATCGTACTTGTGTTGTCACAAAATATACTTACCGGTTTAGATACAGGAACTTTGAAGCCATTTAATACATGCTTCATCCAAATTGTCTAGGTGCAGTTCATGAAGGCTACAACATACTCTGCTTATGTTGTAGACAGAGAGATACAACTCTGCTTCTTACTCATCCATGAGACTAGTCTACCACCAAGAAAGAATGTACCACTGGTTGTGCTCTTTCGGTCATCCACACTACCAGCCCAGTCAGCATCTATAAACACTTTCAGGTTGAAATCATTACTGTATGGATACCATAATCCATAGTCAATAGTTCCCCTCAGATATCTTAGAATCTACTTGACTGCTACCAAGTGGGATTCTCTTGGGCTTTTCTGAAACTGTGCAGTAATGCCCACTACATGTGCAATGTTCGGTCTGCTATGTACTACATGGTGCACTTTACCAATCATTGATCGGTATTATTTCTCATTTACCAACACTAAGTCATCCTCCTTTGAAAATTTACAACCGGTCACCATCTGTGTACCAACTGGTTTGTTGTCTTCCATGCCAAAGGTCTTCAACACCTCTTTGACATACTTGGACTGAGTGATAAAGGTACCATCTTTCATTTGTTGAATTTGTAGTCCAATGAAGAACTTAATCTCCCCTATAAGTGACATCTCAAACTCCTTTTTCATCTCATCTACAAAATCATGACTCATCTTGTCATCTCCTCCAAATATTATGTTATCAACAAATACCCCACATATTAGAATCTGATCACCTTCTGACTTCAGATAGATATTGTTGTCTTCACTTGTTCTCTCAAATCCAATCTTCATAAGATGGGAGTGCAAGCATTCATACCATGCTCTAGGTGCCTGCTTTAGTCCATACAAGGCTTTATGTAGCCTACACACCATGTCACTGTCTTTTGATAGGGCAAACCCATCTAGTTGCTTTATATACACCTCCTCTTCTAGTATTCCATTTAGTAATGCAGATTTTACATCCATTTGATACACTTTGAATCCTTTGAATGCTGCATATGCAAGAAGCATATGAACTCCTTCCAATCTGGCTATAGGAGCAAAGGTTTCTCCATAGTCTTCTCCTTATTCTTAGCATATCCTTTGCACACCAGTCTGGATTTGTTTCTTACCACAGTACCATCTTCATTCAATTTATTTTTGAAAACCCATTTGGTGCCTATGACATTTTTATGCTCAGGTCTGGGTACCAAAGACCATGTACCATTCTTTTCTATCTGGTCAAGTTCCTCTTCCATTTCCTTGATCCATTCTTCATCTTTATGTGCCTCTTTGAATGTTTTAGGCTCAAATTCAGAGATCATGCAAGATTTTTCTCTGACCTTTCTTCTAGTAAGAATTTCTGCATCCTTGTCTCCTATGATCTGCTTTGGATCATGATTTAGCTTTACATACCTAGGAATGATCTTAGTTGTTTCCTCTTGCTTTTCTTCTTCATCCTCATCTTCATAAGCATCAACATCTACCGATGTAGGAGCATTGTTACTGGTGCTAGACTATTTTGCAACCATTTCCCAGAAGGTTACTATCGATTCATCTCTTACTTGCTCATAGTCAATTACCTGAGATTTCTCAGAGGTTTCATCAACTCTAACATTGATGCTTTCAAAAATTCTCTGAGTCCTATTGTTGAAACATTTGAGAGCTTTGCTCTTGGTGGAATACCCTAGGAATATTCCCTCATCACATTTAGCATCAAACTTGCTCTGATGTTCACTCCTCTTGATATAACATTTGCTACCAAGCACTCTAAAGTAGCTTACCACTGGTGTCTTACTGGTCCAATACTCAAAGGTGTTTTATCCTTACCTTTTTTTATGACTACCCAGTTCATTGTGTAGACTGCAGTGCTCACCACTTCTCTCCAAAAGATGTGAGCAACCTTCCCTTGGATCAACATAGTTCTAGCCGCTTCAACCATAGTCTGGTTGCTCCTCTCTGCTAGGCCATTCTGTTGTGGAGTCCGGGGGGCATACAGTTGCCTCTTGATGGCATTCTCTTTGAATAGTATTTGTTGAATTTATCGGAATTGAATTCTCCTCCTTGATCATTTCTTAAGCACTTAATCCTCTTATCACTTTCTTTTTCAACCAGTGCTTTGAAGGCTTTGAACTTTCCAAAAGCTTCAGATTTGTCCTTCAAGAATGTGACCCACATCATTCTTGAGCAATCATCAGTAAGAATCATAAAATACCTATCTCCCTGTACACTCCTAGTTTTCATAGGACCACACAGATCAGTATGCACAAGATCAAGTAAATTGTTTGCAGTGAAAGATTTACCTTTGAAGGTTGAGGAAGACATTTTCCCCAGTTGGCACTCTCTGCACAAAGGATTTTCTAGTTTGCTCAGTACAAGCAATCCTCTAACTGCCTTGATCTTACTAGCCTTCACAATGTTATCGAAGTTTACATGGCAGTCTCCTATGCCATATCCAGCTATCATCAAACTTGGCCATAAGACATGTACTGATATTTGCATTCAGCTGAAATAGGTTACCTTTGGTCTGCATACCGATGGCCATCAATTCACCATTTTCTCCTTTGATTTTGCACACTCCATTTTTGAATTCCAGAGTGAGTCTACTATCATTTAGTTGGGAAACACTCAAAAGGTTGTGTCTAAGACCTTCTACCCAATACACATTGTCAGCACTGCTTTTTCCATTCAGAGAGATAGACCATCTACCTTTTACCATACATGGTGCATCATTACCAAAACAAACCACGCCACCATCATATTCTTCTAGAGATAGAAACTTACTCTGGTCACCAATCGTATGGTGAGAACAGCCACTATCAATAATCCACTCATTGGAATTATCAAAGAGGGAGACAAGAGCCTTCTTGTCTGACACATCTTCCTTGACTGCTACAAACACAATGTCTTCACTTTCTTCATCTTCTGATTCCTCATCAGTGACACCTTCATCAACTGCTACAAAATAGTTTCTCCGGTTTCCTCCTTTGAACTTCTTGAACTTTTCTGGTTTGTCCTTATTATCACCATTAGGACAGTTTACAACAATGTGTCCTATCCAGTTACAAGAAAAGAATTTAAAAGGGAGCTTACCTCTATATTTACCGGTTCCCTTGGGAAGTCTCTTGGCAAGAAGAGCTTCAAATTCCATCAAGATCTCCTCATCATCCATTTCTCTACTTTATCTTGGTTCACCACTGGTACTAGCTTCTTTGCCTTTTCTAGATGGTGCAGCAGATGCTCTGAAGGTTGATTCAGTCTTCTGAATACTTCCATCATAATTATTTAGTGTTGGCACTCCCCCTTTGGCATCAATGACAAAGGTTAGTATATTTTGGGAGACATTCTTCAGATAATAACTACCCAACTACAAGGTTGAGGTTATAAATTGGTACAACTACAAAATCTACTAACCTTTGTCATTGATGCCAAAGGGGGAGTAGTAGATGAGAAAATTCAAAACACAGGGATCACATACTCAGGGGGAGCTCTCATATTTTTGGTAACATTTTTTTTGGTATACACATTTTTGGATATCTTTTTGAAATTTCTCATGAGTGTTGCCATCAATGCCAAAGGGGGAGATTGTTGGCATATGGACACTCCAATGAGACATTGTGTGTGATTGAAGGTTTTGTCATTGATGGCAACCTTGGCACCGGCAAGACATTATACCAACAAAGCATTATACAGGCAACCTTGCAATCCTATGGCACCGGCAAGACATTATACCGGCAAAGCATTATACAGGCAACCTTGCAATCCTATGGCACCGGCAAGATATTATACCAGCAAAGTATAAATAGTGCACCGACATCAGAAGATCAATCTACACCGGCACCGGCACAGAAGGAAATATGTATACTGGCACAAAGGCCGACAGGATTTTTGATATGTAATATTTTGTTTATCATTGTAAGCCAACTTGGCAAATTGTAAAATGACTCTTGTATATAAAAGAGATCATTGTAGGCATTTGTAATATGTGAAAAAAAAAAGCAATAAATAATTTATAAGGCAGACCTAATGTGCGAATTGTAGGTCAAGGGTATACGTAAAGAACAGAGAAAGAACCGGTACTGAATCTGGCATTGAAGATGCTATTGTAAAGCAATACAAAATATTGGATTTGTGTAAATCCTCATTGTAAGTCACTGTGACTTCTTATTGAGCAATGAGCTCTAGGCAGTTGGCCTTCCTGCATGTGCAGGCCCTTATTGTAGGTAATATTCTCTTATTGGCCATTAAGTGAATATTGTGGGTCACAAATCCCACCAAGGTTTTTCCCACACCGGGTTTCCTCGTTAAACATCTTGTGTAATGGTGTTCTTTTCATGTGGATGCTTTTGATTCTGTTATTTGCATTAACTCTTGCATACAGGTATACTGTTACTTTATATTCTGCATATTCAGTTTTAAGAAAATTTCATTACCGGTCAGATACTGATTCACCCCCCCCCTCTCAGTATCTGTGGGAACCCTAACATTTAGCTCATAAGTTGTTAGCTTTGCAATGATGGAGTCCAGCGATACCTTTGTCTTGTCTACAAACCTCAACTCTTGAATAGCAGCAACCCTTATTGCATAGACCAGTAATAAGGATCTCAAAACTTTGCTAACAACAGTGGAATCTTCCATTTTACCACCTGCACTCTTGATATCTCCAACAACAATTTTGATTCTTATTCAATATTATTGAATGGTCTCTCCTTCAACCATCTGCATGTCTTCAAACTTTCCCCTAAGGCTTTCTTCCTTAGCTTGTTTCACATGCTCATCACCACCATAGATATTCTCAAGGGCATCCCATACTTCTTTGGGATTCTCTTTATCCTAAACATCAATAAACTCAATGTCAGATAAACTACTGATTAGGGCTTACATGACTTGCCCATTCTCTCGAATCTCTCTCTTTTGATCATTGGTGAGAATACCGATAGGGATAACATAAGCATTCTCAACATAGCTCTAGTGTTGAGCACCCATGCTTCTGATGTATATCTTCATTTTGTCCTTCCATATTTTAAAGTTGTATTTGTTGAACTTTGGACCTTCCCTCTTCATCATTAGAGTAGGATCTTTTCCTCAAGCGGTTAAGCTTACAGCACAGAGGACCTAGAAGATGCTCTAATACCAATTGATGAATAAATGATGAACAGTTAGTACCAAACCGGTACTGAGAGGGGGGGGGTGAATCAGTACAGGCAAAAATCACTTTTCCTTTAAATCGGTTTGACTAAAAACTTTGCACTTGATTGGCAAGCAATAACACCAATCTAAACCAGATTATTGTCGGTTAAACACAGTAAGAATGTGAAAGACATAAACCGGTAACTCTTGACTTTCCACACAATCTAACATCTTATTTCCACTTCACCCATATGCATACACTAGTTATACATCAATAAAAATGTAAAGACTTACTGGTTCAACATGCTTTACCGCTTGACAGAAAATAACAAAGCATCACATGAAAGAGCATCACACATAACACACATATTTTGTCCTAAGGGGTCATAGGATGCCATATGCCCCCTCAGGATACCATGCGACCCATAACAATACCATATGGTGTCCTAAAGGGTCATATGGTGCTCTATGACCCCTTAAGACACTATTTGGTGTCATTATAGGTCCTATGGTGTGCTAAGGGATCATATAGTAGCCTATAACCCCTTAGGACACCATATGATCCCTTAGATAATGTTAGGGGTCATATTATGGTCTAAGGGTCATATGGTGTCCTATGACACCTTAGGACACCATATGGTGGCGTATCACCCCTAGGACACCTTATGACCCCTTCAGACACCATATGGTGTTGTTAGGGGTCATATGGTGTCCTAAGGGGTCATATGGTCTCCTACAACCCCTTAGGACACCATTTGACCCCTTAGGACTCCATATGGTATCGTTATGGGCCGTATGGTGTCCTAAGAGATCATATAGTGTGTTATGACTCCTTAGGACACCATTTGGTGTCATTATGGTTCGTATGGTGTGCTAAGGGGTCATATGGTGTCCTAAGGAGTCATATGGTGTCCTATGACCCCTTAGGACACATGCATGGATCCCTTAGATACCATATGACCCCTAAGAATACCATATGACTCCTAAGAATACCATATGACATGAAAAAATGCAAAATGGTGTCCTCCAAGTTTAGGTTCTCCTACAACCCCTTAGGACTCTATGTGGTGTTGTTATGGATCGTATGGTATCCTTAGAGGTTATATAGTGTTCTATAACCCCTTAGGACACCATTTGGTGTCATTATGGGTTGTATGGTGTTCTAAGGGGTCATATGGTGTCCTATGACCCTTTAGGACTCCATATGACCTCTTGTGTGTCGTTATGGGTCATATGGTGTCCTATGATCACTTAGGACACATGCATGGATCGCTAGGGTACCAAATGACCCCTAAGAATACCATATGACCCTAGAGAGGGAGAGAGGGGGAGGAGAGGGAGGGAACGGGAGAGAGATACACCTAAGAGAGGAGGAGAGTGAGATATAGAGAGATAGAGACTAAGAGGGAGAGACAAGAGATAAATGTGTTTGTGTGTGTGTGTGAGAGAGAGAGAGAGAGGGAGGTTGATATCTAGAGACATGATAGAGAGAAGGAAAGAGACTTGAGAGAAAGAGAAATGGAGTGAGAGAGGGAGAGAGAAAGATAGTTAGAGGAAAAGAATTACTTGACAAAGGAAGAGAAATGGAGGGGGAGGGAGAGGGAGAGAATGAGAGAGAGAGACACTGAAGAGAGGGGAGAGAGTGAGAGATAGAGAGAGAGAGGAGGGGAGATATAGAGAGATCTAAGAGGTGGATAGAGGGATTGGGAGAGAAAGAGTGACCTAAGAGCTGGAGGGAGGGAAGGTGTTAGAGAGAGAGAGAAAGAGATAGTCTGAGTGAGAGGGAGGAAGGGATGAAAGGAGATTACAAGAGACTATAGAGAGAGAGGTGTGAAGAGAGGGAGAGAGGGAGAGAGTGAGAAAGAGAGGTAATGAGAAAGGGAGAGAGGGAGAGAATGAGAGAGATACACCTAAGAGAAGGAGAGAGTGAGATAGATAGAAAGAGGATGAGAGGGAGTGAAAAATAGAAAGGGAGGGCGGAGTTAGGGAAAGAGTGGGAGAGAAATACACTTGACAAAGGAGGAGAGTGAGATAGAGAGATAGAGGGAGAGATGGAGAGAGACTTAAGAGATAGAGAATGGGAGAGAGAGAGAGAGAGAGAGAGAGAGAGAGAGGTTGATATCTAGAGACATGATAGAGAGAAGGAGAGAGACTTGAGAGAAAGAGAAATGGAGCGAGAGGGCGAGAGAGAAAGAGAGTTAGAGGGAAAGAAATACTTGACAAAGGAAGAGAAAGGGAGGGGGGGAAGAGGGAGAGAATGAGATAGAGAGATACTGAAGAGAGGGGGAGAGAGTGAGAGATAGAGATATTTGAGATAGGGAGAGAAAGAGAGGGATAGATGAAAGAGAGAAAGAGGGTGAGGAAGATGAGAAAGGGAGGGAGAGATACCCGAGAGAGGGAAGAAACTAGAGAAAGAGAGATACCCGAGAGAGGGAAGAAAATAGAGAGGGAGATACCTAAGAGACAAAAAGGTAGGGGTTAAGGAAGAGAGAGGGGGAATGTAGGGAAGAGACAAGAGAGATAATGTTGATATGAGCATGCTGATTACTGAAATTTGACTAAGTCTTAAATTTAAAAGAATACTAAAAAACTAGAATCTGTATTATAACTCTTACAAATCTGGAACCACTCTCAAACATCCTGACAATATATACATAAAATATAACATAAAGTATAAGAAAGATAAAATACAAAGAGAAATGTCACTTATAATATTATATTTTATGTATATATCATACCGAAAAACCTAATGGAATGCTAAATGAATTGCCATTTATTGACAGACAAATGCGTATGTGGTTTACAAACTAAAACTGTGTACGGGGTTTTTAGTTTCTAAACCGCGTATAGGGTTTTAGTTTTTAAACTGCATATGTGGTTAGTATACTTTAAACCATGTACATGGTTTAGCTTTGGTTAGGCTTGGAAAAACGGGCCTAAATGCGTACGAGGTTCTTTAAATTTGAAAACCCCATGCGTGTTTTGTTGTTTTTCATGTTTTTTTGGGTGTGTCCACTTTTCTGACCACCTTCTTTGTGCACTTACCCTTGAGCATCATCCTTCCTCGCCTCCTTCTTGGTTGTTCTATCATTAGCAAAAAGGGTATTCCAATCAACAGGCTCTTGGTAAATTGATTCAACAATCTCCCACATATATTTTCTTATAAAAAAAGTCATCATATTTTATGCAACAATAGCCATACTCATTTCCATCAAATTCTAGAATGGACAGTGGTTAGAATTCGACATGATTAACTTTGGAAAAATTCTAATAGAAAAACTTCAACCCAAAACAAAAATTACCTTTCTCTATACCAATTGTAGTTTCTGATTATAGTCTTCATCCTTAACCAACCGATTGAATTAAATAATTGTGACAGAAAACCATCTCCAACTCTTGTCACATAACAATATGCATTCAAACATTCAATAACAATAAAGAAAAAATCAGACCTTGAATTTAACAGAATGCAAAGGTAGAACTTAATCTATTTTATTGTAGCTTGTACAAAATACAAAGTATTTTGACTATCTATAAATATTTCAACTCTTCTAACTAAAACAAATCATAGCCGCTAAAAAGAGCATGCATAACATGCCTTATTCACAAAAAAAAAACTAAGACTAGTTAACTAAAGCTAATAAAAATAAACGACATATTGTACACTTAAAATAAACCAATCTAAAATTGTACGCATGTGAATGAACATTCTTTATGTTGGTGCCCAAAAACAGGTTTACACTGACTCAAAGGCAAAGACCAATTTGTTTTCTCTTGAAAATATCTATGGAGAGCCACTTCCAATTGTTCAATATTCTTTAGACTTGGACCAACAATGACAAGGATGCGAGATCCTTCTTCACTTTAGGCTCTGTAGAACCAGGGAGGGTAATCCCCATGCTTATTTATGATTTTACGCTACACTCACAAATCATGCATGAAAAAAAGAAGATAATCTCATATAAAGACTCAACAATAAGGGAGAATGCTCAGGAATGGCTAATTCCTCAGTGATCCTCAACCAGCTTAGAGCATGAGATAATTAATACACATGACAACATTCATATAAAATGAAAGTATTTGATATTCAACAATTTATAGAAAACCATTAAATCGCTGGAAGATGGGAGAGAGGCGATGAAAAATCTGATGGGCATTATCCTGAGTATCCTTTTTGTTGTCACTAAAAACCTGGAGGATGTCGCTAAGGTCTTTGATCATACCTGCTCTCCAAAACCGGTTGTGGAACTTGACTTGGATGAAGAGACTATCCAGACTGGTAGCGGTGATGCTACTCCAGTTGGTGGCACTGCGAAGAGGACTAGGGTTAGTGTCAAGAAAGTTGTGGCTGCTTCTACAAAGGATCTCCCTAATCTTAGGGATAACATCAAAGAGCTGCATCAAATTAGCAACACCCTGGCAAATGCCTTGGAAAAAATCAACTAATTTCTCTTCTGGTATCTAGATGGCCTACTGGCTTTGTGGGGCTTTTTCTGGATTTCTTTGGTTTTCTGTTGGCTTTTTGTTGGTCTGTTCCTTTTTGTATCTCATCGCTTTTGTTGTTTAAGTTCTTCTTGTAAAGGGTTTCGAGGCCTCTTCAAAACCCACTTTTACCTTAATCAAAAACAATTTATAGCAAATCAGTGGTGATTTTGGACAGTAAATAATGCCAAGGCATTTATTTAACTGTGATTAGTGCCTTATTTCATTGGGTACATGAATTCATATTTTCATTTAAACTGTAATCCCAACAAAATCTATCTGACAATATATAACTTAAGATAACATTTCCTTGCAATACATCATACTTGTAATCCCCACCCAGAACTACTTATCGAAATCCAAGTAAATATTCCTATCACTCTGCAATTTTATTCAAGCATTTAATTGACCCCTTAGACCAAAGCATGAATAAAAATACATACACCACAACAGTGCAATGAATGATAAAATCCTTGATAATATGCATTCAAAATATGATAGAATAATACACTGGAGAGAAATGGGTTTCAATTATATATTCATTTAATAATTCTACTATCTCTATGAGAATACAATCCATATCCTTGATAATATGCATTCAAAATATGATAGAATAATACACTGGAGAGAAATGGGTTTCAATTATATATTCATTTAATAATTCTACTCTCTCTGTGAGAATACAATCCATACATAACTCCTTCAAGAACCTGCAAAATTATAAACACAAGACTCTTTCTATTTTTTTTTTGATCTGTAAAACAACCTTTTACAATCCTTTTGTTTCACCTAGACCTTTCTATTTGGAAACATAAATTCAGAACACACAAGGGACCAAAATTTTCTGAACCCCATCTCATAGCCCTGAAATCCCTTTTATAAAAGACAAGGGAGCAAACAAGCTTTAGCCCAAAGGAGACACCTGTCATCTTAGAATGACTACACATAACCATATTTTATTATACCAAACAATCCTCCTCAAACTTGCTTATACTGGATCAAAATATGCAGTCGCCTTCTTCAAAACTCATGATGAAAATTACACCATCTTATCTTACGAGTTCCAAAATATCTGCCACTAGAAGACAAAAACAATTATGCTAACTGTTTACAATTTTCCATTCATCATTCAGATACATGCTACTCCACACACTTGAAATTCATAACTTCATCAGTGTTTTCCCTATATGGAATATACTTAACGGCTACTTGGTTTGCCTCTCTTTCAAAAGTTTAAAAAAATAATCCTGTAGAAATTATTTTATCCATACTATCATCTAGCATATCCATATTTAGCCCATCACAAATCATTTATACCTTGGTATTCATGACTCTCTATGCCTCTTCCTTCCAAAATTGAAAAAGCTTGACTGCGCCTTCTCTATCTTCAATATCTGGCAAAAGAGTTTTTTCTAATTCACTAAAACTCTTCATCAATTCCCTCACCTTTCTTTCTATATTTTCTGGCAAGATTTGGGCTTCCTGCATTGATTTTACCAACAAATATGTTGGTTGGAGTGTATGTGGTCTCTTAGCATGAAATTTAGAGGCCATAGACATCATTCTAAGCTCATTTCCCCTTTGTAGCCACTTTGTAAGTAGGGGAATTGCCACTTCTTTATCATCGTTAAACTTTTGAATAGCATCAAAAAGTAAAGAATATAAGGCATGGATACTATTTAACCTTCTTTCAATTTTCTCATTCAAATGAGTTAGCACTGAGCTAACTATATCCTTCTGTTGCTCGGCTAATTGTTTTTCTAATTCTTTCAATTTACTTTCTAATTCAACTATCTTTTCTAAAAGTTGAGACTCATTTGGCTCAGTTGATCTTATAGTATCAGGCTCATCATCATCATATGGGACTAATACCATGCCAGGGATATTAGTACTTGTATTTAGTTGAGCTACTTCTCCTCCTTAGACCATAGGTGGTGACTTGGATGTTGATGGCTCGGATGGTCCTGTAAGTTCAGGATAGGAAACCTTTATTTGGCCTTGCTCAAGGAGTTTCACTCTCGTTTACAACTCCACACACCTTTTCTGAGATCCATTATAATCATTAAAAAGTTTTTCAAACTTCTTCATGAGCTCAGCCTTCTTTGAAGCTTCCCTTTTTGCATTCTCATGTGCCATCTTAACAACATCAACATTTCACTTTGTAGCCTCTACACTTGATGTGTCAGTTTCTCTCTTTATAATTAGGCTTCCCCTTAAGTTGGGGTTTAAATCACTGATGTCAGGCTTCCTAGGTCCTTCCTCTAGTGCCCATATGGCCAAGGTTGCATAATCATCTGCAAAGTTTGATCCTCTTAATGCTAACCCTGCTTCTTCTTCCTTTGATTTCCTAATTGCGTCAAATCCCACTGCATCTGCTATATCCCATCCTGGCAATATCAAGACTCCAGCCTAACTTGCAATTTTCCTACCCTCATCAGCAGTGATTTCCTTGAACTCTTCCTTCATTTCACTCTTCACTTCCTCTTATATTTCTTGATCTGATCTATCTGGCCTTTGGGCCTTCCTCTCAGTAATCCTCCCTTTATATTCCTCAACCTTTGTCTTCTATACTAATAGCAAAAATGCTGGGCTTCTTACAAAAGCATCATCCTCAAGGAAATTATCACATGCCTCCTTTCTTGCAGCTTTGAAGGCTTTACCCTAGATATCCAAGGGAGTAAGATCCAACTCCAAATTAGGAGGCAATGCAGGAATACCAATCTACATTTCTGCACTTGTTGCAACAAACCTGTCTTCCTCCACCTATTCCTCATCTTGCCTTATTGATGAAAAAGATATAGCTGATGGTGAAGGACTTATGTCAGAATATTCAAGATCAATGATCCTGACTCCTTGAAAAGGCTTAGCTTGTATCTTGGGGAAAGGCTCTGAACTCATCATCTTCTTACCCTTTCTCCTTATCAGTCTCCCACTGTCATTACTACTATCCTCTTCTTCACTTGTTTCTTCTCTAACTCTTTTTTGGGGAGATTCCTGAAGAGGCCTCCTTTCTATCACACCACTTGCTCTCTAGGATACGGGAGGTTGTGAGCTTAATTATTAATGGTTATGAACTTCTTCAAGTATGGATAGCTTTTCCCTTAAGACCTTCGTCAATTCATCAAAAAATTTCATAACAAATTCAATCTTGGCTTGGAATGGGGAAATCTCCTTTAATGGATCATATTTTGGATCCATCTTCTGAATAGCAACCCATAATTTTCTAAAATTTATCCACTTCTCTTTTCTCCATTCTTTAGTCATGGAGTCAAATACATTTCTGATTAGATCCTCGGGAAAATTGTGCACATGGGGTAATAGATTTCCTTTTATTATTCTTCTAAAGTCATTGTAAAAACCCTCATGATCATTATTTCTAGCTATACTTACCCCCAAACGATATGGAGCAAAGAATTTGTCAAAGTGCTCATATCCTCCCTTTATAATCACAAAGTAAGGGATAATGGTGTGGTCTCGGAAAAAAGTCCCTTTTCCTTTTAAATCTTTATCCCGAATACATCCAATTTTCCACATCACCTCGGCAAAACCCATTCTCAGAGGAATGTTGAAAGGTGGTACATGTGGCTGTCCAGAAAAGCCATAGATTCTGATTACAATACTTACAGAATATGGGATAAAATCCCCCCAATTATGTTCAATCCTGGCAAGAGGCACCCTCTCCTTGGGTCTCACAAAATCATGCAATTTCTTAGGAATCCTTGGTGGATTCACTGTCAACCTTTGTCTTAACCTAGAAGCAAAGTTGTTATCAAACCTTATATAGCTAGCCTCTTATCTATCCCATGGCATGTCTATGCTCTAAAGTTGTATTGGAATCTCTTGGTTATCTATTGTCCTTCTAAGGCTCATGGGATCCTCAAAATAATTTACATTCCTTGAAAGGAACATATGCATGAGTAAAGAATACCAAGAGAATTTAACACTAGCAACTTAATTCTCAATGTCTAATAACCCCTCATGAATATTTTCCTCAAGGTAAGGGGCAAAGTCAAAAACTGATGTAAAATCTGGATGTTGTATCTGCATAGCCATGTACATAAAATCAGGCGGCATCACTGTAATGGGATTAAAACCCAATACTTGGCAGAGAGAAAATAAAGTATCTTGGATATATGGAGTGAAAGCACCAATTGGAAATGACTCCTCTGAGCTAGGGCCGATATGGTATGTTGTACTTCTTGCTCTAGCTAAATGCATTGGAAGGAAATGCTTTCTAATGAATTCCTTCATCTTATAATACTCTTCCTTTTGTTCATTTAATTCTATTGTTACCAAGCTAGGGGATGGCTCATACAAATCAAAAATCTCTTGAAATTCTTCCCTTATGATGGTTAACAAAATCTCTCCATCATTTCCCCTAATAACCCTTGAAACTGGGTCATATTTGTCTGCAACAACCTTAAGTAAATCAACATCCATAAAAACACCCGGTACTACCAATTTGCCCAGATCATACTGCCAAGGACTGGATAATGGGGATTTAATTTCCTTTGTCCATACCATAATTTGAAAATATCTAACCTAGTTATCGATATATTAGCATCCGCCAAGCAGAATGCTTTGTCAATTAATACTTCCCCTAGGGTTTTTCCATCCACAAGCCTTTTCCCTTGTTGCTTATCATTTGTAGAGGGCTTTAACTAGTCCAAGAAATTGTCATAGAGATTTATTTTCATATAGTCCACTTGCCCTGAATGTTTTCTTGAAGGAGGCATCTTCTGCAACTAGAGCTTTATACTATTTTTCAAATTTGAGAAGGAAAACTAGGGCTAATACAAGATTTTTAAATTACCAAAGTAATTCAAACAAATTTCACTATTCTCCTTCTAGTATCTTAACCCTAGAACAAATTGAATTTTCTTCTTGCAACCTCACACACAATTTGTAATATCAATCCATTTCAAAAACATATGGAGAGCTTAAGATAAACTTACTGCTTTTGCTTTTCGCTAGGGATGACAATTCTATATCGCAGAGAGTTGTTTTAGTCTCCTCCAGCAGCAAGAAATTCTTCATAATTGCTATGAAATCTTTTGTAAATGAAAAACATTTAAAGAGTCTTTCAATTTGTTGCCTGGGAAAGAACATAAATGTCTCATCCACCATTAATATCTGCCCGAGCGAAAAAATGGCTCATAACTTTGTTTTTAAAAAGTTTGAAAACTAGTTGTCAATCCTTTTCCAAGTTGGCCAATCCAATGATCATCTTTTGTCGACTCGGAAATTGACTTTCCATTTATATTTGTGGACCCAAAAAAACCCTGACTGGGCAGTGTCATATCATCCTTCGACCAAATACCATTAGCGGTCCCACCGTAAGTTTTCCTCATAAGCCTAGGACACATGGCATCATCTCGTGATGTCACAGTCTGTAATCTCCCTGCTACTTCTATCGCGAGAACACAGGAGCCATCAGATTTGTCTAGGCTTTACCGCCTAGCATATTGCCTGTTAACTCTTCCAGGAATTAAAAGTTGAGCACCTTTTACCTCAGGATAAAACATCTTTTTTCATTCTGAGCACATGCAAATTGATGGTAGTGTTAGTAGATCAACCTTTACCATCTGGGAACCAATGACACAATTCTTTCGACCGGTTACACTGCCAACCCTACCGGTTTTCACCGATAACACGTGGCACAATCCCATGATGTCGCGGTCATTAAAATCCTCGCATGTTTGATTACAAGGAATTGTTAGCCATTGGATCCATCCCGTCTTTAGCAAACGGTCAGAGTATTCAAAACTCTTTGGACTTATAAAAATACAAGCACGAGCACAAATATTTAAAACAAAAACCGGTACTAGGAAATTTCATGCGGATGACTTAAGGAAAAATATTATTTCACAACCCGGTTGATCATCACTTAATACTTTAGGAAATGAAATGGCCTCATGAATGAAAGTGGAACCCTCAACCTTAAGTGAGAAAAGGTAACGACATGATATAAAAAGGGGGCCACAGACTTACTTTCAAACCAAGATTTAATCATAAAAGACACAACCCTTAAAACCCTAAACCCTGATAACTTGACCCAAGGCAAAAAAATAAAACCAAGATGACCAAATTTTGCAAGAAATAGTTTTAGGTCCTATCACTTTATTCATGCTAAAACTAAAAAATAAACCAATCAAACTATGACTGCAATGTATGTATCATGATAAAAAAAAAAATTACAAAGATGACTTACAATTAGGTCTGCAATGAAGGCCCTCACTTATGAAGTCCAATGGCCAGCTCGGTGTTGCTCTTGTTGGGTGTCCTAGCTCATATCTAAATGCCACCACTATAGTTTCTTAATAAATCTTACCAAACTATCCATAAAGACATTATTACACCACCAAACCTTTTATGGAACACAACTTCCCCCATTCACATGGCATAGCTATTGTTCGGGAGAGGTTTAAAGTCAGAACTTCACATTTTGTTATAGGTTACACAATCCAACATAGATTCCAATTCTTATTGACTTATTCAAAATAGTTTGTTTGACTTTTAATGGTAGTACTTTACCTATTAATTCCATGAAAGGAGTGGTTTGTCACCATTCTTTTGTTGAATGTGATGGAATATCTATTTAACACTTATTGAGTCTCTTATGAGTAAAGTAGTTTTTTTTTTTTAAGCTTTTCATCTTTGGTTTTAGATTTTGTATCTATGTGGTTAAAAATAACTATTAATTACATGAGAGGCATATTACAGTCAAGAATAAATTAAAGAACCTATATCAATAAAAACTTCATGCAATTAAATTAATGTTTATATATAAATTATTTTACTCATCTATTTATTTTAAATTATTTTTTATTTTTACATTGTAAATATTTTATCAATTAAAAGGCTATGTTATATTAAAAAAGCATAAGAATGATATAGATAAAGATATCTTCTAAAAAATTGTAATTTTCTTTAAAAAATTAAATAATAAATTGTCATTCAATGGATAAAGATATCCTTCCTAAAAATCAACGTAATTAAAGAAAGTTTCTAAATTCATATTATAAAATATTTATAACAAATTTATAGAATTATTTTAATAATGAGTAAATATTTATTTTATCTTTAAAAAATTTAAAATGGATATTTTTAAAAAATATAAAAAGATATATATCAATATTATAATTTATAATATTATATTATTTAAGTGGAATAGTGGGAAATTAAATTATTATATTATATTATAATTTTTTTCTTCTTCCTTTTTGAAACTTCAAAAAAAAGAATAGAAATCCTCATAATTATCATCAATTGAATTAAAGAATTCATCATTATCTCCTTATCACTTCGAGATGACAATTTTTAATTTTCCAATTCTTGATCTCATCCTCGTCTTTCATTTGATTTTTCTTTAAAAAATCTATAAATAAGATCATTATTCAACATTTTTGTACAACCAAATTCATGCAAATCTAGTCTACTAAAATCAATCATCGATAAAATCAAAGTTTTCGAGGTTTGTATCTCATCTTAGGATTTTATTTTGATTTCCATCTTCTGCTGTCAAATTGTTTATATTTCTTTTTTTTCTTTTTTTTTTAATACTTACAATTGGATTTGGGTCAAAATATGGAAGCACAATTCTATTTGTGTGAATGTTGTACTTGTATATATATTGAACTGAGGAGCAATGAATATCAAGTAATATGTTCATAGTCAAAAATAATTCTCAATTGAATTTTAAAAAACATACTATAAGTAAGTGCAAACTAGAATGTTGTTTTCTCTAAATTGAGCATATTTATTTCATTTTTTCTCTTCTTTCAAGAGATCATTCATTTCTTTCATCCATGAACAATCTCTTGAGGGGGCATCCTACCTCCATTCCTTAGTTTGTTGGGGCACGATCATTTTATCAATTTTCTTTGAAACAATGCTCAAAATCGCATTGTCTCAAAGAGGGGCAAAATGTAGACACTAAAAAATGGTCAACACATGTGTCTCCTATTTTTAACATATCATGCGCATAGTGCCTCTTAGGTTTAATTAATTAATTGAACCCCCTTTTACTAACGATTCTTCTAAGTCCTAAATAAATAAATTTAATAATTTATTTATTTATCCCTTTTGTCCATTAATTAAATAAATTCATTTTATTTAATTAACTAATTCATAAATATGAGCAATAAATTAATAAATCATTTTATTAATTTATCATATTTATCTTCCTCCAAAATAAAGATAATTAATAAATTTCATTTATTAATTCATCTTTATTTCCTACTTTTCTTAATTTTTTATTCTTCCATTTTATCCTCTTATGTGGAGATATTTAATAATTTTTAATTATTAAATCTTCTAATATATCCTCCCAATTTTCAAATTTGGAAACTAATATCTTTCCTTGATTTTCAAAAATCAATCTTTTTGGCAATATCTCATTAATCTTAATTTTTAAATTAAAAAATGAGGTGTGCATCTTCAAAACTCTACTTTTTGTGATATGATATTTTATTTATTTTTAATTCTTCTATTTATCTTTTCGAATGAAGATATTTAATAATTTTTAATTATTAAAACCTTCTTGATATTTTCAACTTGCTAATTTGGTATTTATGAGAACATAATTAAAGATTTTATTATTTATTCTCATAATATCTTCCAATTTGCTTTCTTCTATTTTCGTCCTTTCCTGAATGGCAGCTCTGTTGTGCACTCTATCTTGTCTGTTGATTATTTTCAGTCTTGAATTAATCTTGTCCATACAGTCAATCCCCAATTTTTCTATAAATTGGACTCTTTTATTCATCATTTTCAACCACGCTTCTAGTATCCTCGCGCTATCAAAATCAATCTTGCTTCATGCTTTTGCACTTGTAGGTGAGATCAACACAAATCCGCTATTTGGAGGAGAAAGGAGAATAATGGAGGTCAAGGAAGGAGTTTTCTTCATATGGTTTGCATGTTTATGTTGAAGTCTTGCTTTTCCTTCTTCTATTGCATGTATTGGGATTTCTTTCATAGCCTGTTAGTTTTTGTGGCTAGCTAATATAGGTTATGAATCTTATGCTCAAATTTCCTAGTTACAACAGCATTAAGTTTGCCTTCAAGTAGAGAAAAGGGCACAATAGTAGATCAATTTTGCACTTTTCTAAGGTTCAAAGATGCCTATCAATTGCACAAAATTTCTTCTCATCTTATCAATATAGTTTTGCCAAATAGAAATGCTAGGGAAGGTCCCCCTTTGTCATTTGAGAATGGAGTATGTGTGGTTGTATCAGTCCATCAACTTGAAGTCTAGTTACAAAGATGATGTGAAGAATTAATACAATAGAGTTTATCAATAAGATATATGCTTTTCTTTCATCCCAAAATTCAATAACATGAGAGGTAGATATAAGTAATTTTAATCCATTTTGTTGTTTGAATGTTTTTGAATCTCTAATTCAATGAAAAATTAGGTTGCCTATAACATAATATGTGTATTAAGGTAATGTGAAACTTATTCAATCAATACTCAATTTAATTATCACTTTTTCGAATAAAAAATTAAGCCTAGATTTTTTACAATTTAATATATATGAAGGTAGCAAAAGAATATGAAAGGGAACTAACAATGCAATTGAAGACAATATAATTGAAGATATAGAATTTTAAAAGGCATTTGAGAATCCAAAATGATAATATTATAATTTGGCATCGACATTGTGTGTTTGAGTTGATTTTTGTAAACTTTACTATTGGAGGGGACTGGTGGGAATGGGCTTGGGATAGACTAGCCTAGTCTATGCTCTTTGATCCTCTCCTTGGATTACCAGGTGTTCCAACCACACCCTAGGGTCTCTAGGTCTTCCCTTGCTTGTGGGATCCCCTGACATTACCCAATCCACCCACCAACAACATGTGATTCTTCTCCTAAGCTCTCACCTACTCACAAGCTTCAAAAACCCTTACATAGGCTAATAAGGGTTTAACTCTTCCTACACCTTCTCAGGTCCTAGCAAGGATAGGATAGGTCTTTGACATGTTTCTCCAACCACTCATGTGCCCCCAAGAGGTTTTAACATTCCTTCTTGTTACCGATTTCACAATTTTGCTTTTTTCCTACAAAATAGGGCTACAAGGAATGAGCCCTATTAGGCCTCCATTCCGGACTTTTAGGGCTTCCTCTTGCAAACAATGCCAAAACTTGTAAAACTTCCCAAAGGGACTGCTATTCATTTATCAAAGGCTCAAGGATTTTCCCAATTTTGGGCCCCCAAATGTCCGTACACTACCCTAGGTGAAATTAAGGGTTTTTAAGGGTTTTTTAGGCCTGCCAAGGTCACATAGTTGGTTTGCTGTCTTCACCACCTTATCTAGATTGGTGGAAGCTCCTCCTTCTCACCAATGATTCTCCACACACCCCTCTACAACTCCTCCAAAGGGTGCTTCCTTCCTTGTCCTTCCTTGCTCTCACGGACCTCTGCAACCTTGACCCTTCCTAGCTGAGCATAGACCAGTCTCGCCTAGGAGTGGGTTTTTGAAAGATTTTCCTGCATTCTCCAGGGCCCTGCTTCCTCTGAGATACTATACAGGGTCTGTACTCCTATACCCCATGGTTTCATGGTGTTTCCACAATGGGGATAGGAGTTGTATACGATGAAAATGGATAACAACAATGTTGAAAGGCTAAATGAATTCAACCACAAAACCCTAACCTAACAACAACAAAGATCCACCATAACATATGAAGATTACCTAAGACAATGCAAATCAAATGAAATCACAAAGATCATACCATCACATGTCCAATAGGGTCTGGATCTCCATTCTTCCTATCTCCATTGATCTTGCTTGATATATTTGCTCTCAGATTTTATGTGCACAAGAGCTCAACAAAGAACAGAAATGTGGTTGACAGTAGGCTTGATTGTATATGAAAGTGCAAAGCGTAGTGTAGTCAAGTGCATAATTGAGTTAGCCAGGATGCATATTCAAGGAGGGTTTGATAATGAAGGAAGCGTCTCCTTATATAGAAGACACTATATGAAATGGAGGGATAAGATTGAGAGGTGTAAAAGAGGTCGGCTATGATTAGAGGGTAGGTAGAGGAAATAATAAAATAATGAGAGGGTAGGTAGTGTATGAATTAAGAAATGAATGACATGTGTCATGGGTAGAAAAGGCTAATGAATTAATTAAATAAATAAAGATGTATTTAATTAATAGAAGAAGTGGGATAATTAAATCAATAAAATATTTATTTAATTTAGGAAAAGGATAATTTAAATAAATAAATGTATTTATTTAAATGAGAAATAAGGCTAGAAGAGGATAAATGAATTAATTAAATAAATAAAGATTTATTTAATTAATAGAAGAAGTGGGATAATTAAATCAATAAAATATTTATTTAATTTAGGAAAAGGATAATTTAAATAAATAAATGTATTTATTTAAATGAGAAATAAGGCTAGAAGAGGATAAATGAATTAATTAAATAAATAAAGATTTATTTAATTAATAGAAGAATTAGGCTTAAATAATTAAATAAATAAAATATTTATTTAATTAGACATGACAATTTTAGGTGTCTACATTTTGCCCCTCTTTGAGACAATGCGGCTTGTCGCGTTGTTTCAAAGAAGATAATATGAACCGATACAAAGTTTCCCCAAGATGGGAATGATATGCCCCCTCAAGAGATTGGATGAAAATGTTTGGAAAGATCGCAGACAATATCTCGATAAGAAAGAATGGCTAGAATGGACTGACTGGATAGGATAGAGTGACAGAGTCACGAGATAATGAAGACTGACTCGGGAAACGAAGGCTAGGTCTAGGGCAGTCTATAAAATAGACCACGAGGAGAATACATCCTCATTGTCATCCACATATCCAAGAGATCAAAGTGCAAAGCGAGAATAGAGCAGCAGTAGTCAGCAGCGATGGCATTGGTGCATAGATTCGATCGCGTTCGTCGATTTCAGAGGCCAGCAGATGCAGGAGAGCTGATGAGTACCACAAAACCTCCTTTGTATGTTGTTGCAATAAATGTTGTCATTAATGCTTCTTAGGTAGTGCAATAAATGAGCTTTAGGATAATGTCAAAAAATGTCAAAAACGCGTAGGCACGTCTGTGTTGGTGCCAGGCGCGTCTAGGTTGGCTAGGCGCGTCTATGTTTGTCCCAGGCGCGTCTATGAATTCAGCAGCGTCTATGTCAAATGCGAACGTGTCTGTGTTGTGCAGACATGTTTGTGCAATGTAGGTACGTCTGTGTAGGACAGGCACGTCTGTGCAGAGCATAGGCACGTCTATGTATTTCAGGCACGTCTGTGCAAAGCAGAGGCATTTGTGCAGTCTGTAAGCATGTTTATGTCATGAAGGAATGTTTGTGTCTTCAAGGTCAAATCGATAGTTTTGTGATGAACATACGCTATCTATTGGATAAGCTGCTGAGAGGATACACTCAAGCAGGTCCTCTAGGGAAGACTAGGATAGCAGATAGGGCTAGGATTGACAATTCTATGATAGAACATACATTGCCAATTATGAAACTACTCAAGAGGATTCACTCAAGCAGGGGCCCTAGGATAGGATAGATCAAGGCACTTTGTGATGAATAGTGAGTACCAAGACATAGTACTTTGTGATGAACAGGGAGTACCAATAGAAGTAGCACTTTGTGATGAATAGGGAGTGCAAATATGAGCAGCACTTTGTGATGAATAGGGAGGGCAAAATTCGTAGTACTTTGTGATGAACAGGGAGTACCACTAGGATAGATAGCAACACTTTGTGATGAACAGTGAGTGTCACTAGGATAGATAGCAACACTTTGTGATGAACAGTGAGTGTCACTAGGATAGAAGCAACACTTTGTGATGGATAGTGAGTGTCACTTTGACTGACATGATTGCTTTGCTTGACTGCAGGAGTGTTTACCTATGCTGGAGTCACGAGAGAGATTCCTGTCAATGCAGAGATTACGACCAGAGATGACATTCAAGGACCGAGCTTCTATTGAGGCTATGGGTCTGAGATATATCTTGTATGTGCCTGAGTTTTGGGCAAACATGGGGTTGCTGACTACGCTTGCTGAGAGGTGGCACTCATAAACATGTACATTTCATTTGTCGATGGGTGAGATGACAGTCACCTTAGAAGATGTATACAGGATTCTGTAGATACCGATCGATGGGGAGCTGATACCCTATGATCGAGATGGAGACAAGGAGGCACTGAGGCGAGTGTTTCAGGATCCTAGACTAGAGATGAGAGCTGGACACGTGGCATGGGATACCATGATAGCGACAGGATTGGCACTACCAACAGTGCTAGGAGGAGTGATCAGTGGGTTCCTATGTCCAGACAGGGTGACACGAGGGTTGGCTATGGGCTGGGGGAGCACCTTGGAGACACTGGTTACATAGCACACCAGATATGCCTGGGGACCATGTGTGTTGGCACACTTGTACTATGAGCTGCATCCGTTTGTGTATCATGGATCCGTAGGAATGGGCTACAGAGTTACATTGCTGCAGGTATGGGCATATGAGCATCTGCCAGTTACCCGACCGATACATTTCAGGGGTAGGGGTCATGGACGCAGCTTTGTTCATTTGTATGATATGATTACATCACAGCCACGGATTGGCAAGTTGGAGCATTGGCGTCGAGTCCTGGATGAGATTGACATTGTGATATGGAGGTCGTACCGTGAGTGCGCACAGTGGGAGGATGATGTAGTGGATCTACCTTATACCTTCCAGAGCAAATATCTGATTGGGTGGACGCCCTATGTATTGGAGAGATAGCTAGTGGACAGGGTATGCAGGTAGTTTGGCAGGATTCAGTGGAGCCACGGGGTTTCGGGATGTATGCTCAGATAGTCAGGGATCAAGCACACTTTGGGCCATTGTTGTCATATGATCAGGTCGTGATGCAGCTGGTAGAGATGGTGTCGATGCCATGGGATATGTGGCCAGAGATTGAGGATGTAGGCATGGATGTAGAGTATACGGCGTATTGGGCTGAGCATCCCTTTCCACGACTGATAGACCCAGGGGAGCCTCTAGATGGAGATGGTGGTGGGGATGGGGATGATGATGGAGATGGTGGGGGGAGAGGCCAACGAAGGAGATGGGGTGTTGTTGGAGAGAGGAGGGTGGCTCTGCAGAGACAGGGTGGGGAGGAGAGATAGGCTCAAATGGTGAGGGGTCACGGTGGACTACCACTACAGGTGCCAGCAGCACAGGGTCCTAGATAGGTGTAGGGATAGGGGCAGAGGTAGGTACAGGAAGAGGTATAGGTATCAGTATAGGGGAGCCACAGGCAGAGCCACAAGCAAAGGCACAGGGGGCCGAGGAGGAGGAGGATGAGCTGCTTAAGCTGAGGGAGATCTGCCAGGGATAGGCAGATGCGATTCAGGACCTGGAGAGGGAGACAGCTAGGCTCAGGAGGTGATTGAGGGAGATAGAGCATGACCAGGATCAGGCCATCTAGTGGTATATTGAGGCTGAGACAGCACTGAGCGCTGGGAGGCAAGCGATAGAGGACACATGGGTTGGATATGCCTATGTTCTGCGGGCAGGGGAGGAGATAGGTTACTAGCGAGACCTATATTATGGGGCAGTACCACCAGAGCAGCGGGCGAGGAGCTTCCACAGACCATCGCGGATAGCGACGGCTATGGGAGGGAGCCAGAGGAGACAGACATCCAGCGGTGGGGTTATGGGTCCTCCACCACCACCAGATAGAGGGGGCAGAAGAGATGATCTTGGGGCAGGTCCTTCTAGGGCTCAGACTCCGTCGAGGCCAGGTGGCTCCAATGGAGGGAGTTCATCATAGCCATAGAGGGCTCCCTATGTATCAGTTTTGTACTATTTTGTATGATGATGTAGACACCTTTGAGTGATTGTAGCCATATGATTTTGACATCATTGTATCATGACACTTATGATTATATATATATGAGATGATTCATCTTTGCGGCAGCTAAATGCATGTGTACCTATGTGATGAGATGTTTCATGATTTATGTTTCTGTGTGATGAGATGTTTCATGATATGGATGTAAATATGTACATGATGCAATGCAATATTTTTGTTCTTTTATGTTTTTAATATGTTATGCCAAAGCAAATTTGAATGTATGAAATGCAAACGAATATGATGAGAATGTAGAATGTGCTGACATGTGTTATGTGCAGGATGTGATGCAATTGTGATATCTATATGTATGTATGAAATGCTTAATATGTGGTAATGCAAGTGCAAACTACATGAAATGCAAATATTTTTGGCATGTCATTATACTCAGTCATGTGATAGCGAGCTACATAGACTCAAGAAGGACAATGGAGGTCAATCAAGAAAGGGGGATGGAAGATAGAAGATATGAAAGTGAAAAGAGCTTCTTGTGCATTATCATCATTGAGCTTTATTATAGCAAGTAGGTTATGACAATCAAGGCATATCTTCGACCCAGAAAGTCATTGTACCCATTTGCATGGAGATAAGATAGTCGCAAACAAGGAATGCCCCAGTTCATACTAGACTCTTAGTGTCCTCATATCCTTGGACAAGTCATAGCATTACTAAGAGACAATCCACAGATAGCAAAGAAAAATAGGTGACGATACCCCATCCTCGCCTTTCTAGTCAAAGACATCCTGGAGATAGAATCTCTAGTCAGAGACATCCTGGAAAAGCTAAAAGACATGTCACCAGAAAGGTAAAATCAAAAGAAAACCAAGACTCGACACCAACATCCACTATAGTCCTCAAGTTTAGTGTCTCTTGTCACTTGTATAAGTCTTATTTTATTGTGGTCACAATGTCTACTTTCACAAAAAGGATATATAGCACTGAACCATATGTTGTCTGAGTTTGTTGAAAGATATGATTTGTTGAAAGTCCATTGTTGTTGTTGTGTCTCATCTAAAACTGACTAAATCCATGCAACTGATACTTTATTGCGGAGAAAACGGAACTTTATTGTGGATCTATGATGCAAATGGTGCTTTATTGTAGATTGCACACAGATAGATTGAAGAAAAGTGGAAGAAATTGTACTCCTCGAAACATGTGATTTTCTCAGTTCCACACCCATTACTAGACGTAGGATTTGCCTTAGCCACGGATAGGAGCTAATTTATTATGGATGGAAAGGGATGAAAAGGAATGTTTATTATGAATGGCGAACCAATCTTGGGTAGATCAATAACAAGCCATGATGGGAATGGATAAGTTTATTATGAATGGATAGGCTGTGAGTGTGTGCAAAGTGAAGGATGAAATGGAATCCTGAAGGAGGGAGGAGCAATGTCTCTACACATGGCATCGGTGACCCAGTTTTCACCATGGTACTTGCCCAGGGCGCCACCAAAGTGGTTTTCACCATTGGACGAAATGTTTTTCTTTACTTTTTTTATTTTTTGTGATTTTTTTGTGTCACAAGGCCCCTGTTTGCCAAGTTTTCACCAAGTAACGATTTTTTTATTTTATGATTTTTTTGTATTTTGAAATTTTTGAATTTTTTTTTTTTGAATTGGGATACTTTGAAGAGCTATGTGTAAAACCTATGAAGGTGCATGTTGTTGATAGGATCCTCCAAGGGTTCACCCTCTGTGGTTGAGAGTTGATATGCACCAGATCCATATGCTATTGTGATGATGTAAGGACCAAGCCAATTTGGTTCAAACTTGCCCTTCTTCTCTCTGTCTTGCTGATTTTTAAGATTTTCTTTGAGAACTAAGTCACCCACCTCAAATGGGTGAAGCTTGACCTTATGATTGTAGTTGCATTGTTCCTTGACTGAATGTTGTGTAGCTTGAGTTTTTGTCTTCCTTGATAAAGGAACTGAGATATAATTACTAGTGTGTGGACTACACATGCCCGTATGTGTGTCACCTAAAGAAGTTTGGGCATCCCTAACAACAAAGTCCCTAGAGGAAGCTCCATTAAAGGTCCATGATGTATCATCAAAAGGGAAAGGATGTGTGGAACACATAGATGAGTGATGAAGGCTTATGATTGTGAAAATAAGTGAAAGTAGGATAGCATGATGGAAACTTAGGATCAACAAGTATGATTTTTGGCTTGAAATTTTAGAACTTTTGCCCCCAGTTATTTTAATATCAGGGGAGATCATCTCTTGCTCTTTTATCTTCATAGGATTTTTATCCTTGACTTTGATTTTTGCAGAGTCTAATAGCTTTTGATTTTTATTTGGACTAAAGGACTTTTCTTTAGTTTTGACTTTTAGATTTTTCTTTTCAAATCTTGTTTTTTGATCCCCAATGAGTAAGGGCTTTTGTAATTCTTGTTGATCCAAGTCTAGGAGTGGAGTGGAAATGGAATGAGTGGATAATATGGTAAAGCTATGTGATTTATCAAGAGAGTTGGCGATACACTCAAAAGATTCTTCATTGGAACCACTCTTAGGACTATTAATATCAAGGGTTGCTTGCACCACTAGAGGAGATTTGCATTTAGACTTAGTAGCCACAACACTAGGTGGTTCACACCTAATTCCTTGGCATTGCAAATTTTTTATAGACTGTTCTTGTCAACAAAATGTGTTAGGAGATAGTGGGAGTTGATCAACATGAAAGATATACTCACCACATCCCATGTCTTTAAACTTGAACTTTTCTTTGATCTCTGCTTGTTTTGATGTAGATGCTTTCAAGGATTCTAGATTGACAACTTCTTGATTGACTGGGATTGTTATTTCTGATCTAGGTCACAGATTGTTGCAATATATGAATGGATTTGGGTCAACTTTGATGGTCACTTCAACTCCATTGTGTGGAAACTTGATACATCAATGATATGTAGATGGTACTGCACTCACCTCATGAATCCATGGAGGTCCTAGCAATATGTTGTATGTGAGATCAAGGTCTAGGACTTGACAAAACACATCTTTTGTAACTGGCCCAACCCTGAGAGGTAAGGTGACTGTGCCTTTGGATGAGCACTCTTCATCATCATATGCCTTGATGGTAATTTTGTTTGTAGCATTCACAACTTTATCAGAATATCCCAATTGTTTAATAGTGCTCAATGTACAAATGTTTAGACCTGCTCCTCCATCTATCAGGACTCGTTTTATTCGATGTTTATGTAGAAAGACTTCAATGTGTAAAGGTGCATTATGCGGTTGACTTATGGAGGCGTCATCAGCTTCTATGAATGTAAGGGAGTGTGGAATGGAAAGGTATCCCACCATGGCTTGAAACTGGTCCACGTTCAAATCAGTAGGGACAGAAGTGTCTATCAAGATTTTGTCAAGAATAGATTTATGTGCGGGGGATATGCGTAAAAGCTCAAGGATGGAAATAAGTGCGGGTGTCTTCCCCAACTATTCTACAAGGTCATACTCAGGTTTGATAGATGAGGAAGTGGTGTTTTTGGCTGGAGCACCTTTCAAAGTGAATTTACCTTGACAGGTTGTAACATTACATTTAGAGGTAGGTTCGGAAGAAGATCCAATGCCTTTTAGGACAATTTTGGGTCTTTGGGTAGAATTCTCAGGTGTTTTGTCCTTAATGATAATGGTAGAGACATAATTGTCCATCGAGATGTGATTGATAGTTGAATCATAGTTATAAGATGCTCTGGTGTAGTTGGTTTGGTCATTTGTGGCTTTAGCTTTTCCCTTGTCATGCTTTGGGAATGGTTCCTTAAACATCTCATGTTCTTGATTGGAGGAATGTCCTTCAATCTCAATGTCACCTCTATCAATGAGATCTTGTATGATGTTCTTCAGTTGATGACAATTTTCTGTCTTATGACCCTTTCTCTTATGAAATTCACAATATTCATCATCATTCCACCAATTTGGTTTAACCTTTGGCTCATATGGAGGAAAATTTGGAATTGTGATTACTTTGTTTGCCACTAGCTTCTTGAAAACTGACTCAAGTGGTTCTCCCAATGGGGTGTACTTCCTTCATGATCTGGAAGTTGTTTGAGTATTCACTTGATTTTTTGTAGAGCTTGATCCTAAAAAAACTATTTTTGGTCATATCGTATTGGCATCAACAACACCATCATTGACTGTGTTATTGTTTTTGTTCCAAAATCTTGGCTTGTCCTTTCCTTTAAAGTCATCTTTGTTTTCCTTGAATATCTTAATGACTCCTTGTTCAATCAGGACCTTTTCTATTGCTAAGCCTTTTTCAATGGCGTCCTTGAAGGTGGACAAACAAGCTTTCCTTAGATCATAGCCAATGTCTTTGTTAACATTCTGGGTGAACATTTCTACCATTTATTTTTGTGGAATTTCACAAGAGCATCTGCTAGCTAAATTCCTCCATCTTTGTAAAAATGATGAAAAAGACTCTCCATCCCTTTGCTTGGTGTTGCACAAAGTAGTGACTGATATGTCTGTCTCTATGTTGTAGGAGAAATGTTGGATAAATGCCTCAGCTAAGTCACCCCATGACTTATTTCCCGGTGGAAGTTGGGAGAACCATTCCATAGCTTGATCTCCTAAGCTTTGTGGAAATAATCTCATCAAATATGTCTCTTCTGCTGCTACCTCAATGCAAGCTATGAAAAACTATCTTATATGTGCCTTAGGATCCCCTTTTCCTCTATACTTATCAAACTTAGGCATCACAAAATGTGTAGGAAAAGGAGGATTTGGAATGCTCTTGTCAAATGGATAAGGACATATGTCTCTCATTGTGTAAGTTGGCTTCAGTGTGTTTATGTCCTCCATTTTCTTTTGTAAATCCTTGATTTGTTGTTCCAAATTGTTCTTAGGTGGAGATTGACTTCTTGGACCATATCCCATGCTTGAGGTACCAATTGGAGGAGGAGCATGTTGCATATATGGATGATATTGATCATACACATGTTCATATGGAGGAGGTCTATAATGATGATGTGTATGTGGACCACTTGGTATAAAGTCATGTTGAGGAATGGAATATCTGCTTTGTCCATGTATACCATACTCTACAGGCATGTCATGAGTCTGTTCTAGTGTGTTTCCCCCAAATTTGATGCGAGGTTTCCTTGTGTCCAAATTTTGAGCATGCCTTTGAATATCCAATTACTTTGGTGGTTGATCTTTAGCATTGGTATGTGATTGAGCATATTTTTCTGCATAAGACCTCCATAATGGTCTGCGAAGGTGAGTATCATATGCTTGACCATGTGTATGTGGGACCTCTGGTTTTTGAAACAAAGATGATGGTGATTCAGGCACCATATGTGGTCCTCTATTGCCTCCACTATTAGGCCTCCTTTGATCCATGTTGGAGTGAATTTTTTGCAAAGGTCAATTTTCTATTATTTGAGACATGTCAAAATCATGAGGGATCTTGGTTCCACTTTGTGCCATCACTTGTAGAAAGTATTGTCTATCTCTCCTCATTATTTCCTCAACCAATCGATTGAAATGGGGATTCATAATGGTGTCTTCCACTTCTGCTGAATGTAGGGAGAAGTTGTCCATATTGTCATTGTGTGTATCATTGTTGTTTGTAGTGTCCATGTGCTCAACATTTGGAATGTTTCTATAAGCATCCATGTCAGGTAATGTAGTATGATCAGAATTGAAAAAGATATCATTGTCGTACTCATAAGAACTCATGTTTGCAGACTCTTGAGCCTCTTTAGTTACTCTCCTAGATTTTGGGAATGGGTTTCAACCATGAACTAGGTATTTACCAAGATGTGTGAGACTAGATGAAAAATGGAAAAGAGTATGGAAGACCAAGAGTTGGATGGAATGTAAATGAATCTGAGGTGTACTTGCAATGTCCAAAGTGTAAGACCAAGTATGTATGTAGTAGAGTAGGTGTGACTTCCAAAGAGATCATAGTTTCTCTTGATGAGGTAAGTTGACCTTGACTCTAAGTAAGAACAAATGAGACCCAAAGGTGATAGAACTTGATGAGGGACCACTTAGCAAAAATGTTGTTGTATGTAGTGTGTTGACAAAGTATGATGAGGACAAGCAAGTGACCTTTTGAATCAAGCTTAGAAAAATGTGAATGTAATGCAAGGTGTAAAGCAATGATGGACTTTGTGAGACCCAAAGATAGGTTGAATGCTAGATGAAAACCTGAAGAGAGATAACCTAGGAAGCTCAATAAGTCTGAAACTAACTGTTCTTGTTTGCTGAATTATGAAAGTTTTCAATCTTGAACATAGACGTGCCTGTATACTTCATAGATGCGCTTAAAGGACACAGACGCTATTCTATCATACACAGACATGCTTAAATGACATAGACGTGGTTCTGTCAGACACAGACACATTTATGAGATGTTGTAAATGCAATGTTGCTCAAAAGACACAGACACGTTTCTGCCCTTCACAGACACGATTTTATGACACAGACGCTATTCTGTTAGACACAGACATGTTTCTGCAAACTTTGTGCAATTTTTTCCAATTTGTGAAGTTGTTTTGTTGTGACCAAATCTGAATGTTTGACTCTTTTCCATGACAAGAGGACACAATGTTGATGAGGACTCAATGTTTGCAAGTGTTTAAACTCAAAATGACTCAAAGAAAAGTGTGTTGTTTGATGTAAAATTGTTTTTCATACACTTGAAGACACAAAAGACACAATGTTTTGATGTTTGGTCTTGAATGTTTGAATGTTCAAAATAAGTCAAGCACATTTCTTATGGCTGGCCAAGACAATAGTTGTTGATCCCACATGGAGTTTCCCCCGAGGCTACGCTATTCAGAGCGGATACTTAGATGCTTGACCCCACTGGCTACACCCTCAGCACTCACTTCTCAGGACAGCCAAGCATCAGTCCCCATGAAAACTCCTTGTGGCAAACTTTGTATCTCTACTAAGAACCATATGTGTGTGGGCCGCTACCAGAGGTCCGACCTCCTGCCTCAACAACTAGAAGGATTTTGGCTTCTAAAACAAAAAGGTGCTAGTAAGGGCATTTGCTCGTGTGGCCATACATGCGCACTTTCAGCTCTGTAAATACAGAAGGCTCCCAGCTGGTAGGGGTTACGCCCTACAAATGATCAAATAAATTTGATCAAATGGGTTTATGGGGAGACAGTGTCGGTATGAACTAATCAGCACATGTTATTCATATTTTTCACCATGAATACAGTTATTTATAGTGGTTTGGAAGAAGATGGCTTTTCTTTTGCTACCACTTGGGTCATTCTCTCCTCACTAGTAGTCCTAATGACCACACGGGGAGACAGACCCTCTAAAGATTAAAACAAAAGAGCCTATTGCTCAAGACATAAAAGACAATGATTCAGTTTTAGTACACCAATTGAAGTGTTTGCTAGTCTATGAAAACAAAGCACACAATAAAAATCAAAAACCCTTGCCAAGGACCTACAACAAAGATTTATTAGTAGTTTGGATTGTTTGAAATAATCACCCCTTCCTGCAAGCACACAAGTTAGGTAAATTTTAAACCCAAAAGACTTTGTGAAAATAGGGGCCTTCAACAAAACGATTTTTCTTTCAAGACAAGCTGCACCAATTCTGTTAGCTAGATCTGAAAATGTTAGCTCGAAATAAACCAAATTTGAAAATCCGAATGACTAAAAACTGAATCAATGAAACCAAAAATGAAACAAGTGCACACAGACGCGGTTATCAAAAACACAGACGTGGCTTCTGGACGCAGACGGGCTTAGATGAGACACAGACATGGCTCCAGAATGCAGATGCGGCTTCTGGACATAGACGCGCCTAAAAACCCCACAGACGTGCCTAGGGAACACAGACACGACTTGCGGAATCTGTAAAAAAATAAAATATTGCCGAGGATCTAGACGCGATCTTAGATGTCTCAGATGCGGCAGAAAACCAAAAACACGATCCGAAAGTACGCAGACGCGAAAATATCAAAATGTTGTCGAAAAATGTCAGATCTGCAACTTCAAAACACAAAATCTGCAACAAGGATGTTAAATGCAAAATGTCAGACAGTGTAGTCGAGTGCATAATTGAGTTAGCCAGGATGCACATTCAGGGAGGGTTTGATAATGAAGGAAGCATCTCCTTATATAGAAAACACTATATGAAATGGAGGGATAAGATTGAGAGGTGTAAAAGAGGTTGGCTATGATTAGAGGGTAGGTAAAGGATATAATAAAATAATGAGAGGGTAGGTAGTGTATGAATTAAGAGATGAATGACATGTGTCATGGGTAGAAAAGTCTAATGAATTAATTAAATAAACAAAGATTTATTTAATTAATAGAAGAAGTGGGATAATTAAATCAATAAAATATTTATTTAATTTAGGAAAAGGATAATTTAAATAAATAAATGTATTTATTTAAATGAGAAATAAGGCTAGAAGAGGATAAATGAATTAATTAAATAAATAAAGATTTATTTAATTAATAGAAGAATTAGGCTTAAATAATTAAATAAATCAAATATTTATTTAATTAGACATGACAATTTTAGGTGTCTACAGGAGTTACCAACCCATTTTCACAAAGCAGTCCAAAATTGGACAGTGAAGAGGTAACAACAAAATATTTACAAAGCACACAACACCTACAAAACAAAACCTAATCTAAATTCTCAAAATGAAAGTATAAACACTATACAAGACTCTCAATACAGTTTAGTTTCTAGAGCAATCCATTATCAATCCTTTAATGCTTCATTTGTGCCGACTGGCAACAAAAACATAGTCACAATCAAGGTGTTTTTCCTTTGGTCATACAATCTAACATCTCACCCCTCATTTTAGGGTTTGCAACAATATATAATGTCTTTGCCTCGATTTGTGTGCCAAGGTTAGGGTTCCCAACACCAAGCTAAGGTTATGACCAATTTGGTGGAAAAGTTGTATGACAACTTTGAAAAGTTGTCATGCAACTTTTGCAATGTTTCTTTTCTTGGCTTTTAGGCCTTTATTAGGCTATCCTCTAGACACAACCATGCCAAAAGGACCCCAAACTCATCAATAGGCCCACATTGCCTCAACCGCAAGAGAAAACTCAACCTAGACTTGTCAACCTAGGACCTAAACAAAACCAATGAGCTCTTGGCTCTTATTACAATACATGGCTTCATGAAGAAGCAAAATCACAACAAAAACAAATGATGGGAGCCGTTAGAAGGGTGCTCCTGCACCACACTCCCCCTCTGTACAAAACTAAGGAACTAGGGGAGAGATGAGAGCTGGATCAATCCCAAGTTTCTTGAACCTACCCTCTTCAACCCAAGTAGCTTCAGACACAGGTTGACCTGCCCACTTCACCAAGTGTTCCATGTAGACCTGGTGTCTAGTAGACTTCTTCACCCCTGACTCCAAGATCTACTCTTCTATTGGCTACTTCACTTGAGGCAAGGCATTCACATCTAAGTCTTGCAGCACCTTGGCTTGATTCTCAGTCTGGCCTGCTATTTCACCTTTGTATAATATCAGATCAGCAACATTGAAGATTGGTGATATAGCCAAATCTGAAGGAAGATCCACCTTGTAGGTGTTCTCACCATATTTGGATAGAATTCTACAAGGTCCTACCCTCTTCATTTGCAATTTAGTAGGCTTGCCGCTTTGCATTCTAGCTTTACTTAAATGGACCATCACATAGTCACCCACTTTGAATTGAACCTCTCTCCTTTTCTCATCCACTTTAGCTTTCAGTTTTTTAGTAGACTCTAGGATGGCTCTCTTGACTTGTTCTTGTACTTCCTTGATGGTCTGAGTGAAGTCCTTTGCTTTCCCACTCTTCATCTCCATTGAACCAAGTTCTCTTAGTTCACACACCCCTCTAGGATGTCTGCCATAGACAACCTCAAAAGGACTCCTTCCAGTGGTCCTATTTACACTATCATTGTAGGCATACTCAACTTGTGGAATAACTAGATCCCAAGTCTGCCCATACTCCTTGGTTAGACACCTTAGCAAGTTGCCTAACACCCTATTAATTACTTTAGTTTGACCATCAGTTTGTGGATGGTAAGCTAAGCTGAATGACAGATTAGTTCCTAGTCTTCTCCATAAGGTTTTCCAAAAATGGCCCATGAACTTGCTATCCCTATCTGAAATAATACTTAATGGGAGTCCATGAATCCTTACAATCTCCTTAAAGAAGAGATGTGCAATATAACTAGCATCATGAGTAGTTCTACATGGAATGAAGTGGCTCATCTTAGAAAACCTATCTACCACCACATAGATGGTATCCATACCTGTCTTTGTCTTGGGGAGTCCTACCACAAATTCCATGCTCACACACTCCCAAGGCCTATTTGGGACCGGTAATGGCTGATAGAGGCCTGGATTGCTTGATCCTCCTTTTGCCCTTTGGCACACACCACATTGCTCCACATACCTTCTCACATCCCTTGGCAACCTAGGCCAATAGTAGTATCTCTGTACGAGATCCAAAGTTTTATTGATTACAAAGTGTCCACTTAGGCTTCCATTGTGTTTCTCTTGTATGAGATTTTCTCTCATGGATCCTCTAGGCACACATAACTGATTGCCTTTGAACAAGAGACCATTTTGAAGAGTGTAATCTGCATACTCACCATGAAAATGATTCTCAAACTCCTTGCAGACCTTGTAGGCTAATGAGAAGTCTTCATCTTCTTCATAGAGATCCTTGAAACCTTCTATCCCTATGCTCTGCAATTATAATTCTTGGATAGTCAATAACTTCTGGCTTAAAGCATCTGCCACCTTCTTGAGCTGCCCCTTTTTATGCTTGATGGTAAAGGTAAAGGATTGGAGATACTCCATCCACTTCAAATGTTTGTTGCTAAGCTTCTCTTGAGTGTTAATGTAACTCAAAGCCTGGTTATCTGTGAATACCAAAAATTCTTTTGGGAGTAGGTAATGCCTCCACTTCTTGAGAGACTGAACTAGTGCATACAACTCTAGATCATATGTTGAATACATCTTCTTTGCCTCATTAAGCTTCTCATTGAAAAATGTCATAGGCCTTCCCTCTTGACTCAATACACCCCCTACTGCAATTTCACTTGCATCACACTCCAATGTGAATAGCTTGTCAAAAGTACGTAAGAGTAGGATGGGTTTTGTGGCTACTTCTTGCTTCAATAATTGGAATGCTTCATCAGCTTGTTCAGTCCATTTGAACTTATTTTTAAGGCTTCATTTTATAGTGTCAAGTAGTGGTGCACATATGCCACTGAAGTTCCTCGCAAACTTTCTATAGAATTGGGCTAAACCATGGAAACTCCTAACTTCAGTCCCTGTTTTAGGGGCAGGCCAATTCAAGATTGCTTCCACTTTGCTTGGATTCATCTTCAAGGTTCCCTTAGACACCAAAAACCCCAAGTAGACTAACTCTTGCTTCAAGAAGTCACATTTCTCTAAGTTGATTGCCAACTTCTCCTCATGCAACCTCTCTAGGACTAACCTCAAATGTTCAAGGTGCTCCTCTTTGTTTCTGCTATAGATGAGTATGTCATCTAAGTACACCACCACAAATATGCCTATGAAGTCCTTCAAAAACTCATTCATCAACCTCATGAAGGTGCTTGGGGCATTGGTAACTCCAAATGGCATCACAAGCCATTCATACAACCCTTCTGTGGTCTTAAAAGCGGTCTTCCACTCATCACCCTCCTTAATCCTGATTTGATGATAACCACTTTTAAGGTCCAACTTAGTAAAATACATGGCACCCCCTAAACAGTCCATCAAATCCTCTATTCTAGGAATAGGGAATTGGTACCTTATGGTGATCCTATTTATTGCCCTTGAATCAGTGCAAAGTCTCCACTTGCCTCCCTTCTTTGTTGCTAGCACTACCGGGACTGCACATGGGCTGATGCTCTTCTTGATCAATCCTTGATCCAACAACTCCTGCACGTGCCTTGCCACCTCCTTATTTTGGTCAGGTGTGAGCTTATATGCTGCTTTATTGGGCAGGGATGCACTGGGGATAAAGTCTATTTGATGGCTTATAGACTTCTTGGTGAAAGTGTTGCAGGTGCTCCATCACTCACTATGTCTTTATATTCTTGCAACATTTGCTTTACCTCCTTAGGTACCTTTGTCTGCATCTTGCTTTCCTCCTCCTTTGGCTTCACAAAGATGGCACATCCCACTATCTCTTCTTCATGCAGCAGGTGTAAGAACTCTTTACCAGTGTTAAGTAAGACACTAGGTGTTCTTGAGGTTCCCTCATCATTCTCTGTCAGAGACTAAATCTTAAAGGTTTTGTTGTCCATCTTGAAGGAAATGGAGTTCTCCTCTCCATCATAGATCACCTTCCTATCAAATTTCTAGGGTCTACCTAGCAAAAGATGACAAGCATCCATGGGTAGCACATCACAAAGGATCTTGTCCTTGTACCCTCCAATAGAAAACTCCACCCAAGTCTTTTCATTGACAAGAACACTCTACTCTTGATTCACCCATGTCACCTTGTAAGGACTAGTGTGGGGTATCTTTGTGAGTTTCAACTTCTTGGCTGCCTCATCTGATATGATGTTATCAGGTGACCCTAAATCATCTATCACCTTGCAAGCCTTACCAAGTATTTTGCATCTCACCCTAAACAATGCTCTCATATGCTTAGGTTCATCCTTAACTAGCTGTCTTATCAAGACCCTATTGAACATCAGATTTTCTCCAATTTCTGATTCAATATGGTCCACCTCAGGTGTTTTGTTGCTTGATGTGTCTTCATTGGCATAAGCAACCCTCTTTCCACTGTTTGATGAGGTAGGCATGTCAGGGCATCTATAGGCCGGGTGTCCCAATTGACCACAATTATTGCATTTCATGGTTGCAAAGTAGGAATTACCCCTGCCGGTACCTCCACCCCTATTTGGACCCCCTTGTGCACCTCTTCCTCTAGAATGGCCTCCTCTGAGATTGGCTTCACTGTTATGCTCAGTCAACTTGGACTCTCCTTGATTCCTTTGCTCATTTGCCTTGCTTTGGTAACCACCTCGATGACTCATTTGATCTCTACCTCTGCCTCTACCCCTATTATTGGAGTCTCCCTTCCTTTTGTTCCTCTCTTCCACCTTAACAGCAAGCTGATGACATTTTTGGACAGTGGTAGGAGTCCATAGGCTTATCTCCTCTTGGATTTTCCACTTTAGGCCACTTAGATACCTAGCCACCTTGATAGATTCCTCTTCTTGGACTTTGGATCTAAGACAAAGCTTCTGAAACTCCTCTGTGTAAGAGGCCACATCAAGATCTTTCTACTTCAATCCATGTCTCTTCTTATGAAGTTGGACTTCATAATCCTCTGGCAAGTAGTTCTCCTTGATCTTACTCACCATGGCCTTCCAGTTTGCAATAGGTAGCTTCCCCATGCTAATTCTCTCCTCTTGCAAGTACTTCCACCATGTCAAGGCTACTCCCCTTAGTCTTGATTTGGCAACCTTAACCTTTTGGGCTTTTGTCACACCTTCACACTCAAAATGGTTCTCCATACCCTCAATCCATTCCATGACGGTGTCAATATCCATCCTTCCACTGAAAAGTGGCAATCCTTCAAAAGATTTTGTATTCAAAGCCTTAATGGCCTTTACAAAAGGTTCTTCATTAAGGGGTCTGGTTCAGGTATGATGTCATCTATATCAATAGCTTTCTTGCCTCTGTCATTGGTGTCTGCACCCTAGAGTTCTTGTGCTCTCTGATCAACCACTTCTTGCAACTTGTTCCTTATCTCACTCATAGCATCTTCAAGGAGTTTATTTTTCTCCTTTTGTTCTTATACCTCCCTAGCCAGCTCTACATTAGTGACCATTACATTCTCCCCTATTGATTCACCAGAATATAGAGACATGCATAGTCCACAAAATCTTTAACTTGGCTCTGATACCAATCTGGTGGGAATGGGCTTGGGATAGACTAGCCTAGTCTATGCTCTTTGATCCTCTCCTTGGATCACCAGGTGTATCAACCACACCCTAGGGTCTCTAGGTCTTCCCTTTCTTGTGGGATCCCCTAACCTTACCCAATCCACCCACCAACAACATGTGATTCTTCTCCTAAGCTCTCACCTACTCACAAGCTTCAAAAACCCTTACATAGGCTAATAAGGGTTTAACTCTTCCTACACCTTCTCAGGTCCTAGCAAGGATAGGATAGGTCTTTGACATGTTTCTCCAACCACTCATGTGCCCCCAAGAGGTTTTGACATTCCTTCTTGTTACCAATTTCAAAATTTTGCTTTTTTCCTACAAAATAGGGCTACAAGGAATGAGCCCTATTAGGCCTCCATTCCGGACTTTTAGGGCTTCCTCTTGCAAACAATGCCAAAACTTGTAAAACTTCCCAAAGGGACTGCTATTCATTTATCAAAGGCTCAAGGATTTTCCTAGTTTTGGGCCCCCAAGTGTCCGTACACTGCCCTAGGTGAAATTAAGGGTTTTTAAGGGTTTTTTAGGCCTGCCAGGGTCATAGAGTTGGTTTGTTGTCTTCACCACCTTGTCTGGATTGGTGGAAGCTCCTCCTTCTCACCAATGATGCTCCACACACCCCTCTACAACTCCTCCAAAGGGTACCTCCTTCCTTGTGCTTCCTTTCTCTCATGGACCTCTGCAACCTTGACCCTTCCTAGTCGGGCACAGACTAGTCTCACCTAGGAGTGGATTTTTGAAAGGTTTTCCTGCATTCTCTAGGGCCTTGTTTCCTCTGAGATACTATACAGTGTCTATACTCCTATACCCCATAGTTTCATGGTGTTTCCACAATGGAGATAGGAGTTACCAACCCATTTTCACAAAGCAATCCAAAACTGGACAGTGAAGAGGTAACAACAAAATATTTACAAAGCACACAACACCTGCAAAACAAAACCTAATCTAAATGCTCAAAATGAAAGTATAAACACTATACAATACTCTCAATATAGTTTAGTTTCCATAACAATCCATTATCAATCCTTTAATGCTCCATTTGTGCCGACTAGCAACAAAGACACAGTCACAGTCAAGGTGTTTTTCCTTTGGCCGTACAATCTGACATCTCACCCCTCATTTTAGCGTTTTCAACAATATATAATGTCTTTGCCTCAGTTTGTGTGCTAAGTTTAGGGTTCCCAATGCCAAGCTAAGGTTATGACCAATTTGGTGGAAAAGTTGCATGACAAGTTTGAAAAGTTGTCATGCAACTTTTTGCAACTTTTAAGCAACTTTTGCAATGTTGCTTTTCTTGGCTTTTAGGTCTTTATCAGGCTATCCTCTGGACACAACCATGCCAAAAGGACACCAAACTCATCAGTAGGCCCACATTCCCTCAACCCCAAGAGAAAACTCAACCTAGACTTGTGAACCTAGGACCTAAACTAGGACCTAAACAAAACCAATGAGCTCTTGGCTCTTATTACATTACATGGCTTCATGAAGAAGCAAAATCACAACAAAAACAAATGGTGGGAGCCCTTAGAAGGGTGCTCCTGCACCAGGGACAAATTCTTGTGTCTAAGAGGTTGATACTAGAGAATCTCAGTGAATATGGCTACACATTTTTTATGCATGTCTATCATCATGGTTGTTGTACTACATTATTCAAATAATAATATATTTATTTTATATGGATGTCCATACATTCGTACTGGAAATATTTCTTTACCAATGGATGGGGTGACGGATTGCCTTTTAGAGATTGCCATTGAGAACTTTTGTAAGTAAAATCTACTATTTTGAAAGATTTTCCATTTTATTGTTTAAGAGTATTACATTATTTGTGGGACTGATGTTATCCTACTTTATCTTTGTTTTGGTCCAAATAGGTACATAGATATATAGTCTTTGGTTCTAGGGTCATGTCAGAACTTTCATTTATGATTTGGGAATGTCAGGGGGTTTGATATCTTTAAAATAATGGCACAAGCATTTTATCTCACTTGAAATATCTCGTAGTCATATTTTGTAATCTTCGTTGGGACAACATAGCAAGTTTTGACTAAAAATTTATGGCAACATTTATTTTGTTTACATGAAATATTCTTGCAACGTTTATTTTCTTCTAAAATCTTCTCACATCAATTTGAGATTGTCACCATTTATATTTTAGATGAGGATCTAATGAAATATTTTAATTAAAACAAAATTATCGGTTCTATATTATCATTTCATTGAGTTTTAAGTAACATAAGAGATTAAGTGAGAGATTATAAGACTCATGTTTATTGTGACTCTTATGCGTGAGAGTAGTAGGTCATGATAGAAATGTTGGATTATTGGGAAGATTATTTGATTTGGTTGTTCATTTTTTATGCTAGGATATTTTGTTGACATTGATTTCAACATATTCCTGTGAGTTATTTCGGTGAGTTTGGAAAGGGTTTTTGGTCCGGTTTTGTAGTTTAGTTTTGCTGATCACTATTTTGTTGTATCAGGTATTCCCTCCAGTATATTTCAGTGTGATCAGATCTTATACCAAGACTTTGGATTATTGATTGGGATGATCTTGTGTATCTTTATTTCAAATGCTTCGTGATTTGGTGCTCCACAAGTTATCTTTCTTTGTGACAGTTGCTGATTGGTTGTGTTCTTGAGTTTTGAGACATTGATCGATGAAGATTTGAAAAGAGATGTTGGTGCAACTATTCCGGATGATTTTAATGTTCTTGATGGTGTTTCATATTCATGTCCTATGCTTTGTGGTGATCCACATTGATTGTTGACCAAATTTTTGGTGATTTCTATGAACTGGTGATAATTTGTGTGTTATGCAGTATTTCAGGTGGTGTAGCGTGTTGCAGTTGATCTTGGCAGGATTTTCAGTGGATGTAATTGTTTGGGAATTTGAATTAGGTCCATGCTATATAATGTAAATCATAATATTGGTCTAATGGTCGATCTTTATATCGTGTAATGTAATTTTTATAATTATGAGCTGAGGGTTGAGGGTTTGGCTGACCTTGTTATCAAGGTTGATGATTTGTATATTTATAGGTGAGATTCTTATGTAATTTTGGTGTCGGTATTGTGTCTGCACTATCAAAGAGAGATAAATATATGAACAAGGATATATCATTCAGTGAAGTGTACTGTTGAGTTTGGTGTTACAAGGAAGACAGTTGTGCTTAACTGGAACTGTCATCAAGCATTTGTAGATGCTATTATTGTAGTTCATTTCTTTCAGGTTGTAGTCCGGATCCATTTTGTAAGTCAATGAGACTTCCCTGAGGGTTCTAGCCTTCCAGGCATATATCTTTTGAGCAGTGAGCCTAAATGCATGTGCATTCCCCATTGTAATATTTTCACATACTACTGCAGAGTATCATCTTTGTTGGGAATCATTAAATTTTTAGGAATTTGAGAGGCCCATTTCAAAATTTTGCATCTACACTTTCAAATGACCACCTAATGAATCAACCTGAGAGGCCTACTTTGAAGGCATGTAGAATGCAACCCAATGATTGTCATGAGAAAATACTTGGGAAATGTGTCCTACATCTTTCATTGAGCCTATGCAATGGGTTACAACTTTCAGAATTTAGTTTAGATCAGTTTGTCAAGTATTCATTTCAAGGGGTGGACTGAAAGTTGTTTTATGCACATGTAGAGCTTTTATCAAATGACTCACTTTGAGGCCTTGCATTTCATGACCAGTTGATCGTCATGTTAAATAAAGTGTACCCCTGAATTATAGACGTATAGGTGTATCCACATACTAAATTTCAAGTCCCTATGAATCCATTTACTCAGTTTGGCAAGCCCAATCCATTTCTAGTTTGTGTTGTTTGCATGAATCCATGTTTTAACAGCTAATCAGAGCACCACTTTGCATATGTGTAATAAATGCCCAATTGATTGTCACATCAGAATGTTTATTCCACAGTATTGCTAATATGTAGGACAAGCTATGTTTCTAGTTTGAGGCCCTTACCAATCCGTTTGACCAGTTTTCAAAGGTCATCTAATTTGCAATTTGTAGAAATCTGCAAGTAGTGTTTTTTCAGAAACACTAAATGGTCAACTTTGAATGCCTGTATCTTTGGCCTAGTTGATTGTCATGAAGAAATTCTTGTTCCCTTGTGTTCCCTACAAAATTATGTACTACCCTTCTCATTTTCAGACTCCTATGATTTCATTTGACTTGTTTGCCAAAGCCAAAGCATTTGCAATTTGTTGTTTTCCGCAAATCAGACAGTGTAAAACAACAGTTGAGTACCCTTTTTGGAATTTCGTATCTCACACCTGGTTGACCTGAAATTAAAAGTGGTAGTACACCATGAATATCCATAGGTTTTTCTACCATCTACCCAATTTATAGCCCCCCAGCTCTTCGTTTGGTCAGTTTTCAAGGCTCATTCCATATGGACTTTTCAGTGTTTCAAAAACAACATGTAAATGGGCCACTTTGAGCATTAATATCTTTCACTCAGATGATTATTTTATCAAACCAATTGGTCCATGAGATTCCTTGTAGTGAAATGAGTATGTGTGTCTGTTTCCAGCTCTTCATGATTTTATCTGATATGTTTTCAAAATTGTTTTGATACTGGGTTTGAAGAGGTTTTTGGCAATTTTCAGTACAGAAACAGCTAAGTCGTGAACTTTGGGGATTAAAATCTTGCAACTTAGTAAGCTTCAAGGAAATATATTTTGCAGGGTGATTAACAATATATCAGAAGGCGGTTTTCGGGGGTACAAAGGTGGTTTTGATCATTTTGCAAAACAGTAAAAATCAAGTTTCAATGACTAAATTTTTGCAGATGATTGATCCAAATAGATATTCTAATGGTTCCAAATCAGTGGTAATATATTATTATTTTAAATCATTACTATGATTTAAATAATAATTACATATGGAGTAAATTGGAAAAATGGTCCAAGAAATTATTTAATAATGTTTTGAGATAACATTATTAAACATATTATTTGGTATTCGAAATATCATTTAAGTCATTTTATAATGGTTTTAAATGAAAGTGTGTATAGCATTTGGTGGGCTCAGGAAAGTTAAAAAATTAAAATCAAATGTTATCTCCCTTGCAATTTTATTTACATCTCTGAAATCCCGTGATGACGCGATTGGAAAAAGGAGGGGCATTACTCATTGCGGCATTGCGATGAAGGGGATTTTCTTTGCCCTAAAATTTTTGGCAAGATAAAATGTAGGTTTTTCCATAGTCTCACGGCCGCCATGGTTGCGGGAAAACAATGTATATTTATTAATACGGCTTTAGAAATTTCAGCAGGTGCAACTAACAAAAGTAAAGCCAGACCCCACACCCTGTAGCAATTTGTAAGTTTTGATGGGGGTAGTGATATTTGTGATAGAATCACAAGTTGGGCTTATGAATTTTTTAAACAGATCCATCAGAGAGATACCATTTCAGGAAAATATACAAAGTGAAAAATACAACTGTGTGCTTTGGAACAATAATATTTTTGTTCATAGTTCATATGCAGGATGAAAATATTTCAATTCTAAATTTTATTTCACCAACAGATATATGTTTTATAAGAAATTATTGGTGAAGAGTTTTACTAATGATGATAATGAGAGTAACAAGGAAAAGATGTTTTACCCACAACAGAGCAAAACTTTCACATATAAACAAATTGATAAGAGATAAAAGGCTTGTGAAGTATCTGCATAAATTTTAAAGTGGAAGAGATAGAAGGGTTAATGATTTTATCGGTATAGGTAAAATTTTCTATCAAAGGGGATTGTACAATTGAAAGTGAAAATGTTTCAATAATGAGTAAAAGGTTAGTATATGGATTGTGTGGTAAAGCATTTTCACTCAAAGGTGAAAATGATCTTTTAACAAACTATTGCAGAAGATAAAAAAATCCAACAACCGGTGTATTTACTCAAATAAAGATTTCGAGCAGGGCAATTATTTTACCAAGTGAAAAGTGAATTCATATGAGAAACAAGGAAAAGGGAAAAGGTTTTACCAAAGTAATGAGTCATTTTAACTCAAAGTGAGAGAAGATTCAATTTTTATAAAGGATGAAGCACACTCACGAGAATAAAAATATTGCAAGAATGATTTGATATTCCTTATATCAAAGTGAAAAAATTGTAAAAGATGTTTCATATAAGTGAAATATATTCATGAAGAGAAAATGTGGAACTTAAGTATTAACACCAAAAAATTTATGAGTCCCATTTCAAAATTTTCAAGCATGCAGCGTGTAAATAGAGGGAAAGGATACTTATCCCACATTGATAGTGGGAGGGTTATTCTAAATATTAAAATGCGAATCCACTCACTTTCTTAGTGTCAAAAGCCAAGTGCTTTTGGCGGGTGAAGGAAGCTTGCAGCCTAGTGGGGCTCAGGTGCGTGCGCATTCCAAGGGGCCCATATTTTATGACAAAGAAGTATGTTAAAGTACGAGAAAGTTGTGGAAGATCCAACAATGGTCATTGATCCGCGATGGGAAACTGCTCGGTAATTACCCATCGCGACTTGGCAATAAGGCGAGCAAAGTCCAGTGGTGGGTCCGGCCTAAGGTGAGTTGGCAAGTTAGGTGGTGCCCAAGTGGATCCACAAGCAAACCAGAGGCTGACACATGGCATGAATGGATGCATAGTAGATGATAAAAATCTGATTTAAATCCTATAGTCAAACTATGTTAAAAATGCAAAAAAAAAATTAAATGGTTGATCTGCATCCGACATTAATTCATTGACTAAGTTATTTTTATCATAACATACAAGTGTTATATGTCATTGGAAAGCTTTCCAAATGAGAAGTTCATTTCTGCAATCATTTTCAACACATGTTAGTTATTTTGAGAGAAGATTCAATGGGAATGAATGCAGAGAATATTTTTCAGTTGGAAAGAGCTCATTTTCAGTAGGCCAAGTGTGTGAGCAGTAAATGGTAGAAGGAGTGGGACAGTTGTCACTACGAGATGAAATCTGAAGTTTTCTCTCCCTCTTTTAATTCTGAATTCTTCTCATTTGTGGGGGTTTCAATTTTTGGAAAATGGCTCCAAGGGAGAATTCCAAATGGTTCCAAATTTGCAATGAATTTCCAGTTCAATAATGTTTTTAGAGTTTTAGTTTTGTATGTGGGTATTTTGCATAAGATTGTAATTGGTTTAGTTGCAGGTCATACATTTGCAAGGCAGGTGTAAAGTACCATAGAATTGTCTTCAGACATTTGTTGCCAGTTTCAATATAATTCAATTTTCAAGGGATTTTGAGTTTATCCTCTCCAAGGGGGAGTGAAATTCATGTTCTTAGGAATCTTTTACAGAAAGGATTTAAATTCTTGGAGTAGAAATTGTGAAACTAAATCATTGTTTGGATATGTATGGTTCTATGAATGAATGTAGAATGCATTAATGTCAGGCATTAATGCAAGGATATTTTTGTAAGCCAAAATTGCAACTAGGTTCTCTTATAATGTTATGTATTTGACTCCATGCCCAGGTTAATGCACTGGTCCATTACAGCTAGAGGTTACTTGCAACATTTTAAAATCAAATCAAAATATCTTTCTTTTTCTGTTATGTGGTAATGTTCCACCTATCTCATGCTCAAACATATCTGAGTTGTATATGTAGATTTAGCCCATCTACAATACCTTCCTTTTTTTGAGACTTTAATGAGATCTATATGCTTGTTTGATGTTGTCATATGTGTGTAATGGGTCTGATTCTATGCATCAATGGTATACCCACCTAGGTTTTGCAAAGCCTGAAGAGTAGAAGGATTTAAATCCTTGTCATGTTGTCCAAGTCCTGAAATTCTTCATTGTTTGAAATTGGCTATTTCATATATAAATTGTGGGTGAACTTAAGTTACTCATTTTTTGAGAACAACAATCTTATTGTGGGTAGGTTCCCACTGTGATTTTTCCCTTAACTGGGTTTTCCACATCAAAATCTTGGTGTTGTGTGTTGTGCAGTTAATTTGCTTATTTGTTATTGTTGTGATTTATCGATTAATGTTTTGGAAGTTTAATTTGTTGTGCATTCGATGAAGACTAATTCACCCCCCCCCTCCCCAACTTCTCAGTCTTCTTTCTTGATTGTTGCTAACAATTGGTATCAAAGCTAGATCCTCCAGTAGAAGCTTAATCGCTTGAGGAGATCTAGGGTGGCAACTCAAGGTATTCTTTTCAAGAAGGATAGTCTAAGGTTTGATAGAAGCAACTACACTATGTAGAAGAAACGGATGGAGGTGCATTTGAAATGTCTTGGAGAAGATTATTGGAAGATTACTAAGAATGTCTCTGTTGTTCCTCATAATGGACCATCCACTCCTAATGAGATTAAGGAAGTTGAATACAACATCAGAGCGAAGGAAGCATTACTCAGTGCCCTGACTGATTTTGAAATGACAAATGTTATGAAACTTCCACCTTGTATGAAGGTTATATTCAAGTGAAAGTTGACAAGTTACAGAGTTTAAAAGGGAAATATGAGACATTAAAGATGGGAGATGATGAGAACATACATTCATACATGGCTAAGGTGAATGAACTTGTCCTTGGTATCAAATATGTCGGTGGAAAGATTGAAGAATATGAGATTGTTGCTAAGGTGCTAAGATCTTTGTCTCCTACTTGTAAACACAAGGTTGGCTCTATTGATGAGATCCAGAGTGTAACCATAGTGACAAGGGATGTATTATTTGGAAAACTTGTTGCATTTGAGCTGAGCGAATTTGGTGAATCACATGGAAAGTCTAAGATAGCATTCAAAGCATCAGCATCTATGTCTGGTAAGCAGAAATAAGATCTTGATGAGTGCAGGATATCCAGATATGAAAGAGAAAGGGGAGAGACACTAACTCATTTTGGTGCATTTTCTAACTAAACATTTTCGATGAACTATTAGATTTGTTTTGTTTTGTCGGATCTTACAAGGCAATTTGTGTCAAATTTATTTGTTTTTTTTAAATATTGCTCGACATTCACTAGAATTCTGACAAAACTAGTTATCGTTGGAATCATGCCTGACGTTTTTCGGAATTCAAATGCAAAACAGAAAAGTGAAAAAGTGAAAAAAAAAAACCACGTGCGAACAATGTTTTCTGTACTTACGACATCGTTTTGCTTGGTTTGTGAAGGTTATAGACCAAATTTTCCATAGACCGATTTTTTTGCCTATGAAAAAAAATCATGTCAGATGATATCAGCGAAGAAAAAATAAGGAGACAATTTCTATATTGTGGTCTAGCTTGAAAAGAAAGGGTGATGGGAAATGTTATTGTCCCTGCAAAAATTGTAAGAGCTTAAAGACTAGAAGACTTTTAATCACAACAGCTTAGAAACATTGTAGGTAGCATGGTCACATTGAAGGGGGGCATGATTATCGTCCATTGGTAAGTTGTTCATTATATATGTTTATATTGATTGCATTTGTAAATGTTTATATCGTTTTAACAATTTATATACATAAAAAAACACTTGTTAATTGGATCATGATCATGTTTTATTTATGTTAATTATTTTTTATATAGGTGGGGTGCCCTAGGGCACATGATATGGACTACCATGACCCGAACAATGTGGTTTTCCAAGTGGAGGAACATGGAGGTGTGAATATCAAAGCTGAAGATAATGATCCTATGGAAGAAGATGATCATGCGCCAGAAAACACAATTGAAGATTATGGTACAAATACATTGATCCATGACATATTTAGTACTGGTGCAGCTGATCATGATGATAAAGATGACTTTGATGTTGTTCATCATTTACCTGTACTTGAGAAGGCATACGAGCCCCTTTACGAAGGCTCCCAAACAAATCTTCTCTCTGTTGTATTGTTGTTGGTGAACTTGAAGGTTATGAAGGTTTATCCAACATAATAATCTCAAGTATGTTAAGGTATGTCATATATGTCATATTTTTTCATCTATTTTTGCTTTTATTTCATAACTAGCAAATAAAAGGTGAAATATGTACCATTAATATTATTTATATTAACAAATTGTTTTTTTTGTTCTAGATTGATAGGTGATTTTTTGTTACCACCATCAAATATTCTACCTCACTTATATCGAGAATTATTTGCCATTATGAAAGATATTGGAATGGAGTATCAAGCAATAGATGTGGCTCAAGGAAGAATGAATGACAGAGAAAGATCAAGGAGTTGTTGGCACCTGGATTGATGCAAAGAAATCAGATTGCAAGAGGACCTTGAGAAGGAAACAGTTGGGCTATAAATGAGTTGATAGATTTCAAGGCCAAAAATCATGGTTGGGATTGTTATCTTTAGCAAATATACATTGGATGATGGAAAATGCATACAGATGAATTCCTCCAATGCAGGTGATCGATCCAAGGCATATTGGATCGGATCTGATGAAGATTTTATTGATGGAAGAAACCCTAACCACCCTTAGTTTGAATTGATTTTTGGCCGGAAAGCTCAAGACTAAATATGATGACTTGAGACTATGATTGGTGCTACTAAAGAGTGAAGATAAGTGTGAAATTGTTGTTTGAGAGCCAAAGAGGAAAACACTTGAAGTTTTCATGACTGAAGACTATAGCAGTAAGGAGAAGTAGGGTATACCGATGTAAGGAACAAATCCATGAAGTGAGCATAGAATGCAGAGGTGACAAACCAGCAAAAGTTGTACCTGATAAAGAGTGATCAAGTGTGAGTTGAATTTGGAAGACATTGTGAGAGGGGACTTAGAAAAGTTGTAGAGTGTGAGGAGAAAACATAGACCGGTAAGGTTGAAACCGTCAGAGCAAAATATTGCAAGGTTGCAAAACTTCTTTTGCAATAGAGATCTAATTCTGTATTTAAAAATCTTCATATTGTTTTCACTAAGTTGATGCTTAGTGCAGGGGTTGAAGCTCCTCTAGGTTGTAGCCTATAAACAGTGTAGGCATTAGTGCTCCTTTAAGTTGGTTCTCCTTGGGATGGTGCCCTAAAATTGTAATCAGATTCTTTACATTGTGAGGTTGGATTGGAGCAGAAGATCTCCAACAGCTATTCTCACTGAGGTTTTTCCCACATTGGGTTTTCCTCGTATATCTAGTGTTGTGTGATGCATTCTTGTGTATGTGTTATGTTGATGTTATAGAAAATCCTTTCACACACTTAATTTGCATTGTTTGACATATCGGTTAGCACTCAGTTTGTTTTATGTATTACCGGTATACCCCTGTTGAAGAAAAAGTGTGTAAATCATTTATTCACCCCCCTCTCAATGATCTATTGTGTCCAACAATTGGTATCAGAGCGTAGGTACCCTGTTTTGTCAAAGCATTCTCTAGCTTGGGTAGATCATGTCAAGTGTTCATAATGGAAAGTGTATACACCTCAAAATGGTCTGAAGATAGTTAATTAAATATGCAGTTATTTGATTAATTCCACTTCCCAATTAATTGAATTCACAAGAAATTTGATTAATTTCTCTATTCATCTACTAGTAAATAAATTTACATGATTTATTTATATAATTCATTTCATATCCCCCTTTGATTAATTAATTCTAAATTAATTAATGTCCCCCCATATAAATCAATTCTTCTAATCCCTAATTAAGATTAACAAACTCAAGTTTGTTGAGATTAATTATCATTTTCCAATTATTTGAATTTCTAAATTCAAATGAGCACATGGCTCCTAACTTTTAACTACCTAACCTAACCCATTCCACCTAACCCATTCCTATCTTGCACATTCTAACCTCCTTATCCTAACCTCTTATGGTGTGGATATTCTCCCCTTGAGACACATGGCACTTTTTCCACATGTCTCCTCCCTTGGACACTTGCCCTCTCATGAGCAAGAATTCTTGACACTTGTCACCACAGAGATGACAAGTGTCCCTTCCTCCAACATCTTCTCCAACTTCCTCAATCTTGGCCCTTGATATCTTCATATCAGATATGGACCGTCGATTCCTGCCACCTCATCTTTGGCCTTGGAATTCCTATAAATATCCCCCATTTTGGAGCAATAAGGATCCCTTGCATTCATAGTTTAGTATCATTACTATAGGCATTTTCATTTCAATCATCTAGTAATCAGCATTTTGGATTAATCATAGCATTTCATTTTATATCATTTGCATAATCAATCATGATCAACTAGCTACTCAACTCTTGAGTTGCCACTTTGGAGGTCATTGCTCTGCTGACAGCCAATTAATCCAACACCTTCAAGGTCCTCAAGAATAGAGGAAACTAGGACATTTCAAGGAAGGCTTATGGTTTGCATTTTTAATCTATTTTTCAATTAAGCTTTTCATTTGTGTTTTATTGTCTCATTATATGTGTATGCCTTCTTATATACTACATTTTTAGCATCACATTAATTGGCGCCCACCGTGGGGCCTAGCCCCTTTGATCTTTAACAAGTTTGCTTGCAGGAAATTTCATTGACAGGTTGATTAGCTCTTTCGAAGTGCAAATTAGCTCTCTTGGTCTCCTGAATCGCGTTCTTGGCCTCTTTTGTAGCATTCCCACACCTCAAATGGCATTTTTGGGAAACTTCTCAACTCTGTTTTCATATTTTTCTGTACTTTAGTGCTTTCAGTCTGTACTTTAGCATGTTTGGTATGTATTGTGGCATTTTTGGTACATTTGACAGCATTTTTGGTATACAAAGTAGCATTTCTGGTGTGCAGAGTAGGGTTTTGGGTCCACTTGGTAGCGTTCTTGGCACATATGATGGCGTTCTTGGTCAATTTGATGGCCTTTTTATTTTTTTACTCTTTTGGTCCAAACAACTGCACTTTCAATCCAAACAGTCACACTTATAGTCCAAACAAACGCACTTTCAGTCCAAACGTCAGCTCTCTTGGTATTAATGTTAACTTTCTTATATTTCAAAATTAACTATCCATAGTTGAGCACATCAAAGTTTCTGGTCTAAACAGCAGAGTTCCTGGTCTAAATAATAGAGTTCCTGGTCTAAACAATAGAGTTCTTAGTCTAAACAGTAGCTCTCTTGGTCTAAAGGTCAGCTCCCTTGGTCTAATCAACAACTCTTTTATTTTGAATGTCAAATTGCTCATGTTGCAACATTATATCTCCTATTTTGTACTTGCTAGGTCTAAATATCAGTTCTTTGAGTCTAAAAATCACAAAGTTGGGTCAAAATTGCAATCTCCTAAGTTCAAACACTTAATTTGTTGAGTCTACACATCATTATTTTGAACTTTAGAGTCACTGCATTGTAGAACAGTGTTTCTGGTCTATCTGTCAGCATTTTTGGTCAATATAGCGGTGTTTCTAGTAAGCTTGTCAGCATTTCTGGTTAGCATAGCAGAGTTCCTAGTCATTTTGTTAGCGTTTTTGGTAAACTGCACCAAAATTAGAAAACAAAAACAACACATTTCTCAAACAGTCAAACATAGAGACTAGGTCATCTTCTTGGGTCATTCAATTAGGTTATCTTCTATCAAAACAGATTCAAGACTAGACACGCTAAAGGTTCTCAAGTATTCACCTCAAACAAGTTTAAAGATATAACACCTTAAAGTGCAACATCACATTTTATTTGATAAACTGATCGTTCAAACATAGTTTTGTTATCAATATAGCTTTATAACAGACAATGAAAGATTGTTGGCATTTCATAAGGATATTGAGAAGGTTGTTGATATAACTGATTAAAGATGTTTACTATCTTGATATTATTATTTTGTCATTGATGTCAAGAAATTGATTTTTTAATTCAGTATTATGTTGCCATATCTTGAGAAGTATGATATGAAGATTATAAAGATGTCGGTAAAAGACACAGGAAAGAATGTGATGAATAAGGGGATGAATAAGGTATTGAATGGGCAACTACTACCAAGTCAGACAATCATGAGATCATGATGTTTTAGATTGTTTTAACATCATATATATGTTGTAAATTGTAAAGGTTAATACTATACTATGTTATCAAGCAAAGAACCTAGTCGGTAAACCCTAAGGTTATCGCTATCGGTTAATGAAGGTGGAATGTCTACTGAGTAAAGTTTAGTATTCACCGAGTTGTTACCGAGTTGTAACCGAGCTATAACAGAATGTATTAAATGTTTACATGCGGTATTTAATGAAGGAAGCTGATGAGCTAGAGTGGATTAAATGATTGGTGAGTCGTGAATGAAGTTTGTTAACGAATCTAAGGCAAAGAAAAGTCAGCATGAAGATCTACAACTCAGATTGAACCGCACTACCCTGACACAAGTTCCAAGACTAATATGCAAGTTCCAAGGCGGGGTAAAACATTTTCAAATCGAAAGATGCATTGAACCTGGACAAGATTGAAGATCTGATGGCTATGATTGATCATGGGAAATGTGATCAAGGAGATTAACCAGTTATCTAATTGTTTATAAATAGGAAACTGTTGATAAACAATGGATGAGGGAAAGTGTATGCACAGGGATGCTACATAGTGATTACTGAGCATAGAAGCTTGAAGACCTATTAGAATAATAGAGTATAGCAGCCCAGCAGATAGACAAGATTAGTTCTATGTCTAGATTGTATTGAACAAATAGGAATCTGCTTTAGCATTTTAGATGTGAAGTTGCAGATAGATTTTTATTACTGTTATTTTGTGAAAGTGACAGAAAATCTCTTAACTGAGTGGACTTAATAGTCTTATATGTAAACCCTCTAGCAAGGTGACATTCTGATTGAGTGTTTGAAATCCTTTAACAAGGTCACTTCTAACAAAGTGAAGATCCTAACAGATCTGAGGGAAATCCCTTAACCGGGTCACATCTAGCAGTGTGTTTGTAATCTTTAACATGATTTGCTTTTAACTGAGCATACTCTAGAAGAGTATATTTCTTAGGGGGTCCAAAATCCCATAGTGGTTTTTCCCTATTTGGGTTTCCACATTAAATCTGATGTTATGAGGTTTATATTATTCATATGCTTTTGAGTTTGCATGTTTGACAGTTTTGGTTATATTACTGATATATATGTTACCAAGGTTGAATCTGATGTTTTTATGGATGATTAAGATTGTATGATTCACCCCCCCCCCCCCCGCTCATCTTGTTGGCTATTGGATCTGTACTTATATTAAGTATCAGAACCATCAATTGGTATCAAAGCTTTGGACTCCGAAAGGAAAGTTTAAAGGCACTTGAGTTAAAGATCCAAAGATGTATAAGAGGGATGCACCAAAGTTGAACAAGTCAAGTTTCTCTACATGGCAGAAAAGGATGAAGCTACATCTATCAGGAGTTGGAGAATATGTTGTATACTATCTGGAGAATGATTTTGTTACACCGAGCACCTATCCATTGACTATGGAAGAGATAAAGGCGAAGCAAGAACATATTCAAGTAATGATTGAAATAACATTTGCATTGACCGATTTAGAGTTTAATGATCTAGAAGGTTGCAATGATGCAAAGGAAATGTGGGATAAGCTCATATCAGTATATGGAGGAGATGAACATGTTCAAAGAGAAAAAGTAGATAGTCTGAGAGGACAACTTGAATCTATGAGGATGAATGAAGGTGAGAACATAACTCAATATAGTACAAGACTAAAGGAGATTGTCAATCAAATCAAAGGAGCAGGTGGAACTATTGAAGAAAAAGATATAACAAGTAAGTTGTTAAGAACCCTTCTACCAGTTTATGCAATCTGAGTCTCTGCAATCAATGAATTAAGGTCTGTACCTAATATCTCAGTTTCTTTGGATGCTACTATTGGTAAGCTACATGCATTTGTGTTAAGTAATTTTGATAACAGTGGATCTTCAGTAAATAAAGTTGAATCTGCATTTAGTTCTTTTCATCTTGATGAATCTAATGATTACAATGAAAGAAAGTTTAAGTATTCTGAAGGAGATCACAGTGGAGCAAGTGAAAGATTTCAGAAGAACATGGAAGAAGTACACAAACTGTATGAGGAAATTAGAAAGCAAGAAGAGTTTGAAGCACTATTAGCCAAAAGGTTACCAAGAGGCAAAGGTAAGTATAAAGGTAAACTACCTTTGAAATGTTTCAACTGTGATAAGATAGGACATATGGCTTCTAATTGTCCTGACAAATATTTTACTGAAAAGAGAGATTACTGAGATGACAGACAGAAAGACAATCATTACAGAGGACACCGAGACTTCAGAAGAAGAGATAGAAAGACATGCTTACTTGCTGATGAGGAATCTAATGATGATAAATCAGATGAGACTGATACAGAGGATGTAGTTTATGTGGCTATCAAGGATGGATCAGATGAAGAAAGGTATGAAGAAAAATCCCTAATATCTCACATAAACACTAATGATTCTTGGATTATAGATAGTGGATGTTCACATCATATGACAGGAGATAAACACAAGTTTGCTAAGTTAGAAGATTATGATGGAGGCTATGTTAGATTTGGCAATGATGCATCATGTCCGGTAAGAGGTAAAGGATCTATAACACTTCTTGATAATGCAAGATGCAATGATGTTTATTGGGTTGAAGGTTTGAAATACAATTTGTTGAGTGTAGCGCAGCTAAACAACACAGGTTACCGAATAAAATTTCAGAAAGGAATTGTCAAAGTTCATGACAAGATTGGAAAGTTAGCTGCTACTGGGACACAAACAAAAGGTAATACATTTCACCTTGACTCAACTCGGAATAAGTGTTTGCATGCAAAGATTGATGATACCTGGTTATGGCATAAAAGGTTTTGACATGTAAATTTTGATAATCAAATCAAAATAAGTAAGAAGCACCGAGTAAGAGGTCTACCGAGTCTTGAAAAACCTGAGAATGCTATATGCTAAGGATGCCAGATGGGTAAGATGACAAGATCAAGCTTTACAAGTAAGTCTTACACTTCTAAGGGAATTTTAGATCTAGTGCACACTGATCTTTGTGGTCCTATGAAAGTTCAAAGTTATTATGGTGATAAGTATTTCATATTATTTGTGGATGGCTATTCAAGGATGATGTCAGTAATGTTTTTAAAGGAAAAATCATAAGCTTTTCAAATGTTTAAATGGTACAAGGCAAGAGTTGAAAATGAAATAGGAAGACAATTGAAATGTCTTAGATCAGATAGAGGAGGAGAGTTCACATCTGATGAGTTCAACTTATTTTGCAATGATCATGGTATTAAAAGACAAGTCTCTGCACCGAGAACTCCACAACATAATAGAATAGCTGAGAGAAGAAACAGATCTATTATGGATTATGCTAGAACACTGATGATTGAAAAGAAGGTGCCACAAACATTTTGGAGAGAAGCAATAAGCACAGCAGTTTACACCTTGAATCGAGTTCAATTGAAGAAAGGTACTTTTAAGACACCATATGAAATATGGTATGATAAGAAACCTAATGTTAGTTATTTTAAAATCTTTGGAAGTAGATGCTTTGTTCATAAAGATGATAGAAATGGCAAGTTTGATCAGAAAAGTGAAGAAGGAACATTTCTAGGTTATTCTTCCAGAAGCAAAGCATTTAAATGTCTGAACAAATCATCTAACAAAATAGTAGAAAGTGCAAATGTGAAAATTGATGAATTTGCAAAAAGAAATGATGAAGGAAATTCCAAGGAACCAGAACACTATGATGAATTTGTCTATGTTCAACCAAGAAGTCCTATTGAGAAGACTATTGAAGAAAATGAAGAGAATATCCAGTTACCGAGTGATGAAGAAGATCATACAGAGCCTACTGAGCCTGTATTAGCCAAGTATGTCAGAAGATATCATGCACCAAGTCAAATTATAGGAGATAAGGATGATCCAGTGATGACAAGGAACAAATTGAGACAGAACACATGTTTGATATCTGAATTTGAACCAAGAATAGTGAAAGAGGCATTTAACAGTGAAGATTGGATAAATGCTATGACAAAAGAGATTGATCAAATCAAGAAGAATGACACATGGACACTAATCCCAAGACCAAAGGACAAGAATGTAATTGGTACAAAGTGGATTTTCAGAAATAAGCTAAATGAAAAAGGGGAGGCCATTCGAAACAAAGCAAGACTAGTTTGCAAAGGTTATGCTCAAGAAGAAGGAATTGATTATGGTGAAACTTTTGCACCTGTTGCTAGACTTGAAGGAGTGAGAACATTGTTGGCCTATGCTGCTTTCAAGAATTTCAAGGTATATAAAATGGATGTCAAATCTACATTTCTGAATGGAATATTAGAAGAAGAAGCTTTCATTGAACAACCTGAAGGATTTGTTGAAGACAATAATAAAGATCAGGTATGTAAATTGAACAAATCTTTATATGGTTTGAAACAAGCACCAAGAGCATGGTATGAAAGATTGCACTCTTATTTGATTAAGTTTGGTTTTATAAGGACAAGTGAGAACAGCAACATATACATGAAAAATGATGAAAATGGAATATTGATCTTAGCCATATTTGTTGATGATATTATATTTTGTGGAAATGACTCTTTATGCAAGAACTTTGGAAATGAAATGAGCAAAGAATTTGAGATGTCATTAATCGGTGAGATAAAGTATTTTATAGGTTTATAGATACTACAAATGAAAAATGAGATTTTCATTACTCAATCCAAGTACATAAAGGAAATCTTGAAGAAATTTGGAATGGAGGATTCAAAACTAGTAAGTACTCCTATGACTACCAACTATAAATTATCAAAGAATGATGAATCTGCATCTGTTGATGAGACACTCTACCGATCCATGATTGGAAAACTACAATATGTTGTTCACAGTAGACCAGACATAGCACATGCAGTAGGCATAGTTGCAAGATTCTCTGTAGATCCTAAGGAAACACACATGACAGCAATCAAAAGAATTTTTAGATACTTGAAAGGCACTGAGGATTATGGCTTAGTATATCAGAAAGGAAATGATTTTGATTTAAAAGTGTATACTGATGCTGATTGGGCAGGCAACATTGATGACAGAAAAAGCACAAGTGCAGGAGCTTTCTTTTTAGGAGAAAGACTAGTGAGTTGGCTTAGCAAGAAACAAGGATGTGTTTCACAGTCAACAGCAGAAGCTGAATACATTGCTGTAGTATTGAATTATACCAACATTACATGGATCAAACAATTGTTGGAAGGTATAAATGAGAAAGTTACCGAGCCAGTAACTATATTCTGTGACAATACTAGTGCCATTAATATTTCGAAGAATCCTATTATGCACTTTAAGACAAAGCACATATCTATCAAATATCATTATCTTAGAGAAGAAGCTCAAGAGAAGAAAGTGGTGTTGGAGTATGTTAGCACAAAGGAGCAAATAGCAGATATCTTCACCAAACCACTACCAAAGGACACTTTTGAATATCTCAGAAGTAAGTTAGGGGTCCTACCCCTATCTTATATTCACTGACCGAGTTTTGTGAAAGCATCAATCCAATGACTCTATTGAATATCTTTTGGGATTTGATGCTGATTTATACACTTTAGGATGTTTTCTAAATTTGTACAGGGAATTATACAGGGAACAGGAATTGAAGACAAATGCTCTGACTGAGACTCAGTTGATACACAACAGTAGGAAATCACTTCTTACAGAAAGAAATTATGTTTTAGTTCTTTACTTTTTGGCATTGTTGTCAAAGGGGGAGAAGACCTACAAAGGGGGAGAAGACTACTATAAAGAGGAGAAGACCTATCAGGGAAGAAGATTGAAAGAAAATTGAGTAGTCTATAGAATGGAAAGAAGATTGAAGAAATGAGGAGAAGTCTAATGTATGGGGGAGAGCATTTCAGCATTTCAGAATCATAGCAATCTGAATCTTTTTAAGGTCAAATCAATTGGTTTTTCCATCAATGTCAAAGGGGGAGATTGTTGGCAATATAGCTTTATAACAGACAATGAAAGATTGTTGGCATTTCATAAGGATATTGAGAAGGTTGTTGATATAACTGATTAAAGATATTTATTGTCTTGATATTATTATTTTGTCATTGATGTCAAGAAATTGATTTTCTAATTCAGTATGATGTTGCCATATCTTGAGAAGTATGATATGAAGATTATAAAGATGTCGGTAAAAGACATAGGAAAGAATATGATGAATAAGGGGATGAATAAGGTATTCAATGGGCAACTACTACCGAGTCAGACAATGATGAGATCATGATGTTTTAGATTGTTTTAACATCATATATGTTGTAAATTGTAAATGTTAATACTATACTATGTTATCAAGCAAAGAACCTAGTCGATAAACCCTAAGGAACCTAGTCGGTAAACCCTAAGGTTATCGCTATCGGTTAATGAAGGCGTAATGTCTACCCAGTAAAGTTTAGTATTCACTGATTTGTTACCAAGTTGTAACCGAGCTATAATAGAATGTATTAAATGTTTACATGCGGTATTTAATGAAGGAAGTTGATGAGCTGGAGCGGATTAAATGATTGGTGAGTCGTGAATGAAGTTTGTTAACGAATCTAAGGCAAAGGAAAGTTGGCATGAAGATCTATAGCTCAGATTGAACCGCACTACCCTGACACAAGTTCCAAGACTAATATGCAAGTTCCAAGGCGGGGTAAAATATTTTTAGATTGAAAGATGCATTGAACCTGGACAAGATTGAAGATCTGATGGCTATGATTGATCATGGGAAATGTTATCAAGGAGATTAACGAGTTATCTAATTGTTTATAAATAGGAAACTGTTGATAAACAATGGATGCGGGCAAGTGTATGCACAAGGATGCTACATAGTGATTACCGAGCACAGAAGCTTGAAGACCTGTTAGAATAACAGAGTATAGAAGCCTAGCAGATAGACAAGATTAGTTCTATGTCTAGATTGTATTGAACAAATAGGAATCTGCTTTAGCATTTTAGATGTGAAGTTGCAGATAGATTTTTATTACTGTTATTTTGTGAAAGTGACAGAAAATCTCTTAACCGAGTGGACTTAATAGTCTTATATGTAAACCCTCTAGCAAGGTGACATTCTAATTGAGTGTTTGAAATCCTTTAACAAGGTCACTTCTAACAAAGTGAAGATCCTAACAGATCTGAGGGAAATCCCTTAACCAGCATCTAGTAGTGTGTTTGTAATCTTTAACAAGATTTGCTTTTAACCGAGCATACTCTAGAAGAGTATATTTCTTAGTGTGTCCGAAATCCCACAGTGGTTTTTCCCTATTTGGGTTTTCACGTTAAATCTGATGTTATGAGGTTTATATTGTTCATATGCTTTTGAGTTTGCATATTTGACAGGTTTGGCTATATTACTGATATATATGTTACCGAGGTTGAATCTTATGTTTTTTTGGATGATTAAGATTGTATGATTCACACCCCCGCCCTCTCATCTTGTGGCTATTGGATCTGTACTTATATTAAGTATCAGAACTATCAAGTTTCTCATTTGGATCTATCATTCTTTAATCACAATAACCTCATTCTTTATCATAGGATATATCACTCCTATTGAACTTGGTCATATCAAAAATCACAACATTCGCACTCCAAAACTAATATCGAAAAAAACTTGCAAACAAACAAATACTTGAAAATATTATTTCCTCAAAAATTGATCACTTAGTTGCGACATATTATAGAAGATTTAAACCTTGCAAATCATTTAGAACACGTGTATGCCCATTTTAACCAGGGCTCAGAGATGAAAGATTGCAGAAACAGAAATAGAAATGTTTGAAATAACTTAAGATTATAGAATCATGGAACATGAAGATGAAATACAAGTTGAAGAGGAAATAACAGAACAACATGTCAGAGACATTAAAAAATATCCTCAATTCGATAAATTTATGGTGAAAATATTGGAGGGAGACAAAGAAAAATATTTCCTAATGTTAGCAAAAATTGGTGCTACACTCTCCCAAGATTTTGATGTGAACAAATTGACACAAAAGAGAAGTGACCCCTCCCTTAAAAATGAACAATATGAGGATATTTTTTGTCTCAAAATTAATGACATGTCAATTCCTAGCAACACCAGAACCAATGAGGAAACTTACATTCCCAAAAGGGATGACGTAGAAATTATAAATAATGTTCAATCCAATGAGGATACAAGAAGGGGTAGAGATGATACAAGAAGAGATCAAGATCCTCCTAGAATGCAAAATCATGGTTATACAAGAAAAAATCATGTTGATAATCCTATCACAACTCTCACACAACAAATACAAACATTGCAAACACAAATTCAAGATATGCAGAGAGGAAATGCTAGAAGATACTCACTTCAAGAAAACTGTCCTTATCCATTCGACAGAAATCTAAACATGATACCATTTCCTATAGGTTTTGAAACTCCTAGATATGAAAAATATGATGGAAGCACTGATCCCCGAGATCATATATGAGAATTTTGCACAATGAATATGGAGTTTGTACATGAGGATACCTACTTGATGAGATTATTTCCAAATAGCTTAACTAGACTAGCTATGGAATGGTTCTCCAAACTTCCACCTAGAATCAGATCATTCTCAGAATTGGTGGATAAGTGTTTTTCACAATACTCTTACAAGATACAACATGAAGTAACAATGCTAGACCTATGTAATGCCAAACCAAAGAGTGGAGAATCTTTCAAGACATTTTTACAGAGATGGAAACGGTTAGCTTCACGATATCCTCGTACAGTGCCAGAGTATGAAAAATGGACATATTCATCAACAACCTAAATGATCAAATGAGTTATAATCTAAAAATGCAAGGACATCAAAGTTTTGGAAAGATGATTGATAATGGAATCAGAATGGAGGAAGCCATAATAAAGAAGGGTGAGTTAAAAATATACAAAGAAGGAGTTCACCCTCCTAACAACACTAACAAAAACAACAATGATAAGCCCAAGTTTTGGAATAGAAATCATAATGTCGTCAATGATGGGATAGTGGATAACAACAATGTGAAACTAAAACAACCGGTTTTTAATTTATCCAATCACTCAACAACGGCTCAGCAAAACAACAATCACAAAAAATAAACTATCAAAAATTTCTTTCAAAGGCAATTTACAAACATTGGTGAACCCCTTGGATCCATATTAAAAATACTTCTCTCAAACAAATTAATTACCTTGCTAGAAGCAAGGAGATTTGAACCCAAGGTAAAACCTGCTTGGAGGAATGATAGCCATTATTGTGATTTCCATCGAAACAAAGGACACCAAACAGATGCTTGTCAATGATTAAAACATATCATCCAAGATTTGATTAATAGTGGAGTGATAATTGTGGATGGACATACAACAAACAAATCTCACATAGCTTTCAAAACTTCGCTTCCTAACTATGAGAAGGGTGAATCATTAACAAGGCAGTATGGTAAAGGTAAAGCAAAGGTAAACAATGCTCATGCATATGACAATGTGGTAAATGTGATCATGGTTAAAGAGCAACAACATCAAGAACCCGCTCATGTTATCACACGAAGCAAAGCCAAAGTGGTTTTTTTAGGTCCTACAACTAACACATCATCCACTACAAAACAATACAGTCTAGTGGATCAACTGTAAAAGACCCCCGCACAAATATCTATCTTAGAACTTTTAAAGCTTTCACCTGCACACAAAGAAATTCTAGAAAGAGCATTAGGAGATACAATAGTGTCCAAAGATCTTGATATAGATCAATTCCAAACCATGGAGGGACACCTCACAACCCCTCACTGCTTATCATTTACTAAATAAGATGACATGTCCTTGCAACATCCCCATAACGCTCCCTTGCATATTGAAGTCCTCATTCACAAGATACGTGTTAAATGTGTCCTAATAGATGGTGGAGCTGGCTTAAGTATTTGCTCATTGAGTGGTGTCCATGCTCTAGGTTATTCAAAAGATGTAGTTGATCCTCAGAAAAATATCACCATCAAAGCATATGATGAAGAAGAGTGTTCCTTTAAAGGAATTGTGATATTACCCATTAGAGTGGGACCTTTGCAAAAAGACACAGCATGTCAAGTTCTAGACTTGGACTTATCATACAACATACTCTTGGGAATACCCTAGATACATGACATACAAGTTGTTCCATCAACATATCATCAGTGCCTAAAGTTTCCCTACAATGGCCAAAAAATCTCGATCTTGGCAGATTCAAATCCATTTCAATACTGCAATAATCGAAAACTATCTCAAGAGGTCATTGTTCCTCATAATAGGGAGGCGTCATCTTCAAACACACAAACCAAAGAAAAATCATTTGCCTCAATTTTTTCAAGTATGGAAAAACAAATGCAGCTAAGAGATCAAGGGAATGGAGAATATTCAATATCCCAATTACCACTTTTTCCTAAATCCTATGGAAAACCATCAAACTCTAAACAACAACCAATTGTGAAACATCTTCTAATATTTGATGGAGAATTTGTTAGTGTTGGGACCTTATAAGAGGATATAGAAGATAAAGATGTGCTACAATGGCTATACAAGGGTGAAGAAGTCCAACAAAATATCAACAAAGTCAGAATACCCACTAAAAAGTATGGAAAAGGATTTAACATTCTTCAAAAAATGGGATACACTGGAACAGGTCCTATAGGAAAAAGAAAAGAAGGTATCTCAGAACCTATCCAACCTCATACTCAACAGGCTACAGACAAAGCAGGCTTGGGGTATGGACAAGTTACTCTACCAGAAGACACATTGTCTAGCCAACAACAAGAAGAATATGAAAACAAATAAGAACAACTTGCAATTGAAAGGGAAGAAGCATCTATCAAGCAACAAGCACAAGCAAACGTGAAATGGAAAAAGAAGCAAGCCTCAAATCAACAGGAAAAACAAACTAATGGTACCTCCCAAGTAGCATTAAATCTCAATCAAAACAAGAAAGAATCTAATACAAGTCAAGGAGAGCTGATAGCAAAGTTGACAAAACTCAATCTCAGTCCAAAAGAAGTTGAATATGAAAGAAGAAAATATATAGCAAGAAAAATAGAAGAAACACATCAAAAGCTATATGAACAAATTTGTAGATTGCAAGCTGCAAGTGAGACAGATTCTAATGAATGGGAATGGGATTCCTATCATTCTGAAGAATCAACTGAAGAAAATTGCTTTGAAGAAGATGTAGGAGTCGATGTAGTTCACATGTATACAGGGAAAACATTAGGAACTAGCCCACTTGAATTAGAATCACATTTAGCTGACTTGGACGTAATTGAGGACAATCAAGAACTCCTTGTGCAAGGTCATTCTGATGAGGGTACCATTCTAGACATTGACATATCTATCATGACCCTTGATACCCTCGAAACATCTCAACCTAAGAACCCCTTACCTCTAATCCACCCCGAACTTATTGATTGGGAAAATAAAGGACATACTGTCATTGATACCTTTCTGAATGACCATGCCATATCTGTATATCTTAATGCAATCAAACCCGCAACAACTTTCACCAGGAATTTCAGCAATGCATCTTCCAGTAAAGTGGGTGTCAAATCTCTCAGTCGCAAAAAGAAAAATAAAGAAAACAATATAAGGTCTAATGCTGAAAACCATTTCTTGGCAACATTAGATCAGGAAAAAGTTAAAAAAAAGGACGCATCTAACGGTGAAAACCTCCTCAAGGCACCGAAAGATGGGAGATTTGACACTTTACCTGAGTACTATCAAGAAAGGTCATCATTTTTTATCAAACCAACAGATGTAGTTAACATTGGGACAACGGAGCAACCAAAGATCCTACATCCACCAAATTCTTTGTCAAAAGAAGAAATGCAACAATATATGGAATTCTTCAAATGATGGAAAATCAATTCCACCTAGTCATATGCAGACATGCCACGATTGGATCCAGAGATTATTATGCACCATTTAAATGTCAGCCCAGGACCCAAACCAGTTAAACAAAAATTATGGAAGATGCATCCACATATCGCTCTCCTAGTCAAAGCAGGACTAAAGAAATTACTGGATGTAGGATTCATCAAACCTATAGCATATCCACAATGGGTATCAAACATCATTCATGTTTCAAAACCAGACAAAAGTATCAGAGTATGCACAGACTTTAGAGATCTTAATAATGCATGTCCAAAGGATGACTTTCATTTGCCTAACATTGACATCATTGTAGATTTAACAGCTGGACATTGCATGTTTTCTCTAATGGATGGTTTCTTTGGATACAATCAGATTAAAATAGTACCTGAAGATCAAGAAAAGACAGCTTTCACATGTTTGTGGGGTACTTTCTGTTGGAACGTCATGCCTTTGGGACTAAAGAATGCAAGTGCCACATATCAGAGAGCTATGACAATGATATTCCATGACATGATGCATACATTCATGGAAGACTATGTGGATGACATCTTGGCCAAATCATACAACAGAGAAGAACATATGGAGATACTGGAAAAGATCTTTAACCGATTAGAAGAGTACAAGCTACGGCTAAATCCTAAGAAATGTGCCTTTGGTGTCACTTCAGGCAAGCTATTGGGATACATTATGTAGACACCTAAAAATGTCTCATTGATCATGTACTAATTATTCTTGTAATTAGTTAAATAATTCTTTAATTATTTAATTAAGTTAATTAATTTATTTCTGCTAAATTTCATATTTCCTCATCATCTTATTAATTATTCAATTTTCCTATTCTCTAATCATCTAATCATCAACCCTCTTCTAAATATTAATTAAATATTTATTATTTAATTAATTATTATTTAATCCTTTAAATTAAATAATCTTTATTATTTAATTAAATTCCATTTCTAAATAATTAAATAGTTTCTTTAAATTATTTAATTAGCTAATTAACTCTTCATTTCCAAATCCCCAAATTCTAATTTCATTTAATTTCATATTCTTCTAATTTCTTCCAAATTCAATCACATGTGCATGATTTCAAAAACCAAATTGAAAATCAAAGTCAAGTTCTAAATATATTCAAATGCTAAATTGAATTAATAAATTCAATTATTTGAATAATATCTCATGCAACGATTAAATTGAAAATCTAACTCTAAATGCAAGTACATGCTAAATTAATTAATTAAATCATTTATCTCTCAAACTTTTATTTTCATCTTTCAGTTAGTTTTTTCTAAATTAACCTCTTTGTGTCATCCTCATTATTTCCTCCAATCATTCTTTTTCTTCCTTCAGTTAACTCTTTCATCAATCAGTTGACTCAATTAATCTATTCAATCTATTGAGTTTCACTCCTACAATCAGTAGTTCAACTATCATTTTTCATTTGAGCTTACCTGAGTTCACACCTCTTGATCATTTTGTTCCACCTTTCAATCAATCTTCTCCAATTTTCTATAAATTGAGCATCCATTCTCCATTTTCAACAACCACAAACTTTGAATCTTTGTGTCACTTGCAGGTTACCAGTGCAATATCTGAGAGCCATCATACCACGAATAGGAGAAGAGCAATGGAAGTTCTACGCAGTCATGGAATAGGGAGTTTTCATTTGATTTTATGATTTATGATTCCTATTTCTTAATTGCGTTATTTCATTGTATTGTTTGTCAAATTCTTATTAGGATAGGGATTCGTGATTTCCCTTGTTTCTAATTGATTACTTTGTTAATAAGAAGAATGAATTTTGCATCCCACACATTGTTTCAGCTAAAGGTGTCGAAGTAGATCCAGCTGAGGTCAAAGCAATCATGTAAATGGCATCTCCCAAGAATATCAGTCAACTCAGATCACTCCAAGACTCTAGTCAATCAAAAGATTTGTTGCTCAACTAGCAAATAAATGTCAACCATTTACTCATCTATTGCACAAAAATGTTCATTTGAAGTGAGACCATCAATGTGAGGATGTGTTCAACAAGATCAAGGCCTATCTCATGCAACCACCTATCCTAATGTTGCCAATTCCAGGAAAGTCATTGTTACTCTATGTATCGACCACTGAAATATCATTAGGAGTTCTACTTGCAAAACAAGATAGTGAAGGAAAAGAATGGGCCATCTACTACATCAGCAGAACACTAGTGGGATACGAGCTCAACTATTCCCCAACAGAAAAAGCATGCTTGGCAGTATTTTTTGCTTCTCAAAAATTAAGACACTATCTACTATCTCACTCCATCAAGTTGATAGCTAAAATCGAGCCATTAAAGTATTTGCTTAGCAAGGAAACATTAACAAGACGATTAGAAAATTGGATCATGATCCTGAGTGAATTTGATATTGAGTATGTAGACATAAAATTTGTCAAGGGGCAAGTCATTGTAGACCAACTAGCCGAGGCACCGCTTCAAGATGATAATCCTTTACACATTGAGTTTCGTGATGTTGATATCCTAATAGTCACCACAAAAACATGGCAATTATACTTTGATGGTTCATATACACAGCATGGATCAGGAGCAGGTATTTTATTCATCACACCACAAGGTCATACAATTTCGAAAGCATACAAATTAAGCTTTCCATGCACCAACAATACGGCATAATATGAAGCTTTGGTTATAGGTATCAAAATGGCTATAAAATGGAATATTACACAACTCCAAGTATTTGGAGACTCTCAACTTGTCATCAATCAAATTAATGATGATTACCAAACAAAGGATGACAAACTCATGCCTTATAAAAAGATGGTAGATGATTTCAAGAAATATTTTGTAGAAATAACTTTTGAGCAAATTCCAAGTAATGACAACAAAGCAATAGATGTCATGGCAACACTTGCTTCTCTACTTTAGACACAGGAAAATCAAGAACGTTATGAATTCCTAGTGGAAGAGTTGTTTTACCCTGCTCATAATTGTCTTAATTTCCAAACTATCTATCACCTTGTTGGGCATGATTCCTCCCGCTATGGCCAAACTTACACATACTTGAAAGATAACACCCTACCTCATGATTTATCAAAGAACCAAAAAAGAAACTTTATTCGCCAATCCTCCCATTATACTCTTGTCATGGATACCCTGTTTAAACGAGGTCTAGACGGTACTCTTTTAAGATGTCTTGAACAAGAAGAATCTGAGAAGGCCTTAAATGAAGTACATAATGGTATTTGTGGCACTCATTCAAGTGATCTTAGCCTCCGAAAAAACTCATACGCTTAGGCTATTATTGGACAACTATGGAATGAGATTATTTTCAAATAGCTAGAACATGCAAACAATGTTAGATCCATGGGAATTTGATCCATGCGCCAGCACAAGAACACATCTTGGCATTTCTGTCAATTGGGTCTTGATCTAGTAGGCAAGATAAATCCTTCTTCATCTAATGGTCACAAATTCATCCTTTTAGCTACAAAATATTTCACAAAATGGACTGAGGGAGTACCTCTCACAAATATCACAAGAAAACAAATTGCTACATTTATCTTGAACTACATCATCTGATGCAATAGAATACCCATGACAATTATCATTGATAATGGGCGACCATTCAAGAATCAGGATGTCCAAGAACTATGTGAGAAATTCAAGGTCCAACACAGATTTTCCACATCCTACTATCCACAAGGGAATGGGCAAATAGAAGCATCAAACAAAACTATTTTGAAAATCCTCAAAAAGACAGTGAATGATGCTGGCAAAGATTGGCATATTCAATTGAACCCTGCTCTATGGGCCTACCGTACTAGTATCCGCACACCAATAGGTGCCACACCTTTCTCTCTTGTTTATGGATCAGAAGTAATATTGTCAATATAAGTAGAGATACCTTCTCTACAAGTATCATTAAGAGGTCGTATCCCAGATGAAGAACGACGAGTATCTAGATTGCAGGAGTTATAATTGATCCATGAATGAAGACAATATGCCTTTGATCATTTAAAGGTATATTAGCAAATAATGTGCCGAAGTTATAATCACAAGGTCAAACTACGAGTCTTTCAAGTTGGGGAACTAGTACTAAAGGAAAATCCACGAAACTAGTCAGATCGAGAAAAGAAAGGAAAGTTTGAACCAAACTGGTTAGGTTCATTTGTGGTCACAGCAGTATTTGGGTCAGGAGCATAGAAGCTATCAACATAGGATGGGGATCAGCTCAAGGAACCCATCAATAGCATGCATCTAAAGAAGTTTTATGTCTAAAAAAGCATAAAAATTCAAAAATAGTGAAAAAGCAGAAAAATCCAAAAACAGTGAAAAAGTAGAAAAATCCAAAAACAGTGAAAAAGCAAAAAAATCCAAAAATAGTGGAAAAGCAGAAAATACAAAACAATGAAAAAAAAATCAAATATGAGAAAAAGTGCAATAAAAACAGATGGTGAAAACCTGGTAAACAGGAGCTATCTGTCAGCTAGTTCTTCCATATATTGGTTCATGCATCCTTCCGCTTGCATTCCTTTCCATCGGCATTGTTCATATCTATCATAAAGCCTGTGTACATACACAGGTATCCCAGGTGATTTCTCTTCAGTGTGAGATCATTGTATATATCATAATAAGGTTTGTTTGTAGATTGGGTGCAAAATCCTGAACCTAGCTGGGGGCAAAAAATTTCATCATTTTGAGCTTAATCAACAGATAGAACAACAATTAGGTAACACTTGTCAAGCGAAAAACTGAGACACATCCAATGTTGAACATAAGATCATAGTATCAACCATTATCTATGACATATCAATCTAAACATGACAAACACATATCAATGAATGATATATCTTGACTCATGATTTTAACACTATGACAATAATGGTTCAACTATTTTATCTTTATTTTTCACTATCATGATTTCCGAGTGACTCCAAGATGTCTTTGACTAGAGGAACAAGGAAGGAACATGATATTTTTCTTGTCCACTGTATGTAAATAAATCATTCATATGTGCAAGGTTGTCTCTAGACATGATCATTGGAGTAACATGGAAGACATTTCGGACTCGCATATAGAAATGGTTATACTGTCTGTTTTACGCAAGCAACACTCAGGTCATCTTGGTTCAATTATACCTTGATGCTTGTGCTAACTTGCAATATCAAAACACAAGAAAGTAGTGCTCAGGTCATCATGGTTCAATTATACCATTGATGTTTGCACTCACTTCCCACATTTTAAGGCTCAATAATGAAACAAAGCAATGACTCCATGACCGGTCTGATCGACGCATTGCATTTCATTTTGCATTTGCATTTTTAAAGTAGATTTGCATTTCAATTTGCATGGGATCACAACACTCATCTTTTCCAAGGCCAAAGACTTCAACATGGTGTTATCTCTCTTATTACGTGATTGAGTACATTGGACAATAACAATAAAAAATCAATTCATTCATCCTACATGATAAGTTAGTTCATCTCATGTAACCATTGCATACTAAGACATCATTCATATAAAGCATCCAATCATTCATTCATTTAGTTAGATTATTGCATTGCATCCATTTTATCACAAATCATATAAAGTAGCACATAAGAAAATTATAAAAATATCATAAACATAGAGTGCATCACATTGTAAATACATCACATAGTGCTTATAAGCATCACCATACATATTCGCATTTGCGTAACATCATGTAAATACTGCATCATCATATAAAAAGTATGCATCCATCATCTAGAATTCATAAGCACATAGAAAATAAAGCATACATCATGAAAGTAACTGCACAACATAATCATATATCAAATAGAATGCATCCATCATCGCATAGGTCATGTAGAGAAAATAGGATCATCAAAAAGATCAATGTCCAAGGTACAATGATATCACAAAATATATGAGATACATCACAAATATATATCGCGGGAATCATCAATATCTCATCACAAAAAGGTGTGTACATGATGGATCAATGTCCCATATCCGTGTGACCACTAGAACATGGAGCTGAAATCTGTCCTGATGCGGCAAGTATAGTAGCACCAACTGATACCCCTGTACCTGGGTTCCAACATAGGGGATCTCTCTGAAGTGGCCCCGTCACTCCTCGACTCTTAGTCTGGCTCTGTCCCGATCTCCTGCTTAGCTGTGAAAATCCTGGAGCTCTTCGATCAATAGGAACAGTGGTAAAGTATAAGGTCTAATACTTAGCCTCTCGAATCCCCTAATGCATCATCTTCAAGGCAGTCTTCCCTGAACTGGACTATCCTGACAACTATACCTGTGCCTTGGCCTGCCAACACCTATCCCTAGCTGCATCTCTCTCGACCATGAGAGAAGCCATCTAAACCTCTATCTAGGCCATCTGAGTCCCTCTCTACTATTTGACTCTCTAGTTGTTGAACCTGAGCTTGTAAGTCCATAATCTAAGCCTACTACTGGTGAGACGATATCCTAATGAGGATTCGTCGAGGTGCCTCTGTCTATGGCTGCTTAACCTATAATACTGTCATAGGTACCTGCTCAACTTGGGGAACCTCCTGCTCTGGGACCTGATGCCCCTGATCAATTGGACCTGATCTCCTCCGTCTGACCACCCGGGTCATCCAATTTATATATACATCTCTGGCAGATCTAGAACTGTTGTCTCCCAGTGTGCCTGCCACTGCTACTGCTCAACCATCTCCCCCATCATCATCTCCTCCATCATCATCTCCAGCACCATGATCTCCTACATCTCCTCTATATCTATCTCTAGCATCCCCTCCATCTCCACCATCATCTCCACCCCCACTTCCTCTCTCCCCACCATCCCTCGATCATCTAGGAGCTCAGCATCATAGCTTCTCATCATCCTCATCTAGAACTGGCTCTGGCTCATCCGAACAGGTCAACCTCAGAAACCTATGTATAGTACAATGCATGACATACTCATTTGCCATCCCGCTATCCATCACACCTAGAAGATAATCCCAGTCCAGTGGCCCCAATGATTGATACTCTGTACATGCCTAGTCGTATGAAATAGAAGGCCCCCAAGTAGCCACATCTAGTCTCCTGCGAGCATAATGAGTTGTACCCTGTGGTATCCCCTGTATCTTTCCATACTGTCTCAACACCCTCATACAAAGGAACCACTTGATGACATAGGGTGTCGATCCAATCAGATATCGCATCACAAATACATAGGGAATCTTCACTGCATCCTCAGGCCAAATCTCACAATCCATGTATGGTCTCCATATCATAGTATCCAGATCATCCAGTGTTCGTTGCCAGTACTCCAATTTTCCTAGCTTTCATTGGACAATGATGCTTGGATACCTGTCAGCATAAGGTCTTCCTACAGGTCTATCTCTATTAGCTAATGGTCGTGTGATAGGCAGGTGCTCCCAGGCCCATATCTAAAGAACAGTCACCCTTGCTGATAATGCAGCTGATCTCTGGTACACAACTCGGTGCAGGTCATGATATAAGTGCACTAGCATGCATGACCCCCATGCAAATTGGGTCCCCTATGTCACCATCTACTCAATAAGGCAACCCCATCCAACAAATAATCCCTTTGACCTGTGATTAGGACAAAGGAAACCTCCAATGAATCCTGCGAGAATAGTGGGTAATGTGGCATAACCTAGCTCTAGCATCTCCTGCCATGCAATGTCATATCCACCTATCTCATCATCCTCGAACACTTGGCAAAGTGCATCTATCCCACCCCGCTCCCTAAGATCGTAGTACACTAGCTCGCCCATCACAAGGATGCACAGTATCTAGTATACATCCTCGGGTGTCACCATCATCTCGCCCGTCGATAAGTGAAAAGTGTTGTGCTCGCTATGCCAATGTTCTGCTAAGGTTGTCAATAATCTTGATTTATCAAGGGTCAGGGCATGTTGAGAAGGGAAGATAAACCACACCTATCAATGTGGTCTCGCTCTGCCTAGTAAGGCGGGGTATCAGCATCCATGTCTTCGGGAAGTGCTCCTGAAATTGGAGGACACTAAAGTGCTCCTGCAATCAAATCATCTCATCATATCAGTCTCTTGATTTATCTATCTATTAAATCAATCCTATCAGTCTATCTTGCTCAATTGAGATTTTTATCAAATCTCGTTGGGCTCCTATCAATGACGCTCATCTATCATGAGGTCATTATCAATCTTATCTCATCTCACACGTACATCGAAATAATCAGAACTGATCATCAAATTTCATCAAACAGGGGTGTCTAATTTTATCAATTAGATAGCTAATCACATCTTACACTATCAAAATCAAAAATCAAATCAAATCGACAGCAATCCAACCTCTTTATCATACATCAATAAATGCAAAATTCAATAAATGACAAAAATTGACAAATCAAATCATTTTCTTCAAAAATCGACAATTCAAATCATTTTCTCAAAATCACCCAAATCAAAAAAAGGCAAAAATTCTCAATAATCAAAAAATCGCAAAAATCATCAACAAATAAAAAGTGCATCAAAAATTCACGAAAAACATCGAAAAATGCAACAAATTAAAGAAATCATCAAAAATTAAAAAAATCACAAAAAATCATCATAAAAATAAAAAACTCACGAAAAAATAATAATAAAAAAAATTTTGGGTCAGGACTCCCCCTGCGTCGGTGGCGCCCTTGGCACTAGCAGCAGCAACGCTACCTGCAGCACCCACGGTGGCAACCACCACCCGACACCACCACCCCCCAAAAAGACATTTTTTAAAAAAAATTGAAAAAAAAATCAAAAACATGATAAATGAGTTAATAAAATAAAAAATTTCTAGGATGCGAGATAAAAAAAATTCAAAAAATCCAAGAAACCCATTTTGTAAATCAAAAAACCCATCTCGAAAATGTAATTTTTTTACAAACCACATGGCGAAAATCCTAAAAAGTGAATTTTTCTACAAATAGCTAAATTTTTCAAAAATCAACTAAAAATAGACAAAGATGGGTTTTCTCAAAGTGCGTATCGATGGACCATAGGCCAGAGGATGCTTGTATCGCCGAACTCGCTTGAACCTATGCTGGTGGTACGGGATCGCCATTCCTTCCTCCAGAGCAACTTTCTCAAACAACTAGAGTGCACAAAGGAAGAGTGGTAAAAGGAATTCACCTTTTTAAACTCATAATGGGGCATTTAAGTGGGATTTTTATTCCACTAATTTTTAATCATCTAATCAACTAATCAAACTGGCAGGACAACATTTTGAAATTTTGTTTTAGGAAATGAATTGGATTGATTCTGAAAAATTCTAAATATTGGAAAATCATTAAAAATCTAAAAATTTCAAAAATTTCAAAAAAATCAAAAAATTGCGAAAAAATCAAAAAATTGTGAAAAATTCAAAAACATTCAAAAAATTATCCTATTCATCTCCCGAGGGGGCATCCTCGCATCAATATCTACCAGTTAGCGTTTGGGGCATCATATCGAGATTTATTGTTAGAGTAAAGTAATTAATTAACTTTGCTCTCCTCTTAAGATTTCCCTTTATGCACATATTAGTCATTTAATAATTAATATTTAATTATTAAATGCACACACCTTAGGGTTAGGTTTTTCTTTTGGTGTTGATCTCCTTTATAAGGATTGATCTCTTGTATTATTCATATTCTTGATTCATTTTTCTCTGATAATACATCTTTTCTCTTTGTCAGAGTCAAAACCCTTGTATTCGTTCTCTCTCTTTCTCTGTGACAGGTTTCTTGCATACAGGTTTCTTTTGGGTTCTGTGGATTTGTATTTCTCAAATCCTACATGGTATCAGAGCCAGATCTGCTGCAGCTTGTTCAGACTTTTGAAAGATTTTGAGATCCAGGTTTTGGTTGCATCAGATCTGTGTTTGTCTTCTGTTTTTTATTTTGGAATAGGGCGTATTTTTTTCGGTGCTTTTTGAGCCCAAACGGACCTCACCGTTGAGCTCGTAGCGCCCAAAAACCCCTATTTCCATATAAAATTCGTCCGATTTGGACACAATTGCTCTAGGAGGCAAAAAAAATTTGGCCCCAAGGCCGTACGGCGCTAGGGCACGAAAACCGAGGCAAAAAATTTAAAAAAAAATATAAAAAACACAGGGTTTTCATTAACAAAGCGCGCAGCCACCGCCCAGCTCGGCGGCCACGCTACTGGCGGTAAACCGCCCCCGCACCGCCTGCCGCCCGCAGCGCCGCCCGTCGAGAACCCCCGCCCGAGCGCCGCCCGCCCACAGCCAGCGCGCCACCCGCCGCCAGCCGTGCCGCCCCCATGCCGCCGCCTCCTGCGCCCGCCCCTGGTCACCCAGAGGACCAGGGGCTGATTTTTTTTAAGCCCTTGAGGACTTAGGGGCCCATCTGGGTTCTTTTTTAAGCTGTTTTTACAAAATCGATGTTTTTTGCTAGTCAAAGTCAGAACAAGTTTTTTGCACTCCAGGAGCCATATCTTTTGCATACGGACTCCGTTTTTCGAAAGCGAATAGGCGTCGGAAAGGTGGTTCTATGCTCTTTCCAGCTCTATAGTCTATTTCATCAGAAAAATCTTCAGGTGCTCCAAATTTTGTCTCAACTCGTTATTACTTTCTATCATTTTCTGGCTTTCAGTTTGTACTGGGGATTAGTTTTTTGCATTGTGGGGGGGTGTTTTCTCTTGCTTTCTATTATTTACATCAGAAAACTAGAATTTACAAACACCAATACAAAAAAAAATCAAACCCCCTTCTGCATCTTCTGTCTAGTTCTGAAAGACCACTTAATAATAATTAAAAATTCAGAGCAGTTGAGGCACAGTTCACAGGATGGCAGACAGACCTATTGAATCTCTCACACTGCATAATTACCACACTTGGAAGGGTCGCATGATGACTCTTCTCTAGTCAAAAGGGTTATGGTCCTGTTTGGATGAGGTTCAGCCTCAGTTGACATGTCCTTTTGAGATTATGCAGCACAGGAACAATATGGATCAGGCTATGGGATTGATGGCTTTACACATTTCTGACAGTCTCCAGTTTCATCTTGAAGGTTGTATCACTCCTCGAGCCATTTGGATCAAGTTTGAAGGACTTTTTGGTACTGTCAACGAGTTCAGAGCTTTGCAGCTTGAGGCAGAGTTAACTTCCTTGGTACCTAATTCGTTTCCTTCTATTGAGGACTTTCTGATGAAGTTCAAACAGCAAAGATCAATCTTGCAGGGTTGTGGTAAGACTAAGACTGATACAGAGTGCATTTTCCTGATTCTCTCCAAGCTTTGGGGTCCATTTCAAATCTTCTCTTCGACCTTCTATTCCACCATGGATGCCTTGGGTGCTCGCCATGTCATGCCTTCTTTTGAGTTCTTTTGTGATCGTCTGACTCGTGAGCAAGCTAAGCTTAAGCAGTTGGATTCCCTTTCAGGTTCACATAACCAAGCATTGGTAGCCCAGCCCTCCAAAGGAAAACAAAAGCAGAAACCGAAGCCTAAGAAAGATTCAGAGGCTAGTGAGAATCCCTCCAAGCCACCACCTAAGTCTGATTCAAAACCACAATTCAATTCTAAACAGGGCAAATCTTCAAAGTCTGGTGAGTCTTCCTCCAAGACTAAGAAGAAATCAGGTGATCCTTGCAGTTTTGTGGCAAGGAAGGACATCCCGTTTCCAGGTGTTGGAAACGTTTAGAGGCTTTGGAGGAAGCCATGCAACAGCATAATATCAGTGCACCACAGCCTCCTTCACAGCCCACAGGGAAAGGTCATGCTCTTTCGGCACGAGCATTGTCCTCAGCGTCCACTTGGATTCTAGATTCTGGTGCCTCTCACCATATGACACACACACAGGATTTGGTCACCGCTCTTGCTCCTACAGGCACTAGACATATTGCAGTTGGTGACTCAGCACAACTTTCCGTTCAGGGTTCTGGTACTGTTTCATTAGATGGTGGTTGTCTTCAGGTTGTGCTTTTGGTTCCTGACATTTCGACAAACCTTCTATCCGTTTATCAGATTTGCCACTCTGGCTCTGGTAAGACAGTTGAGTTCTCTCCACATTATGTGGTTATTCGAGATCTTCATGATCCTGACTTGGTTGTGGCTACTGGGAGTGTGGATTTTGCATCTCACTTATATAGTTTTGATGGCTTTGAGAGTTCAGACACTGTTGGTTCCTCTCTTATAGCACATGCAGATTCAGTGAGCAGGCTTTGGCATGAGCGTTTTGGTCATGTCAATTACAGATATCTACAGCAAATGAGTACACAGGCACTTGTGATTGGGCTTCCATAGATTTCCTGTACAGATGGTGTATGTCGTGGTTGTGTCCTTGGCAAACATCATCGAGATCCTTTTCCTAAGGGTCGAGCCTCTCGTGCTAGGGCAGCTCTAGAGTTGGTACACAGTGATCTTATGTCCTTTCCGACTCCTTCTTTTTCAGGGGCCCGTTATGTACTCACTTTTATTGATGACTTCTCCAGACGTACATGGGTGTACTTTCTCAAGTACAAGTCTGATATCTTTGACTCTTTCAGGAAGTTTAAGACATTTGTGGAGAAGCAATCTGGACTTTCTATCAGGAGGATACGCACAGATAATGGGGGGGAGTATGTAAATTAGGCTTTCAGAGATTTTTGCACTGAGCATGGTTTACAGCATCAGTTTACAGTTCCTTATACCCCTCAACAAAATGGTGTTGCTGAGAGAAAGAACAGAACCTTACGGGAGATGGCAAATTGTATGATACAGTCTCAAGCTATGAGTTCTTCATTTTGGGCTGAGGCAGTCAATTGTGCCAATTATATTCAGAATCGGATGCCCCAAGGCATTACGACATATGACTCCTGAGGAGGCTTGGACCCATGTCAAGCCTGATGTTTCTACATTCTGAGTTTTTGGTAGTGAGGCTTGGGCATTTATTCCTGATGCTCAGCGGAATGCCATGGAGAGGAAGAGCCGACCACTCATATTTGTTGGCTACTGTGAGGATGTTAAGGCATACAGGTTGTTTGATCCTGATTCCAGAGAGGTCTTGTTTTGGCGGGATGTCCAGTTTGATGAGTGCTATCCTCAGATGGATTCTCCATCACTAGCTTCTCCCTCATTGCCTACTCCTTCCTCTTCATCTCTTGAGGATTACTTATCTCTTGAGGATGATGTAGATCATGATCCACCATCTCCACCACCACTAGTTGCTCCGTCTTTGCCGAAGTGGGCCCGTGATACTGTTGATGCAGTTGGTTCTTTGGCAGGTGATCCTTCAGATACTCGTCGCACTCGTGCTCAGACATCTGGTTCTAGTCTTTTGAGTCATACTCTTTCAGATGATCCTCAAAAGTTTTCAGAGGTGACAGGACACCCAGAGTGGGATAGGGCCATGGATGAGGAGTATTCTTCTTTGATGAAGAATCATACTTGGGATCTTTGTCCTCTTCCTAAGGGAAGAAAGTTGGTTCGGTGCAAGTGGGTGTATCGTACCAAGTATGCTGCAAATAGTTCTATTGATAAGTATAAGGCCCGTCTTGTTGCGAAGGGGTTTTCTCAGGTAGAGGGTATTGACTACTCTGAGACCTTTGCTCTTGTCGCCAAGATGAATTCTATACGCCTGGTACTTTCACTTGCAGCTTCACAGGGATGGACAGTGTTTCAGATGGATGTGAAGAGTGCCTTCTTGCATGGAGACCTACATGAGGAGATCTATATGGAGCAGCCTCAGGGTTTTGTGCAAGACACTTCTTTGGTTTGCAGACTTCGACGTTCATTATATGGTCTCAAACAAGCCCCCAGGGCTTGGTATGAGAAGATGGACTCCTTCTTGCTTTCCTCGCACTTCACACGCTGTAATTCCAATCACACAGTCTATATTCAGCGTCAAGAGGGTGATCTTTTGATTCTAGTGCTATATGTAGATGATCTCATCATTACAGGTAGCTCATCCTCTATGATTCAGAGTGTTCAGAGAGCTTTGATGGAGCAGTTTGAGATGACCGATCTTGGTCTCTTGCACTTCTTTTTGGGTCTACAGGTTATTCAGTCTTCGGATGGGATTTCCATTTTTCAGGAGAAGTATGCTCTTGATATGCTTCAGCGATTTGGCATGCTTGATTGCAAGTCTGCCCCCACTCCATTTTAGTCAGGTGTTGTTTTGTCTTCCACTTGCTCTACACCTTCAGTAGACCCCACTTTATACAGGCAGTTGGTTGGCAGTCTGTTGTACCTGACACATTCTCGTCCTGATCTTTCCTTTGCGGTTGGCCTTGTCTCTCGGTTCTCCCATGATCCTCATGAGAGCCATTGGCAAGCAGCCAAACGTATTTTGAGATATATTCGGGGCACCACACATTATGGCATCCACTACTCTTCAGGATCCCCTCACATCATTGGCTTCACTGACTCCGATTGGGCTGGTGATGTCAACGATCGGAAGTCTACTTCTGGCTTCATTTTTTGCCTTGGTTCTGGTCCTATTACATGGTCTTGCAAGAAGCAGTCCGCTATTGCATTATCATCTACAGAGGCTGAGTACCGAGCAGGAGTGTTAGCCAGTCAGGAGGTTTTATGGTTTCGGCAGTCGATGACAGAGTTTGGGTTTCCTCCAGATTGTCCCACTATTCTTTGGTGTGACAACCAGAGTGCCATTCACATTTCACGCAACCCAATGGAGCATCAGCGGACAAAGCACATTGAAATCCACATGCACTTCATCAGGCAGTTGATTCAAGATGGTTCTCTCATCTTGGAGTACATTCCTACAGAGGAGCAGGTTGCTGACATCTTCACTAAACCTTTGGCATCTCCGCGCTATCTTCAGTTGCGCTCAATGCTTGGGGTGAAGGAAGTTGTCCTTGGGGGGTCTCAGTGAGGCCTTCCTTTCCTTTCCTTCCTTCATGTTTTCTTTTCAGCATGATTCTTTATCTCTTTTTGGAGAGGAGTTTTTTCCCACTGGGTTTTCTCCTTTACTCCACTTTATAGAGATTTTCTTGTATTTGGGTACCTCATCAGGCCTTGTTGTCGGGACCCTCTTTTGCATTGTAGTTCCTTTGCCTTCTTCTGCATTGTTTGTAGCTGCATTGTAGCTCATCTTAAGGGGGGGTGTTAGAGTAAAGTAATTAATTAACTTTGCTCTCCTCTTAAGATTTCCCTTTATGCACATATTAGTCATTTAATATTTAATTATTAAATGCACACACCTTAGGGTTAGGTTTTCCTTTTGGTGTTGATCTCCTTTATAAGGATTGATCTCTTGTATTATTCATATTCTTGATTCATTTTTCTCTGATAATACATCTTTTCTCTTTGTTAGAGCCAAAACCCTTGTATTCGTTCTCTCTCTTTCTCTGTGACAGGTTTCTTGCATGCAGGTTTCTTTTGGGTTCTGTGGATCTGTATTTCTCAAATCCTACATTTATCATCTCAAAGATCGAAACCGCATCAAATCCGCATCATATCGAGATTTATCATCTCAAAATCGAATTAGTATCATATCGAAACCAAATCCGCATCAAAATCAAGATCAAATTTGCATCCTATCAAAATCAAAATCAGCAACATCATCAATCAAATTTTCTTTGAACCAACGCGTCGTCACACATCACTTCAAAGAGGGGCAAAATGTACACACCTAAAAATGGTTTGAAGATAGTTAATTAAATACGCAGTTATTTGATTGATTCCCCTTCCCAATTAATTGAATTCACAAGCAATTTGATTAATTTCTGTATTCATCTACTAGTAAATAAATCTACATGATTTATTTATATAGTTCATTTCATATCCCCCTTTTATTAATTAATTCTAAATTAATTAATGTCCCCCATATAAATCAATTCTTCTAATCCCTAATTAAGATTAACAAACTCAAGTTTGTTGAGATTAATTATCATGTTCCAATTATTTGAATTTCTAAATTCAAATGAGCACATGGCTCCTAACTTTTAACTACCTAACCTAACCCATTCCATCTAACCCTATCCTATCTTGCACATTCTAACCTCCTTATCCTAACCTCCTATGGTGTGGATATTCTCCCCTTGAGACACATGGCACTTTTGCCACATGTTTCCTCCCTTAGACACTTGCCCTCTCATGAGCAAGGCTTCTTGACACTTGTCACCACAGAGATGGCAAGTGTGCCTTCCTCCAACATCTTCTCCAACTTCCTCAATCTTGGCCCTTGATATCTTTAGATCAGATCTAGACCGTCAATTCCTACCACCTTAGCTTTGGCCTTGGAATTCCTATAAATATCCCTCATTTTGGAGTAATAAGGATCCCTTGCATTCATAGTTTTAGCATCATTACTATAGACATTTGCATTTCAATCATCTAGTAATTAGCATTTTGGATTAATCATAGCATTTGCATAATCAATCATGATCAAGTAGCTACTCAACTCTTGAGTTGCCACTTTGGAGGTCATTGCTCCGCTGAGAGCCAATCAATCCAACACCTTCAAGGTCCTCAAGAATAGAGGAAAATGGGACATTTCAAGGAAGGCTTATGGTTTGCATTTTTAATCTAGTTTTCAATTAAGCTTTTCATTTATGTTTTATTGTCTCATTATATGTGTATTCCTTCTTATATACTACATTTTTAGCATCACAGTGAGAAATGAATCCGCCTCCTCAAAAGCCCCTATGTTTGATGGTGTCAACTATGTAGTAGAAGAATGGAAACCTATTTGTCCTCTCTAGGTTGTGATGTATGGATGTCGGTTGTGAATGGGTATACAATCCCTAATAATCCCCCTACTGATCTAGATGCTAAGAAGGAATATGACAACAATGTTAAAGCTAAAAATGTCAATCTTTGTGGGTTATCTGATAATGAGTTTGTTAAAGTCATGCACTACTCCTCTCTCAAAGAAACTTGGGATAAGTTGCAGAAGATATTTGAAGGAAATGCTAAAGTCAAGGAAGCCAAGTTACAGACGTTGAGAGCATAGCTTGAGGGATTGAAGATGACAGATGAAGAGAAGATTGTTAACTATCTCCAAAGGATTGATGAAACAACAAAAACCATTAGAGGGCTTGGAGAAGAAATAAAAGATGAGGTGGTAGTGAAGAAAGTACTTAGATCTCTTACATCTAAGTATGATACAAAGGTTTCAGCAATAGAAGAAGCAAAAGATCTGAAATTCTTTACAATGGATGAGTTGTATGGTTCCCAACTTGCTTAGGAGATGAGGATTGTTGGTCCTAAGGATGTGAAGAAAGAAGTTGCATTCAAAACATCAAGAAAAGGAAAAGAAGAGTCTGCTCATGATGCAACCGATGAAGACTTTGATGACATTATGGAAAACTTTGTCAGAAGACTCAAGATGGGTTCAAGCAAATACAAAGGCAAGCTACCTTTGAAATGTTTCAACTGTGGAAAGATTGGACATTTTACTACAAAATATCCCTATGGTGATAAGAATGAAGATAATCAATCAAGTGGTAGCAGATCATACTATAAGGATGGGAGGAAGAATGTCTGTTGGCATGGTAGAAGAGGCTACCGGAAGCAGAGTAGTCTTTACACACATGAAAATGGTACCACGGACGAGGAAAGTGCCTCAGATGATTGTTGCAGTGAAGATGAAGTCAGAGCAAACCTTTTTATGGCTCAAGAGGTTCAGGCACCTGAAGAAGGAGAAGAGGAAGAGCAAGAAGGAGAAGTAGATCTTGAAGCAGAGCTCATCAGTGCCTTGGAAGAGCTGAAGAAAACAAGAAGAGATCTAAAGAAGGTGAAAAAGGTTGCAGCTGAAGAACAAGAAATGTTGGAAGAATCTTTTGAAGAATCTAAGAAAACAATTGCAGATTTAAAACTTCAATTGGAAGAGGCCAAGAGGATGTGTGAAGTTACTAGTGTCAGTCTAAGTGAAAAGGAAAAGGAGCATCAGAATCTGGAAGCAGAAATAGTGAAACTCCAAAAGGAATTAGAGAAAAGTCAGGAAGAAATAAAAGTGAGAAGCAAATATGAAGGCAGCACTGAAGCCCTGGACAAGATGCTGAGAAAACAAAAGCAATCTAAAGATTCCTGTGGCGTAGGTTTTCAAGAAGGTCAAAGTTCAAACAACAAAGACATATCCAGTAAGGAGATACAATTCACTTCTTCAAATGAAGGTGAAGAGAAGAAGACATTCATGATAAGAAAGGATACCGGCAAGAAGACATATACAGATGTTGCTAGAAATTGCCACACAAACTGGTATACTGAATCAATGAATTAGAGACCATACTCAATGTACCAACATGCAGATCCAAGGAGAAATGTAAGTTCTGATCATGAGGGATTCACCAGAGTTAGTAGCATGAAAGGAAGACCCCTAGTAAGGTAGTCATTTGCAGGTTCAAGACAACCTAACGGGTATGTTCTAAATTTCAATTGTTATTGTCACCAGTGTAATAAATTTGGTCATAAAATGGCAGAGTGTAGGAAGATGAATTTAAACCCTAGTTTCGAGAGTAGAAACTCATTTGTTGCATTACAAAGTACAAATATCACATGTTATAATTGTAATGATTTTGGTCATAAGATCTATGAGTGTAGGAGAAATGTGCAGATGTCCTACAAGAATTCCTCGAGTACATCTTGCAGTGCTAATGTGAAATGTTATAAGTGTCAAAATTTTGGTCACATGGCAAGGTATTGTAAGCTGAGAACTGACAAGCAAAAGAAAATAGTATCGGATGAGAAGTTAGAAACAAAACCGGAACACAAAGTGACTGAAGAGGAAAAACAAGAAGAGAAACGGGTTTGGGTAGAGAAAGAGAAAAACAAGATGTTACTATTTACTAAGTTGACATTAGTTTATGTCCAAAGTCATTCTATATACTCTAGTCGGTTATTACTACCAAAATATTCAGTCAGTAAGCACGGAGCAGTCGGTTATAAAAGAAACAAGTCACAAAGTTTAGTATACACCAAGCTGTCTACCGAGTAACATTCTATGACTACCGAGCAGCAAAGATGGTATACCGAGTTAATACACACTGAGTGAAACATGTTACCAAATTCATTGAACCTAGACACATATGTGGAAACGTGTTACAAGATCGAGGAACAGGGAACCATTATCACATTGGAAATTGCACTTAAGATTTTGTATGATTTTGAGGACATCTATCCAATGGAATAATTTTGTATGGTTATTCATTTAATGAATCATGTTTGTAAGATCAAAGCATGAACAAGATCACCGTCATAAGAGATCTATTTATACAGCATGAATTGAGGATCAAATGTGTGTGTATGTGTGTGAAGCTAGACATATGTGGAAAAGCACTGAGTGTTATGACTGTTACAATTGACAGAGATACAGAGAGGTCATCGAGAAGGTTTTAAAAGAATAGTCAAGGAACAGAGTAAACAGAAAGGTTTACCGAGGTATGCTATAAGCAAGGTAATTCCATTTTGAGCACATAGAATCTTCTATAACATTTCAGATGTGAAGTTGCACATATTTTGTAAGATTTTGATTGTAATATTTTGAGTTGTAAGAGAAACCTTTAACAGGGTAAAAGACTCTAACAAAGTCTATAAATTGTAAAGCCTTTAACCAGGTGCAACATTTAGAATAAGTGTTGTAAAATCCTTTAGCAAGGTAGATCTAAAGATCTAGATACTCCTAACAGGGTAAGCTATCAGAAATAGCTAAATATGTAGCTCTAACCGAGCAAACCTTTATTATTGTAGTAGTGAAGTTGTGGGTGCCATCTCCACCGTAGTTTTTCTCTCTAACCAAGAGTTTCTACATAACCAAAATATATGTGTTATGGAGTGAATCATGTATGATTGTTATTTATTTGTTTTAGCATTATATTATGTTATAGTAGTTTTTGGTTTATGCTTAACATTAAAGTTATTGTTGAAGAAAAGATTTGAAATATTGATTCACCCCTCCCCTCTCAGTACATTAGCTTTCCATATTGGGCCTAACAATTGGTATCAGAGCTTGAATCCTGGAAAAGGGTTTAACTGACTAAAGAGAAAGATCTTATCAATGGAAGGCTACAAACAATCTCAGAGAATTGTGAATCTTCAAAATGAATTGGATCATGCTAATCAACTGATTGCTAACATGCAGAAACAAATGCAAAAATCTCTAAAAGTTAGAAGAAGATTGTCTGATGATTTGCAGGACTCTCAAGAGTTGGTGGAACAAATTGAGACATCATCTGAGAATAGCATATCTGAAGAAACTGAAGAAATGATTGGAGATCTGAAAGAAAAGAACAAAGCACTGACTGATCAGCTAAAAGTAATGAAAAGAAAACATGAACATTTCAGCACACAGATGACTAAAAATCTTGATGCATTGAGGATAGCCGAGGATAAATTAAGAGATCTAGAAAGAGAAAAACAACAGCTTGAAGCATTAGTATCTGAAAAGAATGATGAAATCACAAGGCTGATTGGAATTCAAAAAAATCTGTCAGATCAATTGGGTTATGCACATCATGAAGCAAATCTGAAAGATAATGAGAATCAAGCATTGAAACTTGAAGTATCGAGGTTGACCGATGAACTTGAAATAGAGAAGAAATCCAAAGAAATGTTGAAGAAGAGTTATGAAGCATCAAAGATGTTGGATGAGCAACTGAATACAAAAAGACCCAATAAAGTTGCAGGACTCAGTTACAAAGGAAAAGACTCTACCAAGAACGAAATCCACACTACCGAGAGAGGAGAATCATCAAAGCAAGCTAGAAACAAGAAGAACATCAAAGGAAAGAAGCCTATTTGCAACTACTATGGAAAACAAGGACATACTGCCAACATGTGCCAAATCAGAAAAGGTAAGCAACCGAATGTCACAAGGTCTAATGGTTATTGTTACAATTGCAATAAATATGGTCACACATCTAGTCAATGTAGGACAAAGTCTACTAGCAATTATCAGAAGGCAAAATTTAAAAGGTTTTGTAAAAACTGCAATAGATATGCACACAGTATCGAGAAGTGTTGGTTTAAGAAGAAGAACTATATGTGGTCTACACACCGAGCAAATACTAGAAGCTACCGAACTCACACATAGCTTAACCGACAGTATACTGCAGTACCATGGGATTACAATACAAGGATATGGTATGAATGTTGTGGAAGATATGGACATATAAGTGCCAACTACTTTATAAGGTTTGGAATGAACAACTGAAAATCATGGAGAAATCCTGGTATGGCATGTTTTCATTGTCACAAAGTTGGACACTTGGCTAGAGATTGCAGAGATCAACCTAAAGGAGATACTGAGGAAATAAGAAGCAAATTAGAGATGATTTGGAAAAAGAAGGAAATTGTGTCAAATGAAGAAAACACCTTACCTACCGAGTTAGGTGCATCTATTCCAAATTAATCGGTAAAGGTATGAAGGGACTGCATTCTCTCAAGGATAAATCTGAACAGTTCCCATATTTTATCATGTACTTAATTCAAAATCTGCATAGCTAAGCTGCATTTAGCAAGTTTGAAATTTTATCAAGTCTTTTGGAGCACTAGTCAAGTCGGTAAATGCAGGAAGCCTGTCAAGTCGGTAAATAAAGGAAGTCTGGCTACACGGTAAAAGCATAAAAAGGAAGGTAAATCGGTTTAGTAGAACCAAGTGCATTTAATGTTGTCTGACCTAACTGCATAGAGCCCGATAAGGTAAAATGTGTACTTAAAGCTTTTGCACGGTCATTTTACACTTACCAAGTTTTCAGAGAGCAGAGCGAAGCGATTTAAAGGCGATCAAACCTCTTCTGAAGAAAAATTCAAGGTATTTACATCAATCACAATGCATTGTCAAGCAAGTTAACCAACCATATCAGTTGTGAATATCTGTTTTTATTTACTAAGTGGAAAGCGTCTACTAGTTGAAAGTTTTCAAACCCTAAGGCTATTTCGTTAGTGATTACCCAAAGTTTGAAATGGATCCTAAAATTCAGAAACCCATTGTTGTTGAGACCATTGAGAAGCCCTCACTAAAATACTCTCTACCTCCCAAAGTAGCATCTGAACTGGATGATAAAACTGCATTTTCACTCATTCCAGATAGGGTTTTATTAGTTGAGGATGTCAGATTCTTCACTAAGTGTCGTGTTGAGGAACTAGGTCACACAGAGATCAAGGACACGTATGATGAATTATGTACCGATGGAAAACTAGATAGCAAGTTTGAACATATTAAAGTCAAGGGATTGACCGAAGCCCTAACCTACCTGCAAGTCTTCAAACCCTAATGGGTTAAATTTGTTTTGAGCAGAGTTCATGATGACTTTATGTGGTTAGAGGAGCAACCATTCAAGATCACCAAGGAAATAATCCACTTGATCATAGGTTACCCTATTTTTGACCATGCCCGAGCTCAGAAAATGATCTCACAGAAGGAATTGATCACTTTAACTGGAGTTGAATCCGATTGCAGAGGTCTAAAACTGAACAATGTCACAGATGCAAAGCTGAAGTTTGCCATTAGAGTTATAGTCTATTGTTTCTTTCAATCGGCAAGGGAAAACAGTGTACCTTGTGCAGCTGTTGATTTATCCTATAAAATTATGAAGAAAGGTATGAAGATTGATCTATGCAAAGTGTTATTGAAAAATCTGTTTGAAAATCTCAACACCATAAGGAAGCCAAAGAAGAACAACTCGGAAAACACACTAAAGTTTGGATCACTTTTGGTGTGCATGTTTTTCTATTTTGAGAAATTCTTTCTATCAGTCTGTAATGTAGTTTGGGAGCTACACCGACCAATCACCCATCAAATCAATGACTTCATCAAATGGATAGGTGATAACTTCAATGAGATTATGGATGATTATTTTAGCAAGTTTTAGGAAAAGATGCATAACAGGTATAGAATACCACCCCAGTTAGTGGAGAAATACAAGGATGATATATATTTTGAAGTGGACACTGACTACTGCTATGTCAATGCAGTAGAACCGAGAACTCAATCTTTTCCACCTATGGGTTATGAGATTGATTTTGACATTACACAGTAGCAGATAGATGCTTTTCTTGCACTGCCAAGGCATGCTACCGAGATCAGATACAGTACATATGAAGAAGTTAAAGAAAAAGTCAAATTGAGCATTGTAGTACCAGAGGCTACAAGGAAAGCAACAAAAATGATTAAAGCACTAATGGAGAAATTTGGAGAAGGTTCTTCCTCCACTCCTATCAAGAGCGTTCAAGCCATCACCGAGGAGGAATTTGAAGCCCAAGAGGCAGTTATTACATTGAGCACCAAGTTACCAAAAGGGAAAATTTTGAAAAGGAAGAAAAAAGATACATCACAGGTATCACTAACTCCTTCAGTAAAGCGCGCAAATACTAGATCATCTACAGAGTCACCGAGCAAGAAACCGAAAAATGTTGCAGTACCAAAGGTAACAAAAACCTATAAGAAATCTACTCAGAGACTCATTTTGAATAAAGAGTCCAATGACACCAAATCTGAAGATGCAAGCAAATTTCAGATTGTTAAGAGTAAAAAGAAAGATGTACATAGTGTTGATAACTTTTGTGCAAATCTGAAACAATATGGTGGATTTGGAGCATTTAGGTATGTAAAATATGAATCCAAAAATGATGCAGAAAAGAGACAAATAGAAGAAGCTGTAATCTGCACACTTCTGAAATTTTGATTGGTCCCATTGGAAGTAACTAATTCTCTTCCAAAAGAATTATACTTACATATTGATAACAGATGGAAATATGCCATGGACTTGGAAAAGCAGATGAGAGAAAGAAGTCTGGTACATCTCTTCTCAGACATGTCGGTAGATGAGATAAATGAACATCTGAAAAACTACCAGACAAACTTCCTAGTCAAGCAAAGAGCCTTGAAACTGATGAATGGCCTTTATCTTGAAGTAGAGAATGAGACCAAAGAAAAATAGCAAGAAATTTTTTGACTCAAGAGTGTTGGTGAACAAAGTAAGGTTGAAATAGTTGATATCACCGAGCAAGATCCTGATATCACCGAGTAAGACCCAGCTGAAACTATACAACCTAATGAAGATGTCATGGATACCGAGGTACAGGAATAGGAAATGATAGAAGGAAATGCTTATGCCCAACTGGTTTCAAGTGAGTCAGTTTTGGAGCAAGTCAAGTCCTATCCTCCGGTAGGTCAACATGTTTCAACCGAGGCACCTCAAGATACTGAACAAGGAAAAGAGGGTCACCAGTCTATAGAAGGAGAAGCTACTCAGGCCATTGGGGAACAGACTTCTCAAGCCCCTTCAAGTACAAAAAATGTTACAACTGAGACCTCGAGCACGAATTCATCGAAGGCTACATCTGAGGCTAAAGAAATTGACAAAAGTGTTGCCTCTACTGAGCAACCTACCGAGGGTGAACAAGCCTCCCAAGCCATTGTATTAGTTCAACCGAAGAAATCCTCCTCATCTAAAGAAAAGAAAATGAAAAAGCATAGTTTCAAGTTAGATTTGTCAAAACCAATTGTGTTGCCGAATATAGATATATCCAAATTAAAAGGGCAAGCACTTATTGAATTAGGTGAACTATGCAAAGCCAAAGCAAAACAAGACAAACAAATGGCTATACAAAAGAAAAACATAGTACTTTAGAAGGTGAAAGTACTATTAACAGAAATGCTACCTGAAGCTACAGTGACAAAAGATGCAGCCATCCATATTCAACTGGATGAACTCCTCAATAAAATAGAAGCATCTGGATTAGACGCATCTAAATACCTGAGCAAATTGAAGGACAAAGAGCTCACTGCAAAAATGATTGAAGAGGTACAGAAAGCCATTGCTATTGACAAAGTAAAACTTGTCAAATTTGTTGCTGAGTTCTCCCCTCAACTCAACCACATTCTTTCTTTATTTCAGAAACTCTGTACATTTTCTTTATTCATTAAAGATATCAAAAATAAAATAGAAGTGATTGAGAAAGAAATCACTAATCTATCCAATAAGTTGACCACTGAGTCAAATTCTATTAAGAATTTCTATACCAAGTTACAAACGCTCATGGCTCAACAATTGGAACTTACGAATGAAGAGCACAAAATAAGGATGGACATTATGACTCTTCAAACCTTATTCATTCCACACTTCTCCTCCATCCAAGAACAGATCAACAAGGCTACCTCCTTATCCACTCAGCTAGAGGGAAGCACTTTAGATGGATTGATTTCACTGTTAGCTAATATTACAGTTCAAAATTCACTCATGGATAGTGTCAAGGATGCACTCTCTGCCGCTCTCACTGATGCAAGAACAAAGTATAAATCCATTTTTGACCAGTTGCCTCCATCGAATGGTAACTAAGTTTTGATGTTTGTCAAAAAGGGGGAGTATAGTGTATACAAGAGGAGTATACCAAGTAGATCAGCATATTTGAGTATACAGATAATTTTGACAGGGGGAGCAGTGAACCGAGCAGTGAGCCAAGCAGTGAACCGAGCAATAAACCGAGCAGTGAATTGAGCAGTGAACCGAGCAATAAACCGAGCAGTGAACCGAGCAGTAAATACAGAATATTGATCACAGTGCATGCATAATCAGAGTTATGTACAATATATTGATAAGGGGAGTATATCTGAGTATACTATTTTATTGACAATTGTATATACTGTCAGTTTAGTCAAATTTTGCAAGTATATAGATTTTTGAGTTATGACTTTGAAAAGAGTTTTGTAAAACATCTCAAATAATGTCAAAAGGGGAGATTGTTACTATTTACTAACCTGTCATTAGTTTATGTCCAAAGTCATTCTATATACACTAGTCGGTTATTACTACCGAAATATTCAGTCGGTAACAACAGAGCAGTCAGTTATAAAAGAAACAAGTCACAAAGTTTAGTATACACCGAGTTGTCTACCGAGTAACGTTCTATGACTACAGAGCAGCAAAGATGGTATACCGAGTTAATACACACTGAGTGAAACGTGTTACCAGATTCATTGAACCTAGACACATATGTGGAAACGTGTTACAAGATCGAGGAACAAGGAACCATTATCACATTGGAAATTGCACTTAAGATTTTGTATGATTTTGAGGACATCTATCCAATGGAATAATTTTGTATGGTTATTCATTTAATGAATCATGTTTGTAAGATTGAAGCATGAACAAGATCACCATCATCTATTTATACAACATGAATTGAGGATCAAATGTGTGTGTATGTGTCTGAAGCTACACATATGTGGAAAAGCAAAATCATGGAAAAGCACTGAGTGTTATGACTGTTACAATTGACAGAGATACAGAGAGGTCATCGAGAAGGTTTTAAAAGAACAGTCAAGGAACAGAGTAAACAAAAAGGTTTACTGAGGTATGCTATAAGCAAGGTAATTCCATTTTGAGCACATAGAATCTTCTATAACATTTCAGATGTGAAGTTGCACATATTTTGTAAGATTTTGATTGTAATATTTTGAGTTGTAAGAGAAACCTTTAACAGGGTAAAAGACTCTAACAAAGTCTATAAATTGTAAAGCCTTTAACCAGGTGGAGCATTTAGAATAAGTGTTGTAAAATCCTTTAGCAAGGTAGATCTAAAGATCTAGATACTCCTAACAGAGTAAGCTATTAGAAATAGCTAAACATGTAGCTCTAACTGAGCAACCTTTATTATTGCAGTAGTGAAGTTGTGGGTGCCATCCCCACCACAGTTTTTCTCTCTAACCAAGAGTTTCTGCATAACCAAAATATATGTGTTATGAAGTGAATCATGTATGATTGTTATTTATTTGTTTTAGCATTATATTATGTTACAACAGTTTTTGGTTTATGCTTAACAGTAAAGTTATTGTTGAAGAAAAGATTTGAAGTACTAATTCACGCCTCCCCTCTCAGTACATTAGCTTTCCATATTGGGCCTAACACAAGATAGAGTCCAGTCTGATTGTGCATATTGCTCTACATGTTGAAAGGAGAAATATGTGGGTAGTTGATAGTGGTTTCTCAAATCACATGACTAGAGACAAGAAAAAGTTCATCAATCTTGATGATTGGAATGGTGGTTCAATCTAGTTTGGTGACAACTCCTCCATCAAGATCAAAGGTCGAGGTCCACTAAATATTGATGGAAAGATAAAGGCTCATAATGTGTACTATGTGGAAGGACTGAAGAATAACCTGCTAAGTGTAAGTCAGATGTGTGGAAAAGGGTACAAGTTTACATTTGACTTTACCAGTTTTCAGATAAGAAAGTAGAGTACTAGTCAGGTTGTGGTAGAAGGAAAGAGGATAGATGGTAATGTCTATGATCTAAAGGAATGCTATGAGTCCCAATGCATGATGGGATAGGTTGTGGCACCGAAGATTAGGCCATGTGAACTTTGATAATCTGGTTAAGATAAGCAAGAACCGGTGTATGAGAAACATACCTCAGATCATAAAACCGGCAAGCACATTTTGTGATGAATGTGTCAGAGGTAAGCAAGAAAAGGTCAATTTTAAAATAAAGGAATATAACACTTCAAGACCTTTAGAGTTAATACATACATACTTATGTGGGCCAACAAGGACAAGAGCATTGGTCGGTGAAAGGTATTTTATGTTTCTTATAGATGATTACTCAAGAATAACTTGGGTAACCTTCTTGCATGATAGGTCACAAGAATTTGAGAGAGATTCAAGGTTTTAAGGAGGAAGGTAGAAAATGAAAGTGGTTATCGGGTAAAATGCTTGAGATCAGACCAAGGTGGAGAATTTTCTTCCAATGAGTTTGTTGACTACTATGAGAGATACGGAATCTGAAGACGGTATTCAATTGCAAGGACACCTCAACAAAATGGAGTGGTAGAGAGGAAAAATAGGATAGTGAAGGAGATGGCTAGGACAATGTTGCATGAGACCAACATACCAGATATATACTGGAAGGAAGCAGTTCATATTGCACTCTACACATTAAATCAAGTACAGTTAAGAGTAAACAGTAGAATGACTCCTTATGAGTTATGGTATGAAAGGAAACCATCACTCAAGCACTTCAGAGTGTTTGGAAGTAAGTGTTTCATCAAGAAAGATGTTGATGCTCTTAGGGTTCCCACAGATACTGAGGGGGGGGGTGAATCAGTATCTGACTGGTAATGTGATTTTCTTAAAACAGAACATGCAGAACATAAAGTAACAGTATACCGGTATGCAAGAATTAATGTAATTAACAGAATCAAAAACATCCACATGAAAAGAACACCATAACACAAGATGTTTAACGAGGAAACCTGGTGTGGGAAAAACCTTGGTGGGATTTGTGACCCACAATATTCACTTACTAGCCAATAAGAGAATATTACTTACAATAGGGGCCTGCACATGCAGGAAGGCCAACTGCCTAGAGCACACTGCTCAATAAGAAGTCACACTGACTTACAATGAGGATTATGCAAATCCAATGATCTGTATTGCTTTACAATAGCATCTTCAATGCCAGATTCAGTACCAGTTCTTGCTCTGTTCTTTACATATACCCTTGACCTATAATTCGCACATTAGGTCTACCTTATAATTTTCTTTATGCTTCCTATCCATATACTACAAATGACTACAATGATCTCTTTTATATACAAGAGTCATTTTACAATTTGCCAAGTCGACTTACAATAACAAACAAAATATTACATATCAAAAATCCTGTCGGCCTCTGTGTCGGTATACATCTTTTCTTCTATGCCGGTGTTGGTGCCGGTGTAGAGTGATCTTGCTGATGCCGGTGCACTGTCTTGCTTGAATAATGTTTTGTCGGTAGAATGTCTTGTCGGTGCCATAGGATTGCAAGGTTGCCTATGTAATGCTTTGCCAGTATAATGTCTTGTCGGTGCCATAGGATTGCAAGGTTTCCATCAATGAAAAAACCTTCAATCACACACAATGTCTCATTGGAGTGTCCATATGCCAACAATCTCCCCCTTTGGCATTGATGGCAACACTCATGAGAAATTTCAAATAGATATCCAAAAATGTGTAGACCAAAAATGTTACCAAAAAAAAATGTGAGAACTCCCCCTGAGCATATGATCCCTGTGTTTTTGAATTTTCTCATCCTACTACTCCCCCTTTGGCATCAATGACAAAGATTAGTAGAGTTTGTAGTTGTACCAGTCCATAACCTCAACCTTGTAGTTGGGTAGTTATTATCTGAAGAAGATCTCCCAAAATTAAGTTTATACCATCCATAAACTTCTTACTGTCTTTTATTGTTGTCTCAGTTCTGTTTACTATACCAGTGAGATACTGCAAGTGCTCTATCGGTGTTTTGCTTCCCTGTGTTAATGCCTCTGAGATTTCCTTCCGTAGAGATGCTAAATAGTCCAATCTTGGACTTAGTTTAGATCTCAAAAGTTTTGCCTTGTTTATTATTTTCTCTTTCTCTCTTTCCAATTTGAGCAATTCTTACTCAAAATTTGCTATCTTTTCTTCAAAAACCAATAATGAATCAGGTGAGTTGACAAAATTGTCTGCAAGTTTGTTTATCTCATCCTATGCCTTGCTTATTTTCTTGTCTACATCTACAGTCAAAAAGTTTGTTTTACATGTATCTTTATACATGTTTTTGTACTCTTTTAACAAATTACACAGTTCCGGTAGAAGTGTGTCAAACTCCCTGTTACACTTCTTTATTCCTTCCTCAAAGAATTTATGTTTCTCTTTTTCTACAATTTCCTTTATAGATTCTACCTTTGTTTGCTCAAAATTTCTAGAAATATATTTACAAAGTGTATCCAACTGGCCTAAAGAATCTTTATTGTCTATATTACAATTAGGAGCTATTGATTTCAAAAATGGAATTGAATCATCTATTGCTTTATAAGCTTGTGAGCTATAATCAGTTATTTTCTTGATAGATTCAAGTAATACCTCAGTCACATTTGATGGTGACCCAACAAACTGGGTACCGGTGGAAGTGACCAAGCTTGTATGGACCTCTGGTAGGTTTGTTTGTGTCTGCATTTCTTTAAGCACTGGTTTTCCTGCATCATTTCTTACCGGTGGCATCTATTCTGGAGCCTTTAGCTATGTTGGTTCCTTTGTTTGTGTTTCAGATTCCATCTTTTTCTCTGTATCTGCTACCGGTTGCTCTGTGTTTCCTGTTACCAGAGGCTCTTTGGCTATACCTGATTTATCTGTTGTATCCTTATCTACCACTATGTTGATCTTCTGAGTATCAACATTCACAGTATATAGGACTTCAGGATTAGGATTATTATCCTCTGTATCCATACTCTCAGCTGTTGGTTGATCTTCAGTAGTTGTTGTTTTTACCGGTGGAGTATTTAGAGGAGGTGGGGGTAAGTTGTCTCTAATCTTGATACTTGGTGGTCCACCAACTTTACCTTTCCCTTTGTCCTTCTGATATACCATAATGGGCTTGGGATTCCTATATTCTTCTTGTTTTTCTTTTTCAACCAAGAATATATCCCAGCCATTTTTTGTTTCCTCTGAAACCTCTGTAACTCTACCTGCCATCAGTGAAATTTTCCGATGTGCAGTGGAAAAAATTGTCTGGTTGGCCTGAGCTATTAGATCATCAATTTCCTTAGGTGATTTAACCGGATATACTGCAAGTAGTTTTTCTATTTTAATTTTCTTATCTAATTCAATTATTCCTTGCCTTCTGGCCTCAAGTCTTTTGTATAGTTCATCAAGAATTTCATTTAAGACTTGCATCAAAAACTTTTTATACATGTCCATGTGTAATATTACACTCTCCTCAACTTGCCCTTTCTCATCATCCGATAGGGTGTCATAAATTTTCCCTATGTTCTTTAGTTTACCTTCCTCTGTGATCTCATTCAGTAATATCTCAAGAGGGGCCAAGTCTGTGTTTGTCTTTTTCTTCTTTTCAGGTGTCAGCTTCTTTTTAGGTGTGACTTTTCTGACCGGAGATCTCACAGCTTGTTGCTTCTACCTTGTCCTTCTAGGTGAAGGAGTGGTTGCCGGTGAGGGGTCTCTTTTCCTAACAACTCTTTTGAAAGTTGTTGGCATATCTCCTTCTGAGGAAGTACCTACTGGTGATAGATGAGCTTCAGGTTGTTGGGCTACCAACTCATCTTCAGTTATGCCAGTTTTCTTTAATACATCTTCCTTTATGGCTTTTGCTTGTCTGGATCCTTTTCTCACAAATGCCTCAACCTTTTTCACTCTCTTCTTAGATTGAATTTGACTTTCTATGGTCTTAGCACTACCAAATACTTCTTCCTTTGGTTCCCTGGGTGCTTCCAGAAGTGCTTTAGCATAAGTTTCAATGATATGATCATCAGTCTCATAACCCGTCTCTCTTTTGTTCATTCTGACCTTTAATGCTTGAAAACACTCATTGATATTCTTTTCTTTGTTTTCACCCATGTTGTTGAATAAGTCTAATAATTGTTTTCCTACCGATATGTCAAATCCAAAATCTTTGTTGCCTATACCGGGAACCTGTTTGGTTATATGTAGCATTATGCATACAAGTAAATTTCCAAATCTAAAATTTCCTTTCTTATACTTCTTGATTTTGGCTAATTTATCAATCAACTCATCTTTTAACCATCCACATACATCAATTTTCACATTTTCTTTTACCATATCATGAGCACTCTTAATGCATAAACTGGAGACTGAGTTAAGTATGTTTGCATGAGTTGCTTTGTACCCTAAAATCATGCTAACAAATCTAACATTTGTATCGGTCACATCATTAACCCTCAGAGACCTTCTGTCTGATGTTGCACCAGTTAACTTCATTACTAGGTCATTGGAGACCTTCTTAGTCTTATCAGGTCTGTTACCGGTGGAAGGTAACCCTGTTACTACTTTCACAGCTTCCTTTGTAATTTTGTGCACTGAATCAAGCCAAAAGAATGAACCATGTACCCTGCTTAAAACTATCCTAATCACTTCCTTGGGAAATTCAGGAATGCAGAGGATTTCAGTGAATCCTAGGGTTTCAACAACTTTATGTTCAGGTTTTACATTTTTGGAATTGTCACATATAACAGTCTTATACATGTTTTTAATTTCTTCATCACCTAATTCCTCTATGTTGCAATGAATATACATTCTAGGGTCTTCTGCATAAACAACACCTTTTAGAATTTGGGAAAAAGCACCTGTATTGTCATCTTTCTTAGCTACCTCGGGAACTAGCTCAAACACGGGCCTAGGGCATTTTATAACCTCGACTACTGTAGGGTTTTCTATGAATTCAGGTGCAGAGGAGGATGCCATGATGATAAATACCTTTTTTTGCCTTTGGATGGATTGATTGCTGAAGTGCTTTGCCTCTTTGCTCGAAATGCCTTAGCTCAGAAATCTTTGCACTCTCTGAAAGTTTGAATGCTTGGTGAAGTGAAATGCAGCCAAAACCTTATTTTATAAAGCCTTTTCTGCTACCTACCACATTAATTGCTTACCAGTAATGTATTAGCTCAACTTTATTTGCCGGTAATGAGTGACTTTCAACTTCTTTTCTCTAACCGAGGGAATAATGGGCACATGTGTCATTAGATTGCCAAACCCTCAAGATAATTTTCTTCAATTAGATGAAGAACATCCTGCCGGTGGAGCATTGCTTTGTCCTACCGGTGGAGCATCATATTGTCCTGCCGGTGGAGCATTTATTGGTTCTACCGGTGGAGGGGTATTCCCAATATTTAGATCACCTTTTCTAATCCATTTCTTTGAGAATTCTTGCTTAACCTCTTCAACCTTTTCTTTACCTTTTAAGCTAGTACTTTTGTTGTCTACCGGTGTACCTTTACTTCTACAAAATTTAGCAATATGACCAATCTTGTTACATGCATAACAAGTTACATTATTTTTCTGAATAGCTTTCCCATAACCTATGCCGGTTTGTGTTCTGCATTGATTTGATAAATGACTAAATCTTCCACAAACATAACATCTTACATTCATTTTGCAATTTTCAAAGTTATGACCAATTTTGTTGCATTTGGAGCATTGACCGGTGGGAGGATTGATATTCTGATAATTCCTAGATCTACATTCATTTGCCCTATGACCATATTTATTGCAGTTAAAGCATTTTCCATTGAATTTGTAAGTATTAGGTCTTACCGGTTTGCTGTGATCCTGGGTATTTGCAGTACCGGAGCTTTCTCCAACTTCAAATCCAATTCCAGAAGTGTCACCTTTGGGTTTTTTATTCTTCAATAAGGTACCAAGTTCTTCTGAGCTTTTCTTGAATTTTTCTTTGTGTTTATTTGTAGTTTCCAATTCCCTTTCCAAGATTTCTTTTTGTCTCATTAGTTCATTCAAGTCATTCTGAGTATGCATCAGATCTATTTTTAACATGTCATTTTCATAGCTAAGTCTTGAGTTCTCATTTGCTGCATCACTTAGTCTCCTGGTCAATTCTTCTTCATTCTTCTTTATGTCCTCAATCTCTTTGCAAAATCTCATAGTCATATCCCGCATTTCGTTTTTTGTTGTCATGATCTCTTGTTTCAATTTGCTTATCATATCATTTAGTGATTCCTTTTCATCATTCTCATTTTGCAATTTTTCACAAAGTTCTCTTCTCTTATTTCTTGTAACAGTAAGATTTTCTTGAAGTTCCTGAATAATGTCCTAAGCTGCTTTTAAATCATCTTCTAATTTGATATTTTTCAACTTCTCTGCATTATAGTCAGTAAGAGCTCCTTCAAGTTGCTTCATCAGATTTTCCATCTTTACCGGTGTCAAGATCTTCCTCAAGCTATTAGGCTTCTAAAAATAGAGGACCAGGCTCTGATACCAATTGTTAGGGTTCCCACAGATACTGAGAGAGGGGGGTGAATCAATATCTGATCGGTAATGTGATTTTCTTAAAATAGAACATGCAGAACATAAAGTAACAGTATACCGATATGCAAGAATTAATGTAATTAACAGAATCAAAAACATCCACATGAAAAGAACACCATAACACAAGATGTTTAACGAGGAAACCCGGTGTGGGAAAAACCTTGGTGGGATTTGTGACCCACAATATTCACTTACTGGCCAATAAGAGAATATTACTTACAATAGGGGCTTGCACATGCAGGAAGGCCAACTGCCTAGAGCACACTGCTCAATAAGAAGTCACGCTAACTTACAATGAGGATTATGCAAATCCAATGATCTGTACTGCTTTACAATAGCATCTTCAATGCCAGATTCAGTACCGGTTCTTGCTCTGTTCTTTACATATACCCTTGACCTATAATTTGCACATTAGGTATGCCTTATAATTTTCTTTATGCTTCCTATCCATATACTACAAATGACTACAATGATCTCTTTTATATACAAGAGTCATTTTACAATTTGCCAAGTTGGCTTACAATAATAAACAAAATATTACATATCAAAAATCTTGTCAGCCTCTGTGCCGGTATACATCTTTTCTTCTGTGCCGGTGTCGGTGCCGGTGTAGAGTGATCTTGTTGATGTCGATGCATTGTCTTGCTTGAATAATGCTTTGCCGGTAGAATGTCTTGCCAGTGCCATAGGATTGCAAGGTTGCCTGTGTAATGCTTTGCCGGTATAATGTCTTGCCGGTGCCATAGGATTGCAAGGTTGCCATCAATGAGAAAACCTTCAATCACACACAATGTCTCATTGGAGTGTCCATATGCCAACAAATGCATTAGGAAGTTTTGATTTTCAGAGTGATGAAGGAATCTTCTTGGGATACTCAACCAACAGTAAATCCTATAAATTCTACAACAAGAGATTGAGAAAGGTGGTTGAGAGTATAAATGTGAGAATAGATGAAGACTCACATAGCGAAAAATTTGCACTGGCACCTTACATTGATGATTCATATGTTGAATATGAAGATCCCCAACGAGTATGTGCAGAATAATCATCTTGAAGAATAGATCATAGGAGATGGGAATGAAGGTGTGCAGACCAAAAGCAAATTAGCCCAAGAAAGTGAGCAGGTAAATTTCTGCCTCATGACTGAAGTAAAGCCCAAAATTTTTGATAAATCTAATGAAAGTGAGAAGTGGGTAGATGCCATGGATGAAGAGTTGAGACAAATTGAGAAAAATCAAACTTGGGAACTTGTCCCTAGACCAACAAACAAGAATGTTATAGGTACCAAATGGGTCTATCGGAACAAAATGAATGAAGAAGGTAAGATAGACTGGCATAAAGCAAGGTTAGTTTGCAAAGGGTATGCTCAAGTGGAAGGTATTGATTTTGAAGAAACCTTTGCATCGGTTGCTAGGTTAGAGGCAATAAGAATGTTTTTAGCCTTCTCATCCTATAAGGGATATAAAGTGTATTAGATGGATGTAAAATATGTCTTTCTCAATAGCAATCTTGAAGAAGAGGTGTATATGGAATAGATGGAAGGGTACTTGTTGCATGAAGATGAGAGTTTTGTATGTCGATTAAAGAAAGCCTTGTATGGTTTGAAGTAGGCTCCCAGAGCATGCTATTCCCGGTTAGACAAATACTTGAAGGAGCAAGGATTCTAGAAAGGGAATGCAGACAACAACTTGTATGTCAAGGTAAATGGATATCACATGATTATAGTTGTTGTATATGTGGATGATATTATCTTTGGTGGAGGCAAGGACATCATGTCCAAAGAATTTGTAGATCAGATGAAGACAAAATTTGAGATGTCCATGTTGGGTGAGTTATCCAATTTTCTTGGTTTGCAGATCTCACGGCAGGAGAAAGGAATTTTCATCTCACAAACCAAGTATGTTAAAGACATGTTGAATAAATTTCATATGGAGGATAGAAAACCGATAAGTACTCTCATGGTTACCAATTGTAAGTTGAACAAACTAGATGAGTCACCGGAAGTTGAGAAAACACTATATAGGTCTATGATTGGTAGTTTGTTATATCTAACAACATCTAGACCAGATATTGTACAAGTTGCTTGCATGGTAGCCAGATACCAAGCTATCCCTAAACAATCTCACCTAAATGCAGTCAGAAGAATATTCAGATATTTACAATGAACTATTAGCTATGGCCCGTGGTATCCAAATAAAGGAGACTTCTCTTTGCAGGCTTATACTGATGCAGATTGGGGAGGAAGTATTGATGATTGGAAAAGTACAAGTGGAGGTGCTTTCTACTTAGGAGACTGGTTAGTATCATGGCACAACAAGAAGCAAGATTTAGTGTCATTATCTACTGCTGAGGCAGAGTATATAACAGCTGCTACATGTTGTTCACAGGTTTAATGGATGAAGAAGACACTGAAAGACATACAGGTGGAGATATCGGAACCCATTTGAATCCAGTGTGATAACTCAAGTGCAATCAACATCTCCAAGAATTCAGTAATGCACTCAAGAAAAAAATACATTGCAATCAAGTATCACTTCTTGAGGGAGAAGTTAGTAGACAAGGAGGTCATAGTTGAATATGTTCCAACTGGTGAGAAGATTGCTGACATATTTACCAAGCCACTTCCTTTGAGCCCATTTGAGTACTTGAGACAAAAGATGGGAGTTGTCCCACCATCTGGAAGCACTTAAATGCATAAGAGGATGCATGATTCAGGGGGAGTAAACCATTGTTACTATCTTATGACTCTTGAATCATGAAGCAAAGACATAGGGGGAGAGTGTGTCTTAACCGAATATAGACAAGGGAGAGATTATGGGTAGACTCCGGCAGCATGGTTGGTATCAGACTAAGGTTCCCTTTGCCATTGTTGTCAAAGGGGGAGAGAAATCAGAACTGATCATGTTGACATCAATGCCGAAGGGGGAGATTGTTGGCATTAAGTTGTCATTTATGTCAACCGATATTGTAGACTACTAATGGTAGGGTTTGTCAACCTGATATGAAGTAGATTGAACCGACATAAGAAGGATTAAGATGAAGGCATGTCAACCGGTATGGTGGAAGACAAGTAGGTATTGAGAATATCAATGACTTCACTGGTATGAGGTGAGATGCATCTGTGTGTTAGCATATTGAGTAATAACTAGTAGACCGGTTTGAAGGTTGGCTTCCTAATTATGATAAAGAGGTAGAATGTTAAAATGATCACAAACCACCAGAGGTGAAGATGTGCTACCGGTGTAGTGTGCACTACTGATTAGTAGAAGGAGAAGGTCTCATTGGTAAGGGTCGGTGTCGATATGATTTTGTTGAATGATCAAGTGTAAACCAGCCTTGTGTCGGTGAGCTAAGTGTATGACTGATATGATGCCATGTGGAGCTGAGGTGGCAAGCATGCAGAGGCTAGTGAAGTCTCCATCAACATAGTTGTTGGAACAGTTAGTCGATATTAATGAAACAACCACAAATCACGGAATGATAACAGATTGATGCGGCTCAAGGAAGAATGAATGATAGAGAAAGATCAGGGAGTTGTTGGCACCTAGATCAAAGCAAAGAAATCAAATTGCAAGAGGACCTCGAGAAGGAAACAACTAGGCTATAAATGAGTCGACGGATTTCAAGGCCGTAAATCATGGTTGGGATTGCTATCTTTAGCAAATATACATTGGATGATGGAAAATGCATACAGATGCATTCCTCCAATGTAGGTGATCAATCCAAGGTAGATTGGATCTGATCTGATGAAGATTTGATTGATGGAAGAAACCCTAACCGCCCTTAGTTTGAATTCTTTTTTGGCGGGAAAGCTCAAGACTAAATATGATGACTTGAGACTGTGATCGGTGCTGCTGAAGAGTGAAGATAAGTGTGAAATTATTGTTTGAGAGCCAAAGAGGAAAACACTTGAAGTGTTCATGATTGAAGACTATACCGGTAAAGAGAAGCAGGGTATACCGATGTAAGGAATAAACCGGTGAAGTGAGCATAGAACGCAGAGGTGATAAACCGGCAAAAGTTGTACCTGATAAAGAGTGATCAAGTGTGAGTTGAATTTGGAAGACATTGTGAGAGGGGACTTAGCAAAATTAGACTAGGAAGCAAAGAAATTATGCAGAGTGTGAGGAGAAAACACAGACTAGTAAGGTTGAAACCAGCAGAGCAGAATATTGTAAGGTTGCAAAACTTATTTTGTAACAGAGATCTCATTTTGTATTTAACAATCTTCATATTGTTTTCACTAAGTTGATTCTTGGTGCAGGGGTTGAAGCTCCTTTAGGTTGTAGCCTATAAACAGTGTAGGGGTTGGTTCTACTTTGAGTTGGTGCTCATAAATCAGGGGTTGGTGCTCCTTGGGTTGGTGCCCTAAAATTGTAATCAGATCCTTTACATTGTGAGGCTGGATTGGAGCAGAAGATCTCCAGCAACTATTCTCACCGAGGTTTTTCCCACATTGGGTTTTCCTCATATATCAGGTGTTTTGTGATGCATTCTTGTGTATGTTTTATGTTGATTTTATAGAAAATCCTTTCACACACTTAGTTCGCACTGTTTGACCTACCGGTTAGCACTCAGTTTGCTTTATATATTACCGGTATACCCCTGTTGAAGAAAAAGTGTGTAAATCACTGATTCACCCCCCTCTCAGTGATCCATTGTGTCCAACACACATAACCATGAATATAAAGGTAAATCACATCTCTAATTGAATTACCATGATAACACAGAATACTTTGAGGTACCCTTCAAATATCTACAGACAATTTTGACTACATCCCAATGAACTCTACCAGGATTAGACATATATCTGGACAAAACTCCCATTGCTTGGGCAATGTCTAATCTAGTACAAATCATAGCATACATCAAACTTTCGACTACACTTTGGTAAGGTACTCTTCTCATGTCTTCCATATGTGATGGGGATGTAGGACAATCTACAACAGATAATTTCATTCCAATTGTAAAAGGAATACACAATGGTCTACAATCCTGCATGTTGAACCTCTGTAACACTGAATGCACATACTTACTCTGGCCTAGCCATAGATTTTTGTTCACTCTATCTCTTCTAATTTTCATCTGAAGAATGTGTTTCTCTATACCAAGATCTTTCATTTCAAAGTTAGCAGCGAGCTGAGACTTTAGTTTTGAAATCATACATTTCCCTTTGCCAATGAATAACATGTCATCAACATACAATGCAATGTACGAGACTTGATCACCATCATAATTATAATAAACACAGTGATCTGATTTAGAATGCTCAAATCTTAAACTCAACACATATGTATCAAATTTCTGGTACCACATCCTAGGACTCTATTTGAGTCCATATAGGGATTTCTTTAATTTATAGACCAAATTACTTTTACCTTTCACCACATAGTGCTCTGGTTGTGTCATATAAATATCCTCCTCAAAATCACAATGAAGGAAAGTAGTTTTCATATCCATTTGCTCGACCTCTAAATCATAAGTAGCAGCAATAGAAAGCAAAAATATAATGGATGTCATTTTGGCCACAGAAGAAAATATCTCACCATAATCAACACCCTCAACCTAAGAGTTGCCTTTTACAGCCAACCTTGCTTTATACTTTACAATACTTCCATCTGAACCAATATTTTTATTGAACACCCATTTGCAACCAACAAGATTTTGTCCTTTAGGCAATGGTACAAGATCCTGTGTATCATTCTTTTTCAAAATTGTCATTTCTTCTTCCATGGCAATCTTCCAGGATTCTACATCATTCATACCTAATGCCTCTTCTACAGATTTCAATTCATCCACATTAGTATTCAAAGAAAAAATACATCTCCAATAATTAGGTGAATACCTTTCTGGTGGTTGTCTATGTCTTGTAGACCTTTGAACAAGTTGAGTTGGAGGTTCTTCCTCCTCTTCTGAAGATTCAGAGCTAGACAAACTCTCCTCAACTTCTTGCCTATCTAGGGGTCTCGATTCAACTCTTTCAGCTGTAGAAGGAAACCGAATCAAAACTTCCTTTTAAGTCTATTCAGGCTGCAATGTAACAGAAGGAGACTTAATTTCTCTAAAAATAACACTTCTACTATGAATTACCTTTTGTGCAATACGGTCCCAAAGCTTGTATCCTTTGACACCATAACTATATCCGATGAAGATACATTTCACAACCTTGTTCTCCAAATTTGTTTGTTTCTCCTTTGGCACATGTGCATATGTCTTACGACCAAAAACTTTAAGATGTCTCAATGAAAGCTTGTGACCTAAACATGCCTCCATAGGCGTTTTATCAACAAGGGTTGATGTAGGAGACCTGTTAATTAGGTAGCAAGCAATGGAAATAGCTTCATCCCAAAAAATTTGTTCTAGACCACCACCACGCAGCATACTCCTAACCTTCTCCATCAGTTTCCTATTCATTCTTTCATCAAATCCATTCTGTTGTGGAGAATAAAAAGTTGTCTTTTGTCTATTAATGCCATAGTCTTTAAAGAATATATAAAAATCATTAGAGTAAAATTCACTGCCATTATTAGTCCTCAAAATTTTAATTTTCTTTCCAGTCTGCAACTCAACCATTGCTTTAAATTCTTTAAATCGACTGAAAACTTCAAATTTACTCTTTAGAAAATATACCCATGTCCTTCTACTAAAATCATCAATAAATGAAACATAATATGTGGATTTTCCAATCAAAGGAACATCTACAGGACCAAACACATCAGAATGAATAAGATCCAAAACACCACAAGTTTTATGAGAACTCGAGTAAAAATGAATGCGGTTTTGTTTTCCATAAATGCAATGCTCATAGAAATCAAAGTCAAGATTATAATCATTCAAACCTTCAACAAGGTTTTTATTTTTCAAGGTCCTTAGACCATTTTCTCCAATGTGACCAAGCCTTTGGTTCCATAACATAGTCTTCTCTGCAGGTAACTTTTCTTCAGAAGAAAGAGCACCCTTAGGTACCCAAAAGCCATTTCCATCTGCTAAAGGTGAAACCTTCAAATCTTCCACAAATTTACTTTTTACAGAAGTTCTATTACACTCAACAGTGTATGCATCTAGCTTATACAAAGCGTCAAACCTAACACCTCTAGCAATTACCATAGCACCCTTAATCATCTTACATCCTAATTCAACAAAGACTACCTACACACCCGCATCTATCAGTTTGCTCATAGATAACATATTTTGTTTTAAACTAGGGATATGCAGCACACCATTAATTCTTTTTATTCTACAATTAGAAAACATGATTCTAACTTTACCTCAACCAACAATGTCTAAATGTGAAGTATCACCCAAGTAAACCTTACCTCCATTAAATTCTTCATATTCAAAAAACCAATCTCTATTAGTAGTCATATGAAAAGATGCACCTGAGTCAATTAACCAAGCACCATTATCTACATGAGTCGCTAAAGCTGCAATAAATGTATCACCAACTTCCTTCTCAGACTCAAAATCAGAATCAATCTTCTTCTTTTTCTTCTTCTTTTCTTCTTTGCAGTCCTTATGGATGTGACCTAGTTTACCGCAATTCCAACAAATGGCTTTGGACTTTCCAAGATGTTTTGATCTCCCTCTCGATTTGGACTTATTGTGCTTCTCATTCTTCTTGCCTTTCTCCTTAGGTCTTCCATGAACAGTAAGGGCTTCCTTCGAGCTATGGGATACCCTCCTTCACATCTCTTCACCAAGTAGGAAACCCACCACATCTTCAAACTTCAAAACAATATAAGTACTACTGATAGCCATAACAAGAGAATCCCACGAATTAAGCAAAGAACAAAGAAAGATCTTGCATTTCTCCTCTTTGTTCATCTTAACACCGACAAATACTAATTGAGCCACCAACATATTGAATGCTTCCAGGTGGTTTGTAACTCGTCCACCCTCTTCCATCTTCAAGGAATACAATTTCTTCCTCAAGAAAATCTAATTTAATAAAGATTTCGCTTGATACGTTTCAACAAGCTTAGTCCATAGCTTCTTTGTAGTGTTTTCTTCATGAACATTGATTAGAACGGAGTTTGGCAAGCACAGTCTAATTAGACCCTTGGCCTTTCAGTCCATAATATCATACTGAGTTGTTGTAGTAGGATCTAAGGGCCTTTGGACATTTGCATCAACAACATCCCATAGATCTCAATCTATTAGCAGATCTTCCATCTTCAGCTTCCACATCTCAAAATTTGTTCCATTAAATTTCTCCACCTCTATTTTGCCTGACAAACTCGCCATTTGAAAATTCCTGCAAGAAGATCAAAAAGTGTATTTTGCAAAAGCTTCCACTCAAACTTGGATTAGTTCAAAAAACCCAAAAACCCACAACTAAAACCAAAGGTGATCAAGCTCTGATACCACTTGTAAGGAATTTAAGTAGTGAAACAACTTCCTAAACTAACCTTGAGAGGAGGATAATCCAAAAAACTTTTACAGATCATCACAACAATTACAGAAAATAGAAATAGATATAATAACATTCAATCCATAACACAGTGATTTATGTGGGGAAAACCCTTATGCTCCAAAATCCACCCAATATATTATTCCGCAATCAAATTACAATATACTTGTAAAGCAATCTCTTCGTAGGAGTACCACTAATCAGAGATTCAAAGGTAAATCAAAACCATGGGCTAAAACCACCCAATAAGGTGTAGCCGACATTATCTCCCTTCTATATGCCCTATGGCATGTCCCTCCCTTTTTACAGCTCATTTATGTGTCCAATGTATTTTATATTTCCTATTTTAGGAGTAGAAACTTTAGGAGGCCATAACTTGAGAACTGTGTGTCCTATTAACAAATCGTTTGAAGCATCAAAAACCTCACGAAGTTCTCTATTACCTCATAAACTGCTACATTGTTTACACCCACTTTTCAGGGTGTTTTGGGGCCTCTAAAGTCCTCAAAATCAAATTCATTGGACCCCTCCAAAATGGAAAATTTAATATCTTCAAAAATAGTTGTGATGTTGCAACATAACTTTACTAGAATGCTTATCTAGCCAACAAGAAGCTTTGGGGAGAGTTTCGCACCATTATGTGCCCAAATGAAAACTTACTAAAAACAGTAAGCTTATGTAAATGCAAGGTTGAGACACCATTTTCCCTACATGATTGAGGTGTACTTGAGATTGGTGTGTCTTGGTATGGATCACCATACTACACTGGAGTGGTGTCTTGGTACTAATTTTGTTGTTGTGATTGGGGAAATTGCTTTGCATTTTGGACTCGAGGTTGAAATTGTTGCATTTGTTGGAAACAAGTTGTTCTTGAGTTCAAATTGTAAGTAATTGGTAATGTTGTTGTTGCATTTGTGTCACTGGTATTTGTTGTTGATCTCCTAATTGTATCATTTTTTGTTGGAATTGCGGAACTTGAGGTATTTGTTGTTCATATTGAGGCATGGATTATTGCTGCTAGTCTATCCAATGTGGTTGAACAATCTGTTGTTGTTGTGTCAGTTGATGTGTTAATCCTATATTTTGATATGGAGCACCAATTTTTATAGTAGGTTGTACTTGTCATTGGTAATGTGTAGCAACATTTTATTTTAAGCAATTGTTTGTATGTATACTAATCATCCAAGCAAGTTTTCAAGCATGTTTATTTTATGTTTCCAATGTTTACGAGGCCTAGATTGGGATACCATGTTTACACCTTCTTGGGGTAGTATGTTGCTTGGTTGGTTTTGTTGCATATTGGTGCTGACTCATGTTGTGGGAATGTCAACTGGTACACTCATTGTTGGTTCATTGGATTGTATTTGCATTGGATTCATTTGGACTTGAACAATTGTTGTTTAAGGGAAGTCGTTTGTGTAGTCTCATTCAAGGAGGGGATATATGGCATCCCTATTGTATAAATAACTGCTTCCTGGACCAGCAGTTGTTGAACATTTGATGTTGAAGGCTAGATAGTGTTTACTAAGGTTCATATCATTACTTATGACACTCACACCTTATATGGATCCATCAATCATGTTGATGATGCAATACTGAATAAGGGATTATCAAAAATCTTGAAGGATGCCTTTGAGGGATTCTGGCCAATGTGAGGTATTTTGCCTAGGTCTTCCCTAGTGTTTTATACAGTTTGATCTATTTGTCGAGGGAGATCAGTTTGAACTATTTGTTGAGCTTGTTGTGCATATTATTACATTCCAAGTTGGGATTCAAGTTCTCCTATTGTAGTTTGATATTTAGTTGTTGAGGCTAGTCTTTCCTTGAGTCGGTTAATGAATCGTAAGAGATCTGTGAAGATCAGTTTGTCTAAAATTTAAATGATTTGTGGGTCACTTATAGCCTTGTCAATTTGTTTATGTCATACTATAGTTAAAGAAAGGTTACAACTTTCTTGTGAGGGTTCTGAATTGGATGATGCTTCTAATTGCACATTTATATTTTTGGAAGATTCAGGTTTGATGTAACTAAAGTCTGGATAAAAAACAGGTTCCCTTCCTAAAAATGGTCCTAGTTGCATATATAGCCTTGGGTCGATGGGTCCAAGTCTAAAATCAGTGGTAAGTTAATTAGTGTTGTTAAGGGGTGATTTCCTTCTCATGGTCTCATTGTTAGAAAAACAAGTCCTACCCATACTTGCATTATGTAAAACTGAGGTTGTGGGTTCGGACCTATTTCTAGACTAAAGATGGGTTGCATGATGTTTCCTAATTGTGTTGGTTGTGATTGTGATCATTTGAAAGGTGTCTCCTCCATTATGTTGTGTTGTCTCCTATAGATTTGGGATCGTGTCTCAACCATATGCTCTATGATTTATGCCAATTTCTTCTTTTTTTAGAATTTTGGGATGCAAATGGAATGATATGGCCTATGTTATTGTTGTTTTATTTTTCTCCTTGGCTTGCAAGATTTTTGAATTTGATATCTAAATGCAAAATGCTATTTGACACTGAGGGGATCTATGATGAAATTGAAAGGTAAATCTAGGATAATGCAAGGTTAGTCTAAGGTAATGATGTAGGATAGATGCAAAGATGATCTACTAAAGTAAAGGAAAGGTAAATCCACCCTAAAGGATACTATGAAACCTAAGGATTTACAATTATTATGCGAGTGCAAACTATTTGGAATGACTTTTGGGAAGATGAAAATGAAACTAAAGACTTTATGTGTGGGGGATGAAAGTGAAGCTAAAGATCTAAGTAGATTTATGAAAACTAGATAAAGCAAGATGGATATAATGAATCTAAATTCTATGCAATCTATTATGAAGAGATAAATGGATTTGTCCTAAGACTTAGGCTAATTTATAACTTATACAAGAAACTATGACTTATGAAAAAATTATTTTTTTAGGAGAATGGATATGTTATTATGAAGCTCTAAATTGAGATCCATATGTTGGTTGAGACGAGCTTGTTTGATGTTTGAGATAGTTTTTGAAACGTTGCAATTTTCAAGTTTAATTAATTGAAAAAGTTTCTTTGTTCGAGTAACGATGTTTAAAATCTCTTAGACAAATTTTGGACCTTTGAAGATCTTTAACTTTTTTTCTAGAGAGATCAACAATCACAGAATACAGAATGGTTGTTTGACTTTTGAACCAAAAATAAGAGTACATTCATATACAAATCCTAGGTTGGTAGAGACAATATTTGTTGAGTTCCCACTGTAGATAAATCCGAGCTGCACTTATTCAAAGTGGATAACTTAGAAGCTTGGTAGCACTAGATCCCCCTTGCATTACACTCACTTCTTGAGCATAACAAGCTTCAAATTTCTAAAGACCTGGAGATCTCAAGAAATTTGTTATGTCAACTCTAAACTATGAGAATGTGGGATAGCTTCAGAGGTCCGACCTCTTATGCCAACAAATAGAAGGATTTTTGGCTACTTAAACAATGGCTCATAGTGGGGGAACTTTAGCAGAACCTGGTGTCTACCCATGCGGCAGTGACTCACTCAAAATCCTATCCTGAAGGAACCATCAATGTAGATACACATCACCAAGCAGTCACTACTATTGCCAAACTTTTTAATTTATAGAGTGAGCTAAAGAAGTATTGCTTGGTTAGTTCCCTCTCACCAACCCTAATGGCTTCTCAGGAGGCAAGCCCTCTAATAAAAATGAAAATTAAAGCATCACTATCACTTTTCTCTTGCACCCAAGACCACAAAAACTAGGGGAGAGGATAGTGTGTGTTAGCAGTAGGTCCACTCACATGTGCACAAGTGTTCCAATCACATAAAATAGAGGTTCTTTACCTTTAAAAATAGCAATTATGAGCTAATTTAATTAGAAGGCAATCTATGTCCATTCCATTAAGTAAAATGAAGTGTGAGATGTTCATCAAAAGATCAATGGCATAGGTTTGTTTGAGTTTATAGTCGTCAACAATCGTTCTACATCAAACAGATTAGTAGTTTGATTAACTTTAATCTTCATCCCATGGATGCCACAATGCTAACAGAAAATAATTAGTAACCCAAGAAACTGAAATGAAAACTCTATCGAAATGATTGAGAGAAACGATTCAGAAATGTAAGACTACCTGCCAACTGCTCAACAAGTTACAGACTAACTGCACAACTTCTTAACCAACTACACAACTTCTTAACCAACTGCACAATTTCTTAACCAAATGCGTAGAAGATAAACAAAGCTTCAATTTCATAAATTGATAAAATCAAAAGGCTAAATTAAGCATGAAAAAAAGAGAGAATGGTTGAAAAAGAGTTAAATTATATTGCAGAGGTGCAAAATTTCTCCCATTTTTTCGTTGTTCACATTGTTTCTCAAGTTTCCTCTATTCTTGCTCGTGTTATCTTTGTAAGGTTTATTTAATGCATCATTCTTTCTCTTCTTCTTGATTCAAGGTGGTGGTGGTTTGTCAAAATTTGGACCAAGTGGTGTGTCTTCTCCAAGCTAAAACATGCAATTCAGAAATTACATCTTCCTGCTTATCATGAAACCCTAAATCAGGTTGTAGTATGGGTGCTTTTGTTTCTTCTTCACTAAGAAGAACCATATCAATTCAATAAACTCATCCAAGATTTTGAGTATGTGTGGTTAGATATATGCGATACTTTTGTGTATAAGCAAAGACACAAGTTTGAGAATGATTGAAAAAGACTTAAATTATGTTGCAGAGGTGCAAATTTGTCTAATATTATCATTGTTTGCATTGTTTCTCAAGTCTCCTATTTTCTTACTCACGTTCTCTTTGTAAGGTTTCTTCAATGCATTATGATTTCTCTTCTTCTTCATTCAAGGTGGTGGTGGATTGTCAGAATTTGGCATGTTTTTTCTCCAAGCTAAAACATGTAATTTGGAAATTGTGTCCTCCTACTTATCATGAAACCCCAAATCAGGTTGTAGTATGGGTGCTTCTATGTATTCTTCATTGGGGAGAACCACATCAATTCAATTAATTCATCAAATATTTTGAGTAGGTATGGTCAGATGCATGCAATACTTCTGCATATAAGAAAAGACATAAGTTTCATACAAGATAAGTGTGATAGATGTGCCAAGGTCAGTGAATAGAATCTTAGTTAGTTGGACTCATTGAAAGTTCTTGGTCAATCTCTTACGTTCTACTATCCTACAATTTCCTAAAATCCTAAACTTCACTCTATGAGACATTATGTTTTTTGGTTGATTTTCAAGGATGCAAGATAAAACCCTGTGTTAAAGATGTGAGACACTTTCTAAGCTAAGGGTGCTAGACACTTAGGATTACTAAGACAGGATCTCTATTGGGCTTCAAGAGGAGGTGGACCTTGGATCATCTCTTCTTCCTTAATTTTTTTTTGTTCTCTCTCCTATTAAATTTCTTTCTTTAAGGCTTTCTCAAGATGTTTGGCTTTGGCTTCCTCTTCTTCTATGACAAAGGTTGTTCTCATGTACTGAGCACAACCAATTTTGGTTTCCCAAGATAGCTTACCTAACCTTGTAAGGATGTCCTCTTGGTGGTTATTATAGACACCTAAAATTGTCCTAACTAATTAAATAAATAATTATTTTATCCTAAGTCTTCTATTAATTAAATAAATATTTAATTCATTCATTCATTAATCCTCTTCTAAGCCTTTCCTCATTTAAATAAATACTTTTATTTATTTAAATTGTCCTTTTCCTAAACTAAATAAATATTTTATTTATTTAGTTGATCACACTTCCTCTATTAATTAAATAAATATTTATTTGTTTAATTAATTTATTGGCCTTTTCTACTCATGACACATGTCATTGATCTCTTAATTCTTCTCTTACCTACCCCCTTTATTATTTAATTATTTCCTTTACCTACCCTTTAATCTTAGTCGACCATTTATCTTTACACCACTTAATCTTATCCCTCCATTTCTTACAGTGTCTTCTATACAAGAGATGTTTTCTTCATTATCATCTAATCGTCTAATTGAATAATGACACAATCAATCTTATGCAATCAAGCCTTCATGAGATCAAACTATCAACCACATTTCCATTCTTTGTTGAGATCTTGTGCACACCTAAAATCTGAGAGGAAATACATCAAACAAGATCAATGGAGATAGGAAGAGGTGGAGATTGAAACCCTACTAGACATGTCAATGGTATATTTGATTTGTTGTTGTTGATTTACATGGTCTTAGGTATCTTAATTTGTGTATGGTGGATTGCTTTCATTGTTATGCTAGGGTTTTGTGGTTGATCCTTTTTAGTCTTTCAATGTCGTTGTTTCCATTATTCACTTTTCACCATATACAGTTATCATATGCTAGGTCGAGTTAAGGAAGGAGATAACATTAGTACTAGGAAGAACCATCTTGAATCATGACTCTAATTGAAACCCTCTAAGCTATGGATGATCACAATGAAAAGTAAAGAGAATCAATTAACTTCCTAATTAAGTTTAAATGAGATTTTTGCATGAATTGAAAGGTTCGTTTACCAATTGATTAGGATCTAAGTGAAATTTGTAATATGAATTGAAAGATTAATCCAATGCCTAATTAGGATCTAGCTGATATTTGTAACATGAATTGAAAGGATTAATCCAATGTCTAATAAGGTCCTAGATGAAATTTGTAACATGAATTGAAAGAGTTACTCCAATGTCTAATTAGGATCTTAGGTGAAATTTGTAACATGGATTGGAAGGGTTAATCCAATGCCTAATTAGGATCCTAGATGAAATTTGTAACATGAATTGAAAGGGTTAATCTAATGTCTAATTAGGATCCTAGATGAAATTTGTTTGTTCAATTTTAAACTTCTATTGATTAAGCCCTGAAATATGCATGTTTGTCCTTCCAGAATATGCAAATCAACTTATTAGATCAATCCAAACCTTGTAAATGACAAACATGTTGGCATAAGTTGGAGATTGTTGGCATTTTTCTTGAAGATTGCATTAATGATATGTTATGTTGTCATTGATGTCAATAAACTGATTATGATGTTAAGGTGTCAGCTTATGATGTTGTTATGATGTTGATGTTATGATATTGCAATAATGTTATATGTTGTATTGCAACCCAGTAGGAGGAGCTAGCAAAGGGTAATGCAACTGGTAGGAGGAGTTTGTATTGGAAACCAGTATACTTATGTTATGGAGAGTTGAACCGGTAACCCTACCTGTAGAAGATGTCCAAACCCTAACCAATGGAGTTGAAGCAGATTATGATCAAAATGGTGAACGAAAAAGATAATGACATGTATGCATGTTGATTGATGAATGTTTTAAATGTTTCTTGCCACGTAGAGACAATGGTTTTTTTCTTGGGAATGAGCAAGTTCATTGCATCAAATGCAAACCGTGTGATGAGTTACAGAGTTCGATGAAGTGGTAATGAAGGAGCGGTCAAGAATACTCTTGAGTGATGTGTATTGATTTCTATATTATTTGTTATGTAATCCAACGGTCATACTTGAACCGACTTATTTGTAATCTCTATGAGATGTTTAGGTTTGTGATGTGTTACCGACCTGATGATTTGTTTATAAGGTCGATTATTTGTTTTGTTTATTGGTTGGAAAACTTGTAGTTGAGAGTGAGAGAGTGGTTGTCGAACCTGATAATGTATCTGCAGTATATGTAATGGCATATAGGAGCATAAAAAGGATCTGAATAAGCAAGTGTAGTGCTATTCAAATAGATCGGCAAACCCATGTTGTTTTCTAACAATTACAGTAGTTAAATCCTCTAACCGGGTAAGCTCTAACAAGCTTCTTTATTCAAATCCTCTAACCAGGTGATCCATTAGCTTGGATTCTAAATCTTCCACTGAGGTTACTCCTAATAGGGTATTGCTTTTAATAGGGTATTATAGTCAATCCCTTAACCGGGTGGTCCCTAAAAGGATCTGTTCTTAACAAGACTTTTTGTAAATCTTTCACAGGCTAAGCTCCTAACAAGGCGAACTTCAGAAGAGTTCAGAATACTTGTGGGTATTCATCTCCACATCAAAAATATTATGTCAAGTGGTGAATGTTTTTGTGGTTATGTTTATTGTTGAATTGCTTCACTGCTAAATCCACTTTGATTTGTTATGACAACCGGCAGCAAACTGAAACATGTTTTAACAACTATCAAGTAAATTATTTGAGTGATCAAGATAAAAAAATTTGTAAGTCTCAAGTTGTTTTACTGTTAATCTATTATAATAGTCAACCTTTTAATCTTGTCAGTATTATTGCATTTGAAGTTCAGTGGTGAAACCAGTCAATTTAATGTTTGCCATGAGAGGTTGATTTTAAGTTTGGTGAAAGTGTATCAAGTTTTCTATCTACTTATTCACCCCCCTCTCAGTAGTTGACCGGATCCTTATTCTTTCATCATACCATCAATTGGTATCAGAGCATTTCAGGTCCTTTGAGGTCTAATCCTTACAACTTGAGGTAAAGATCTTGTAGATCATGATGAAGAAGGAAGGTCTAAAGTTTAACAAAAAGAACTACAAGATATGGAGTGATAGAATAAAATTTTATATCAAGAGTCTTGGAAGTTAATAATGGGAACATGTTACTCAATATGTTGCACCTAGTGGGACTATGACTGATGATCAGAAGAAAGAGAAACAAGAAAACAACCAGGCTCTAGAAGCTATTATCAGTTCTTTGTCTAATGCAGAATATGTTGATGTCCATGGTCTAGATACTGCTTTTCAGGTATGGAAGAAACTTGAAGAAATCTACAGCGGTGATGAGCATGTGAATATTGCCAAAGAAGAGAGTCTAAGAGGAAAATTTGATGACATGCGGATGGCTGAAGGTGAAAATATCCATTAGTATGGTCAGAGGATAAAAGAGATAGTCACTGAGATCAAGAGTGTTGGTGGTAAAGTTGAAGATGCAACAGTGAATAGAAAGGTACTGAGGACCATGCTACCAGTCTACGCTATCCGAGTTGCAGCCATTCAGGAGCTAAAGTCAATTGATAAAACTAAGGTAACTCTGGATTCCATTATTGGTAAGCTTACTACTTTTGAATTAAATGATTATGATGGTAGTTCTTATAAATCTGATTCTGCATTTAGAGCTTCAGTTTCTAGTCCATCTTTGAGAAAAAGTAGAGATGTCAGTCACTGTTATGAATCTAGATCCAGCAGAGATGCTGATGATGAAGACAATCTTGTTGAGCTGGAAGCATTGTTGGCTAAGAGGTTGCCTAGAGGTACCAGTAAGTACAAAGGTAAACTACCTTTGAAATGCTTTGCTTGTAATAAGATTGGACACATTGAAACTAACTGTCCTAATGGTGACAATGAGCATAAGCGTGACAAGTTCAAGAAGTACAAAGGGAAAGGCAAAAGAGATTGTCTTATTGTTGTTGATGGTGGTATCACTGATGAGGAATTTGAGGGTGATGCTAATGAAGACATTGTCTTTGTTTCCATCAAAGAGGATACATCTGATCAGAAGGCATTAGTGTCTCGCATGGATAGTTCTGATGATTGGATCATTGATAGTGGTTGTTCACACCACATGACCAGTGACCGGACCAAATTTCTTTCTCTGAAGGAATTTGATGGAGGAGTTGTGAGATTTGTTAATGACTCACCCTACATGGTAAAAGGTAAGGTAACTATTTCTCTTAATGGAAAGAGAAGTGCAGATGATATCTACTAGGTTGAAGGATTAAAGCATAATCTTTTGAGTGACAGAGGTTATCCATTGGAGTTTAAGAATGGTATATGCAAAATCGATGGGAGAAAAGGTGAACCGATTGCAACCGGCAAGCAAACTAAAGGTAACCTATTACACTTGAATCCTAAAGTCAATAATTGTTCAATTGCTAAGATAGATGATAGTTGGATTTGGCATAAGAGATTTTGTCATATAAATTTTGATAACATTGTCAAAGTGACTAAGTCCAAGTTTGTGAGATTTTTTCCACAATTGGACAAACCGGTTAATGCTCCATGTAAGGAATGTCAGTTGGGAAAAATGACAACCTCAACTTTCAAGAGCAACTCCTTCTCAGCAGAACACTTGTTAGATCTGGTTCATACAAATCTTTGTGCACCCATAAGGACTAAAAGCATTCAAGGTGATAGATACTTTATGATCTTCACTGATGATCGTTCAAGAATGATGTGGGTCACATTCTTGAAGGATAAGTCAAAAGATTTTGATAAGTTCAAGGCATTCAGGGCCTTAACAGAAAAGGAAAGTGGAATGAAGATAAAGTGTCTGAGGACGGATCAAGGCAGTGAATTTACTTCTGAGGAATTCACTAGGTATTGTGAAGCAAATGGCATCAAAAGGCAGCTTTCTGCACTGAGGACACCAAAACATAATGGTATTGCAGAGAGGAACAACCGGTCATTTGTTGAAGCTTCTAGAATGATGTTGATTAAAGGAGGTGTAGCAAAAACTTTCTGGAGAGAAGCTGTCAGTACAACTGTCTACACTGTGAACCAGATACTAGTAAAAAGAGGTAAGGACAAGACTCCTTATGAATAGTGGTATGGTAGATCACCTAATGTCAATTATTTTAAGATATTTGGTAGTAAATTTTTTATTAAGAGAGGTGACTATGTTAGCAAGTTTGAGGCTAAGAGTGATAAAGACATATTTCTTGGTTACTCCACCAAGAGAAAGGCCTATAAATGTTACAACAACAAAACTTAGAGAATTGTTGAAAGTGTTGATGTTCGAGTGGATGAGAATTATGAAGTCTCAAGGGAAGCCGGTGTGGAGAAAAATGAAGAAGGTCCTTGCATTCTATTTTTGGAACCAGAATCGGTGAAACCTGAAACTAGTAAAGAGAATATTGATGTGCCAGTCCAACCAGAACAAGTTGAATTAGAATCTGATGATGATAATGAAGAAAAACCTGAAGATAATGATCATATTATTCTAAGGTATGTGAGACTCAATCATAATCTTGACCAGATTATTGGAAATAAAGATGCTAGAGTGCTAACCAAAAGAAGAATCAGAGACAATTCTTGCATGATCTCCACTATTGAGCCTATAACTGCCAAGGAAACATTTCGTGATGGTCATTGGATCAAAGCTATGGAGGAGGAGCTAGATCAAATTGAGAAGAACAACACATGGATCGTAGTACTCAGATCAGTGAACAAGAATGTGATAGGTACTAAGTGGGTGTTCGGAAACAAGCTAAATGAAGATGGAGTAGTAGTCTGGAATAAGGCTAGATTGGTTTGTAAAGGTTATGCACATAAAGAAGGAGAAGACTATGATGAGACTTTTTCACCAGTTGCTAGACTTGAAGGTGTCAAGACTTTACTTGCTTTTTCAGCACATAAGGGATTCAAAGTATATCAGATGGATGTGAAGTCAGCATTTCTAAATGGAATAATGGAAGAAGAAGTGTACATTGAGCAACCTAATGGTTATGCTTTGTCTGATGATAGAGATATGGTATGCAAACTGCACAAAGCACTATATGGTTTGAAGCAAGCACCAAGAGCATGGTATGAGAGGCTACATTCACACTTGATTAAGATAGGTTTTTCAGAGAACTAGTGAAGATAGCAACATATATCTCAAATATGAAGGAGATAAGATACTGGTGAGTGAAGTGTTTGTAGATGATATTATATTTGGGGGAAATGATGACATGAGCAATGACTTTGCAAATGAAATGAAAAATGAGTTTGAAATGTCTCTAGTGGGAGAGATAAAAAAATTCATAGGCTTGCAAATTCAGCAAATGAAGAGTTGTATTATTATCACACAGTCTAAGTATGTGAAAGAGGTGTTAAAGATATTTGGTATGAGTGACTGTAAACCAGTTGGGACACCAATGGTTATAGGTTGTAAACTGTCTAAGGAAGATGAAGCCAAGTTTGTTGATGAAAAGGAGTACAGGTCAATCATAGGGAAGTTGCACTATGTTGTTCACAGCATACTGGATATAGCTCATGCAGCTGGTCTAGTTGCAAAATTTTAGAAGAATCCAAAAGAAACACACCTAATAGCAACCAAAAGAATATTCAGATATTTGAAAGGTATTGTTGACTATGGTTTATGGTATCCATAAGCAGGTAACTTTATTTGAAGGTGTATATAGATGCAAATTGGGCAGGTAATGTTGATGATAGATAAAGCACAACCGGTGGAGCTTTCTTTCTTAGAGGAAGGCTTGTATCTTGGAGTAGCAAGAAGTAAATTTGCATATCTCAGTGCTAGGAACCAGGAAGGACAACTGAGAGGGGGGGGTGAATCAGTTGTCAATAAATTATAACCCAAAACAAATTATTCCAACTTAAAACTCAATGTCGGTATAACAGATTAACCGTTATAGAAATATCGATACAACTTAATGCATGAAACAGAAAGAAAAACAACATCCACAACACATGACACATGACACATAGATTTTGACGTGGAAACCCAATAAGGGAAAAACCATAGTGGGAAACCTTACCCACAATCAGATGATACTACTATAGATAGTAAGTGAATACAATAATGGGGTCTGCACATGCAAAAAGGCCAACCACCTAGATCTCACTGCTCAATCACAAAATAGGAGTCACACTGACAACAATTGTATGGTTAAATTCAATAATAATGTACTGCTTCAATTTAGCATCTTCAATGTTGGATTCAGTACCGGTTTAAGCTCTGATCATGAGTGCCAAACACCTTCATAACCTTTCCTTCAACCTTCAAATAATATTTGCGTGATTCATACAAGGATCTTCTTATTTTTGCACTTCACAATGATCTTCAATATTCGCACACACTCACACAGACACTCATACATCTTACAATTATTTATACAAAACCTAAGACCTCATCATTAGGTCGGCTCCCTAAAGATATTACATTTAAAAAATAAGTCTTGATGCAATACAATATGTCAGCCTCAATACATTTACACATTATCCAATCAATAAACCATTTCCAAAACGTGTTGTGCTGATTTGGAACATGTTATCATATGCCAGTTCATAACCTGGACCTATCTGCCGGTTAAGGAAAATATGTGAACCCGATCAGACCAATATGCAAAATGCCAAATGCAAACATCCAATCCATGTCTTAGACATAACCAAATGATCTCTAGATTATAACAAGTCATCATCAACTTCCTGAGCTGTCGGTGAAACATATACCAGTGACTGTGCATAAGCCAATAGCCATGCCGGGACCACAATGTGTCGGTTCAACAACAAACCAATATAACCAAAGTGCCAAATCAACAATGTAGACCTCCAGAAAGATAAGTGTTGACATTAATGAAAAAACCAATGCAACACATGATGAAGTCATCGATAATACCAACACTCAGTCTACTATTGAAGCTGAGTATATTCCAGCATATATGAATTGTACCCAGGCTATCTGGATGAAACACATTTTGGAGGGATTCAAGATTAAGTTTTCTGAAACGGTAAAGATCATCTTATGTGATAACACCAGTTCCATAAATATTTCAAAGAACCTGATGATGCATGCTAGGACCAAGCATATTGAATTGAAATATCATTTCTTGAGAGAAAAAGTGCATAGTAAAGTTGTGATATTGGAGAATGTTTCTACCAAGGAGCAGCTTGCAGATATCTTTACTAAACCTCTTCTTAAGACTACTTTTGAGTATCTTAGAGGTCATCTAGGGGATGTACCCCTTCATGAGGTTAATTGAGCATGATGTAGAAATACATCAGTCCCGGAGCTACTTGCATAATTTTACAGCAGGATTAATGTACAATGGAGTTACTCCATAGGGGGAGCATCAGTTGCAGGTTCATGATACTGAACTAGTGAAGTTTGACATTGCATGTTTTACTTTCACTTTGGCATTGTTGTCAAAGGGGGAGAAGAACTATAAGACTATGAGGAGTATTGTATGATTATGGTAAAATATAAACCAGGATTCCTATACACATCATCACAATCAAGGGTATTGATATTTGTATTACCATCAATGCCAAAGGGGGAGATTGTTGGCATAAGTTGGAGATTGTTGGTATTTTGCTTGAAGATTGCATTAATGATATGTTGTGTTGTCATTGATGTCAATAAACTGATTAAGATGTTAAGATGTCAGCTTATGATGTTGTTATGATGTTGATGTTATGATATTATAATAATGTTATATGTTGTATTGCAAACCAGTAGGAGGAGCTAGAAAAGGGTAATGCAACCAGTAGGAGGAGTTTCTATTGGAAATCAATATTACTTATGTTATGGAGAGTTGAACCGGTAACCCTACCTGTAGAAGATGTCCAAACCCTAACCGATGGAGTTGAAGCAGATTATGATCAAATCGTGAATGACAAAGATTATGACACATATGCATGTTGATTGATGAATGTTTTAAATGTTTCTTGCCGCGTAGAGACAATGGTTTTTGTCTTGGGAATGAGCAAGTTCATTGCATCTAATGCAAACCGTGTGATGACTTATAGAGTTCGATGAAGTGGTAATGAAGGAGTAGTCAAGAATATCTTGAGTGATGTGCATTGATTTCTATTTTATTTGCTATGTAATCCAAGGGTCATACTTGAATAGACTTCTTTGTAATCTCTATGAGATGTTTAGGTTTGTGATGTGTTACCGACCTGATGATTTGTTTATAGGGTTGATGAGTTGTTTTGTTTGTTGGTTGGCAAACTTGTAGTTGAGAGTGAGACAATGGTTGTCGAACCTGATAATCTATCTGTAGTATGTGTAATGGAAGATAGGAGCATGAAAAGGATCTAAACAAGCAAGTGTAGTGCTATTCAAATAAATCAGCAAACGCCTATTATTTTCTAACAATTACAGCAGTTAAATCCCCTAACCGGGTAAGCTCTAACAAGCTTCTTTATTCAAATCCTCGAACCAGATGCTCCATTAGCTTGGATTCTAAATCCTCCACTAAGGTTACTCGTAACAGGATATTGTTTTTAATAGGGCATTATAGTCAATCCCTTAACCAGGTGGTCCCTAACAAGATCTGTTCTTAACAAGACTTTTTGTAAAGCTTTAACAGGCTAAGCTCCTAACAGGGCAAACTTCATAAGAGTTCAGAATACTTGTGGGTATTCATCCCCACTGTGGTTTTTCCCATTTGGGTTTCCACATCAAAAATATTGTGTCAAGTGGTGAATGTTTTTGTGGCTATGTTTATTGTTGAATTGCTTAACTACTAAATCCACTTTGATTTGTTATGACAATCGGTAGAAAACTGAAACATGTTTTAACAACTGTCAAGTAAAGTATTTGAGTGATCAAGATAAAAGGTTTTGTAAGTCTCAAGTTGTTTTACTATTAATCTGTTATAACAGTCAACCGATTAATCTTGTTAGTATTGTTGCGTTTGAAGTTCAGTGGTGAAACCAATCAGTTTAATGTTTGTCATGAGAGGTTGATTTTAAGTTTGTTGAAAGTGTATCATGTTTTCTATCTACTGATTCACCCTCCCTCTCAGTAGTTGACTGGATCTTTATTCTTTCATCATACCATCAAAACGCAGTTAACACAACCTTGCATATGAGAAGAAATTAACTAATGAACAACTCTGATTACCAATTGTGCAACAAATTAACCAACTGTGCAACACATTGACCAACTGTGCAACACATTGACCAACTGTGCAACACATTGACCAATTGTGCAAGACTGGGTGCCACTTGTGCAGCATTAGCATTAGGCATGAAAACCAAAAAAAAAGCCTTTTGGAACCTGTAATTGATTAAAAATCATATAAAAAATGTTAAATCGAACGCTTGTTCACGTTGGGTTAGACCAAGGAACATTTAGGGAATTTATCAATTTTAAAACCAAAACACATGCAACTTATCTAAGTTAATCATGAAACTTGAATTACATGCTAACTTTCCTAATCCTATCAATGAAATAACTAAAATGAAACACAAAACAAATACAAACTGTCGACACCCAAATATGTCCACTTAATTAAATGAATACTTGGCATTTATTTGATTATTTAACCATTGATCAATAATTAGTTAAATTTATATTTAACTAATTCACCCTAACCCTCTTCTCCTATTAATTACATAAAATTTAATTTATTTGATTTAATTCACTTAAACCTTATTCTGACTTTTAATTAAATAAATAAATCATATTTTCTTAATTAAATACCATCTCTCACATTTAGCTAAATCAATATTTATTTAAATCCCCCTGCCCACTTGCATTTTCCTATAAATACATGTTGTGTATTTAAATAAATCCTATTTACCCTCACCCACTAACTATTCTTCTAAAACTTTCTAACCCCTTCCAAATTAGTCTAAACCCCAAATTAACCCACCTTTAACCCATATACATTCCCACACATGAAGGACTCTTACAGAGTCATTAATGTTTCCCTCCTTCAACACACGAACCCACATGGGTCTTGACCATTTATTCAAGGCTTAACCATGGGTCACAAGAGTTTACCAATTGGATAATAACCTTACCCTTGGATAAAAGCTTTATCCAAAAACCCCAACCATGGAGAGTAACCCTCTCCTCTCAAGACCTCCCATTTGGCCACTTGTCACCATGACATTGGTGAAAGTTACAAGCATGGATTGAGGATCATACTCCTCTCATGTAATCCTAGCCCTTTCTAAATCAAATCAATCTCGACCATCCAATCCTCTATTTTGCCTATAAAAGGAGACATCATCCTCAAGCAAAAAAAGGAAGCATTGTGAGCATTGTTACTATAGGTGCATTATCATTGTGACTTAAGCTTTCTCATAGTATAGCAATCATATTTTGTGCATTGGCATAGCAATAGAATTTTAATCATCAACCACTTCAAACCTTCATTTGTCATCTTCATGTGAATGCATAAGTCGAGGGCATACTTCATGTAGCCACAAGATATTGAAGGGGAGAAGGACAAGGAAGAGCCAACATCATCAAGCATAGGGGGAAGTATTAGATTTGTCTAGATCTTTATTTTTCTATTTTCTTTGTTACTAATCTTTCTTGATATGCTTTTCAAATGGATTTATCTTCATGTTATGCTTATGGTTGAAACTTTACTAACATGATTTCTTTGTGATTCTCACCAAATCCCCGTTTTCATTACAACACAAACTATCTGTCATGCTTCTTTAATTAAACCTCACTTATCTTCCTTTCATCTATAATAATGATATATTGCTCTCATTATGCCAAGTGCATGAAACAGATGAAAGAAAAGGAATTATATTTGAGATTTTCTAGGAATGAGTGATTAAAATGATTATTAATTGCTAATTCCTACTAATTGATTTGATAGAAAGACATTATCTAAGATATGTGATTACTAAAAAATGTGACACAATAATAACACATGAAGGTTATGTTGGCAATAGTAAGAAGGAAAACGAAGAGGGGGGGTGTGAATCAGTTTTCACTAGATAAAACAAATTAAGCACAATCTCATATATGATCAACTGCAGTAGAAAGAAAGATAACAACAATAATAGTAACACACATAACACCAGTATTTTTGACGTGGAAAACTTGGTTAAGGAAAAAAACCACGGTGGGAACCTACCCACAATAAGATGATACTCTGTAATAGTATGTGTAAATATTACAATGGGGAATACACATGCATTTAGGCACACTGCCTAGAGCTCACTGCTCAAATTACAATGACCCAGAAGGATCCAACCCTCGGGGAAAGTTCACTACCTTACAAAAAGATTCAGACTACAATCTGTAAAGAATGAATTGCAAAAATAGCATCTGCTAATGCCTGATGACATTTCTAGTTTGTTGAACACAAGATGCCACTGAGAGGGGGGTGAATCAGTGGTTTCTAAATTCAAAACCCTTTTAGTCCTAAGAGAGATTACCGGTTATCAATCCTAATGCTAATTTAACCTACTGATAAGATAAAGCAAGACAGCACAATGCAACCACACAAAGGCACATCACATTGCACCGGTATATACGAGGAAAACCCAACATGGGAAAAACCTCGGTGAGAAATGTTGTTGGAGTCTACTGCTCCAATCCAACCTCACAATAAACAACTATATTAAAAATTTTAGGGAACCAACCCAAAGAACACCAACCCCTACTGATTTATGGGCTCCAACCAAAACTAATTTATGGGCACCAACTCAAAGGAGCACCAACCCCTTCACCGAGCACCAACTCAGTGAACATGATGAATACAAATAATACAATAGTTATATCCTAGTTGCAAAAGATTTTTGTAACCTCACAAAATGTCTCTATATTGGTTCACTTCTACTCTGCTCTCTGTTGGTTCTCTGCTCTCCTTCATTGACTCTTCCTCTACTTTGCCTCTGCCTTGTTTGCTCTCCTCTACTCTCTTCCTCAGCTCTCCTGTTCACCTTCTCACTACTGCTGCCTTAATGGTTTGTGCTCTATTAGTTTGTTGATCTCTCAACCTCTCCACCTAATTGTAGGTTCTTTGATCACTTTCGGATCTTTGTTCACTCAGATCGTCCTCTCCTTCACTCTCTATGGAAAACTTACCGATTCAGCCTCTACCTCTTCTTTGTTGGTACGCTACTCTGTCAGATGCACTATTTTTTTACCACCATGGGTACTCTTCACTCTAATCTTACCGGTTAAGCCTCTACTAAACCATCTCACCAATTGCACCTCCAACACTTAGTCTCTATGATCTTCAAAGAAGCTTCTAACTAGTTGGCTCTCTATTGCTCTTTTCACACTCCACTCTTCAACATCTGCTACCTAATATTCTGGCAGCATCATCAATCATCTTTGGTCTTCAGTTGGCATATTTATACCTAAGTTTTCCCGCCATGACCAACATTCAAATCTCTAGTGCGCTAGGGTTCCTTCATCGACCTTGAGGCAAATCAAATCTGATCTCATCTAAAGATTCATTACCTGCTACAAATCAAACCGCACTACAATATTTTTCTCATCCATAAACATGATTTTTGTCTTCAGTGACCCGCAACTCTGTTTGTCAACCATGCTCTTGTCAGACACATTATATAATCTCCACTATAGCCTCCACCAAATCTGGTCTGCTCCTGGTCATCCTACATCGAGTCTCACACCTCTGCAATCATCCCTTGATCATTGCAGTCACCATTAAATGCTAGACCAACCGCCAACTACTTCACCGACACACTTCACCAACCTGTTCATGCTTTCCACTTCAACTCCACATGGCATCACTGTCGGCATCCACCTAATCTTAGTCTTCTATGTCGGTTCAAATAGAATCACTAACCAAACACTCAATCAACACAACTCAACCTACTGGCATGACTTAACCTTACCAGTACATCTTGCCTTACCAGTTAACCATCTTGTCATCGCCTTCTCTGTCTTTCCAGTGTATCATGTTTGCTAGGTCATCAAACCATGATGGTCCTCAAAAGCTATCAAGGATGACTCATCATGTGCATCTTCATCAGATTGAGAGCACTTCACTTTTGTCTCTCTGTTCAATTAGATGTAAACCGGTATCAGTGTTTACCAGTTGGCACTCTTGATGACTTCATGTCGTCAACCTCCAAATTATATGCATCTGTGGCAACACTACACATGCTATCTTCATCCCAGTAGCTCCATGTGTGCAGATGCAGAGCCTCATCTCCATTTGACTAGTTCTTCTCTCAATCGGTTTGCCATGATAGCAAACTCATCATCTCACTTCTTCCTCCTCTATCCCAGGAGCACATCTTGACTTCACATGTTGATCTGGTGTACATCTCTGATTTCAAGCTCAGGAGGCTTCCTCATCATCCATTCTTATGCATCCAATCAACTTGCCTTTGCTTACTCTGACTATCTTATCCCGGAGAGTCATGATCTATGCCATGTCTACTATGAGATAAGCAAGGTATTACCACTTACCAGTGGGAAGAATAGACAATTGCACTTCAACTGCCAAAGACCAATGGAGGAGGATCTATATCACCTGTCGGTAATAATGTGACTTCACTAAGGAGAGGATACATCTTCAACTTGACATATGTCCCAGTAGCTTTTCCATATGTCATCTTTGCTCACTTCAGCAACACACTCTTTTTCAAGCATATCATCTTCATCTGGTGGGAGTCCTATTTATTGACATCCAACCTATATACCAAATCTGCACATCTTCATTAGCTCACCCTGCTAACTTACTAGTCAAATTCTTGTCAGTTGGTTACAATAAACTTGCCAACATATCACTTACCGATTGTCATACCATACCAGTCTCCACTACTTGTCTTCAACACAAGCCAACACTAACTTATATACCGGTGATCCCAATGACCACAAAGTTGGTTGACATCTCTTTCTTACCGGTGACAAGCTATACTGGTAACCTACTATACCGGTTGACATCAATGACAACATCATGCCAACAATCTCCCCCTTTGGCATTGATGTTAACACATGTAGTATCTGGTATACTACATGAAGGGTCTTGACATCTGGTATACTACAGGCTCTCTCTACCCCTTTTCTATTGGTTTTGTAAATATTATCTCTCCCCCTTTCTACTGGTTGCTTCTTCCCTATTGACCACTATGCTCTACAACCTCTCAACCAGCAGCACTTGAAATGGAGGGCTCACACACCAACTGACACCAATTGAGTATACTAATCTGATACCAATTATAGAAGCACTTAATTGTTGAAATATGTATCAGTGAATATTGCTTACCTGTCGGTCAGACTGCATCTCTCCCACCTGATACCAATTGTTCTTAAGAATCAAATGTGATTGTACTATGAGTGCTACAAATTGATACCAATCTTTATGTTCTTGCCTTGTGCAGGGAACTCTCCCTGTATACTGGTCTAGTGTTCCTTTCACCCGGTGGTCCAATTGTGATTTTCATTAAAGTACAAATTGGATAGACATTGAAAGGAACCACAAATGAGGAGCGATGAGCATATTCTAAGGTCTCATCCTTACTAGTGAAGCAGCAATGACACTTGATTCATCCTGCATCAAGTGTATCAGATACCAATCATAAGAAATAATTGTGAACTCCCCCTGAACCATAGATCTTTGGTCTTCATTTTTCTGTCACGTCCTAAACCGGTGCACCAATCTGTACCTCATAACGTTGGAAGTAAAATTTTATGATCTGTAGATGGTCTACTACTTTCAAGATGTCCATCATAATCCTGTGGCATCCTACTGCATAACCATAATGCCATTCTTCATCAACTTTATGTCTATTATTCAATCAGTTGACTCATATAGATCTTACGCTCATAAGGTTGACTATCAGTCCTACATATTATCCTTCAGAGCTTCTCCTGTGACCTGAGATATAATTTCATCTGTCTAAACCACATGAGCCACTATTTTCCTACTGGAACACATTGATTCACATATTTTGCTATATCGGTTGATATCCATGCCGGTAACATATTGCACTTACCAGTTTTCTATACTGGCCCATCATCTCTACCAGGATACTTTGTCCATCAGCCTCTGTCCTCTTGTGTCAAGTGCCTTTGATCCCAATTGCAATTTGAACCACTCACTAACATATGCAACAGTCATTCATCTCACACGTGTAATTGTGTAGTCAAGGCAACAACCACACACATGACTATCTCACTTTCTTCCTCTTATCAGTAGCAGCTTGTCTTCTCCTTTGTCCTTTTCAAGAATGGGGTGAATGATCTTATCAATATGTAGCTCCCCCTTAGTCCTGCATCTCCCTTAAGTCTTAGGAGATACCACTTGTGCATTGAATGCACAGTGTCGGTCCATGCTCATATCTTCCTGCTTCTTCCTCCATACCTTCTTGATCTCTTTCCTTTTGTCATTTGCAATCCTTGGAGCAGTGGTGACCTTCTTCTGCTCATTTTCCCTTGCTCTACAAATATTGTTGTAGTATCATGTAGCACCCATGCCAAATGAGTGAATGGAGGATCTTCTATCAAACCGGCCTGCCCCTCTTCCTCTGATCATGCCATTGTGACTAGCTACCGATCTCCATAGATTCTCTGATTGTACAGGAACACTTCTCCTTTGGTTCCATGCAGGACTTTATTTCCTATACATTATGTCATCTCTTCTATATTGAGCATGACTGTTATACCAACTTCCATATGACTAAAGATTCTTTATCCTGCACTCATGACTTCTATGGCCAAAACCATTGCAATGATTACATATAACATTTACATAACTAGGAGAGGGAATATGCATGTTTCTCCTAGATCCCTTTCTACATTCTTATGCTCTATGGCCATAACCATTACATGAAAAGTAGTAACTGGAAAAGGACTTATTACTTACAAATTTGTTTTGCCAAACATGAGAAGATCTTACCGGTTTGGCATCTCTATTTCTACTACTCCAGGATGGATCCTGGTGTACTCGGGCTGTAAATAGGCATAAATTGCATAATAAGATTATCAAAGAGCGAATCACAACTCTAAATCTAATTATTATTACTCCTAAATAACAATAGAATAAAGATAATATCAATTATATTGAAATGAAACTAATTAAAAGCTCCCTCGATTGAAATAGAAAGGCTTCCATTGCTCTTCTCCATTGTTGTTGGTGTAGGTGGCTCTCAGGTATAGCACTTGATTTCCTGCATAAGATAGACAACAATATTGAAGACTATGATTCTAGACTGAATTGAGAAAAGAAGTTGAATTTATAGATTTTCAAAACAAAGGGGGTGAGAAATAGAACTCAAGTGTTGATTGATAGATAACTAATTTAGATTGATCAATGAACTCAATTGATTGAGAAGTCAACTGGATTGATTGAAGAGTTAATTGAATAGATGGATTAGTCAACTCACTTGATTGATTAGTGAACTGAATAGAGTAGGGAGATGACTGAACTAATGGATTAGTCATAAAAGGTTGATTTTGAGTTAAAAAAGATGATTGATGGGTTAACTGAGTTAACTCATTAGACAACTGATTTGATCAATCAGTTCTAATTTTAGCATGTGTTGTAGGAATTTGAAATTGAATTTGGTCATTTGAATGCTGAAATGCACATGAAATTAACTGAAATTCAGATTTGCGAAAAATGTGAATTTGATGATATGAAATTAGATGAAATTATGTGACATTCGAATTTGGGAGAAATGAGATGAAATTAGATGAAATTAATTGGAATTATCATTTAGGGAATTGGAAGAATGAGCTAATTAATTTAAATAATTTAAATGAAATTATTTAAACTTAGGAAATAAAATTAATTAAATAATAAAGATTATTTAACTAAGGAAAAGGTTGTAAATAATTAAATAATTGATATTTAATTAATAATTGAGATATGGTTAACTGAATAAAATGATTTGAGAATAGAAATAGAATAATTAGAAGAAATAGTTAGTTTAATCGAATAATTAAAGAATTACTTAATTAAATAGATGAATAATTAGTGTAGAATTAATGAGACATTTTTAGGTGTCTACATTTGCCCCTCTTTGAGACAATGTTGGAATGACGTTGTTTCCAAGAAAATAAAAATAAAAACTGCCTCAGTATACCTTGGTGACGCTAGGGTATAATGCCCCCTCAAAAAAAGTGGTCGGGAAAAATGTGAAATAAAGACCAGTTTTTCAGAAATATGCTAGATAGTCATTGTATGAAGTTTGAAAGGGTTTCTATTTCATTTGCTATGTCTAAAACTGTGTGGAAGCTAGAGGGGTCCATGGGCATTTATGTTTTAAAAAACCCTAATTTTGAGATTATAAAATGAAGGTTGATATTAGATTTGAGCTCATTTACATTGTTTTGTTTTGAAAGAATTGCTTAGAGATATTTGTGATTTTGTCATCCTTGGAGTGAAATGGAAGGTCATAGAGAGAGGCTACATTTATCTGAGCGAGTGCAGTCATATCAGAGACCTCCGAGCACTGGTGGCATGGTGAGTTGCCTGATTTTTTGCCAGTTTATATATATATTTTGCAAAAAAATTAACCGTTTTTTGGTGTGTCATCTTTCATGAATGTCGCAATTGAGTATCGATATTGCCGCAATTGATTTAATCATGCCACAATTGAGTTTAATGCGCCACAATTGAGATTTTATGTCGTATTTGATAGTGTTGTGTCGCATATGTTAAAATTGAATCGCAATTGAATGTTTTGAATTGCATTTGATAATATTGTGTCACATATGATAAAAGTGAATCGCAATTGGCATAAGTATGTCACATTTGCTTATTTTATTTCAGAATTGGTAATATTGAATCACAATTGATAACAAAGGCCCTTTTTTTATTCTTATTTATGCGTCCTGACAGTTTTGATGACGTAATTGACTCATTTTTTATATTTTCCAAATGTAGGTGCATTATCCAGTACTTCTTGCTAGGCAAACACGGCCAGATAGTCTTGATCGACATCATGAGTTGGATGCATAGGATACTGCTTTGTTACGACAGGTTGGATTGTATTATATAGATTATTTCCCTGAGGTTATGGCCAATGGGGCCATGATTACTGCTATGATTAAGCGGTGGTATTCAAAGACATGTTATTTTCATCTACCGACTGGTGAGGCTTCTATCACTCTTGAGGATGTGTGGCGTATTTTACACATCCTAATATCTGGTAGGTGAGTTACTTTTGATCATCATGATGGTATTGTTGCTTTGTGTACATTGTTCAAGTGTGAGGAGCAGGATCTACATATTCATGGTCGTTGCGAGATTCTTTGGGATGATTTTGATTATGATGATCTCACCGTTGTGCTTGCTTGTATTGTTGCTAGATTATTGATTCCTGATAGGCATGCCCATGGTTTTCCTGTTGGATGAGGACATGTTATACATGATATGATTATTGACAGACATGTGTTTGCTTGGGTTCCTTGTCTTCTTTCCACTTTGTATCATCAAATGCATGGGATTCTTTACTTGCAGCAGAAATTAGTTGGATGTGGTATTACTTTGCTCCATACATGGGCTTGGGAGCACATAGCTATCTTCAATCCTACGTTACATATGGATTTAGAACCATAGCAGCCATATGCTTATGAGTATACTATTGGTGTGAGGCATAGGGCATCGGGTAACATATTATATTGGTGTTATCAAATTGATATCCTACAGTATTTCTCATGGAGACCTTATCTTACTTGTCCTGGGTGGACTGATGATGATCAGTATCTTCCTTTTTGTCGACATCAAAGATATCTTATTGGTCGAGATGTGGGTAGCCACAGGGTTATTGATATGCATCTTTCTGGTCATGTGCTTAGACAGTTCGGGGAAGTACAGGGTATTCCAGACGTGATAGCTTATTTTACTTGTATTACTCGAGAGGTTGGTGATTGGGGTGCTTGTGTGCAGCCTCATGTTGCTATTGTTGAGTTTGATGTGATGAATACTAAGAGGGGGGGGTGAATTAGTATGCCAAAAATCAATGCACTAAAACACTTAAACTATCTAAAGACAAACCAGTAAAACAGTTTAACAGACAGACCGGTTATCACACATGCAAACCAAAATGCAAGTAAAGCATTCACCCACAAAAGCAATACAACCATAACACAAGATATTTGACATGGAAACCCAAATGGGAAAAACCACGGTGAGATGGAACTCACAAGTCACTATCTGCAGAATAGAAACCAGACCGGTTAAGGTCTTACAATATTCTTCACCAGAATAGATCCTGTTAGGAATCTCAATCTCTGTTAGGAGATAAGTCCGATTAAAGACTACCTTGCTAGAGGATTTTAGATTCACAGAGGTGAACCACCTTGTTAGAGGATTTTACAAAGGCTTTTGGGCCTACCCGGTTAAGGGCTATAGACTTGTCAAAGATGTGAGTAATCAACAAGTGTTTGATCTATCTAATAGCACAGACTGCTTGATTAGATCTAGTATAGTTCACTGCTAATGCACTCCAGCATTACTTCAGTCTTCTCTATCTCTCTCACTTACAACTTGATCTTCTCCAATAAGATCATGCTTCAACAACTCAATAATCGCCTTAAACCCGAGCACAACATAAACCTTTCAGCAACAACCTAAAACCCTAGACATGATGTCCTTTTAAAGGAATCTGATTTCATGTCGGTCCGATAGGATTACATTACAATTTCCTAGGTTCAATGAATCTAGACATACTTAGTAACATGACACAAAAAGCACCGTCAGTGTGTCAGCCCCGTTAATCAATCAATGGATTGGTAACTCATCACAAAATGTCAGTTGGTAACTAATCACAGAGTATTACCAGTTCATACAAAATACCGGTTGCCGGTTTGACAAAAATGAAGATTGGTAAGAATGTGTTCTGCCACTTTGATTCCTCATACCGCTTGAGATCTTCGAACCGCTTGGGGTCAACATGCCGCTTCAGATCGGGAAACACATTCTGCAAAATCACCAATAGTCTAAAGACTAGAATACAACATATCGGTTGGAACAAATACCGGTTGAGCTCTAGCTCATACATATAGGAGATCTCAATACAAGTGTGTGTCCATTAATGACAATCACAACATAAACATCAAAAATGCCAACAATCTCCCCCTTTGGCATTGATGGCAACACTTAGAAAAATAAAATTTTGACGTCTAAGTGTTTTACAATCAAAAACATGCCATTAACAAAATTGCTCCCCCTAAGCATATACACTATCCCTTAATCAATACAATGTATAGCAATTTTGCATACAGAGCATAAACATTGAGATATCAGAGCATATAGCATATATCAAAACATATATCAAATGATTCAAAAACAAATACTTCTCCCTATTTGTCTTCAAAAACCCCTTTTATCAGGAGATCAAAATTTGAAAACTAGATACTTCTAAAACCGGATACTTCTCCCCCTTTGCCAACAATGACAAAGTTCCACTGAATAACCCTGTTTCCATTTGATATTGAAATAATAAAAGTTCAAGACAATAATGATTAATATTTGTCAAAAACTAATTTATAGTCCTGCAAAAATTGTTTCATGGATAGAGACCAGGACTCAAGTAGGGAGGTTGCTACTTCTTTCTCTGTTTGCATCTGGGATACCTGTTCCTCCATGGCATCAACTGTGCTTAGTTCCTGCGTGACTGTCAGGGCATCTAGGTTTAGATAACACTTCTGAAGAATTTGCAGACGTGGAAGTAAAACCAGTTGAAGCTCCTAAGAATCCCTAGATCATGTACTGATCTCTTGCTCCATCTTGGCTGACTGGATCTGGAACCGGTGAATGGTTTGCCCATAAGTTGCAAAGGAATCATAGGGTGGCTTAAATGTGCTCAAGTAGGACTATAAGTCTGTTTGAATATTTTTCTGCTGAGTTAGCACATCATCACAAAATAGATGGGGTTAACAGATTTTGCTTAGTAGCAAGTTTCCCTCATCCAAAGCATCCCTGATATCCTTTTGGTCTTTCAAAAGTTCAGACCGGAGCTCATTCAACTTTTTCACTAGAGCAATGTTAAGAGCCTTTTGATTCTCTTTGTTGACATTTTCCTCAGCTGCTTCTTCCAGGCTCTGCACCTGATCATCCACTACAGTACATAGTAGTTTGAGTTGTGCTAGTGATGATTCAGTGCTGGGAAGATTGGTACCAGGGATCAAATCGGTAAGGGTGTCTACAGCCGCTTGAATGATATTTTTCTCCTTCTTCCTTCGTATGATTTCAAGGCACTCTTGAGAAACCTTGATGCTCTGCATAAGCTCTGACTCACTGGCAGACTAGAGATCAATAGGACTGGAGATATCAGCTGGTTTGGTTTGACTCCCGGTTGCCTTCGGAGTCTCCATCTGTGTGCTCTTCATTGCCTCCACTACCTTGTCTACTTCTTCCTTCTTCCTTTTCTCTGCTTCCTGCTTCTATTATTGTGCCTTGTCTTCCTCTGCTTTCTTTTTCCTCTTTGTTTCCTTCCTCTTCTCTTCTTCTTTCTCTTCCTCTTCCTTCTTCTTCTTTTCTTCCTCTTCCTTCTTCTTTGCTTCATCTTCCTTCTTCTTCTTTTCTTCCTTTTCCTTCATCTTCTTCTCTTCCTCTTCCTTCTTTGTCTTCTCTTCCTCTTCCTTCTTTTTCTTCTCTTCCTTATTCTCTTCATCTGTCTTTTTCCTATCATCTTCTTGCTTCTTCTTCTCTTCATCTTTTTGTTTCTCCTCTTCCTCTTTTCTCTTCTCTTCCTCTTCTCTCTTCTCTTCCTCATCTTCATCCCTCTTCTTCTTCTCTGTCTGTTCTTCAGCCGCTTCCTATGTGTCCTTGGCTTGCTTACTGCCCTATTCGGCTTGTTGCCCCTGTTCTGTTCCTTCAGAAGGTATGTCCTGAGTGACATCTTCTATGTCCAGTGCATCGACATCAATAGTGTCGATTGGTTCTTTAACCAGGTTTCCTACTTCATCAAAAACTTCATCCGATTTGGATACAACGGGTTCTTTCTTCGCTTGGAGGTTGGCCATTTGTGCTTTGTGAGAATTGATAGCATAATCCATGTGCTAATGAGTATCTTTTTCAACATCATCAATTCTCCCCTCCAACAGCCAGAGTCTTCTTCTCCTTGTGAAGAGGAGTCCTTTATTTTGATCCAGGACATCAAATAATTCTGAATTTGAGAGGTCGGGAAAGTACTGTACAAAGACTTTCTCCCTAATCTCCTGTTCTTTTTCAATGGCAATGTGCCATTTGTTATCTAATGCTTTAAATAATGAGTCCAGTGTCTGAGATTTAATCTTTGATGGTGACCGGTCATTTTTACACAAATAAATAATGATTTCCTGTAATACTTCTTCTTTTTCCTCTTCACTGAAATCATCATAATAATCAACTAAATCATGAAGTAATTTTCTCCTAATATTCTTTATTGTCCTTTGATAATGTGTCAAAGGTTTGTATGAGGAGATATCAATATTTACCGGTGCGGACGCTACCAGTTCATTCTTCTTCATTTTCTTTGTCTGTCCGGCCTTCTTTGGCTTTTCATCAGACTTGGTTTCTTCAGAGTCCGGTTCATTTGACTTAGTCTTCCTTTTCCTTTCAAAGACTTTTTTCGGTGCTACTTCTGGTTTCTTCTTTGCAGGTGACCACTTGGTCACTCTTGGAGTTGCAGTGGTAGCCAGTGCCGATGCTGCAGGCACTACCTTTGCCTTCTTTGCAGCCAATTCTTTTCCTTTCTTAACAGAGGGTTCCTCGGCTGGTGCAATCCTCTCCAAATAAGTTCTGGTCCTCTTAGCCTTGGGATCAAGAGGTGAGGCAATAAGGGTTGAGGCATACCCTTCCAACATATCATACATAACCTCATAGCCCATTGGCTCCACTTCCTCCATTCTGGGCTCAACAGCCTCCATTAGGCATTTGTCCACCTGAATGGTGAAACAGATGCCATCTTCGTATTTCTTAACGATGTCACCTGAGATCCTTACCCTTTGACTCATCTTTCTTCTGAACTCATCAAAATATTTGTTCAGCCCCTCAAGGTAGCCGATTCCAATGGCTTGTATACTTTCCTTGATCTACTTGGTTACAGGTTGGTCAGGAGACCACTAGACATCTCCTACTCTAGGAAAATAGCCTTGGAAATAGAAAAAAAACCCAACCAATAGTTGTCCGAATTTGAATCTTTGTGCATTATCCTGTTTAATTGTCTTCAGGTTAGATAGGAGTTGCCCTTGCATACCAGTGCATAAATCAAATGATGCATCCTCTTTGATCATCCGGTAGGCGACATTTACCGCTGCAGCGGATACAAAATTAATCCTACTGGCTAAGAATGTTCTGTAGCCTATCACCATGCAGGCGTACTTCACCAGATCATCCTTGATAGGGTTGACTGTCATTCCTCAAGAGTCACTTGTTGAACCGGTGAGCTTGGCCATTTCTGTTTTGCTTACCGTTCTCAAGGCTGGCACTTCCCCTGTGTTGAAAAAATCGGTGACTGCATGAATTGCCTGTGGCGTGATATCATGCATCCTTTCCAGGTACATTTTGTCACCATGGACTCTGCTCAAGATGATCCTGAAGTGATCCTCTGTGAAGTCTTCCAGAAAATATACTGCATTATGGAGTTTCTTCTTCTCTAGGATGCTAAACTCCGGTTTGATTTTCTTGTCCTTGCCGCAAAATAAACCTAACTAGGTGTGAATAGCTAAAGACCCTAGGTCTTCTATTTTGCAATCAATATAATCTGAAATTCCCTCTTCAACTATGACTCCAGCCGGAACTTGTGATAAGGCATTATATTTGGACTTCCTTTGAATAAAACTTTCCGACTCAATGGATGTACTAGAACTGGTATGAGATGCGGAAGCCATTGTCGAGTATTTCAAGAACATGAAAAATACCTTTACAACACAAATTTAGGGCTTCCAGATTCAGCTTCACTCCACTCTTCGTCAGTTACCAAATCACCGCTTTATGTTCTCCACGACCGTTTGTGAACTAGATTTGAATCTCCTTCAAGACTTGTCAACTTCTTGAAATCTTAGCTAAAAACGCCTTTTCTTCGCTCTGCACTTTGAAAAACTTTTCTTCACTCGAAAACAAATAGTGAGAAGTGATTTGAAATATGCTTTTATACATATCTCTCACCTACCACCATTAATGCTCCTTTATTAGGGCGAAAACCCTAATTTACCTCTTTTACCATTTCCGGTCTTCTGCCAAGCGATAGGTATTACATACCAGTTAAGGTCTTTTACCGGTGTAACCGGGGGTTCACAATCATTTTGCCATTTGCTCCCCCTAAGCCTCTTTGGAGCTTAGTTTGCCAGTTCTGATATTTCTACACTAGGTGCAGAAACCAGTTCCTCTTCCAACATTGTTGGTTTCTTCCTCTAGGTTTTGTTCATGTCCACTTGAACTTTTTCAACATCAACTTCTCCTTTCTGATTGACCGGTATATCATCAGATATACTCTTTCTGCTTCTGTAGAATCTTGCAATGTGACTCGATTTGTTGCAGTGATAGCAAACCAATCCAGGTGCTCTCTAAGGTCCATTGTTCATGTTTCCATTCTTTCTTCTGCATGTAGCAGTAGTGTGACTGTGTCCATGACAAATCCAACAGTTTGCTCTCCATCTGGTTGTCGGTTGATAACCATTGTTGTCTGACTGATAATTGTAAGCATTAAACCGGTTAGGGTTCTGGTTCACAAAAGATTCTGAACCAACTCCTTGGGTCCTTTGAGGATATCTTCTGGTATTGTTCATGACAGACTTGCATTCAGATGCTCTATGCCCAAACTTGTTGCATGCATAACAATGTCCATTGAACTTATTGGATTTAGGTACATTGTTGATAAAATAAGGAAAATTATTGTAGGCTTTTCTCCTACATACATTGGTAGCGTGTCCTTCTTTAAGACAGTTAAAGCAAACAGGTTTGAATTTTTGCTTACCTTTTCCTTTGAGTGTCGGTTGCTTCTCTGATGCTTCAACATTTGTTCATGAGGATTCTCCTTCCTCATGTACAGAGAAACCAAGTCCATTGGTATTCTTTACCGGTCTTGATGACTCAAGCTTTTGCTCTAGTTTGACAGTACTTTTGCTGAACTTAGCAATCTCCATTAGGCTTGCATTTTCAAAGATGGCTATGTTCAAATCTCCTTGCATGTCTTCCTTTTCCATTCTGCTCTCATGAAGGTGAGCAGTTAGTGCACTAATCTCTTGTTTCAACTTGGAAATCTCATGATCTCTGTCCTTTACCAGATCTTCAGCTTTTCTCCGGTTCTCAAGCTCTTGACTAAACCGAATAGTCAATCCTTCCAACTCCTTTCTCAGATTGGAGTTTGAATCATTCATCTTATTTACTTCTGCAATCATGGCTTCCATATTTGCTTCATCTTAAGAACTACTTTCAGATAGCTCCACCAGCTTCTCTGCATGTTCTCTCCTTTTTGCTTGAGATGCCTTGAGTGAGTCGTTGAGTAAGTTCCCTCAAGGTGTATTCCCCCATATCTCTTTCCAAGTGGTTAAACTTATAGAAAGGTTGGTTCTGATACCAATTGATGAATACTAAGAGGGGGGGTGAATTAGTATGCCAAAAATCAATGCACTAAAAACTTAAACTGTCTAAAGACAAACCGGTAAAACAGTTTAACAGACAGACCGGTTATCACACATGCAAACCAAAATGCAAGTAAAGTATTCGCCCACAAAAGCAATACAACCATAACACAAGATATTTGGCATGGAAACCCAAATGGGAAAAACCACGGTGAGATGGAACTCACAAGTCACTATCTGCAGAATAGAAACCAGACTGGTTAAGGTCAAACCGGTTAAGGTCTTAGAATGTTCTTCACCAGAATAGATCCTATTAGGAATCTCAATCTCTATTAGGAGATAAGTCCGATTAAAGACTACCTTGCTAGAGGTTTTTAGATTCACAGAGGTGAACCACCTTGTTAGAGGATTTTACAAAGGCTTTTGGGCCTACCCGGTTAAGGGCTACAAACTTGTCAAAGATGTGAGTAATCAACAAGTGTTTGATCTATCTAATAGCACAGACTGCTTGATTAGATCCAGTATAGTTCACTGCTAATGCACTCCAACATTACTTTAGTCTTCTCTATCTCTCTCACTTACAACTTGATCTTCTCCGATAAGATCGTGCTTCAACAACTCAATAATCACCTTAAACCCTAGCACAACATAAACCTTTCAGCAACAACCTAAAACCCTAGACATGATGTCCTTTTAAAGGAATCTGATTTTATGTCGGTCCAATAGGATTACATTACAATTTCCTAGGTTCAATGAATCTAGACAAACTCAGTAACACGACACAAAAAGCACCGTCAGTGTGTCGGCACCGTCAATTAATCGGTGGATTGGTAACTCATCACAAAATGTCAGTTGCTAACTCATCACATAGTATTACCGGTTCATACAAAATACCGGTTGTCGGTTTGACAAAAATGAAGACTGGTAAGAATGTGTTATGCCACTTTGCTTCCTCGTACCACTTGAGATCTTCGAACTGCTTGGAGTCGACATGCCGCTTCAGACTGGGAAACACATTCTGCAAAATCACCAATAGTCTAAAGACTAGAATTCAACATACCGGTTGGAACAAATACCGATTGAGCTCTAGCTCATACATATAGGAGATCTCAATACAAGTGTGTGTCCATCAATGACAATCACAACATAAACATCAAAAATGCCAACATGATGCTCTTTCTCCTATTTTGTGGGGTTGGTGGCTTGGTGTAGTGGATCCAGGGTCTACAGTGCAGTATAGCGTATGGTGGATGCAACATAGGCCTATGCCTTTGGCAAATCCGATAATTTTGATTGGTGCTTAGCAGATTAGACATGGCGGGGGTTCTAGAGGGAGAGGTGGAGAGGATAGGGGTGGAGGAGGTAGGGATGGAGAAGGTAGAGGTGGAGGAGGTAGAGATGGAGGAGGTATAGATGGAGGAGGTATAGATTGGATATTAATTTTGATGTTGTAGATATTTGTGATTTTGTCATCCTTGGAGCGAAATGGTAGGTCATAGAGTGAGGCTACATTTATCCAAGCGAGTGCGGTCATATCAGAGACCTCCCAGCACTAGTGGCATGGTGAGTTGCCTGACTTTTTACGAGTTTATGTCTATATTTTACAAAAAAAATTAACCGTTTTTTGGTTTGTCATCTTTCATGAATGTCACAATTGAGTATCGATATTGCTGCAATTGATTTAATCATGCCACAATTGAGTTTAACGTGTCACAATTGAGATTTTATACTAAGCACCAATCAAAATTGTCAGATTTGTCAAAGGCATAGGCCTATCTTGTATCAACCATACACAATACTGTATAGTATTGTGTATGGTTGATACAAGATAGGCCTATGCCTTTGACAAATCCGACAATTTTGATTGGTGCTTAGTAGATTAGACATGGCGGGGGTCCTAGAGGGAGAGGTGGAGAGGATAGGGGTGGAGGAGGTAGGGATGGAGAAGGTAGAGGTGGAGGACGTAGAGATGGAGGAGGTATAGATGGAGGAGGTATAGATTGGATATTGATTTTGACGTTGTAGATATTTGTGATTTTGTCATCCTTGGAGCGAAATGGTAGGTCATAGAGCGAGGCTACATTTATCTAAGCGAGTGCGGTCATATCAGAGACCTCCCAGCACTAATGGCATAGTGAGTTGCCTGATTTTTTGCCAGTTTATGTCTATATTTTGCAAAAAAATTAACCATTTTTTGGTGTGTCATCTTTCATGAATGTCGCAATTGAGTATCGATATTGCCGCAATTGATTTAATCATGCCGCAATTGAGTTTAATGTTGCAATTGAGATTTTATGTCGTATTTGATAAAGTTGTGTCACATATGTTAAAATTGTATCGCAATTGAATGTTTTGAATTGCATTTGATAATATTGTGTTGCATATGATAAAAGTGAATCACAATTGGCATAAGTATGTCACATTTGCTTATTTTATTTCAGAATTGGTAATATTGAATCGCAATTGATAACAAAGGCCCTTTTTTTATTCTTATTTATGCGTCCTAACAGTTTTGATGACGTAATTGACTCATTTTTATGTTTTCCAAATGCAAGTGCATTATCCAGTACTTCTTTCTAGGCAGACATGGCTAGATAGTCTTGATCGATGTCATGAGTTGGATGCATAGGATACCACTTTGTTACGACAGGTTGGATTGTATTATATATAATATTTCCCTGAGGTTATGAATAATGGGGCCACGATTACTGCTATGATTGAGTGGTGGCATTCAAAGACATGTTCTTTTCATCTAACGACTGGTGAGGCATCTATCACACTTGAGGATGTGTGGCATATTTTACACATCCTAATATCTAGTAGGTGAGTTACTTTTGATCGTCATGATGGTATTGTTGCTTTGTGTACATTGTTCAAGTGTGAGGAGCAGGATCTACATATTTGTGGTCGTTACGGGATTCTTTGAGATAATTTTTATTATGATGATCTCACCGTTGTGCTTTCTTGTATTGTTGTTGGATTATTGATTCCTGATAGGCATGCCCATGGTTTTCCCATTGGATGAGGACGTGTTATACATGATATGATTATTGACAGACATGTGTTTGCTTGGGTTCCTTGTCTTCTTTCCACTTTGTATCATCAGATGCATGGGATTGTTTACTTGCAGCAAAAATCAGTTGGATGTGGTATTACTTTGCTCCATACATGGGCTTGGGAGCACATAGCTATCTTCCATCCTATGTTACATATGGATTTAGAGCCATAGCAGTCATATGCTTATGGGTATACTATTGGTGTGAGGCATAGGGCATCAGGTAACATATTATATTGGTGTTATCAGAATGATATCCTACAGTATTTCTCATGGAGACCTTATCTTACTTGTCCTGGGTGGACTGATGATGCTCAGCATCTTCCTTTTTATCAACATCAGAGATATCTTATTGGTCGAGATGTGGGTAGCCATAGGGTTATTGATATGCATCTTTCTAGTCATGTGCTTAGGCAGTTCAGGGAAGTACAAGGTATTCTAGATGTGACAACTTATTTTGCTTGTATTACTCGAGAGGTTGGTGATTGGGGTGCTTGTGTGCAGCCTCATGTTGCTATTCCTGAGTTTGATGCTCTTGCTCCTATTTTTGGGGGTTGGTGGCTTGGTGTAGCGGATCTAGGGTCTATAATGTAGTATAGTGTATGGTGGATACAACATAGGCCTATGCCTTTGACAAATCCGACAATTTTGATTGGTGCTCAGCAGATTAGATATGGCAGGGGTCCTAGAGGGAGAGGTGGAGAGGATAGGGGTGGAGGAGGTAGGGATGGAGAAGGTAGAGGTGGAGGAGGTAGAGATGGAGGAGGTATAGATGGAGGAGGTATAGATCTGATAGTTGTTGTTGCAGGGCAGGTGGATAGTGATAGGGAGGATGTGGATATTGGTGGAAAGACTGCATCCATGAGTAGTTCTGATGAGAGTGATGAGTCGGGATCAGGGTCATCAAGCAGTGATGGAGATGAGGTTAGGGATGATGGTTATGATATGGAGATGCACCTACTGATAGAGGGAGTATAGGTTGAGAGATTGGATATTGATTTTGACATTGTAGATACGATGTATTTTGACACATTTCTATATGATATATATGATATGCTTTCTTGATGAACTTTTGATGGTGAGCTTCATGGTATAATGTTTATTTATTGTGATGATGAATTATTTATGAATGTGATATCAAGTACTGATTTGATGTAGCTCTATGTTGTGATGCTTAATGGTTGATGAAAAATTTATTATGATTATGAACATGTGATGCGATGATGTATTTGTGTGTCAAGATATGTATTGAAGACCTTGGAAGAATTGTTAGTTGTTAGACGTAGAATGATCAATCAACTGAATCAATCTTTGTTTATTCTGGATTTTGATGTGATAATGCATGATATGATAGAAATTTTGATGAGAAAGTCTTCATTGCTTTATTCATAGTGGAATACGTTATCATCATTGAGCCTTATTATATAACAATGGAGCTTATTACACCAGGGTATGAGGAACCAAGATGTATAGATATCTCATTTCAAAGAAACAAACATGTAATAGACAAGGAATGAACCCTCCATCCTGGGAATTACACTAGGGGTCGAGGTATGTGTGGCATTCACAAGCTGAATGCTATCACAGACACCCACTAGAGCAATTGCCTGAGAACTTCATTGGTTCAAACCACAAACAATAAACAAAGAAAAGGATCATACCCATCATGGCTTCTCTAGTCACTTTTGGACATCCTTGAGTAGCTAAAAGCAATGATCTTCGCCAATATGATAAAAAAGAGTCAACCAAAAATAGACAAAACTCAGTAGTTAGACTGATTGTGCCTTTGCTTTGATATGTTTGATGTGATTTTGATAATGTCTAGTTTCAGAAGTTTTGGACCTCGTTTAAGACTGACCTGTCTGGTTTTGAGTGTACTGATTCAGTTTAAGACAAGATGTTGATCACGTTGATAGTTTGATAGTGATTCGATAGATTAGACAATTGATCAGTTTGATTGTAGACGTTTTGAAAAGATAGTTGTACCTTTAACTTCATGTGAAGTGTTTGTTGGACAACTGTTGGGGTGTTTGTTTCTTGCGAGACAATTTATTGCAAGTTTTAAATTGATATTTGAATGTTTTTTGGATTGGATTTTGGACTTTTTATGTATGTTTAGGATTTTTTTAGGACTTTATCTGAATGTTTTTTATTGATTTTTTTAGGAATTTTTCTGAATGTTTTTGTATTTTTTCAAGACTTTTCCTGAATGTTTTTGGTATTTTTTAAGGACTTTATCTTAATGTTTTTGGTATTTTTTTAGGACTTTATCTAAAAAAATTTAAATTTTTTTTTCAGGACTTTTTCTAAATGTTTTTGGTATTTTTTCAGGACTTTATCTGAATGTTTTTGGTATTTTTTCAGGACTTTATCTGAACATTTTTGGTATTTTTTTCAGGACTTTATTATGATTTTTAGAATTTTTTTCAGTTATGCCCCCAAGTATGCAGACCTATGATGATAACATGATGAGGGGACAATGAATTTTCAATATCAATTAAGCTAATGTAGGATGCATGACAAAAATGCAGTTCCTATTAGAACAAGGATGAGTGTGTGAATTAAAGGTGTGAAACGTTTTAGAGATAGGAGTTCAATTCACTCTTAAAAGACTTAGACCATCCAACCTAACACACTATGTAACCAAGATTTATGAATGGAGGCGCAAAAAACTTCTCCATCAATTCTTGGAATTTTGATCTTCTTTTGCCCATGTGTGTGCAATTGAGTTCATTCTGACTCTTATAACCATCAAAGACCCTTGGAATCCTATGTGGCTAGCTACGTGGGTTATTCTGACTTCAAAAGCAACTTGGATAGAGCCTCGCTGCTAGCAAGATTTTAGGGCTCCGGCGCAGTTATGCACTGTAATCTCTCAAATATTGCTCCATTGCCAATAGGCATCCATAGCCTTGATGGAGTTACTTGCATATTCCCATAGTCAAGCTTCTTCTTTTTTGTTGCACTTGTATGCGTGATATTTCATTTTTTTTTGTTTTGCCTTGAGATTGACATAACACTTTCTTTTATTTTCTTGTCTTAACTTGTAAGTAATGAAACCTACTTGGGTATGACAATTACAGCGAAACTGAAGCAAAATATTGGATTTTTCACTAACCATATGACCAACTAAGTATCTGTAATGACTTAGAGTTTTTTATTAATGTGTGAGATATAGCAATTGATAGATTTTGGGTAACAAGACTTAATAAGGAAACCTCTACCCAACCAAGGATAAAGCATAAACACAATGTGACGTTGAAGATGAATGACTAAAGACCTCCTAAAGACTTCATGAACAGGTATCTAGGAAATGAGACAACCTTTGTTCCTTTCGGTGCATACAAGTGAATAACTTAGACAATCACCTTGTTTTATTGATGAAACTAAATGAGAAAGGGATAATGCAATGCGGTAAAGAAATATGCACATGCAGTACTACAATTTGAAATGAACCACCCTTAGATGTAATATCTTTTTCAGTGCACATTGTTGATAGGATCAGGGAGTGAATCTCCCTCCATTGTTTTCAAATTATAAGCGTCATTCCCAATTACTTTCATTATGACAAATGGACCCAGCGAGTTAGGTTCAAACTTTCCTAGTTTTTCACGTTCAACAAGGTTTCTTTGATTTTCTTTAAGAACAATATCTCTTATTTCGAAGCAACATGGGTTTACTCATTTGTTGTAGCTTCTTCTCATTCTGTTTTGGTAGCCTTGCAAATAGTTTAGAGCATTTTGTCATTTTTCATCTAGGAATTCTAATTCTTGCAAATGTGCTACTCTATAGTTTTCTTCTAAGATTATGTTTTTTAGACAGACTCTTAGGGATGGCAATTCTACTTCGATAGGTAAAATGGCTTCTGCACCATAAACCAGAGAGAATGATGTTGTACTGATTATCATGCAGATACTAGTTCAATAAGCCCATAGAGATGGATTTAGTTGGAGATTCCAATCTCGTCCACTGTCATTGACAACCTTCCTTCAAAAATTTTAAAATAGTTTTGTTTGTTGCCTCAACTTGACCATTGCTTTGGGGATAGTAGGGTGTTGCAAAACATTGCTGAATTTTAAATTCTTCACAAAGTTCACTCACTTCTTGATTTTTAAAGGGTCGGCCATTATCAGTCACAATGCACATGGGTACCCCATACCTGCAAATGATATAATTTACGATGAATTTCATTATTTGTTTTCCTGTTGTGTAATCATCGGGATTTCTTCAACCCATTTTGTGAAATATTCTGTAGCTGTGAGAATAAACTTCTGTTCATTGGAAGAAGTGGGATTTATTTTCCCTACAAGATCTAGTCCCCATTGTGAAAATGGCCATGGTGATGTTATTGGCTGAAGATCTTGAGCAGGTGCATGGATGAGATTCCTATGTATTTGGCATTGCTTGCATCTTTGGACATACTTGTAAGCATCTTTTTTCATTGTAGGCCAATAGTAACCTGTTCGTAACATTGTTTATGCTAGAGCAGGTCCAGAAGAATGTGCGCCACATATTCCATCATGAACTTCTTTTAAGGTGATTTGTGTTTCCTCCATATCAAGGCATTTGCGTAAGGTGTTGTCTATACTTTTCCTGTATAAAGTATCAGCAATGATTGCATATTTTGATGATTGTTGTATGAGTGTCTTTCTTTGATTCTGTGAAAGATCGGGAGGTATATATTGATCATGCAAGTATGCGTATATATCTCTGTACTATGGAGACTCGGGTCCTACTATCATACAGACATATTCAATGGATGGTATTTCATAAGTTGGGATAATGAATTGTTCCACTTGAAATTCAAAGTGAGTTCCATCATTTGGCATATCCAAGAGAGATCCTATTGTTGTCATTGCATCTGCTGCCCTGTTTTGCACTCTCAGAAACTGTTCAAATGTGACCTTAGTGAAGTGTTGCTTGTATTTTTATACCAATTCTTTATATGGTTGTAACTTATCATCTTTTGTATTATAATCATCATTGACTTGATTAATGATGAGTTGTGAGTCTCCAAAGACATGTAGACCTTTGATGTTCCATTGTAGTGCAATGTGTAGTCCTACCATCAGGGATTCATATTGAACAATGTTATTGGTACAAGGAAAGCTAATCTTGAATGATTTGGGAATTGAATCTCCTTGAGGAGTTATGAACAGAATTATTGCTCCTGCTCCATGATTTGTATGTGAACCATCAAAGAATAATTTCCATTGTGTCTGTGTTGATAGTATAAATAATGATTCATCTAGAAAATCTATTATCACTGAGTGATTGTCTTGTAAAGGTACTTCTACAAGTTGGTCTGCTATGATTTGTCCCTTTATAGCCTTGCTACTGACATATTCAATGTCAAATTCATTGAGTATCATGACCCATTTTTCAAGTCTTTCGGTTAGTGCTTCTCTATTCATCAGGTATTTGAGTGGATCAAATTGTGCAACCAATTATATTTTATGACTCAACATATAATGTCTCATTTTTTGTAATGCAAAGACTACTGCAAGATGTGCTCTTTCTATCTATGTGTAGTTGAGTTCATACCCAATGAGTGATATACTAATGTAGTAGACGACTCTCTCTTTTCCTTGTTCATCTTGTTCTACTAGGAGAGTGCCTAAGGAAGAATTTTTTGCAGCTATATATAGGAGTAATGGTTTTCCATGTAATGGTGGAACCAATATTGGAGTGGACAATAGATATTCTTTTAGTTTTTCGAATGCCTCCCGATATTGTTGTGTCCATTTAAATGTAACACCTTTCTTTAGAAGATATTGAAACGGTTAGCACTTTTCTGCCAATTGGGCTATGAAGAACCTTATGGATTGTAATCTCCCTTGTAGACTTCTGAGTTGTTTGAGTGTAGCAGGTGATGGCATGTCTAAAATAGCTTTCACTTTCTCTGGATCTATCTCAATTCCATAATTGAATACAATAAAGCCCAAGAGTTTACTAGACGTTACCTCGAAGACACATTTTTTTGGATTTAGTCTGACATTGTATTGTTCAAGTCTTTCAAAGATATTAGCCAATATGTTTAAGTGACTATCCCTTGTTTTGGATTTTGCTAGCAAGTCGTCTACATAATCTTCCATTATTAGGTGTATCATATCATGAAACAAGGTGGTCATTGCTCTTTGATAAGTGGCACCTGCATTCTTAAGGCTGAATGGCATCACATTCTAGCAATAGGTTCCCCATGGACAAGTGAATGTTGTCTTCAATTGATCTTCCGGTGTATTATGAGTGATAGAATTTCATTTCTTGATGTTAAGTCTACTATGATGTCTATATTAGGGAGTGGAAAGTCATCTTTGGGACAAGCCTTGTTAAGATCTCTGAAGTCAGTGCAGATCCTAATACCTCCAGTATGCTTGGATACCAGGACTAGATTTAAAATCCATTCAGCATAGTCTATAGGTCTAATGAAACCATCTAATAATTTTTGTAACTCGATTTTGACTAACAAGGCTATGTGAGGGTGCATTTTGTTGAGTTTTGTTTGTATGGTTTTACCCCTGGAAGTAAAGGTAGATGATGCAAGACTAATTCTGGGTCTAATCCAGGCATAGTTGCATAAGACCATGCAAAATTGATGGGTCTTTGCTTAAATAATTTGATAAATTTCTCTTTTTCCACTGGATCAAAGGATTTTGCCAGGTGAATGTTACTGTATGCAAGAAAAGCAGTTCAATGAAACTCAATATGTGAAAATATTCAAAGGACTTGCCCACACACCCATGGGACTCTTGGTGCAAGTTATGGAGTCATGAGGAATGACTCAACTTCCCAAGGTGGGTTCCATGGTTCTCTATCTCACAAGGTCCCTCAAGCCAACGCCTTTGCTCTCAGATCACTGAGCAAAGTGACTTAGGGATGACAAATGCAAGAACGAGGGATGATTTAGATTAAGTTTCAACATGAAATGCATCCTATTTATGCATGATTCTATTGAATGAGTTAAACTAGATTATAATAATTTAAGCTAATGATAATAGAAATTCTCTAAAATGATTATTAGATTAATTCCTATTACAAAGAGAGGCTAGATGCATGCTAAAATTGAGTATAATTGTGATGCTAAAAACTTGGATCATAGAAATGGAGGAATGAGAGCTCTATTTATAGGAAAAGTAGGGCAATGGATGGTCAAGATTGAAGGATCTTATCAAGGGCCAGGATTGAAAGCTATCAATCCAAGTTTGCAATTCTCACCAATGAAATGGTGACAATTGTCAACATAAGACTACTTGAGAGGAGAGGTAAGAAGCATTAAATGCTTGAGAAGACCTCATGGTTACCTTAGAGGGTAAAGGTTAAGGTTAGGTTAAGGTTATCCATTGGATAAAGCTTTTACCCAAAGGATAAACTCTTGTGCAAGGGTTAAAGGGATAACCATGGTCAAAGCAATGAATGCTTGATGAGACCCTTGGGTTAGATGAGGGTTAGTTAGGCAAAAAGTCTCTAACCATGCCACTAAGGGTTAGTTAACCATTAATGGTTTGAAGACTTTGGGGACAAATTTGTAAGAGTCCTTCCAAATTTGGGGGTTTTCAACAAGTTAGCTTGCTGAAGGCATAATGGCTTTAATGCCTTTTGAAGACTTTACTCCAAATTTGAGAAGTGACCTCCTCAAATTTAGGGAAAGGGGATAATTGATGGGTTTAGGTTAATTGATTAGGATTAGATAGGTTCTAGAAGAATTTAGGAAGAGGGTTAGGAGGCAAGTGGGAGATGTAGGAAAATGCAAGTGGATGAGGGATAATAGGATTTAATTAAAATAAATTACTTTATTTTAATTTGGTTGCAAGATGGGGATTTAAATAAATTAGATTTATTTAATTGGGATGAACTATTTAATTAAATGTAAATTTAATTAAAAAGTAGAGAGAAGGGATTTAATTAAATAAAGTGATTTATTCAATTAAATGATATAAAGGACTTAAGTGGATTTAAATAAATAAATTAAATAATTTATTTGATTAAATAGAAGAATGTGGATGATTTAATTAAATCATATTTAACTAAATAGAGGGATGAAAATAAAATGAACATTAAATATTCATTTAGGAATATGGTCATTTTTATACTTCTACATTTTGCCCCTCTTTGAAGTGACATGTGTGCACATGTTAATTCAAAGAAAAATGATGTGTCATCAAAATTTGATTATGATCAGTGTGATGTCATGTCGAGATGTTCATGCCGTGCCCCAGATTTGATAAATGATGTTGATAATGCCCCCTCGGGAGATGAATCAAACATTTGAAAATTTGATTTGAGTTGATAAATTTGAATGCATTTTAAATTTTGTCGATGTTGAATACGATAAATTGATTCATCTCCCGATAATGATGTTTGTTGGGATTAGAATAGAGATCATTTACATGCTCGTCTACGCAACCCTAATTTACATTTACCCTATAAAAAGGTAAAAAGTGATTTATTTTGTCTCATTTGTGCTTGTTGACTTTGGAGAAAGTGACACTTGGAGAAAAAGATAAAATGTTGATTCCCTTTGCTTCTCCTCAATTCGAGCGCATTCGGAGGTATCGGAGGCCCACCATGTATGGACCACCGGTAAGTTATCATTCTTTACCCCTTTTTTATTTTTGTTTTGTCATTTTTAGTCAGGTTTTTCAATTTTTGCATGCGGATTTAACGGTTTAGCGCGTCAGGTAAAAACCGTAGTGCATACGATTAGTATAGCGCGTAGGGTTTTATGAACTAGGGTAGAATCCGGGTAGGTTAGGATGGCGCAGGGGTGGGTTAGAGTAGCGCATTAACATATTTTAGTGCATTGGGTGCACAGGGTAGCACGTAGGGGGAAGTGGGTAGCGCGTCGCTTAAACCTAGCACTTAGGGTTGGTCGGGGGTCGCATGGGTAGGTTAAGGTAGCGCGTAGGTGTGACCTAGCGCAGCGGGGTAGGCTTGTAGCACAGGGCCAGGGTAGGATAGCACATGGTCGAGGGTTAGCACTTAGGGTATTTTAGGTGGCGCATTTAGAAAGAAGGGTAGCGCATAGTTGTAGGCTAGCGCTTAGGGTTAATGGGTAGCGCATACATAAGGTTGGATAGTGCATAGCTAGTAGCTTAGCGCGTAGATAAACCTGTTTAGCGCGTGGGCAGAACATTTTTGGGGAAAGTAGGATTTTGGTGAGGATTATGAGATGAAGAAAGATATGTAGGTGTTTGCCAGTTTTGTCAGGATGGGTGTGATAGGTAGGTTGTGTGTTTGTTGTCGTCGTTTTGATTATTTGTCCAATATGAGTTATGACATGGGAATTTTGATAGATAACTTGATTTGATTTACAATGTTTCAAGTTGATGTTGATTTGATATGATGTGGATGTTGATATGGATGTTTGATATGAACTTGATTTGATATGCATTATTTCAAGTTGATATAAATGTGAGACTTGAGTTGTTTTTCAAGTTGATATGGGTGTGGAACTTGAGTTGTTTTACAAGTTGATATGATTGTGAAACTTGAGTTGTGCTACAAGTTGATATGAATTTGGAACTTGAGTTTTTTTTACAAGCTGATATGAATTTGGAACTTGAGTTGTGTTACAAGTTGATATGATCTGATATGGATATGGATTTGATATGATGTGGAACTTGATTAGATTTTCAATGTTTCAAGTTTATATTGATCTGATGTTGATATAGATTGATTTGATGAGGAAACTGATATTGGACATGTTTTGTTTGTGATAGGATCGACTTGGGGTTGTTCAATCACGAGAGCAATTTTTGAGACCATGGTTGTTGATACCACGATTGACACAGGCAGAAAGGGATGTTATTGAGAGGTGTGGACTATCCTCTTTGTTGGAGATGCCCCGGTATATCATTAACCAGGGTTTATTGACAGCTTTGGCCGAGAGGTGGCATAGTGACACCAACACCTTCCATTTGGCGATGGGTGAGATCACAGTGACACTTGAGGATTGCTACCGAATTATGTGGATTCTCGTGGTGGGTGCACTTTTACTCTATGAGCAGACTGAGGAGGGCGGGATACAGGCACTTCGCCGGATTTTGTATGATGAGCATATTTGTGGGTATGAGATCCCATGGCAGGAGTTTATTGATTTGGATTATGCTCCTCTACCATCAATGCTAGTAGGATTCATAGGTGGGTTTTTATGTCCCGACTGTAGGTCGAAGGGACTGGTAGTCGGATGGGGGTTGGTCTTGGAGGACATGGTGACACAGGGTCGTCGATTCGCATGGGGGTCTACTATGTTGGCCCACTTATACAGGGATCTGCATCATGTGGTTTACTTGGGATACAACAGTCTATCAGCTGGGGTTACACTGCTACAGGTATGGGCGTGGGAGCATATTCCCACAACTAGGCCACTTGTGGATAGAGATAGGCATGTTGGGTGCGCCTATGCCTATGGATACCGAGGGATAGTTGTCTAGCATAAGCTGGGAAAACTAGAGCATTGGAGGTGAGTGCTAGATGATATTGATACGATCGTCTAGAGACCATATACGGGTTGTGAGGTATGGGTAGAGGATGGGATGGAGATGCCATATGTCTACATGTCCCGATTTCTGATAGGGTGGATGCCCTTTGTTATTGAGAGATTCCTGTACAGCCGAGTGTTGCAGCAGTATGGTCGTCAGCAAGGTATACCACAGGGAGTATACTTTTTTGCTCGACGGAGGTAGGATGTACCAGAGTTGGGACCCACTATTGATAGTGTAGTGGTGGTTGAGGAGTTATTTCACCTAGCCGACTAGATATGGGACTATGCTTACGAGATAGTGGATGCGAGGATGATTGATGAGTTCACAGCGCTCTTTGCGGCTCATGCGATTGCCAGGATATCAAATCCAGCAAAGATGATTCCTTCTTTTGATGATGAGGAGGATGAGAAGTCCAAGAGGCTAGGGAGACGGGGTGAGGAGGGAGAGGATATGGATGAGAGAGGTGGAGATGGTGGAGGCGATGACAGTGGAGATGGTGGAGGAGGTGGTCGAGGTCAGCATGGGGATAGGGGGAGAGTTGATTGGGGGAGGAGAGGGGATAGAGGTGGAGTTGGTGGTGATAGAGGGATACGGGTGGAGAGAGTAGTGTGGCGGGTTGTGGAGGATAGGGGGAGAGGAGGTTTGGCTATTGGAGTTGGGTGTGAGGAGTGGGTAGGAGAGGTGATAGAAGTAGTGGGAGGGATAGATGAGTTTAGACAGCCAGCCCAGAGGAGGAGGTCAGATGTTTTACCCCCACTAGCGCTAAGGACAGGGAGAGGGACGAGGGGTCCCACTACACAGGTACCCCTCTAGGTGCAGATCCCGACCCACCAGGAGGACGCTCAGATTAGGTCCTTACAGTTATCAGTCCACCACCTGTAGACACAGCTACTGGCACATCAGTGGAAGATTACACAGCTGACCACTGAGCGAGCTACATTTTTGGAGCAGTTGGGTCGAGTCGAGGCTCGAGCAGAGACTTTTGACAAAGCGGTTATGGGTGGCTCGATGAGAGACACCCTGAGGGAGTTGTCTTATATAGCTAAGGAGGCTGAGTATTATCAGAGGCACTATGAGGATGCGGTGCCCCAGGAGCGCGGAGTTCCAAGTTTTACAGCAATGAGATCTAGTCGATCTAGGTAGATAGGGTCGAGGACAGAGAGCAAAGGCGTGATAGGGCCTACTCGTCAGGATCCACCTAGGGATCCTAGTGTTGGGACATCTGCTGCGAGACCGTCACCCTCAGGAGATAGTCATACCTGAGAGATGTTATCTCCTTTATATTTTGATCATTTTGTTATATTATGGGATAGACATGACATATTTTGTACATTTGATCATTTTTGAGATATATATATATATATGACATCATTTTCCTTGATCCTCATGTGATGTGTTATGGATGATTCTTTCTATATGATTTGGATGTTTTTATGAAAATGATGTAATGCTTAGATGTATGTGATTTGATATATGACAAATATGATGTGTTAATGCATGTTGTTGCGAGATGTATCTTGAAAATGAGATGTATGATATGATATGTTGTTAAATGTATCTTGAAAATGAGATGTATGTTATGGATATGCTGTGAGATGTATTTTGAAAATGAGATGTATGATATGGATATGTTGTGAGATGTATCTTGAAAATGAGATGTATGATAACGATATGTTGTGAGATGTATCTTGAAAATGAGATGTATGATAATAATATGATGTGAGATGTATTTTGAAAATGAGATGTATGATAATGATATGCTATGAGATGTATTTTGAAAATGAGATGTATGATATGGATATGTTGTGAGATGTATTTTGAAAATGATATGTATGATATGGATATGTTGTGAGATGTATGATGTGCAACTAATTGTAAAATGATATGCAACTAATTGAGCATCCTCATTCTTCCGTTTGTCATTCCTGTATAGTCACATGTTTTTGCTTTCTTTGTAGTTATCATCATTGAGCATTGATTTGGGATATGTTGAAAATTTATGCAAGCATAATGGTATAATTAAACTATAATGACCTACGAAAAATTAACATGATTTTTGATTTTGCAAGATAGAACAAGCGTCAAGGTATAATTGAATGAGGATGACCTGAGTGCAGCTTGCGTATAAACAGACAAGATTAAACCATTTGTATGCGCAAATTGGAATCATGTCTTCAGTGATATGCTTTGAATCACGTCTCGAGACAAGTATTTGCACAGTACAAGTGATCACCTCACAGATGGAAAACTAAAAAGATATTGGAGTCCCCATGACTTTCTCTAGCTTGATACAGTGTTGAGAAAATGTAGAGGATCCAATAGTTCAAAAAAAGTTCAAGGGAAAAAATAGTCAAAACTTCATGCAAGATGCCAACATTTGATACTTCAGAAAATCATCCATCATGTGTTGTGAATCATTTTAAGTGATCAATGTTTGTTCCCGTGATTTGTTGATTTGTTTGCTGGATAGGATGTTCTGAGTTTGCTGCGAGTTTGGATTTAGGATGGAGTTTTGATCAATGTTGCCCCTAGCAGAGTTTTCCTCTTAATGCAAATATGTACAGTGATTACCAAGCCATGGTAGAGGATGAAATGGTATTTGGATTTAACAAGGACAGTGACTATGCAAAGTATGTCCTGGATAACACTATAAAATATCGGGTGATGGCAGATAGTGCTTGAGTGTGGATATAAAGGCTTGTGAATAAAGATAGATAGAGGAGTTTTCCTCTCACAATAGCGCCTGTTGCTAGGTTTTCACCAGTTGCTTTTATTGTGCCTTTTTATTTGCTTTTTCTTGATTTTTGATATTTTTTGATATTTTTGATTTTTTTGATTTGTCTGTGCATTAGACTGCTCAAGTGTAGTATTTCTTCAAATGGATGTTGTTAGTTGGTTTGTTTTGATTAAGTAAAAATAGGTATTTGAAAGGTACCTGAACCTTTTACAAGCCAGGAGAACAAAAAAGCATAAAAAAGTGCCTGATCACTTCAAAAAGTCAAAATGAACCCACCGGATGGGCACAGCTTAAAACATCATTACATAATTACATAAAATTGAGAACAAACAGCAACAGGAAAGCAAAAGACAGCAAAGAGACAGAACCAAGTACAGCAACTGGAACTAAATACTATTCAGGATCTCCTCGGCGTGAACAACCATTTGTTTAATGTTGTTTGCTGAGGTCTTCATATCCTCCAGCTCATGACCTTTGATGTCGACCTTATTCTTTGTGTTGGCTCTGGTCCTCCTTTCATGACCCTTCTTGTTCACCTTCTCTTTATCACCTTCCTTCTCTGCATTGTTCTCATACCTGTTGATAAAGATGTTCATGTTGTCCACCGAAGATTTAAGAATTTGGAAATTTTGATCAGCAAGCTACTTGACATTGTGCTCCAGCTTGTCAACTCTCCTGCCAAAATCTTTCAGTTTGTCATCCATTTCCTTTCTATCTCCCATCTCATTGACCTTTTTCTCCGTGGCTAATATTTTTCCAACCATACATTCAATAGCTTGGGCATTATGCAGAACGGCCACTAACTCTTTAACATGCTCCGCCAAGGGCTTGTCACCAACTATAATTCTTGCCAAGGCCTGTGTATCTATTTTCAAACTATTAATATCCTTCACCAGAGTAGCAATGGTCTCACAGAAAGCCTTAATGGTATCTTTGTCACCACTATCACTTTGACCCCCTTTTTCCTCGTTATGCAGTCTAGTGGTTTTCACGGTCTCCATAGTTTCCAGATCATCCTTAACTGGGTTACCCTCCCCTTCTTTGTCCTGACTATCAATCCTCTTATTATCATCATCCTCCTCCTAAGACTCAACCAGAACATAATTGAGATTAGAATTGCTACCCTTTTTAGTGTTCTTTTTCTGAGCCTTCTTTCCAGAGGGTTTCCCTTTCCTCTTTTTAACAGGTTTTTCCTCAAGGGAATCAGTTTCAGAGTCTGACATTTCAGATTCCACAATAATCCTCCTCTTCTTAGCCCTAATCCTCCCTTTTTTGCTAGTTTCTTCTGACTCTCCCTCGGTCTCAGAATCAAAGTTGAAACCACTATCCTTACTTTTCGTAGTCTCATCTCTGGCATTTTTGCCTTTAATAGGATTTTCAATGCACTTCCCCTTTAGCATTTTGTAAACCAGGGCCATGAGCCCCTAGTGGAGGGCATGATCGTCTTTAGGGTCCTTCTAGATCTCCTTTATACTATGATCCATTGAACAGGCTAGGTAATAGGGAAGGCTAACCCTTTCACCATGACGGAAATGGTTAAGAAGGACGAAGTGATTCCCATAAGCCCTGGTAAACCTACCATCTAAGGTAATATATTCAATAGAAGCAAATAAGACAAACCTCCATGGCCTACAAATTCTCTTCAAGGAGTGGTAGGAGTTGTCAATTTTGATCATCTTTCTTCTCTCACCATCCGTAACAGGAAACTTGTCTACAGCCTTATCTGATATCCCTCTATCCCTGTAAAATTTCATACCCTCGATAGTCATCCCTGTGGCCTCAGCAATAACCTCTTCATCTACATTCATCATATGTGATCCAATCAGAACTTTTCCATTTTTCCAGTTCTTTATGAAGTAGCTGGTAATTATGGGGTCCTTCCCATTTAGTCATTCCATGAAAACATTGAGCCCCCCCTGTTGAAGGATACTCCAGACTTCTTCATTCTTTCTCCATTCAAAGCAGGAAGCAGGTTCAAATCTCTTCTTGTTTCCTCCCATTTTTCCAACACCTTCCTTGCAATGCCTTCTCTCATTTTGATAACTTTTCCTCTGGTTTCTATGGTTATTCTATAAGAGCGCCCATAATCCATGCCAAATAATGATGATATGACACCTATTTAATAGCTCATTATCTTCAAGCAAGCCCTGCATCAAAAAAGACGGAAAGGTCATTAGAAATAATGATTAAAAGTACCACGTTGCCTTCTATAGCTTCGATCCTGATTGAGCAAGGATTTCATTTCACTTGCAATCTACTTTTCACCATAACTAGTGATGATGTTTTCTGATTGGCAAGCTAGGTTGGCTGCCCAATTAGCACAAGAGTTGGCCTCCCTATAAACATGTGTAAAAACACACATTTCAAACTCTTCGCTGATTTTCCTTGTTGCTTTAATAGCATTACTAATCAACCATGATGGTGGGAATTTCATATTTAAACAATTGATAATGTTTAAGGAGTCTCCTTCACACCAAACTTTAGTGCATTTGGCTTCTTTGGCAAGGATAATCCCATGATAAGCCACCATGGCTTTGGCAACATGGTTGGTCTGTTTTCCTATAGGAATACATTTTATGATTTTACATATTCCCCATTCATCCCTTAGCACCACTCCACATCCTGCAACCCTCGGGATTCCCTTAGAGGCCCCATCAAAATTGATTTTCATCCATCCCCTAGGTGGGCTGGTCCATATCACTCCCTCTCTAGGGTTACTCTGGATACTCTCTTGAGCTTTTAATCTCCATTTTTTATAGACAAATTGATCCTCCTTAGTGTTAGGATTATCAATACCACCTATAATATTCATATTTTCCACTATGCTTCTTATTTTTTCAAACACAATGTTAGCCTTAGTATACTTTTCTCTGAAAATCCTATCATTTCTCTCTTTCCATATACCCCAACACATGTGTGGTAAAGAAATTCTCCATAGCAAGGTAGTAGTTCTATTTTTTGAAGGATGATGCCATGACTTGAAAATCTCCTAAATCAAGTTGGGGAAGCTCCAACTGATATTGAATTGATCCAGACAACTTCCCCAAACATTAGCTGAGAAGGGGCAATGAAAGAGCATATGATTTATTGTCTCCTCATTCTGCTTACAGAGTGTATAGAAACTTGGTATGTTGATACCTTTTTTTCTTATATTCTTTGTTTTTAGAATTTTGTCTTGGATGGCTATCCAAAAGAAAATGTTGATCTTGGGGGTAAGGCCTTCACCCATGCTTTAGCCCAGCAAGGACTTTCCATGTTATTGTATTGTTGATGATAAAGAGATGCAACAATAAAAGTACCACTAGTAGTGAGTTTCCAAATTAACTGGTCTCTTCTTCAATCCTCACCATTGAGTTCATGACTTTGTTCAAACTACCCAAAGACTGATCCACTTGAGATAAGTCTTTCCACTGTCCATCTTTCCAATATTCCTCCACCTTGGTTCCAAATCTTTCCTTGCATTGGTTCTGATATCTATTCCACTCAAGGTTTTCATTTAAAGGGGTCTCCATAAGCCAAGGATCCTCCCAGAACTGAATAAGATTCCCTTTCCCCAACTTCCATTTTGTACCTTTGATAATTAAGTCTCTAGTCCTAGAGATATTTTTCCAAATATTGGATCCAATTGGGATAATCTCTGCTTTGAGGAAACTTTGAAGATTTGGACATTGGCTTTTATATTTGTTGTCCCATATTTTTTTCCACTCTCCTTGATTTCTATATCCTCTCCAAATCTGCTTAGCCATAAGGTATTCATTTATGTCTCTTATTCTTCTAGGGCCCAAACCGCCTTTATTCATAGGCTTACAGACCTTCTCCCAAGCAATTAAGTTCATTCTCTTCTTCTCCTCAGCCCCTGTCCATAAAAAAGATCTCTGTATTTTTTCAATGGCCTCAACATACTTAGTAGGAATCCTAAACAAACTGATGGCATAGAGAGGGATACTTTGAAGAGTGGTTTTTAGCATTTGAACCTTACCTGCTTGACTAAGTAGAGCTCCCTTCCATCCAGACAGCTTTTTATGGAATTTATCCACCAAGGCTCCCCAAAAGGTATCCGGAGGATCTTGAACTAAAGGGAGTCCCAAATAGGAGGCGAGCAAGCTACCAATTTGGCCACCCAGAATGTTACTAATTTTAATCCTCCTTCTCTGTGGGGTATTGATAAAATAAACAAAGCTTTTAGACTAGTTTATAAGCTGACCAGTAGCCTCTCCATAGATATCCAAAGCTTTTTTTAGTCTTCTAGTGTCCTTCACAGTGGCTTTTCCCATTATTATAGAATCATCAACAAACTGCTGATGAGAGCATATTTGATCTGTCGAAGAAGGTTTCAAACCACAAAACTCTCTTTTCTCCACCAGTTTTCCAATACATCTCCCCAAACATTCCGCCATGATGATAAAGATCACTGGAGATAGGGGGTCCCCTTGCCTGCGACCTCTTGAGGCTTTAAAGAAAGGAGAGGGGGAGCCATTCATTAGCACAGAGAAAGTGGCCGAAGAAAGAAGTTGCCTGATAAGTCCAACACTCCTAGGATTAAAACCAAAAGCTGAAAGAACATCCATCATAAAATCCCAATCCACTCTATCATAGGCTTTAGAAAGGTCAAGCTTCAGAAAAAAAACCTTCATTTTAAGAAAAGGCCAGAGAATGGATATTTTCATGAACAGAGATACGAAGCACATCTTCATCTGAAGTTGTTAGCTCACCTGATCCATAGACTGATATGATGACATGGTGACCTAACTAATTAGGTTCAAATTTCCCTTTCTTTTCCCGATCCTGTTGATTTCTAGGATTTTCCTTGAGTACTAGATCACCAATTTTAAAAATTATGGGAATGACTTTGTGATTGTAGCTTTGGCACATGCGTTGTTGATATGCTTTGAGGTGAGTATAGGCATGTTGGCACTTTTCATCTAGAAGTTCTAGCACTTGCAGTCGATTGACGCGATACTCTTCATCTAGAATGAGACCTTTTAAAGATACTCTGAGAGATGGGATCTCTACTTCCAAGGGTAAAATTGCTTCTGATCCATACACCAATGATTATGGCATAGCTCCCGTAGGTGTGCGGATGCTAGTTCTATATGCCCAAAGTGTTGCATTGAGTTGCATGTGCCAATCTTTTCCTGCATCATTCACTATTTTCTTGAGGATTTTTAATATTGTTTTGTTGGATGCTTCGGCCTAACCATTCCCCTGTGGGTAGTAAGGTGTAGAGAAATGATGTTGGATTTTAAATTTTTCACATAGTTCTCACACATCTTGGTTCTTGAAAGGTCTTCCATTATCTGTGATGATGGAACTTGGAATGCCATATCTGCATATTAGATAATTAAGAATAAAACAGGCAAATTGTTTCCCAGTCATTGTGGTCATGGGAACTGCTTCAATCCACTTGGTAAAATATTTTGTTTCAATGATAATGAACTTGTGTCCATTTGAAGATGAAGGATGATATTTGTCAACTAAGTCCAGTCCCCATTGGCAAAAGGGCTAGGATGTTGTGAATGGCTACAGTTCCTGTGCGGGTGCATGTATAAGATTGCCATGGATTTGGCATTTAGGACATTTCTTTGCAAAATGGTAAGAATCTTTTTCCATTGTCGGCCAGTAATATCCTACTCTTAGAAGTTTTTTAGCAAGAGTAGGACCACTTAAATATGTTCCAAAGATACCTTCGTGAAGCTCTTGTAAAGTCAAGTCAGATTCATTACGATCAAGGCAACGGAGAAGAGTACCATTTAGACCTTGACGGCAAAGAGTATCAGAAGTGAGAGTATAACGGGCAGCTTGTCGAATAAAATTGTGTTTTTGGTTTCAAGATAGGTCAATGGGTAGGACATTGTTTTTAAGATAGTTGTATATTGTTCCGTATAATGGAGAGTCAGAACCGGTCAAGGCATAGATAACATGGGATGCAGAATGGTCATAGGCTGGGGAGAACAGTTGCTCTGGAACCTGTAGTAGTGAAGCAATAGTAGCCATTGCATCTCCGTAGACTTGCAATTTTGTGATTCTCCATTCCAAAACCATTTTGATTCCTGTAACCAGTGCCTCATATTCAGCAATGTTATTTGTGCATGGAAACATGAGTCTATATGATCTTGGTATGGTGTGCCCATCAGGAGTGATGAATAGAATGCTAGCACCTGAGCCATGTTGAGTATAGGATCCATCAAAGTATAGGGTCCAAGTTGGCATTATCATAGACAAAAGGGAGATTGTTGGCATTCCAATTACAATGAGAGATTGTTGGCATTTCAATTAGGATATTGAGAAGGTTGTTGATGATTATGGATATAATTGCTAAAGGATGTTTACTATCTTAATATTATTATTTTGTCATTGATGTCAAGAAATTGATTTTCTAATTCAGTATGATGTTGCCATATCTTAAGAAGTATGATTTGGTGAGTATAAAGATGTAGGTAAAAGACACAGAAAGAATGTGATGAATAAGGAGAGAAATAAGTTATTCAATGGGCAACTATTACTGAGTTAGACAATGATGAGATCATGATGTTTAGATTATTTTGATATCCTACATATGTTGTTGATTGTAAGGTTGATACTATACTATGTTACCGAGCAAAGAACCTAGTCGGTAAACCCTAAGGAACCTAGTCGGTAAACCCTAAGGTTATCGCTATCGGTTAATGAAAGCAGAATGTCTACCGAGTGAAGTTTAGTATTTACCGAGTTGCAACCAAGTAATAACAGAATGCATTGAATGAATAAAAGCATTATTTAATGAAGGAAGCTATTGAGTTGGTTATGATTAAATGATTGTTACAACATGTATAAAGGTTGTTAAGGATCTATGACAAAGGAAGATCGGCAGGAAGATCTACAGCTCAGATTGAACCGCAATACCCTAGCACAAGTTCCAAGAAATGTATGCAAGTTCCAAGGTGGGGTAAAATGTTTTCAGATCGAAGGATACATTGAACCTGGTCAGGTTTGAAGATCTGATGGCTATGATTGATCATGGGAAATGTGATCAAGGAGATTAAGCGGTTGGCAAATTGTTTATAAATAAGGAACTATTGATAAACAATGTATGTGGGCAAGTGTATGCACAAGGATGCTACATAGTGATTACCGAGCACAGAAGCTTGAAGACCTATTTGAATAACAGAGTATAGAGCCCAGCAGATGGACAAGATGATTCCTATGACTAGATTGTATTGATCAAATAAGAATCTGCTTTAGCATTTTAGATGTGAGGTTGCAGATAGATTTTTATTACTGTTATTTTGTGAAGTGACAGAAAATCTCTTAATCGAGTGGACTTAACAGCCTTATTTGTAAAACCCTCTAGCAAGGTGACATTCTGATTGAGTGTTTGAAATCCTTTAACAAGGTCACTTCTAACAAGGTGAAGATCCTAACAGATCTGAGGGAAATCCCTTAACCAGGTCACATCTAGTAATGTGTTTGTAATCTTTAACAGGATTTTCTTTTAACCGAGCATACTCTAGAAGAGTATATTACTTAGTGGGTCTAAAATCCCATAGTGGTTTTTCCCTATTTGGGTTTCCACGTTAAATCTGGTGTTATGAGTGTTATGATGTTTATATGCTTATGAGTTTGCATGTTTAGCAGTTTTGGTTATATTAATGAAGTATATGTTACCGAGGTTGAATCTGTTGTTTTTATGGAAGATTAAGTTTGTATGATTCACCCCCCCCTCATCTTATTAGCTTGGCATCTGTACTTAACATTAAGTATCAGAACTATCAATTGGTATCAGATCTTTGGAGTCTGGAAGAAAAGTTTAAAGGTACTTGAGGCAAAGATCCAAAGATGTACAAGAGGGATGCACTGAAGCTGAATAAGTCAAGTTTCTCTACATGGCAGAAAAGGATGAAGTTGCACCTATCAAGAGATGGAGAATATGTTGTATATTATCTAGAGAATGATTTCATTATACTAAGCACCTATCCATTGACAATGGAAGAGATAAAGGCAAAGCAAGAACATATCCAAGCAATGATTGAAATAACATCTACATTGATCGACTCAGAGTTTAATGATCTAGAAGGTTGCAATGATGCAAAGGCAATGTGGGACAAGCTCATATCTGTGTATGGTGGAGATGAACATGTTCAAAGAGCAAAAGTGGACAGTCTAAGAGGGCAACTTGAATCTATGAGGATGAATGAAGGTGAGAACATAACCCAGTACAATACAAGACTAAAGGAGATTGTCAATCAAATCAAAGGAGCAGGTGGAACTATTGAAGAAAAGGATATAACAAGTAAGTTGTTAAGAACCCTTCTACTAGCTTATGCAATCCGAGTCTCTGTAATCAATGAATTAAGGTCTGTACCCAATATGCCAGTTTCTTTAGATGTTACTATTGGTAAGCTACATGCATTTGAGTTAAGTAATTTTGATAACAGTGGGTCATCGATAAATAAAGTTGAATCTGCATTTAGTTCTTTTCATATTGGTGAATCTAATGATTACAATGATAGAATGAGTAAGTACACTGAAGGGGATCACAGTGGAGCAAGTGAGAGATTTCGCAAGAACATGCAAAAAGTACACAAACTGTATGAGGAAATCAGAAAGCAAGAAGAGTTTGAAGCACTATTAGCCAGAAGGTTACCGAGAGGCAAAGGTAAGTATAAAGGACAACTACCTTTGAAATGTTTCAATTGTGATAAGATGGGACATATGGCTTCTAACTATCCTGATAAAGATTCTATTGAAAAGAGAGATTACCGAGATGACAGACAGAAAGATAATCATTACAGAGGACACCGAGACTTCAGAAGAAGAGATAGAAAGTCATGCTTAATAGCTGATGAGGAATCCAATGATGATAAATCAGATGAAACTGATATAGAGGAAGTAGTTTATGTGGCTATCAAAGATGGATCAGATGAAGAAAGGTATGAAGAAAAAGCCCTAATATCTCACATAAATACTAATGATTCTTGCATCATAGATAGTGGATGCTCACATCACATGACAGGTGATAAACACAAGTTTGTTATATTAGAAGATTATGATGGAGGCTATGTAAGATTTGGTAATGATGCACCATGTTCGGTAAAAGGTAAAGGATTTATAACACTTCTTGACAATGCAAAATGCAATGATGTTTATTGGGTTGAAGGTTTGAAATACAATTTGTTGAGTGTAGCACAGCTAAACAACACAGGTTACCGAATAGAATTTCAGAAAGGAATTGTCAAAGTTCATGACAAGCATGGAAAGTTAGCTGCTACCAGGACACAAACAAAAGGTAACACATTTCACCTTGACTCAACTCGGAACAAGTGTCTGTATGCAAAGATAGATGATACCTGGTTATGGCATAAAAGGTTTTTTCATATAAATTTTGATAATCTGATCAAAATAAGAAAGAAGCACCGAGTAAGAGGTCTACCAAGTCTTGAAAAACCTGAGAATGCTATGTGTCGAGGATGCCAGATGGGTAAAATGACAAGATCAAGCTTTACAAGTAAATCCTACACTTCTAACGGAATTTTAGATCTTGTGCACACTGATCTTTGTGGTCCTATGAAAGTTCAAAGTTATTATGGTAATAAATATTTCATATTATTTGTGGATGATTACACAAGGATGATGTCAGTTATGTTTTTAAAAGAAAAATCAGAAGCTTTTCAAATGTTTAAATGGTACAAGGAAGGAGTTGAAAATGAAACAAGAAGACAACTGAAATGTCTTAGATCAGACAAAGGAGGAGAGTTCCCATCTGATGAGTTCAACTTATTCTACAATGATCATGGTATAAAAAGACAAGTCTCTACACCGAGAACTCCACAACAAATTAGGATAGATAAGAGAAGAAACAGATCTATTGTGGATTGTGTCAAAACCCTTATGATTGAAAAGAAAGTGCCACAAACATTTTGGAGAGAAGCAATAAGCACAACAGTTTACACCCTAAAATGAGTACAACTAAAGAAAGGAACTTTGAAGACACCATATAAGATCTGGTATGACAAGAAACCTAATGTAAGTTATTTTAAAATCCTTTGAAGTAGATGATATGTTCACAAAGATGATAGAAATGACAAGTTTGATCAGAAAAGTGAAGAAGGAACATTTCTTGGTTATTCTTCTAGAAGTAAAGCATTTAAATGTCTGATCAAATCATCTAACAAAATAGTAGAAAGTGCAAATGTGAAAATTGATGAATTTGCAGAAAGAAATGATGAAGGAAACTCCAAAGAACCAGAAGATTATGAAGGATTTGTCTATGTTCAACCAACAAGTCTTACCAAAAGAATTGTTGAAGAAAATGAAGAGAATATCCAGTTGCCGAGTGATGAAGAAGATCATATAGAGCCTACCAAGCCTATATTAGCCAAGTATGTAAGAAGACATCATGCATCAAGTTAGATTATAGGAGATAAGGATGATCCAGTGATGACAAGGAACAAACTGAGACAGAACACATGTCTGATATCTGAATTTGAACTAAGGATAGTGAAAGAAGCATTTAACAGTGAAGATTGGATAAATGCTATGACAGAAGAGATTGATCGAATCAAGAAGAATGACACATGGACACTAGTCACAAGACCGAAGGACAAAAATGTAATCGGCACAAAGTGGATTTTCAGAAACAAGCTGAATGAAAAAGGTGAGGTCATTCAAAATAAAGCAAGATTAGTTTGCAAAGGTTATGCCCACGAAGAAGGAATTGATTATGGTGAGACTTTTGCACCTGTGGCAAGACTTGAAGGAGTAAGAACATTGTTGGCATATGCTACTTACAAGAATTTCAAGGTATATCAAATGGATGTCAAATTTGCATTTCTGAATGGTATATTAGAAGAAGAAGTTTTTATTGAACAACCTGAAGGATTTATTGAAGACAAGAATAAAGATCAGGTATGTAAATTGAACAAAGCTTTATATGGTCTGAAACAAGCACCTAGAGCATGGTATGAGAGATTACACTCTTATTTAATCAAGATTGGTTTTATAAGAACAAGTTAAAACAGCAACATGTACATGAAGAATGATGAAAATGGAATACTGATCTCAGCCATATTTGTTGATGATATTATCTTTTGTGGAAATGACTCTCTATGCAAGAACTTTGGAAATGAAATGAGCAAAGAATTTGAGATATCATTAATCGATGAGATAAAGTATTTTATAGGTTTACAAATACTGCAAATGAAAGATGAGATTTTCATTACTCAATCCAAGTACATAAAGGAAATCTTGAAGAAATCTGGAATGGAGGATTCAAAACTAGTAAGTACTCCTATGACTACCAACTATAAACTATCAAAGACTGATGAATCTACATCTTTTGATGAGACACTTTACCGATCCATGATTGGAAAGCTACAATATGTTTACAGTTGGTAGTATATCAAAAAGGAAATGTTTTTGATTTAAAAGTTTATATTGATGCTGATTGGGCAGGCAACATTGATGACATAAAAAGCACATGTGGAGGAGCTTTCTTTTGAGGAGAAAGACTAGTGAGTTGGCTTAGCAAGAAATAAGGATGTGTTTCATAGTCAACAACAGAAGCTGAATACGTTGCTGCAGCATTGAATTGTACCAATATAGCATGGATCAAACAACTGTTGGAAGGTATAAATGAGAAAGTTACCAAGCCAATAACTATATTCTGTGATAATACTAGTGCCATTAACATTTCAAATAATCATGTTATGCACTCTAAGACAAAGCACATCTCTATCAAATATCATTATCTTAGAGAAGAAGTTCAAGAGAAGAAAGTGGTGTTGGAGTATGTTAGCACAAAGGAACAAATAGGATATCTTCACCAAGCCACTACCAAGGGACACTTTTGAGTATCTCAGAAGTAAGTTAGGGGTCCTACCCCTATCTTCCATTCACTGATCGAGTTCGGTGAAAGCATCAATTCAACGACTCTATAGAATATGTTTTAGGAGTTGATGTTGATTTACACACTTTAGGATGTTTTCTAAAGGTGTGCAAGAAACAATACAGGGAACAGGAATTGAAGACAAAATGCTCTGATCAAGACTAAGTTGACACATAACAACAGGAAATCACTTCATACAGGAAGAAATTATGTTTTAGTTCTTTACTTTTTGGCATTGTTGTCAAAGGGGGAGAAGACTGAAGAAAAGGGGAGAAGACTAATGTATGGGGGAGAAGTCTGATGACAGGGGGAGAGCATTTCAGCATTCTGAATTCGAATCAATTAGGTCAAATCAATTGGTTTTGCCATCAATGCCAAAGGGGGAGATTATTGGCATTGTAACAGACAAAAGGGAGATTGTTGGCATTCCAATTACAATGAGAGATTGTTGGCATTTCAATTAGGATATTGAGAAGGTTGTTGATGATTATGGATATAACTGCTAAAGGATGTTTATTGTCTTAATATTATTATTTTGTCATTGATGTCAATAAATTGATTTTTTAATTTAGTATGATGTTGCCAGATCTTAAGAAGTATGATTTGGTGAGTATAAAGATGTCAGTAAAAGACATAGAAAGAATGTGATGAATAAGGGGAGAAATAAGTTATTCAATGGGCAACTATTACCGAGTTAGACAATGATGAGATCATGATGTTTAGATTATTTTGATATCCTACATATGTTGTTGATTGTAAGGTTAATACTATACTATATTACCGAGCAAAGAACCTAGTCGGTAAACCCTAAGGTTATCGCTATCGGTTTATGAAAGCAGAATATCTACCGAGTGAAGTTTAGTATTTACCGAGTTGCAACCGAGTAATAACAGAATGCATTGAATGAATAAAAGCATTATTTAATGAAGGAAGTTGTTGAGTTGGTTATGATTAAATTATTGTTACAACGTGTATAAAGGTTGTTAAGGATCTATGACAAAGGAAGATCTACAGCTCATATTGAACCGCAATACCCTAGCACAAGTTCCAAGAAATGTATGCAAGTTCCAAGGTGGGGTAAAACATTTTCAAATCAAAGGATACATTGAACCTGGTCAGGTTTGAAGATCTGATGGCTATGATTGATCATGGGAAATGTGATCAAGGAGATTAAGTGGTTGGCAAATTGTTTATAAATAAGGAACTGTTGATAAATAGTGTATGCGGGCAAGTGTATGCACAAGGATGCTACATAGTGATTACCGAGCACAGAAGCTTGAAGACCTATTTGAATAACAGAGTATAGAGCCCAACAAATGGACAAGATAAGTCCTATGACTAGATTGTATTGAGCAAATAAGAATCTGCTTTAGCATTTTAGATGTGAGGTTGCAGATAGATTTTTATTACTGTTATTTTGTAAAGTGACAGAAAATCTCTTAACCGAGTGGACTTAACAGTCTTATTTGTAAAACCCTCTAGCAAGGTGACATTCTAATTGAGTGTTTGAGATCCTTTAACAAGGTCACTTCTAACAAGGTGAAGATCCTAACAGATCTGAGGGAAATCCCTTAACCAGGTCACATCTAGCAATGTGTTTGTAATCTTTAACAGGATTTGCTTTTAACCGAGCATACTCTAGAAGAGTATATTTCTTAGTGGGTTTGAAATCCCACAATGGTTTTTCCCTATTTGGGTTTCCACGTTAAATCTGGTGTTATGAGTGTTATGATGTTTATATGCTTATGAGTTTGCATGTTTAGCAGTTTTGGTTATATTACTGAAGTATATGTTACCGAGGTTGAATTTGTTGTTTTTATGGAAGATTAAATTTGTATGATTCACCCCCCCTCTCATCTTATTAGCTTGGCATCTGTACTTAACATTAAGTATCAGAACTATCAGTCCATTGCTTTGTGTTTATAGTAAGAACATCGCTATTGGGAAATTCAATCTCCATTGGTTGTTTATCTGGGAATGGTGCTTCAACCAATTGATCTGCAATTACATGTCCTTTGATAGCTCGTCGCTCTCTGTAGTGGATATCAAATTCGCTGAGAATCATCACCTATTTAGCCAATCTGCTTGTGAGAGCTACTTTGCTGAGTAAGTATTTTAGGGGATAATTTTTTTCTACTAGCTTGATTGTATGAGCTGGCATGTAGTGTCGAAACTTTTGAGAAGCAAATACCACTGTTAGGAAAGCTTTCTCAATGAATGTATAATTGAGCTCATATCCATTCAAAGTTCTACTGGTGTAATAGATAGCTCGTTCTTGTCCTTCTTGATTCTCTTGTGCTAACAATGCCCCCAGTGATATGTTTGTCGTTGATATGTAGAGAATAATTGGGTTTCCTTCTATAGGCGGTACTAGAACTGGCGGGTTCATTAGATATTGCTTGATTTGGTAGAATGATTCTGCACATTTAGCCTCCCATCTGAATGGTACATTTTTATGTAGCAAATGATTGAATGGTAGACTTTTATCTGCTAGTTGAGCGATGAAATGCCTGATTGACTGGAGTCGTCCTTGTAAGGATCTGAGTTGACTGATGTTCTTAGGTGGTGGCATCTCCATGATGGCTTGTACCTTTGCTAGATCGACTTCAATGCCCTTTTCTGAGACTATGTATCCTAATAACTTGTTTGATGTAACCCTAAAGACACACTTCTTAGGGTTGAGCCTAACTTGAAATTTTTCCAATCTGTCAAAAATCTTTTCTAAGATGCTTAGATGTTCTGGTCGGGTAAATGATTTAGCTAGTAAATCATCCACATAGTCCTCCATGAAGGTATGCATCATGTCATGAAAGATTGTTGTCATTGCCCATTGATAAGTTGCCCCAACATTCTTTAATCCAAATGGTATGACATTCCAACAATATGTTCCCCAAGGACAGGTAAATGTTGTTCTATCTTGATCCTCTGGGGCTATCTTGATTTGATTATAGCCCGAAAAACCGTCCATTTGTGATAGCATTGCATGGCTTGCTGTGAGGTCTACAATTATGCCGATACTGGGAAAAGGAAAGCCATCCTTTGGACAAACTTTGTTGACATCTCTAAAATCAGTGCATATCTTGATACTACCATCTGGTTTTGAAATAGGCACGATGTTGGAAATCCATTCAGTATAGTCGATAGGTCGAATAAATCCGACGTCTAATAGTTTCTTTAGCTCAGCTTTGACTATGAGTGCTACATGTGGATTCATCTTTCTCAATTTTTGCTTGACTGGCTTAGCTCCTGGAGCAATGGACAAATGATGCATGATTAACTATGGATCAATCTCGGGCATATCTGCATATGACCAAGCAAAATTGATTTGCTTTTCTTTGAAAAATTGGACAAACTCTGATCTTTCTTCCTCTGCCAAAGATTCTGCAAGGTGTATGTTTTTGGTTTCTTCTGTTGTACCAATGTTGATTGATTGAGTGGGCTCAATCAATATGGGTGATTGCTCCTGATAATGTTCAGGAAGAGTGTCAAGTCTCTCATATTTAGGTGCCTTAAAAAGGTTTTAACCCTCAGATGCGTCCTTTATTTTTACTTTTTTGTGATCTAGTGCTGCCATTGACTGGTTTTCAGCAGTAGATCCTTTATTGCTTTCATTTTTGTGACTGAGAGACTTGGCACCCTCCCGATTGCAGATGTCGTTACTTTGTTCACTAGTAGAGTCTTTTTCTCGGTTGACGGTACACAAGTAATGGATAATGGAATCATCGTTTGGGAAAATTGGTATGTCATGATTTTTAGGTTCATCCTAGTCTATGAGGTCAGGAAAGATAAGTGGTAAAGAGTCATTGGGTGGGTCAAGTTTAGCTGTTGTAAGTGTCAAGATGGAGGTATCATCGTGGTTGGCCAGGATATTAAATAAATTAATGATTATGTTGAGGTCTTCGATGGTATCATCTTCTATGTAGACTTGCTCATAATGTCGCTACTCATTTTCCTTAGCGTTATAGATATTTTGTGGACCAAATTCAAGCAGTCTAGGGTATGTGCCTTTTTCTTCTTGAGAAATGGGTGTATGATTATCATTTGCAACAATATCTTTAGTAACATTGGAACAGCTACCCCATTCATATTCATTTGAATCAGTCTGAGAGGTATTATCCCAGATTCTGGCAGTGTTGTGGACTGGTATGTTGTAGGGTGAAAACAGGTCTTTGATGATTGCTACGAGTCTGATATTTTTCTCTGATTCTGTATCAGATCCTGCTTCTACTCTTTGCATTTTCTCATATATTGTCTCTCCTCGAGGAGGAATGATGCTATCAGGAGGTAATTCTTCTTTGTTTGATACCGGTTCTTGAACATGATGTACTTCCGCAATAGGTGCTTCTTTCTTCTAATTGACTGATTTCTCTTGATGTTTCTTTTTTTCCTGGTATTCACATTCCTTGCGTATTGTTTCTACCGATTCAAATAGTGCCTCTTGCCATGAGTCTTCTTTGTATTTTTTCTTTGCCTTCCACTGAGGTTTTTGGTATTTGCTTGTTGTCTTCTTTGGTGGTAGAGTGTGTTCATAGCCCAATCCATTTTTGTACTTACAAAATCGTGAAGGAGGATCCAATAGTTTTATGACATCGTCCTAACGCTTGCCGATAGGTCCTTTGCCATTGTATCCCATTTGTTGCATGATTAGGTAGCCTTTTCCATATAGTTGTGTTGGTATAGCTACTTCCATAGTAGTTGCTCTATCTTCTTCCTCATCCTTGTATAGCCAACTAAGGATGTCTTTTTCCTCTGATTCATGTGCTAGTGTGCCTACTTGGATAATTTGCCATCAAACTTGGTGATGGGTTGTGTTTCTTGATGTATTGATGTTGAAGGTAGCCCATGAGATTTAGGTGATGCTAGTAAGTTGATTAAACTCAAGGATTCCAAAGAGTATTCTCCCATGCCTTGCTCTTTGATTTTCATTTTCTTCTTGAAATCCATAGATAGTGATTTAGATTTTTCTTGCTGAAGATCTGGTGCTGAGGAACTTTGTTTTTCTCTATTATGTGGAACCAAACTATCTTGGGCTACCCCTATAACATTACAATATTGAAATGGGTTATGATTTGCTAATATAGAAATCTCCTATCCATTGTAGGGGAACTTAACACACTTGTGATAAGTAGAAGGTACTACTTGCATTTCATGTATCCAAGGTCGACCTAATAAGATATTATATGTGAGGTCTATGTCTAAGACATGGCACATAGTATCCCTTTGTATCGGTCCTACCTGAATTGGCAACATTACTGTTCCTTTGGATAATGTTTCTTCATCATCATATGCTTTGATAGTGATCTTTTTGCGTGGATCAATAAATTTCTCAGAGAAGCCTAATGCACAGATAATTTTTAAGGTACAAATATTGAGTCCAGCTCCTCCATCTATTAATACTCTTTTGACTCGATGTTTGTAAACCAAGACTTCAATATGGAGTGGAGTATTGTGTGGATGGCTTAAAGAGATATTATCATGCTCAAAAAAGGTGAGGTTATGAGGCCCTGTCATGTTAGCCACCATGGCTTGGAATTCGTCAACATCCAGATCTTGAGGCACATTTGTTTCCAGTAGTGCTTGTTCCAAGATGTCTTTGTGTTTTAGCGAAAGTTTCAGCAACTCCAGTATAGATATTTGAGCAGGAGTTTTGTGCAGTTGACTGACTAGATCATATTGAGTTTTGAGTATGGTTTTTGTTGTTGACATATGTCCCTTCAAGACATATTTTTGAGCTCTGGTGGTTACATCGACAGATTCATGTTCACGCTTGTCTTTGATTGTAATGACGTTTACTTGATTTTCCTCGGCTGATATATGATTGATGGTGTTATTGTATATGTGATTGATACGAGCTCCATGTGTATCGTTTGAGGTTGAAGCTCCATCCTTGTTGTAGTTTGGAAGAGGATTCTTAAAGGCTCCATGGTCACCATTTGTCTTGAGACCATCGACTATTAAATCGACTCTATCAATCATGTCTTGAATAATGTTTTTCAATCTCATGCAATCATTTGTTTGATGACCTTTGTTTCTATGAAAATCACAAAAGTGTGAGTCATTCCACCAAGGTGGTTTGATTTGTGGTTCAAAGTTGTTGATTGCTGGTAAGGAGATAATTTTGTTTGCCAGGTTTTCTCTGAATGTTGACTCCAATGATTGCCCTAATGGTGTGTAGACGCATTTTGTAAAGTTGTTGGTGTTACCTCGTGAGTTTGTATTAGGTCCTCAATTGGTGTTATTACTTTGGGTATTGTTGGTGTTGTTTGTGTTGAGATGATCTTGATTGGTATTTGGTGCATAAGTGTTAGTACCTTGGTTAGCACCTTTAGGATTCTTTGTAGCTTGAGGGTTTCCTGATAAAGCCAACACTGGTTGTTTGGACTTTGTATCATTAAGATCGTTTCCTCCTTCATTTACAGTGTTTTTGTTTCGGGTCCAGACCCTAGATTTATCTAAGTTGTTGTTGTTTTGGTTATTGTAATTAGATGAATTTGTTCCTTCTTTGAAGAATTTCAATGTTCCTTTCTTGACACATGCCTCCTCTACTTGGATGCTATTCTCAATCAATTTGACAAAAGATGGTATGCATTGAAGTTTGAGTATGCAACTCATCTCACTATTCAAGTTGTCAATGAAAATTTTCATCGTTTCCTTTTCGGGCACATCTTGAGGATATCTTGAAACCATATGTCACCAACGTTGAAGGAATACCATAAATGTTTCATTGTTTTTCTACTTGGTATTACAAACATCTAGCATACTGATAGTATGTTGAATGTTGTAGGAATATTGAGTTATGAATTTATTGACTAATTCATCAGATAATCCGATAGGAGGTGTGATTTTGGATAACCATTCCATTGTTTTCCCTCTCAAGCTTCTTGGGAATAACCTCATCAAATAGGTATCATCATGGGAAAATTCAAGACTCATGGTACAAAATTCCCGAACATGATCATAAGAATCGCTTTTTCCATCATATTTGTCAAATTTGGGAATATTTGAATTTGGGGGAAAAGGTACCATATTTAACCGTCTATCAAAAGGATAAGGACAAATTTCATTCAAGGAATACCGTATTGTTGTCCCTTGTTGCATCTCTTGCATTTGTCTTTGTAACATTTGCATTTGTTGAGTGAGAGTAATCAAAGGCGCATTTGTTTGCCAAGGGAAGAGTTCTTCCCTCGTATTGTTTCTAAGCTGGAATGGCATGTGTAGGGGTATGTTTTCTTCAGGGATGTTTTGCTCGGGTAAATTTTGTTCCGGTAGATTTTTCTCAAGTATGTTTTGAGTTGCTAAAGCTGGAGCTGGATGGGTCCTTGGCAAAGGTGATAAAATTAGGTTTTGGGAGGATGTTTGGATTAAAGATGAACCTCTCTTTAATCAGGACTACAGTCAATTCATTGATGAATGCAAAAGGAGGTATGGTTCTATGGTTTGTAATTACTGGAAGGAGAATAAATGGGTTAGACTTGATTTTATTTATGTTGGTTTTTCGTTGCTCCAGAAGGATCTGCTATCCTTTTCTGTTAGTAAAGATTTTGATGATGTTTTTCTATGGAAGAGAAATCCCAAGGGTAACTTTACTGTTGCCTCAGCTTATAAAAAAACTATTAATCAGGGTTGCAACCCAATTTGGACTAAAATCTGAAATAGATTCCTCATTCCTAAAGTTAACATGTTTTTTTGACTTGCTGCTCACAACAAGATTCTTACCATTGATAACTTGGCTCGTAGAGGTTTCATGTTTCCTAACAGGTGTGAGTTATGTCAGAAAGAGGCAGAATTAGTGGATCATTTGTTTATCCATTGTTCTTTTACCTGGGAAATATGGAGTAAAATCTGAATGCAATGGAAAGTAGACTGGGTTATGCATAATAGTTTTAAGGAAGTCATCTTGCAATGGATCTTTCCTACCAAATTTCCTCTCATTAAGACCCTCTGGTCCTTTGTCCTTCCTATGACATGTTGGTACATCTGGAAGGAGAGAAATAATAGAATTTTTAGGGAGGCTAAGTGTACGTCTTAGGTGGTTTTTGAAAAGATCTGCAAGGCAATTAAAGAAAACATAAATACTCTTCACAAAAACAACAAGCAGTGGAGCTATCTTAATGTGATTGATAATGAGAAAAGCATCCTCACTGAATGGAATTTGATTCACGAGGTCTGCAAATTTGATATAAAGAGTAGGAGAGAAAATGTTGTTTGGAGATTTCCTTGTCATAATTGGGTTAAGGTGAATTTTGATGGTGTTGCTAAAGGCAATCCTAGGAAGTCTGGAGGGGGAGGAGTCATCATAAATTCTTATGGTTTTTGTGTTGCTGCGATCGCCTCTCCCTTTGGAGTTCAAAATAATCATGTTGCAGAAGCTCAAGCAATGTCAAAATGCCTCCAGCTTGCTCAAAGTTTTAATTTTAAAAAAATATGGTTGGAAGGGGACTCTCTAAATATTATTTAGACTATCAAAGGCACTAGTTCCCCCTCTTGGAACATTTATAATATCATTGAGTGTGCTAAAAAATTATTAGATGCCTATGATAGTGTTTTCATTTCCCATACTCTAAGGGAAGGTAACAAGGTAGCTGACTTATTAGCTAATGAGGGGGTTTATTTAGAGGAGGACACTAAATATATCAGAGAAGTTTCTTGTAAGAAGGTTGTCCATGAGCAATTATTATCTGATTGAATCCATGGTACAAGTTAAGTTCATTATTACTTTTCTGGGTTCGGATATCAAAGACAGATATTAAAGCTATGTGAAGTGTCAGCTGATGATCTATTTAAGGCATTGTGATTATGATAACTGGTGTGACGAGGCTAATCATATTAAGTGGTGTTTCATTTTGAATGTCCTTAAAGACTATTTGAATATTAAGGATATTACCCTGTTTTTTGAATCCAACATTTTGTTCCAAAGTCTGAGCTTAAGTCTAGGTATTTTGTTTCTTCAGCATTTGAGTATCTCGTGCTCTGTTGAGGGTTTTGACCTGAATTACAATATGGGGGGTAATCTGAATCAAAATGAGCCTTCTAGCTGTGACAACTGGAAAAGCGAACACAAAATTTGGCGGGGGCTGCATAGATATGGTTTCACTAACTACATGGAAAAATTGCATGGGAGTAAAAAGTTGGTGTCTTATGGTTTTGCCAAGGGATGGAGCAATAACAAAGTCACTCTATTTGGGCAAACTTGGACGCTGGATGAAGACTTGGTAGCGGAGGTTACAGTCTTACAGAAGGAAGGTACCAAATTTTACAGAGATCACAAGTTTGCGGTGGAAGCCACCAAGAACTTCCCTAAAAGTGATGAAGAGAGGGTTTGACTCACCAAGAAGGACAATGTGTCCCACTATCTTCCTCAATAGGTAAAATCTTTCTGGTAGAAGATGTTAAGAGTTTTAATGGAATACCTAACGTTTGATGGTAGGTTTTCTAAGGTTTATAATTATCATTTTGTTATCCTAAACCATTTTCGCCATGGATTGAAGATCTCTTTGCCTTTCTATTTAGCTTCTTCTCTTAATAAAATCTTGGTTGGCCATGCCAAAAAACCTAAATCCTATCCCATTGCTCATCAAGGACTTATACTACTAATTTATGAGCATTTGAAAGGTAAAGCTAGGGCTAACAAGGAAGATCCTTTGGTGGAATATGCCCACATTTCTGAGGGTCATGAGGGTTCTAAGTCTGATGATGATTCATCTAACATTCCTTTAAATAAGAAAGGTAGGGTTGTTGATGAAGCTAAAGATGAGATGGAAGTGAAAGCTAGTTCTGAGGAGCCATAGGGGAAGGCGGTTGATGTTGAAGCGGAGAGTGAGAAGAAAGAGGCTGAGGGAGAGGATGAGAAGCTGCAGAGAAAATAGTACTTTGAAGAGCCGGAAGTCTCAGATAGAAGGAATGAAGCTCAGCACACTATGGAGGAAGTAAACCCTAGGTCTGTGAGTTTTGCTCTGGGTATGGAGACCGCGGACTCCATTTTGAATGCTGCCAGAAATAAGACTCTGGAAATTTTCAACTTCCAGAAATGGGTGATTGAAAATATCTATAGTATTCAAAATAAATAGAGAGATTTGGATTATAAAATTCATAATTTGATTAAGGATACCAATACTGTAGGCAAAGAGGCGGCGGTGGATACTAGTGAGGCTGAGGATGAAGAAGAGATGCAGGATTGGCCGGAAAAAGAAATGATTAAGGGAGATTCGAAGCATCTTGAAGATGTGATTAGAATAATCAAAGAAAAGGGAGAGGTTGATAATGAAATTATTAACCAGATTACTAAAACCGAGAAGGCCTTGAAGAAATTTATGGAGCATAGCCTTGAGGTTTTGAAGGTTTTGTCTCAAAACATGAATGCTCTGGTTGCTTGTTTGGAGAAGAAAAAGCATGAAAAAGAGATGGTGATCATTGATGATGTGTCGACCACTAGTTCTGCTCCTCACTCTTCTAGACAAAGAACAAGGCAAACTACCAATGATCTGGAGATGAAGACTAAAGACACCCATCAGATGTAGGATAACAAAGACCTGAAAGAAGCTGTTAATGCCATGATGATTCTAGTTAAGAACGCGGAAGAGTCTATAAAGTTTTTTATCTGACATGTAATCTGGTCTTTGGTTGCCAATCTCTCGCTGGCTTTTTGTTGTTCTTTTCCTTAGCTGTTGTTTTCTCTGCTGGTCTTTTGCAACTCTTCTTACTATGTCCTTTCCTCTCTAGTTTCTTTTATGCTTATCTTCTCGATTATGTAAGCGGGTTTTGGGTCCCTTAAAACTTGTTTTTCCTTAATCAAAAACATGAAATACTTGTCATCCTGCATGCTTCTCACTCTAGTAGGACCATAAAAGCTAGTATGCACAAGATCTAACAGTCCATTAGATGTATACAATTTTATTTTAAATGATGTTCTTGTTTGCTTCCCCAACTGACATTCTTTACATACCGGATTAGAGGAATTCATAATCTTAGGCAAGTCTCTAACAACTTGAGTAGAACTTATCCTTATCATACAATCAAAGTTAACATGACACATTGGTGCAGGGCACCTACCACTCCATTCAAAATTTTGGTTTGTTTTAAGTCTTCTATGTTGCCTTTCATGTTGTAATAAGAGGACCAACCATTTGGGACTTAATGGAGTCAATGTTTGAGTTGTCCAAGTTTTTGTTGTGTTTAGGATGCTGATATCCTAGCAAGTTGTAATATTGATGATATTCATAGGTGCACTACTCTAGAATAGGGTCATTATGTAATAGGGTGCAATGTATTGTTTTTAGGTCTCCTAGAGTGCATACAGGGCCTTTGGAGCCTTGTAGTACACTTGAGTGCAAAGTTGCATCCTCGGGATGAAAAAAGATGTAAAGTTGCTAAGCAACATTTGCAACATTGCAAAAAGTTGCATTTTTTGGTTGATTAGCAGTGAAGAAGTTGGTTCTAACCAATTGAATTATGTTGTTTAAATCCTAAGACAATGTCATTGTATAGGTTGAAAATCTTGGAATGCAAAGAAAGTTTTGGGTTATAAGAAAAAAATCTTGTTTGACACCGTTTTTTACTATTTCTTTATTTTGTTGTGTCGTACAGTCCAGTACGGACTTGTCAGAAGAATCTAATTGCAGGGCATGAGAGCTTGGTGATTCTACTTTCCAACAAGGTAGATTAGAAAGTTTGATTGTGTCTGGTTGCAAAGATTCAATCCATTCTCTGTGACTAGGTGCAAAACCCTTGTAAGCTAGGGCTTAAGGAAGAAATGGCTCTAGCCTGAGCATCCACTATGGCACCGGTTGAAATCATGTGGAATGATAGGTTAGGGTATATAAATATGCTTAGTGGGAGTTTTGTGTTTTTTCAGACCTTTGTGGTGAATTTACAATGATACCCTAGGCTCACAGCTAGGAGTTGGTGAGACTAGGACAACATAAGTTGTGCGTTTTCAGAGCACACATGGATTGGTGGAGCCAAAGTTGACACATGGTTGGAGACCCCTTTTAATTCCCTTAAATAATCCTTGATTCTTTTTTGCAGATGTTTTGATTGGTGAAGCCTTTTAAGACCAAGTTTGTAAGTCACCCGGGTAGGCCTAAAACCCTTGAAAATAGGACAGTTTTAGATACCCCATATGTACGGAGAACCCAGATGCCATTTTGCAATATTGTATGTAACTCTGAAAAGGGTGATCATAAATGTAATTTATTTGTGGCCTTGTGTGGGTGGATGTGAAACTATGCCCTGAAAACCATAATAGGAGGGCTAATTGCATTAGGCATGTTTGGAGCCGCTATAGTCAAGGAAACCTTGGAAAGACTTGGCAATGGGTTTAAAGGTGATCAAATACCTAAAATTCATCAAAGGCACCATGTAACTTCATTATACACTCTTGGAACCAGTTTGAGATCAAAGATCCTTTGCAAAGGTTTGTTGGAGCATTGGGAAGGTGTGATAGGGATTGAGGTGGAATCTTCAATAAGAAGTGTTGTCGGAAAACACTTGTGGCTATACCTTGGAGGAAAGCCCAAGTGGATTAGGCCTTCAAGGTCTAACTAGCAGAACCCTTACCAAGTACCATTGGATGGGCTTGAGGAGTTAGAGGGTTGGTGAGAGCAACAAAGACAACTAGGTGATTTGGATATACTCCAAGAACCTTTGCATCACACATCCTCCTATGCCACAACCAACACTGGATTAAATCAAGAAGGAAAATTAAGAGGGGGGTGAATCATTTTTCAATGGATTAAAACAATTAAGCACAATCTCATATTTGATCAATTGCAGTAGAAAGAAAGATAACAACAATAACAGTAACACATATAACACCAATATTTTTGATGTGGAAAACCCGGCTAAGGGAAAAACCATGGTGGGAACCTACCCACAATAAGATGATACTTTGTAGTAGAATGTGTAAACATTACAATGGGGAATGCACATGCATTCAGGCACACTGCCTAGAGCTCACTGCTCAAATTACATGAATCAGAAGGCTCCAACCCTCAAGGAAGGTTCACTACCTTATAAAAAGATTCAGACTACAATCCGGAAAGAAAGAACTGCAAAAATAGCATTTGCTAATGCCTGATGATAGTTCTAGTTAAGCTCAAATGTCTGCCCTTCACCAATCTTTTCTCAACACACCACACTGAAAGATAAATTCAATTGTTCGCACATACACCACTCTTTGATAATGCAAATTCAACACCTATGAAACCAAATTACATGAATATTAGACCCATTTATACAGATCATCAACCTTGACTACAAGGTCGACCAAACCCATAACACCTAATTAAAAAATTACATCACACGATACATAAATCAACCACCAAACCAATACAATGACATAAACATCATAGCATGGTCCTAAATCAACTCCTCAAACATGCATCACCACCGAAAATCTCGCCAAGATCAACTGAAACACGTTACACCACCAAGAATACCACATAACACAAAGAATATCACCGGACCATGAAGATCATCAAGAACTTGCACAATACTCAATGTAGAACACCAAGACAAATAGGACATGATTAGGAAACAACAACAAGCACATTAGAACTCTGCAATAGCTGCACCAACACCACTTATGCCAATCTTCATCAATCAACATGCTAACATTCAAGAACACTCAATAGCAGCAACTCAAATAAGAAAGATAGCTTCCGGAGCACCAAATCATGAACCACTTGAAACGAAGATACACATGAACATCCAAAATATTCTCCCAAATCCGCAACACAAGATATGATCATACCGGAGCTCACCGGATAAAAAACCAGACTCTGCCAGGCACTGAACAGAAAGGCAAAAACCTCAAATTCAATCACTGGATCACCAAAACAATTCTCTGCAATACCAAAGCACGGGAATATGTTGACATCAATGATAACAACATATCCTAGCAGCAGCAATGTCTAACAAGTTAGATATGAATTGATTGAAGGAGAGGTCCTAATTTATAGAAAACCGGAGACTTGATGAATGAGTAGGATCGAAAAGATTTTTTATTGGGTGGACAAACTAGATTGAATGTGTGACAAAGCTGTCATTCGAGGAAGGATGAAAGAGATGGAGGAAAAAGTAGAGAAAAAGCAAAAATCAGATTTTTTGAGGACGCATACCTCATTTTTTAATTAAAAATTAAGATATAATGAGATATTTCCAAAAATTGAGACTTTCGAAAATCAAAGAGGAATCTTGAGATGGTGTTGCCATTTTCTAAAATCAGGGGATAATTTCAATTAAAAATTGAAAAAAATGGATATTATCCTCATATGAGAAGATAATTGGAAAATTAAATAAATAAAGATATTTATTTAATTTCAATGACAGAATTAGATAGTTGAATAATTTAAATAAATTATTCAACTATAGGTTAGAAATGAACCTTCAATTAATTAATTAAAATCATTTTCGAATTAAAAATTAAGATATAATGAGATATTTCCAAAAATCGGGACTTTCAAAAATCAAAGAGGAATCTTGAGATAATGTTGCCATTTTCGAAAATCAGGAGGATGTTTTTAATTAAAATTTTAAAAAATCAAATATTATCCTCATATGAGAAGATAATTGAAAAATAATAAATAAAGATATTTATTTAATTTCGATGACATACTTAGATAATTGAATAATTCAAATAAATTATTAAATTAATTTAGGTTAGAAATGAACCTTTAATTAATTAATTAAAATCATTTATTTAAAGGGGATAAGTTGAAATTAATTAAATAATGTGACATTATTTAATTAATATTAAAAGGGAGGGGTTTGATGAAGATATTTAAGAAGAATAATTAGTAAAAAAAAGAGTTTAATTAATTAAAAAATTAATTAAACCTTTAGTCAAACTGACATCTGAAGACCTTAAGGGGGTCAAATTAATTCAATTTGAGTCAAAATAGGTGAAATTGGAAAGAACGTGAAGGTTTGGATAGAAAATGGGAAGATTCGAACAAAAATTAAAAAAATTAGGGTAAATCGAGCAAAACCGAGCAATAGCGGGTAAACTGAGTCAGAGCGGGTCAACGGATGAAAAAGGGACAAATGCGATACCCTGGGGATGAAGAAGAGGTCAAAATTAGACCTCAGCATATTGTTTGGAAGGAAATCAGATCCAATGAAACTAAAATCAGAAAGACGGAAGCGGCAAAACCCTAAAATCGAGACAGGGATTTTGGTTAAAGAAAGGGCATCACCGGAATAAGAGGAGAATGATCTGACACCAGGGGGTTTAAGGAGAGGTCAAAATGCAACCTCAACACCGGAATTGAGAAGACAAGAGAATGATCTGGATAAGGAATGAAAAAGGCAAAACGAGAGGATCGAATCAAGAGTAAAAAACCCTGACCAGGACACAATTAGGAAAAACCTCACTATAAAAGTGACAAGGGAAAGATATGACACAAGAGGGATGAAGTTAAGGATAAAATTCAAACCCAAACTTGAAATGGAAAGACAAGGGAACAACCTAGATAAAAAATGGAAAAGGGGAAATGAGACAGGATTGCGCAAATAATGAAGATTTTATGTAAAATTGGGTAAAAAATGGAGAATGCGAGAGATGCATATTTTTAGTGATTACAATTGAAATTAAATTTTCAAATAAAGAAGAAGACATCTTTGAAAATAATTGGTCTTCAAGATATGATTACGAAGGTTCAAAAACCAAGGAAGTCCAAAAGGGCCAGTATTCAACCTCTAGTTTTGAACGAGAAGTGGTTGCAGATATCACTTCTCCAATAGTTGATAAAGATGATAGAGAGATGACTCCTTCAGATTACTAGGTCTCCTAAGTAAGTATAGGAAGACAAACAAAATGGGGTGAATTATCCACTCTTGATAATACAATAAAGACAATAAAATTGAGAATACAAAAGGAGCATCATTCTAAATGGGAGCTAAAGACCCACATAGCACAATATGGGCATCTCATCAAGGATCTTATTACACCAAAGACCTCTCAAGCTATAGGTATATAAGTTCCTTCATTGGTCCCTCAAGCATACATAAAGTCTCTTTATACAATGAAGACTAAGGCTATGGTGTTGGATACTTGGGCGACTAAATAGTTAAGTAAAATAAGGCTATTTTTTATTTAACCCTTTTAAAGCATATGAGGAAGCATGATTAGTAGAAGATGTAATGTTTTTGATTAAGGAAAATCAAGTTTTTAAGGGACCAGAAACCCTTTACAAGACAAGTTTTAGAAGGACCTGCAACCCGAACCAAAAGATAAGCTTGAAAGTCCACTCAAAGAAACAGAACACAAAAGAGACTCAGCACAGCCCACCAAAAGAAGGGGAACAACAAATACCCCCACCAAAAACCAACAGGCTGCAAAAAACCAACAACCCTAACCCAACCAGGAAGGATCAAGAATTTGTCCTACCCTTGTGGGATCGAAGGGTCGTATCAAAAGAGGACTGGGACAATTTAGATTTTTTACTTTTAACAGTGATCCATCCCTCCTCAACCCTAGCAGCAGCCTTTTGCCAAGAGGAAGGATCCAAAATAGAGGGCCTCCCAACATCAGGAGGAACAGAGCCAGCATCCAGAGAGGCAGGGATGGCAGAAGATCCAACAGCAATCTGGGATGCGGGAGAGTCATCCATTGAAGAAGAAGATCCAGCATTTTTCAAACGATCAGTCGGGGTGCCACCACAAGTATCCACACATTCCTGAGGAATAGAGGCAACAACCAGAGGCTCATCGGCCTGAGGAACCTGTGCCACCACCTGGTAAAAGATGTAATGTTAGTATATGCTAGCTAATGGGATAAGGAATCCCAAAAACTCCAAGAGAGAATTGATTTAATGAAGGAGATCAAGGAGTTGAATGATGAGGAAATCAAAGAGAGTGACATTTTGGGGGATGAAGAGTATGAGTTCATACAGAGAAATTTGAAAAAATTGGAGTTCAATCTAGATGTCATAGAAAGATACAAGAAGAAGATGGTAAAATGCCATTATCCCATGTGAAATGAGCATCAAGCCTATGAATATTACATAATGGGCAATGTGGGTGCTAACCTTTTAAATACTGACTTGTACCGATTGGATACAATGGAGATCATACTTTCTCAGTGGGATAAGTCGGTTGAGGATAAGTTCAGCTTGAATAGGAAACTTTATGCACAATTCATGAATGATTGTTTGGAGCTAACCATCACCACAAAACATACTGCAAAGGTGGTAGCTAGAACTTTGGAAGACATGGTTAGTAAATTGGAAGAAGCAGTCCGAGTTGCCAAGTTTTATATTGATTGGTGTAGCGTCCTAAAATTGCGACACTTGCAATTTCGACTGCATTTCGGTCTTCACGATGGCGATGCAACACGCAACCTGAATGGAGACCCCGAAACCTAATTATGACACTCAAAACTGCATTTTCTTGCACCCTGGCCTGAACCTCCTTGCACCCTGCTGTCCCGGGAGGTGGGACCAGAGTGCCCAGCGCCCTGGTCCCTGGGCCTATTTTGGGCCCGGTCTCCTAAGGGGTCTCGGGTCTTTTTGTTTGCAATTTGGAAATTATCTTTCCTGGTCGGCCTAAGGTCAGGAAAATCAGTCTATCAGCCCTAATTGACAAGTATATAAACTACATTTTTCTCTCTCATTTGGGATGAAGAGGATATATGTAAAAGCATGGAAACTATACTCAAGTATTCAAGCATTCAAGCATTCAAGCATTCCTTCAAGCAATTGATCATTTCAAGTCTCCATTCAAGGCTAAGTGTTGCATTCAAGTCAAGGATTCAACCATTGAAGAGGAGATCACATACTACATGCTACAACATACAACATACAACATCTATACCTTCGCACATAAGGATACAAACATCCTTAGAACAAGGTATTAGTACTTGTTTTACAGTCATTTACATTTATAGCACTTGCTCATTTCTTGGTTAATTCCAAAACCGGGGTTTGACCTAAAGGCAAACCCCTAATCCCTAACCCCCCAATCGTCTTCGCTTTTCTGTGTGTAGGTTGCAGGTACGCGGCTGAAATTGAAGATTTGGAATCCTTGTGCAGAGACGAACAGATCCCCCTTCGTTTCGCGGATTTTTCGGAGGACCGTGGCGCCGGGCGCCATCGTCCTGACAACTTTTGCTCAAATTTGCAGGACAGCGCCGTATCGACATTTTACTGCTAATTCCAGGTTCGTAGCTTCATACTGTATTCCTATCTCAGTTTATAAGCGAATCTTTATCACTTTCTATGTATGCTTAGCTTAATTCTTCTATCAACATTCTTTACAAAAGAGGGTAGCCTTGCTGTCTTAACCCTTGAAACACATTTAGCATCCAATCTTGCATTGCGTGGGATTGGATCTTGTGGGTTTCAACCCCTCTTTTGAATGTAAAGTCTCTCCCCTAAGTGAAAACCATCGAATCCTAGCGAACCTCCCTTCTCTCTCCTCGAAGTTGGAAGAGGGGAGAACAACTAGGGTTCGATCGCGATTTTCCGCTTTACATTTTGGTGAACCCGATGTGAACATCCTTTCTGATTTTTCATGCTTAGATCTGAAAAAATTGATTACATTTCCATGTTTGATCTTCTGCAAAATTTTAGAGGTGATTGCATAAAAACCCTAAATTTTCTTTTTAGTAATTGAACTTGCGAAATGTCTAAAGGTTAATGCCTGTTTCAGATCTGCCCTTCTATTACAAATTATCAATTCATATTTGTGCTTTAATTCTGAAAATTAAGTGGTTAAGTGTCAAAACCCTAATTTTTGAAACCCTCTTGATTCAACCTTTGTCCGACAATTTCACTGATCAAAACATCTCCAAATCAGCTGTAACTTTGGATTCCGCAATAAAATCACAATATCTTTCATACCTGAAAATTTGGAAAAAAGTTGCGAGGACCGTGGCGCCGAGCGCCATCGTCCCCGACATTTTTTCCGAAATTTCGGGAGCGAGATCTTACTGTGTTTTTCTCCTAAAATTCAGAATTTTGGCTGATTTTATCAATTATAACACCTTCAAAATTACAGTCAAAGGTGGTCTTGTGATTGCTTGGATTAAGGCTTCTAAACATTTAAAAATCATTGAAATTGAAATTTTGTGTCAAAATTGTGTTCTTACTGTCCTAAATCTGAAAAGTGTGTTATCATTCATTAAAAATTTCAGTGCTTTATTCAAATTCTTACAATTTGTGACTTTTGAAATTAAGTGCTTAATTACAACAACTTTAATTTCCGCTTTCAAAATTGAATTTTGCGTGAAATTGAGTCAATTTTCAAATTTCAAAATTTGCATTGCTCTTGACATTCCCTCTAAAATCATAAAATTCAAAATTTCAGTTTCCCTCTCTTTTTCAAAATTCAAATTTTGCATTTTTCGACAATCTTGGTAGGGTTCAATTTCGAGATTGCAACTTTAATTTGGCCTATCTACAGATCATAAAATCACTCAATTTTTTCAGATTAGCTCTAAAATCATCATACCTTTCATCCCTGCAAATTTCAAAAAAAGTTGCAAGGACCGTGTTGCACTCCGGGCGCCACGGTCCCGGACATTTTTTCCGAAATTTCGGGAGACTGTCATGATTGCATTTAACAGCTTAAATCCAGAAGATTGGCTGATTTTACTGAAAATTGCTACCTCTAAATTCAAAACTTTCTCTCCTTTTCTAGTGCATGAGTTTTACAACAATAAGCCCTACTTACACTATTCCTGTTAGACGAAGCCGGAGAATTAAGTCTTTCCAAGGTTTAACTACTGAGGAGATGGAACCTCCTTTTTAACGAGGACATGGGTAATTCCTCTAATCCTCCTAATGATGAAGAAGCTCTCCATGAGGTTTCTGTAGAACAACTTTCGAAATTGGATAACCAATTTGACGATTTTCGACAATGGATGTCTCAAGAATACCCTGATAGTCAAGCTCTTCCTTTAATTGAAGGTCTAAAACGTATGCTTCAAAGTGATAAGAATGGAATTGATATTTTGCGTGGTATTACACACATTGTGGATTCGAATGTGATGCCTATGAAGAGTTGTGCTGAAAATTTGGGTTATACACAACCTCCTACACAAGTCAATCATTCTATTCCTTTGACAACTTCTATTGCTAGCATACCTACTTTTACATCAAACATAATGGCTACTTCTACACAAGACATTCCTCCTATGATCAACAGTCATGGGGGCAACCCTTCTTCTTCAATTAACCCTATTCCTTCATTCAATCCGACTTCTTCATTCATTCCTTCAATGAGTGTGCCTATTATATCACCACAAATGAACATGACGCAAGGGGGCAATTCATTTAACCATTCCATCCCTCCTTGTAGTATTCCTCCTGTCCAATCATCTCCTATGACTAATTATCATAGAGTCCCACCACCTTACTCTTTACCTTCTTTCAATAACATAACACCTCCATCTCAATCTAACACATCTAATATGAATTCTTCGACTGAAGCGACCATTAACAATCTAGCACAAACTGTCTCTTCTTTACAGCAACAAATTGCCTCCATGAATCAATCTAAGTTTAGTGTGCCCACATTTGACGTTGCGAGCCCACTTTCTCTTGACATTGTCCGAGCTATTCCCCCTAAACGTGTTGAAATCCCGCATTTGGAACTTTATAATGGTAAAGGAGATCCTCTAACACATGTTAAGACTTTTCAAACAATATGTACTGATTTTGCTTATGACCAAAGGTTGCTTGCAAAACTGTTCACTAGAACATTAAGAGACAAAGCCCTACAATGGTATTGCTCGTTGCCTTCCTATTCTATTACTTCTTTCGAACAACTTGAAAATGCTTTCATTCAACAATTTCAAAACAATATAAGTCCTAAAGTTACTTTGATTGATTTAATGCATTGTAAACAAGGTGTTAAAGAAAAAGTGACTGATTTCATTGGTAGATATAAGCATTTGTATGCTCAAATTTCTTTTCCAGTGCCTAACAATGATATTCAAAGAATCTTTATTTCTAATTTACAAAAGGATATTCGAGACAAACTTCTATTTTTATGAGTTTACTTCTTTCCAACAGTTGTGTGCAACTCTTCACAATTATCAACTGACTGTGAGTCAAATGGAACAATCACATCCTATGGCTCCGAGTGATAAGGGTGATAGCAGTCAACAACCATTTGGGAAGTTTAAACCGAACAGAGATTCCATCAAATTCAATGAAAACATCATCAACAACAATGTGAATGCAACATCAGGTGTGCCTCCTATTTCTAAATTTTTCAAGAAAGAAAGAAAGTATACTCCTTTGAATGAATCATTGCATAGTATTATGAATAAGTTATTGGAACAAAATGTGCTTACTCTTCCTCCTATAAGACAAATTGATCCTGCAAAGATTACTTCACCTTATTTTGATAACAAATCTTTTTGTCAATTTCACCGTCAGCCTGGGCATGATACTGAAAAATGTTTTTCTTTAAAGAGTAAAATTCAAGATTTGATTGATAACAATACTATCTCTGTTTCTGGAGTGAATGATAAAGGCAACACATCTGTAGCTCCTCCTAACCAAAATCTTTAGATTTTCACTGATCCATTGCCTTCTCATACCTCTAATGCAATTGAGGCTAATGATTCCTCTCTCTCATCTGATGGTCTTGTGTCTATGACTCCGAATGTGATTAACTTTGTAGAGCAGCAAGAAATCCCTAAAGAACCGTCCATCACATTTGATTCCAGTGAAACCATTAGGGCACCTGATGGTCCTTTATACATAGTTGCAAAAGTTAAGAATACACCTTGTCGTGGAGTGCTTATTGATCCTTCGTGCATGATTAATGTTATTACTGAAGAATTCCTTTTTACTTTGCAATTGAATCAAGTGATATATGACAAAACAGATGTGATTGTGAAATTATTTGATGCATTTTCTTCTCCTGCAATTGGTTCTATTACATTGCCTATTGAGGTCCATAACAAATCTCTTGATGTGAACTTTGCTATTATTCCATCTGCCAAACAATTTCGTGTGAAGCTTGGCTATCCTTGGCTATCTTCCATGAAAGCTATTGCTTCTCCTATTCATAAGTGTTTGAAATTTCCCCATAATGGTGAAGTTGTTACTGTCAATCATAGTCTCTTTAAACCAGCTGAAAGAACTTCTAGCGTTTCTATTGATTACTTTTGGCCTAAACAATTCCAATCTCTTCCTCCGCGAAGTGATCATCTTTTCAAATCTTATCAAAAGTGGAAAACAGATATGATCCTATCTCTAAGTGAACCTAGAACACCTAAACTTGATATTCCTATCATTCTTGAGAAGGAAGTTCTTCCTTTGAAAGATAAAACTAATGTCTTTCCTCGAGAAGATTCCCAACCCATCCCTATGGATGTGACTATGTCTATGCCTAATAAACTTCCTAAGAGTAGACCTATACCTCCTCGTCATGATGGACTTGGGCTTCTCCCTAAACCAAAAATTCCTCCTTTATATGGAGCAGTTCCTCCTCCTTCTTTTTATAGAGAGAAGAGACCTTCTTCTTCTCCTATTATCCAGCCTAAGAGACCACAACCTAAACACCCAAGTGCTAAGGATGAGAACATTCCTCCTCCTCAATCTTCTCCACTTCCTACTAAGACTAGACGAAATCGTTCTGCACGTGAACGCCGGCGAAAGCGTCGTCTTAGAGCTCAAACTTTGCAATCTCCAAAAACACCTTCAACAAGCATTATTCCATTTTCTCCTCAGCCGGACATTGAGCCTAAATCTCCTAAACATAAGATGCATGATGGTCTTGATCCTGTGCGAGTTAAAGATCCTATTTTTATAAATCTTGATGATGATATAGATGAAAATGTTATTCCTGATGAAAATGTTACTCCTCTTGCTTTTGATAGTGAATATGAACTTGTTGATATTGATAACCATTTATCTAATGAATTTTCTAAAGCACTTATCCTAGCTCCTAGACAAGAACAATGTGGCTCGGAACATGAACATAGCCCGTGTTTGGATCTTGTGATAGCTCCATCTGCTGTGTTGGATGTTCCTCCTCTAGCGTGTTCCCTGCCTTCCCGAAACATTGATCAGCAAGATCGGGGGGTAGATGACGTGCTAGACTAGTTACATTAGCATAGCAGATTCTCTCCTCCTCTCTTTCGTTACTTCTTCCATATGTTATTCTCATTCTTCTATTTGTTGTCCTTAGTGTTGTTTACTTGAGGACGATGCAAAGTATTGAGATCTCTCGATCTCTCTCATGTTGACTCAAAAGACACATGTGTTCCCTTCTTCTAGGTGACCTTCCTTGATTGGGGAATGAAGAACAATTATGCATACATACATATGATATATATACATGAATTATCATATAGCATACTGACCCCGAGGAAAGCGAAGTCACCTCGTGCTTTGTGTTTTGTGTCTATTATCCTCGGGTTTATCTCACACTGGGGGGCTAAATCCTTGTGATAACGTGCTCCTTTCCTTTCTCATTTCTTATGTGTATCACTACGTTAAAACAATCACCCCCGGTGAGGCCTGTGCGATCGCTTTAACGTAGGGGGGCATACATCCCGTTCATATCTTTTCAAGATACTTGAAAATTTCTTGACAAATTTAGCCTTGCCTTGAAAATTTTTGATATCTTTCTTGCATGACTCATAGTGAGGGAACCTTACTACTGACAGTCATGGTTCTCCCTCGTGATCTTCCCTTTTACTTTGTCAATCGAAGTCGTAAGATCCTTAGTCCACTGGGGGCTTGGTGTATCTTGCCTCCTTGACGTGGTGAAAGTCTTTCAATGTTGTTTCCTTGTACTTTACCGGAAGTATGAGCATACATACTCCCGCTAAAGTGGGGGCTAAATGTAGCGTCCTAAAATTGCGACACTTGCAATTTCGACTGCATTTCGGTCTTCACGATGGCGATGCAACACACAACCTGAATGGAGACCCCGAAACCTGATTATGACACTGAAAACTGCATTTTCTTGCACCCTGGCCTGAACCTCCTTGCACCCTGCTGTCCCGGGAGGTCGGACCAGAGCGCCCAGCGCCCTGGTCCCTGGGCCTATTTTGGGCCCGGTCTCCTAAGGGGTCTCGGGTCTTTTTGTTTGCAATTTGGAAATTATCTTTCCTGGTCGGCCTAAGGTCGGGAAAATCAGTCTATCAGCCCTAATTGACAAGTATATAAACTACATTTTTCTCTCTCATTTGGGATGAAGAGGATATATGTAAAAGCGTGGAAACTATACTCAAGTATTCAAGCATTCAAGCATTCAAGCATTCCTTCAAGCAATTGATCATTTCAAGTCTCCATTCAAGGCTAAGTGTTGCATTCAAGTCAAGGATTCAACCATTGAAGAGGAGATCACATACTACATGCTACAACATACAACATACAACATCTATACCTTCGCACATAAGGATACAAACATCCTTAGAACAAGGTATTAGTACTTGTTTTACAGTCATTTACATTTATAGCACTTGCTCATTTCTTGGTTAATTCCAAAACCGGGGTTTGACCTAAAGGAAAACCCCTAATCCCTAACCCCCCAATCGTCTTCGCTTTTCTGTGTGTAGGTTGCAGGTACGCGGCTGAAATTGAAGATCTGGAATCCTTGTGCAGAGACGAACAGATCCCCCTTCGTTTCGCGGATTTTTCGGAGGACCGTGGCGCCGGGTGCCATTGTCCCGACAACTTTTGCTCAAATTTGGAGGATAGCGCCGTATCGACATTTTACTGCTAATTCCAGGTCCGCAGCTTCATACTGTATTCCTATCTCAGTTTATAAGCGAATCTTTATCACTTTCTATGCATGCTTAGCTTAATTCTTCTATCAACATTCTTTACAAAAGAGGGTAGCCTTGCTGTCTTAACCCTTGAAACACATTTAGCATCCAATCTTGCATTGCGTGGGATTGGATCTTGTGGGTTTCAACCCCTCTTTTGAATGTAAAGTCTCTCCCCTAAGTGAAAACCATCAAATCCTAGCGAACCTCCCTTCTCTCTCCTCGGAGTTGGAAGAGGGGAGAACAACTAGGGTTCGATCGTGATTTTCCGCTTTACAATTGGATAGATGGTCTTGAGGAAGAGCCCCTAAGTTAGTGTTTAGACAATGTTGGTTAACAAATTTGCCAATTAACTATGTTTTCTGTCACCCAAACAAGTGGCAATTGAACCATTAGTTGAGTCAGATGTAATGATATTTTACACTTGTTCTCTGCTTATTTTACAAGGTACCTTCTAATGAAACATAATAAGTAAAACCCATCAATAATTTTAACCAAAAATTATGCGAAAGACAAACCTTTTGACCAAAATTCTTAAAAAGGAAAAAAAAACTAAATCTAGGACAAGATAGAATACAAAGATTCTATACTGAAAAATCAAATCAAAACAACCTCTAACTTAAATATTATCATAATATCCATTCAAAGATGAATTATTCATAACAGATACTCGAATATGAAAATTAAGTTTCTTCTGAAAACAATAAGAAATTATCTAAATAGAGATGCATTCCATATAAGAAGAATAAGCCCTAAGATTATTGTAACTTGAAGTCTACGACTCTCAAGAATCAACTCAAATGATTTTCATTAATTTCTCCATCCATCAAAAACAAAAACAAAAACTCTTTTTTATATATTCCTTCCTCTCTCTTATTTATAGACAGTTTTTAACAACTATAATCAGAGGTAATGACTTCTTGAGGGTAGTTGTTATATGGATAGTTAAACAAAACTTCAAGAAAAATGTCTCTTGCAAAGCCATATCGCATTCTTCTCTAAATATTTAGGAGGGAACGTTTGTCCTCCTCGTTTATCATAAAGATCATATTCTACTCTTGGAGATATCTAAAGGGCCAAAATTTTAAGCATAAAAATCAACCAACTAAAAGTATTCTACAATATTGGAATTTAGCAAGTGAGTCTGCACATGCACATGGGAAATATATTGCATGGGACCAGGAGAGGAGCATTCAAGGCCTCCAAGATAGCCCATTTGAGAGGGACTCTCTGAGAAGGGAAGGTAAGGAAATAAGATAAATTGATTTCATCGTGCTTCTTTGCTTCTCTAAAACCTCCTTTGTGATGTGGGAAAACTCAAAGCTCTTCTTCTTGCATGTTCAAGATGAAAAAGAAAGATGGCAAACAATTTCAAGGATTAAAACATTAAATGCATTTAATTTTGGTAGTTAAGGTATTGCAACTTCTCTTGAAAAATGTGTTAACACGATTCTCATTTCTTTTATATTTTTTTGGATATGAATGCACTAAATTTGACTTACGTCATGAAAAGACAATGTCTTGAGCGTCGAAAATGCTTTGAGTTGGGCAGTTGGCAAAATATTGAACTATTGAACTAGACTAGTGAACTAGAATACATAGGTTCCAAGATTTCTAGATTGACCGACTATAAGAATTTATAAATCTTGAAAACAGACAATGTTCTAAGGAGGGTGGAGTAATTGGGAATTTTTTGAACTTGCAAGTCTAAAGGAAAAGGTTCAGGAACATGTTAGGTTTCCAACTAGGTACAAAGGACCGATAAAAATTTGACTGTAAATAAGACTTATCAAAGCTAAGTGGGCATTTCAGAGTAGAGAGTGATATATGAACTTAGATTTTAAGTTTGGGGTAGGAATAATGAAAAATTTGAATATTGAGGCAACAATAGGCTCTAAAGGGGGACAAAGACTGGGCAAGACACAAAGAATCTAGAAGAATTGGTTGGAGGCCTTATCCATCGAGCCACAAAGTTAAAGCAAAAAGATGAGGAAATTGAGCATAACAACAAAACGAACAAGCCAAAACAAGAAAACAAAGGACATGGCAGATGGATCCCACCTTTAAAGGCACCCAAAGCTACTCAATGAAACCATCCACGGGTTGAGAAAAAGATGTTCCTCTACAAAACAATGGGTTGTGGACAAAGTGTGAATTTGAACATAACTGTCAAAATGTGCCCACTTCAATATCTATTTTTTTACTGATGAAGTACATAAACCTTTCTAGAATGTATCCAAACCTAAACAACCACTTTTCATCACACTTGATTTCTTTGATGACCTCATGCGCATCATTAAAGTGAAATGATATGATTCTGCATTGGCTAGGATTTCAATGATTTTATTTGGATATGTAAAGAAAGCATTGAAATTCAAACATTCTTTTTGTACAGTATAGAGGCAATCTCTGGATATGAAGATTCTTGCCCTAATTTTAGAATACAACATTCTAAAAGCATCAGATCTAGTCTGAATGTAATAATTTCTTCATTCCTCACACCAAGGATACCATTACTGGTGACAAAATAACTTGAAAAGGTAATTTGTCCTTACTTTCATCAAGCCTTGCTATCTGGTCATTAGATTCTTTAATTTTATCTTCACTTGCATATATTTTCTTAATTGAATTAATATCACCAGTAATAGGGAATTCAAATGAAACCATTTGAGCTTGTGAAATGTCTCCTTCGAGAAGAGAATTTCTAGAAGTGGGAGGGTACATTACCTCCTCTTGTGACTCTTTTCCTCCTTCTTCTTCATCTAGAATCTTAAACAATAAATACTCGAGTGAAGTGAGGAGGTTTGATCACTTCATGTCTTTTACATCAACTTTATTAACCATTGAATCAATGTCACAAAAGACAAAAGTCTCCCAAGTTGAATTATGATTGAAAAACCTCTTTGTAGTCTCATTATAAATAATTCTTTTCATTTGGTCTTCTTTGTTAATGCCAAAACTTTAATTTTTTGACTCAGGAAGAAATAAAGGCACAGATGCAACACTGGATCTAGAAGAGGGATAATTCCCATAAAAATCTGGGGTCCATAACTTTTTTGACAAACCAAGATTGATTGTGTTTATTCTCCTTTTGGTAGTAGAAGTGAACATATAAGCTTCGGGCCTTGTATGTGTTACAAGTGTAGTTGTCATTGCACCAAAAGATCGACCTATTAATGCTTGATACAACCACTAGACTTATATAATCCATAGGAGGTAGTTAATCCATGTCACAAACCCAAGCGCTGCATTTCACAACACAAGGATACTAAGGGCACACACCTTCCAACGATTCCCCCCAGCGCAAGTGAGGGGTTTGAACCTGTGACCAAGCTCTGATACCACTTATTACAAGTGCAGTTGTTGTTGCACCAAAAGATCGACCTATTAATGCCTGATACAACCACTATACTTATAGAATCCATATGAGGTGATTAATCCATGTCACAAACCCAAGAGTTGCACTGCACAACACAAGGAGACCAAGGGCGCATGCCTTGCAACAGTATCAACATACAAAATTTCAGATCTTGGGTCTCCGGATTTTAATATTGTAAAATTTCCTTTGGGTTCTGACTCTAGGCAAAGCTTCTTTTGTCCATAAGTATGGTAGCATAAGACCAATCCATTTGAATATCTCCTTCTATGTCTTTGAAAAAACTTCTAGTTAGCAACATCTCATAGCTTGCAAGAACATCAACTACTAGGATAGTAAGTTTCAATCTCCTTTTAGGAAAGAAGGCTAAGGTGACTTTAGCATATTTAATATGACCTAAGATGGGTACCTTGAAAGAGTCCATGGAGTAGCATTTTTCATAAGAAGAAGTAATTGTCAAACCAAGGGCTTTGGCCACTTGAGTAGGCATGCCATTGTTAGAAGCTCCTAAGTCTATCACATAGTTGCTCAATCTATACCCATTTATATATAGGGATACAATAAATGGTTCTTTCTTTTTAGGGAGACTCTTGAGATCAATAGAAGTCGAGCAATTTCATATCTCAAAGGTGATAGGGATTTCATCAATCACTTGGATATGCAAAGGAGAGGGTTGGGGTTCATAAACCTAACAAGCATATCCAAATTAGTAAGGTTGAGTTTAACATATTTATCTTGGGAAATCTGGGTCTTAGTATTTTGGCATGATGAAAATACTGATCAACTGGATCATCAATCGATACATACAATGAATATGAGCCTACTTATATAGGCAAGGCTATATGGATATGTGAGCACACAAACATGACATGTGGCTCAATAAGAAACACGGGTAGGTAGGAAATAGGTGTGGGTAGGTAGGAGAAACAATATAATATTCCACATGAGGTGGAATGTAACAACAAGATAAGATCAACACCATAAAAGGTGGAAATTCTCCTACACACACTATCCCAATGTGGCACAAACACCCAAGTGTCTCATACCCAAACTACTATGAAATGCATTTCCTAAGTAAACTTAAGTAAGGTGTAATAATATCCAAGATGAATAATTATTTACACCAACACCCCCCCTTAAGTGCAACTTAGGGGAATGCACTAAAGTCTACAATGCAACTAAGTAATGCAAGATGGGTCTCGGCTACGAGGCCATGTTAGGTACCCATGTACAAATGCAAATGCATGAAAACCAATGCAAGGAAATCTCTCACAAAGCGGGGAAAGAGAGAAAAACCCAATGGAAAAAAACCCTCCCCCAAAAGAGAGATGAAAACCATATACAAAGAACTCTCATAGAAGTATGTGAAGGACAAAACCCCATGTGAGGAAAAATTCCCCCCCATATGAGAGAAGAAGAAGAAGAGAAGCTAGGTACCCCCCCCCTCAATGTGGAATCTGCACCAATGATAGAAGCATGAAGATGAATGAAGAAACTGCTCCACAAACGTCAAACAACATTCCTCCCCTTAAGAAGAAACAAAACCAAAGGTGTATCCATGAAGTCTCCCCAACCATGAAAGGAAGATGGAGAAAAAATACTCATGATGAAAGGAATCTTTGAAAACTACTCAAGTGTCCCCATGTCATTGCTGAAAGGTACCCCCTCCAAAGGTGGTAAATTGTGCCACACTGCTGAAAAAGGCACTCCAAGATCTAGTGGAGATGAATGTAGAACAATATCCAAAGAATCATATGTCTCCTCAAAAGATAAAGAGACCTCCTCCAAGTGTTGTACAAAAGTATCCACAAACATGTCAACCTTTAAAGATTGATCATGTAGAGAATGCACAAGAGGGTCAAAGTGATCCCTCACAACAATCAAAGAAGGATCATCTTCACCAAAGAGAAGATGAATGTCATGAATGGTGTCTCCCAAATCTGCAATGTAGGAGTCCACAAACAAACCTGCAATGTCTGTCAAGTAGGCATCCCAATCAATTGAAGTTGGAAGACATGAAATATCCTGCTGCACTGAATCATAAGAAGGCAAAACTGTCGCACTAGCTGCATCATCAGGTGCAATAGGTGGTGTGATATCAATAGAAGGAGATGAAATGCAAGGCTCAAGAATGGGGTCACATGTGAGAATCCCCAAGTTCAAATGCCCAAAGTTCTCCTCAAAATCTGAATCATCAACATAGGAAGAACCAACCTTATCAATAGGACCAAAATCTGAAAAAGAGTACAACTGAGATGCATGATCAACCACCCCAGTCGCAATGATAGCTCCACTCTCCAAGTCTCTAATGATAACTGAATCAGGTGTGAACTCCACAGTTTTCCTAGTTGCCCCATGTGTGATTTGATAGATGGAAAGAAGATTATTTGTCAAGTGGGGTACACACAACACATCATTGAAGGAATTATCCCCAATGGCAATAGATCCTTTCCCAATCACATCCATGTATGTATGATTGCCCATCAAAATCTACGGCATGTGGCAAGGCTCAAATGTAGAAAACATAGACTATAAAGATGCCATATGATGAGAAGCCCCTGAATCTAGAAGCCATCTCCCTGAATCATGACTTGTAGTAGCACAAAGAGCTTGTCCCTTTCCTTTATCTGTCCCAAAAGAGTGATCCTTTCCTTTATCCTTGGAAGAAGAAGCCGATGTAGACATTCTAGAAGGTAGGTTGATTGTATTCTTCTCAAGAAGATTCTTCAGCTCATCAATATCCTTCTTATAACAATGATGTTCATCATGTCCTGACTTCTTGCAATATCCACAAAAAAGATTTTCCTTATATGATTTCCTCTTAGGTGAGAATGGTGAATCACCTTGTTGTGGAGAGGAAGATTGTGCTCCATCTTGTTGTGGTTTAGACTTAGGTTGCTTTTGATTCTTGTCTTTTCCTTGATTACTTCGATTCCCTTTGTTAGCCACCAAAGCTTGTGACTTTGAAGATTTGAGAATCCCCATCGTGGTCAACTTAGATTGCTCAAGTATCAACATCTCCGTGAATGAATCAAATGAGGGAGAAGTGTATGAGGAACCTTGAGCTAACCTATGGGTGTGAAAGCTAGATACAAAAGTTGCATACTCTAAAGGAAGCTTCTCCAACAAGTTATAAACCAATTGAGCATCTTTTTTGTCAATTCCACAATCCTTTAGCTTTTCTCTTAGCTCAGTTGCTTTTGTGACATAATCTTGGATTGTATCAAAATCCTTGGGATCCAAAGTTGTGAGTTCACTATCAAGCTTGTAGCCCTTAATCTCATCAACTTGACCATACAATTTCTTAAAAATATCCCAAGCCTCTTTAATTGTTGTACACTTATCAATGTGAAAAATGAGGTCATCTGATACATACTTTCTAAGAGTCCCAAGTGCCATAGCATTCTTAGTAAGCCATTCAATTTGGGCATTAGGATCAGCCTTAGGATCAGGTGGTGCAGTAATAGTTTCATTTACATAATGAATGAGTCCTTTTTCCATTAGTTTACTCCATGCTTTAATTTTCCATGATGCATTATTATGAGGAGTTAAAAGTGGAAATTTAGGAGAACCCATAGCACCAAAATGAAAAAAACACAAGATAGAGAGAGGCACAATCACACAAGACACCCCCCCAAAATACTCAATCAAGAAATCCCCCAAAATGGTGATTTTGGCACTTTATACTTAGTGCGTATACAATGGGCCACTTGCAAAACAAGGCAAAGTGGACTTCTGATTTCAATTTACAACTTCTCAAAATGAGATCTAAGAGATTTCAACAAATACTGCTAGTGATCTAAACTGAGATCCAAGCAAAATGCAAGTACCAAATATGCCAAAAATAGCCAAATACATAAAGTACAATTTCTACTTAAAATTACTGCAAACAGATGGCAGATTATGAAAGTAGATGAAAAATATGCACTTTAAAAAAAAACGGCACCTGAAAAGGAGTCCATATGAGCCCAAACGAAGCCTCCAAAGTTGTAAAAATTGGGATTTCACGTTTCCAAAAAACCTGTATCCAAAAATCAGAAAACTCCTGTACCACTATACAGATCACAAAATTCTACCCCAAAACAAAAAAAATTTCTCGAAAAAACGAGTCCAGATGAGTGAGATATCGCTATTTAGATAATTTCTAGAAAATTTCCGCCGCAGCGTCAAACTTCAAATGCCTCTAGATTTGGCCTCTGAAGTCCGATTTTGATGAAACAAAAGGCAAAACTGACTTTCTTGGACCTCCTAAATCCAATGGTAACCTCAGATTTGACGCATCAAGCTTCAATAATAACCTAAAATAGAAAAATCCAAAATACACAACCCCAAATAGCATCAAATTTCTCTCAATTAGCAAACCGATGACACTCCAAGGCTCTGATACCATGTGAGATTTTGCCAAGATCAAGAGGCAATGGAAAACACAATTAAGAGAGACAAAATATATGATATAAATAAACTGTATTCTATCAAGATGAAAATACTGATCAATTGGATCATCAATCGATACATACAATGAATATGAGCCTACTTATATAGGCAAGGCTATATGGATATGTGAGCACACAAACATGACATGTGGATCAATAAGAAACACAGGTAGGTAGGAAATAGGTGTGGGTAGGTAGGAGAAACAATATAATATTCCACATGAGGTGGAATGTAATAACAAGATAAGATCAACACCATAAAAGGTGGAAATTCTCCTACACACACTATCCCAATGTGGCACAAACACCCAAGTGTCTCATACCCAAACTACTATGAAATGCATTTCCTAAGTAAACTTAAGTAAGGTGTAATAATATCCAAGATGAATAATTATTTACACGAACAATTCCACAATATCAAAAGACGAAAGGGTTTCATTGAAACAAGAGTTGGGAAATATGTTGGCAAAGGTAGTTGTGATCACTTCTAACTCTCAGTCTTTATAGTTCCAGGTAGCGCCCCTTGATAGGATGGATTTTGAATTGGTCGAGGAACTACTGCTTCATCCTTTAGCAAATATGGAACAATTATAACCATCTACTTGGGTATATATATCTTCCCCTTTTTCAAAGTTAGACTCATATTCAAAGAAATTTATAATACTACCAACACTTTCTGAGAGCTCTTCCTCTACTTGATATTCACCTTATTGATCATTGATTTAGATCATCTACATTAACCTTATCATTTCAAGACAAGTGGAGCCATCATGGTCCATCACCAGATGAAAATTACATGTTATGTGGTTTCCCTTTCTTGCTGAGGGGGGAGCTTATATGGCTAATTTTTGCATAGGCCTAGTTAGAGAAATTTTTTTAGGGGGAGTCTCTTTTTTATCATAGTTATTCTTCGACATGTCCTAGTATGATGATTGATAAGGCATCTATCTCTTCAAAGCAATTATGTCATTAGCTAATCTTTGAATTCTTGGATCTGTAGAACTGGTTACTTGATTATCGATTTGTAATTCTTTTTTCCACCTTCCAGATGTTATTAGATCATCTTCCACTAATATAGTTAATGCTTGTGCTACTGCTAAATCAATTATGCCTTCTCTTCTAATAGGAAAACTAACATCTAAATGAAGTTTATTGATAAAAAGAAACTTTTGAAGAGGATCCCTAGGTCTAAGATTATTTGGGATTTGATTAGCTATATTATTGAATTTTGCTACAAAACCATGCATGGGCTTGTTGGAACCCTAAAATTTTGCAAAATTTTAGGGTCCCCTTAAAGAAGTGAATCTAGTGACCACTCCTACAAAATGCACTCATAAATCTTAATCTTGATAAATAATTAAACCTTACAATTATGTTTACCACCCTTAAATAAGTAGGAAAACCCATTTTCAACATCCCATCATCGGATTTGATACATATTTCAAACAACCAAATTTAAGGTGTACACTGGTTTGAGTCACACAACCATTCCGAGTAGTTACTTTTGAGAGTTAATATCTTGATCCCTGTGAGTCTTCATGTCGATCCAATTATTCCCTTCAATTTTCTATATGACAATGTTTTCCCATGTCGATTTTTCAGAGTCCTGTGACCTCATTTGATATTTTTCTTGAGCCCAATCCATTCTCAACTTCTTCAGTTTGTCATGAAGATTCATTAAAGTGGCCCTTTTTTTGAGTTGACATTTTCAAATGTGATGAACCTCACACCAAACTGATTGTTCTCCACAATTCTCTATACTACAGAGAATCCCTATGCAAGATTCAGGAGCCTCAGCATGTCATTTGCTATTTTTTCAAGATTGAAACCATATACAATCTCTTCAGTTCTACACAATGAAGAAAGTTCTTAGTTGGGTAATGAGTTCTTCTTGCTCATCTTTCCAGACCAAGTTTGGTTCATGAGGAAACACCATTTTGATTCATCACAAACAAGCAATTTATCAAAATCATTGTGCGAGAGTATTAAAATATAAGTTCTTTCCTAGCAGAGTAACCAAAAATCTGTTGGTTAACAAATTCGCCAATTAACTATTTTCTCACACCCAAACAAGTGCCAATTGAAACCATCAATTGAGTCAAATGTAATGATATTCTACACTTGCCCTCTACTTATTTTACAAGGCACAACTACCTTCTAATGAAACATAATAAATAAAAACCATGCAAGCTTTTAGTTGGAAAGTAGGGGAAAGGTAGAGCTTTTAACTAGAAAGCTTAAAAAGGAAAGGAAATAACCAAATTTAGGACAAGATAGCATACAAAGATTCTATACTAAAAAATCAAATCACAACAACCTCTAACTTAAAGACTGTCATAATATCCACTCAAAGATGAATTATTCATAACGAATACTCAAATATGAAAATTAAGTTTCTTCTAAAAACAATAAGAAATTATCTAAATAGAGATGCATTCCACATAGCAAGAATAAGCCCTAAGATTATCGTAACTCAAATTCTATGACTCTCAAGAATCAATTCAGGTAATTTTCATTAATTGCTCTGTCCATAAAAAAGAAAATCCTCTTTTTTACATATTTGTTCCTCTCTTATTTATAGACGGGTTTTAATAACTATCGTTAGATTTAACGGATTCTTGAGGGTTGTTGTTACAAGGATAGTTAGACAAAACTTAAATAAAACCAACTCTTGGAAAACTATGTTGCATTCTTCTCCGAATATTCAAGAGAGAACATGTGTCTTTCTCATTTATCATCAAGATCATATTCTAGTCTTGGAGATATCTAAAGGGCCAAAATTTTGAGCATAATAATCAATCAACTAGAAGTAGTCGACAATATTGAAATTTAGCAAGTGGGTCCGCACAAGCACATGGGAAATAAATTGCATGGGACTAGGTGAGCAGCGTTCAAGACCTTCAAGATAGCCTATCTGAGAGGGACACTTTGAAGAAGAGAGGGTAAAGAAATGGAATAAATTGATTTTATCTTGCTTATTTTCTTCTCTGCAAACTCCTTTGTGATGTGGGAAAACTCAAAGCTCTTCTTATTGTGTGTTTGGGATGAAAAAGAGAGATGGCAGCCAATTTGATGGATTAAAATATTAAATGTATTTTGGCATTTAAGGTACTCCAACTTCTCTTGAAAATTCTATTAACACACTTCTCATGTCTTTCATCCTTTTTTGGATATGAATGCACCAAATCTGGTTGTCGCCACAAAAAGATAGTGTCTCGAGAGCCAAAAATGCTTCGAGTCAGGTTGGCAAAATATTGAACTATTGAACCAAGCTAGTGAAGAATACATAGGTTCCAAGATTTTGTGATTAACCGACTATAAGATTTTATACATATTTAAAGCCAACAATGTTCTGAGGAGGGTCGATCTGTCGAGTATTTTTTGAACTTTCGAATCTACGAGAAAAAGTTCAGGAACATGCTAGCTTGTTGACTAGGTACAAAGGTTCATCGAAAACTCAACTATAAACAAGACTTGCCAAAGTTAAGTGAGCATGTTAGAGTAGAGAGTGATATATGAACTTAGATTTTAGGCTTGGGGCATGAAAAATGAAAAATTCAAATATTGAGGCAACAAACAACTACAAAGAATACAAGGGAAGGCTCAAGCAAGCTGCTTCCTTGTGAAATTCATTTTTTTTTCGTATTTTTTATTATTTCTATCAATTCTTTTACACAATAAATCGACAAGGGAGAGTTTAGCTTCAATTAACTCCCACTTGTTACATGGAATCCTTATCTTCATCTTGTAAGGGCCCATCCTAAATGCAAGTCAACTACAGTCTAAGTGGCAAGTTTCCAAGCTCCTCTTCCAGTAGTTCAGTTTCTCCTCCTCCACATGCAGGAGTTCCAACTGCAGTAAACAAAAGGCATTATGGAAAATCTAAGTTGATGACTCTTAGTTCCCACGCATGACAACTTATGACTCTTATTCTTGGGAACCTATACTTTCCTTTTTAGGTGTTAGAATTTGTAGTCTTTGGGCAAGCAACTTGCATGTTGATTGTACCTCCTACTAAATAAGGAATTTTGAACGGGATTGGTTCCTAATTTTGACGAGGTCTCCTCCTATAATTTTAATTTCTCTTCGAATCATTTTCAAGTTTCATGAATTAAAGATTTCAGGTCCATAGTATAGAAAAAAATTTTTTGCTTTCAATCATTTTATAGTTGTTTAAGATACATTTTCTAGAGATTGTGAACCTAAATGCTAGTGATTTCCTAGCGATTTGCTAGTATCATTTTAATATTCCAACGTTTGTGGATTTATGATCTCATTGAGTGTTTCTTGTGAATTTTTGGTATTTCTCTTTACTAGAACATCTTCCTCAATTAAAAAATGAACTGAATTGTTATAAGCATCTTCATTTCATAAATCAATCTATGCATTTTAATGGTGTGTAATGTCCCCTTTTCTAGGTGACATGAGATGAGCAAGGGTTGACCTACCATTCGAGTTCTCGTAGGTCAACGACATGGTTAGGGGACTCATTCTGAGGGTCATGGAGCTTTGCAGGGGCTCTGTGAGCTGTTTTGGACCTTCAGACGAGGTCTCCTATTTTTTAGGGAGAACTGGCAGTTGATTGAATGACCACCTGGGGGACCAAGGAGCAGAGCAGGATCCTTTTGAGCAGTTACAGGTGTTTGGAGAGAGGTTCCTACTTTTTAGGGAGATTCCCTACTTTTTAGGAGGTTGTGGAAGTTTCCATATTTGAGGTTCCACGGGACCATACCATGATTTCAGTTTCAGGAAGATTGGGTGTGTTTCCTAGTTTCTCAGAGCATCCCTAGATTTTAGGGATGGGACTGCCAGTTGGCCCATCTTGTCCGGCATCAATCACAAATAGGTGACAAAGTCAGATTCATGTTTGGTTGGTTATTTTGGGCTATTATTGGATCTATGGAAATATTTAAATATATTTAAATATTTCCTAAGTTAGTGTTTAAATAAATTAAAATAAGGCTATGTATATAGCCATTTCGGAGTAATAAGGAGTTTTTGGCTTCATCTGGTTTGATATGCCTATGTGTTATAGCTCGTTGGAAAGATCTTGAACTTTTCTACATGATTCTCACCTCCCGGAGTCTTTTTGGATGCTTGAAGCTATTTATTCGCAATAAAGTGATATTTTTCTATAGTTTGACACCATAATTGGGAAAGTGTCACTTTAATTATAAAGCGCAAGCTTTATTATTCTTTAGGGTTCGACTTGCAAAGGGAAAGGAGTTATAAGGATATGAAAACCTAATTGATAGCATCTTTGATCATTTTGAAACTTGTAAATTTGGGAATCGCTCTGGAAGAGTGATTTTGGTCTGGGACGCAAACCCCAAGTCTGAGCTTGTTGGGACGTAGCCCTCAGTAGGAGTTGATAATGGATTTATCCAGGATTGCACAAAGATTGTCAGAGGTAGAAGACACATCTTCTTGGCCTGAAGATTCAGTGTGCATATTGGGGGTTTCAACAGGGCAGCTGGTCTATTTTAGCTAGCACGTGATTTGCAGCAGCAACCACGCCTCCTTTGCAACCACGCCTTGTTTGTATGTTGGCTTGAAGGGTTGTATTCAGCTTATTTGGTCTTCCTTGTTCGTTGCCAGTAATATTCCTCCATCTAGCATCAATCTAGATTAAGAACTCCAAATAAATGTATGGATTCTTGTTGAATACAAAACTAGGTTATTTGCCTGGTATGATTTGTAGTATTTTCAAATTGCTTAAGTGTTCTTACATATGAACATTATTTAATGTTTATTTCACAGTTGTTGCTATTTATCAATTAATTTACTTGTAACTTCAAAACCCAAAAAGAAACAATCCCTTTCTGCAACTTCTGTCTATTCTATAAGAACACCGGAAAATTACAAAAATATAGTATGTTTAATTAAGAATTTATAGCAGCCTACCCTACCCATTGACCTATCTCGGAACCAGAAACACAACTTTATCCAACAAGCCACCTGTTATACCCTAACTGTTGATACTCTTTACCGTCGAGGTCTAGATGGTACTCTTCTTCGTTGCCTTGATCGTAATGAATCTGACTCTGCTTTACACGAGCTTCATGAAGGTATATGTGGCACACATTCAAGTGGTCCTACTCTTGCTAAAAAAATTCTAAGAATGGGATATTATTTGCCGATGATGGAAAAAGACTCATATCAATTTGCAAAGAAATGTCCTAAATGCCAAATCCATGGCAATCTTATACATGCACCAGCACAGGAATTGCAGCCATTTACAACATCTTGGCCTTTTTGTCAGTGGGGCCTGGACTTAGTAGGCAAAATACATCCTTCATCTTCAAATGTACACAAGTTCATTATCACAGCAACAAAGTACTTTACCAAATGGATTGAAGCAGTTCCCATGACCACAGTTACTGGAAAACAGATTGCTTCTTTCATTCTTAATTATCTAATTTGCAGATATGGCATTCCAAGTTCCATCATCATAGACAATGGACGTCCTTTCAAAAATCAGGATGTGAGAGAAATATGTAAACGATTCAAAATCCAACATCATTTCTCTACACCTTACTACCCATAGGGGAATGGTCAAGCAGAGGTATCCAATAAAACCATATTGAAACTCCTCAAGAAGACAGTAAATGATGCAGGAAAAGATTAGCACGTGCAACTCAATCCAGCACTTTGGGCATACAAAACTAACATCCGCACACCGACAGGAGCCACACCATATTCATTGGTGTATGGATTTGAAGCAATTTTACCCCTAGAGGTAGAAATCCCATCTCTCAGAGTATCTTTGAAAAGTCTCATTCCAAATGAAGAGTATCGAGTCAACAGATTGCAAGAATTAGAACTTCTGGATGAAAAACAACAACATGCATATACTCACCTTAAAGCATACTAGCAGCGCATGTGCAGAAGCTACAACCACAAGGTCATACCTAGAATCTTCAAAATAGGTGATCTAGTACTCAAAGAAAATCCTAGGAATCAACAGGATCAGGAGAAGAAAGGGAAGTTTGAACCTAACTGGTTAGGTCCCTATGTCATCATATCAGCCTATGGATCAGGCGCCTATCAGCTAACTACCTCAGAAGGCGATGTGCTTGACGAACCAACCAACAACATCCATTTGAAGAAATACTACACTTGAACAATCTAATGCACGAAAAAAGTGAAAAATAAAAAAATCAGAAAAAGCAAATAAAAAAAGATACAATAAAAACAACTGATGAAAACCTGGCAAACAGGCGCTATTGTGAGAGGACAGCTCCTCTATCTATCTTTATTCTCAAGCCTGTTATATATCCATAAATCCAAGTACTAATGGCCATTTCCCAAATCCTTTATCAAACTAAGCATTATCTAGGACATACTTAGCGTAGTCACTATCTTGGCCTATCCACAAATCATTTCATCATATCCCACCATGGCTTGGTAATCACTGTACATATCCATGTCAGGCGGTAAATCTAGCCAGGGGCAACATTGATCTACATCCTATCCTATCAATAAATCAAGAACTTGCAGCAAACCAAAGAATCATGTTAAGACAAACATTCAACAAAACATGAAGAGAACCAAACACGGATACACTTAATGGATTCATAACACATGATGGATGATTTTCTTCAAAGTATCAAATGTTTGTATCTTGCATGAAGTTCTTACTATTTTGGCACTTGAACTCTTTTTGAACTATTGGATCCTCTACATTTTCTCAACTATGCATCGAGCTAGAGAACGTCATGGAGCCTCCAATATCTTTTTAGTTTTTTGTTTGTGAGGCGATCATTTGTACTATGCAAATACTTGTCTCAAGACGTGATTCAAAGCATATCACTGAAGACATGAATCCACTTTGCGCATACAAATGGTTTAATTGTGTATGTTTATACGCAATCCGCACTCAGGTTGTCCTACTTCAATTATACCTTGACGCTTGTGCCATCTTGCAAAATAAAAAATCATATAAATTTTTCTCAGGTCATTATGGTTCAATTATACCATTATGCTTGTATAAATTTTCAACATATCCCAAAAAAATCAATGCTCAATGATGATACCTACAAAGAGGGCAAAAACATGTGACTATATAGGGATGACAAACGCAAAATGAGGATGCTCAAATTAGTTGCATATCATTTTACAATTAGTTGCATATCATCTTACAATTAGTTGCATATCATTTTACAATTAGTTACATATCATTTTACAATTAGTTGCGCACAACATATCATTATCATACACCTCATCTTCATGATACATCTCACAACATATCATTATCATACATCTCATTTTTACATTTAATCTCACATCATTATCATATCATACATATCATTTTCAAAATACATCTCACATCAAATCATATTATACAAGATACATCTCATACATCATGCATTATCACATCATATTCATCACATATCAAATCACATGCATTTATCTAAGCATTGCATCATCATCATAGAAGCAACAAAATCATATAGAAAGTATCATCCATAACACATCACATGAGGATCAAAGAAAATGGTGTCATATATATATATCAAAATGATCAATATGCCAAATATGTCATGTCTGTGCCAAATACAACAAAATGATCAAATACAATAGAGACAACATCTCTCAAGTATGACTATTTCCTGAGGGTGATGGTCTCGCCGTAGATGTACCAGCACCAGGATCCCCAGGTGGATCCTGACGAACAGGCCCTGTCACGCCTCTACTCTCTTTCCTCGACCCAGTCTCCCTAGATCGACTGTATCTCGAAGCTGTGAAACTTGGAACTCAGCACTCCCTGGGAACCACATCCTCATAATGCCTCCGATAGTACTCCACTTCCTTGGCTCTCAAAGTCAACTCCCTCAGGGTGTCTCTCATCGAGCCACCCGTCGCCGCTCTCTCCAAAGTATCTGCTCGAGCCACACCTCTCAATGATATCCTTGTCAACCTACGTCAATCGTGGTATCAACGACCATGGTCTCAGAAATTGCTCTCACGACTGAACAACTCCAAGTCGCTCCTATCAAAAACAAAACAAGTCCAATATCAGTTTCTTCATCCAACTAATTCATATCGCAAATCAGATTCATATCAACTTGAAACATTGAAAATATAATCAAGTTCCACATCATATCCAATCCATTTCCATATCACATCATATCAACTTGTAACACAACTCAAGTTCCACAATCATATCAACTTGTAAAACAACTCAAGTTTCACATTCATATCAACTTGTAAAACAACTCAAGTTCCACAACCATATCAACTTGTAAAACAACTCAAGTTCCACAACCATATCAACTTATAAAACAACTCAAGTTCCACATATATATCAACTTGAAACATTGCCAATCAAATCAAGTTATCTATCCAAAAACCATATCAGAACTCATATTGGACAACTTATCAAAAACAATGACAGCAGACATGCAGACTGACATTTCGCACTTATCCATAGAAAACTGGCAAAAACCTACCTATTTTTCTTCATCCAAAATCCCACTTTACCCAACATTTTTCACTCATGCGCTAAAACGTATACCTACGCGCTATCCTATACTACCCCTGCGAACCCCGACTAACCCTATGCGCTAGGTCTCTCCTACGCGCTACCCATTTTCTCCTATGCACTGCCATGTATCCCCGATACACTACGATTTAACCCAGATGAGCTAAACCGTTAAATTCACGTGGAAAAATTACAAAACATGATAAAAAATGACAAAACAAAAATCGAAAAGGGGTAAAAAATGATTACTTACCGGTGGTCCATACGTGGCGGGCCTCCGATACCTTCGAACGTGCTCAAATCGATGAGAAGCAAACGAAATCGACATTTTGTCTTTTCTCCAAGTGTCACTTTCTCCAAAGTCAGCAAGCACAAATGAGACAAAATAACTCACTTTTTCCCTTTTATAGGGTAAATGAAAATTAGGGTTGCATGGACGAACACGCAAATTGCTCGTGGTCTCATATCAAACCCTCACAAACATCATTATCGGAAGATGAATCAACTTCTTGCATTCAACACAGACAAAAAATTACAATGCAATCAAAACACATCAAATTTTCAAAAATTTGATTCATCTCCCGAGGGGGCATTATCAACATCATTTATCAAATCTGGGGCATGACATGAACATCTTGACAAGATATCACACTGATCACAACCAAATCATGATGATACATCAACAACAAAAGGATCCATTTGGGATCTTTCAGTGGTATCAGAGCCTAATCCTGCCAGCCTGTGGGGTGGTAATTGCATTCACTTGGTGTGATTGGATTTGGTTTTCAGTTGGACATAAAAAGAATCATCATGACAGGGTTATGTAAAAATAAACAAGCAGGGAGGGAATTTGATCAAACACCTTCAAAGAGTTCAAGACACACTAGAGGTACAACTACATCTAAAAGTACAAGGAGGCCCCCTGTTAAAACATTCAATGATATAGTCATAAGAAACTATCATGGGTATTGCTCCCTTCCAAAAAAGCTATAGGATATGCTTACCTTCAACCAATTTATGGGTATTCCAGATGAAGCTGAAGATGCTATGAATTCATATCAACTGCAAATAAAAAGAGAAGAACCGATTGACACATCCATAAATGAGGTTTGTAAAAATCTCTAAGAGGAATTTGATGAACATGCTACAAGGGATGAAGTGGTACTTATGAATGTTGAAAACATGTCACAAAGGTATGGCAACCATTCTGATTTTTATAACAACAGTCCTTCATATGAACACGATGGTGATTCAAAGGTCATGACACATTAGGAGGAAGTTGTAGGAGGGATTCCTACAATTGGCACACAATATATGAGTGTTAAACAAGAAGGATGCAAGGGGAAAATAAGTCGTAGCAGCCCTAACTTTTATGACAGGAGTCTTACTACTAAGCATAATCAAGATTTCGATGCTTTGGTGCATGAGGATGATGGTTGTGAGGGGTCATCTTAGGCAAATAGTCACTGTTTGGGTGGATATTGAAGATGCATGTCATAATGAGTCTGATTTTTCAAATCAGACCTTAGAAGATGGGAACAAAACAAAAAATGTGCCTAATGGTGATGGTTCCGAGGAGAGTTTGATGGATGTGTGTGAGTCTATCTTGATAGGGGAGGTGTATGTTGAACTTGGCAAATCAGCAGCCTCTAGCATGTCATTCGAGCCACCCCACGAGGTTCATAACAAAAGTGATATAACTTCTCTTCCTCAAGATATGGCAGCCTTTGGTCAAGAAGAGAATAATGATTTGCATTCTAAACTTGAAGGTACAAATGGTGCAATCATGGCTTATGATAATGTGAATAATACAATCCATCATAAATCAGATTTTGTGCATTTTGGGATAGTTGATATAGAGCAATCTCAGAGGATGAATGAAGGATGGTTGGCAAGAGCCAAGCAAGCCAAGTTGATAGCTCATCAGGCCAAGCTTCAACTTCAGCACATTCATGATACTCATCACCATATTGGTAAGGAGGAACAAGAGCTATCTAATTCTAATTTTCAGCTGATATTGGTTATTTTTTACATGGTGGTGATGGAATTGATAATGAGGCTCATAGTGGACCAACCACTAATGAGTTATCCTTGATTGGCATTGAAGGTGTTCCCAATGCACCTTTGATTTTGTTACCTCTTTCATATGATAAGGCAACATTGTACTTATTGATTGGTGACTCAATTTTCTTAGATTTGATAGTCGGCTATGAAGATCAGCATGTAAGGGACTTCATTTGTTACATGACTCAACAAAACATTTACTTAGCAACCTTTAATGAAGGCACATTAATTTGTGGAAATATAGGTAAAGTTACAACAATTGTTTGGAGGTCTTGGAAAAGTATTCAACACACTTTACTTGTTGGAAATTGGTTCATTTATAGATTCATATATGCATTGATGGTTGGTAGTACTTGTGGCTTCAATTGGAGTGAAGTTCTTAGCTGGTTAGATGATGTTCAGGTTCACAACAGCAGTATAATGAGTATTGACATGTGTGGTATATTTCTTCAGTGGATCCATGATGAGTTGTTTCACTTTGGGTATACAAATGTTTATATCAGAGTAGCGCAGCAGTTGGGTGAAGTAACGTTTATCAGATTGATATGGGATCCAGTGAATTGGTTCTCAGCATGTAGGTGCAGATTGCTTGAGGGCAAGCAATCTTCGGGAAGGGAAGATTGTAATGTCCCCTTTTCTAGGTGACATGAGATGAGCAGGGGTTGACCTACCATTCGAGTTCCCGTAGGTCAACGACATGGTTAGGGGACTCATTCTGAGGGTCCTGGAGCTTTGCAAGGGCTCTGTGAGCTGTTTTGGACCTTCAGACAAGGTCTCCTATTTTTTAGGGAGAACTGACAGTTGACTGAATGACCACCTGGGGGACCAAGGAGCAGAGCAGGATCCTTTTGAGCAGTTACAAGTGTTTGGAGAGAGGTTCCTACTTTTTAGGGAGATTCCCTACATTTTAGGAGGTTGTGGTAGTTTCCATATTTGAGGTTCCATGGGACCATACCATGATTTTAGTTTCAGGAAGATTGGCTGTGTTTCCTAGTTTCTAAGAGCGTCCCTAGATTTTAGGGATGGGACTGCCAATTGGCCCATCTTGTCCAGCATCAGTCATAGACAGGTGACAAAGTCACATTCATGTTTGGTTGGTTATTTTGGGCTATTATTGGATCTATGGAAATATTTTAATATATTTAAATATTTCCTAAGTTAGTGTTTAAATAAATTAAAATAAGGCTATGTATATAGCCATTTCAGAGTAATAAGGGGTTTTTGGCTTCATCTGGTTTGATATGCCTATGTGTTATAGCTCGTTGGAAAGATCTTGAACTTTGCTACATGATTCTCACCTCCCGAAGTCTTTTTGGATGCTTGAAGATATTTATTCGCAATAAAGTGATATTTTTCTATAGTTTGACACCATAATTGGGAAAGTGTCACTTTAATTATAAAGCGCAAGCTTTATTATTCTTTAGGGTTCGACTTGCAAAGAGAAAGGAGTTATAAGGAGATGAAAACCTAATTGACAACATCTTTGATCATTTTGAAACTTGTGAATTTGGGAATTGCTCTGGAAGAGTGATTTTGGTCTGGGACGCAAACCCCAAGTCTGAGCTTGCTGGGACGTAGCCCTCAGCAGGAGTTGACAGTGGATTTATCCAGGATTGCACAGAGATTGTTAGGGGTAGAAGACGCATCTTCTTGGCCTAAAGATTCAGTGTGCATATTGGGGGTTTCAACAGGGCGGCTGGTCTATTTCAGCTGGCACGTGATTTGCAGCAGCTTCCACACCTCCTTTGCAACCACACCTCGTTTGTATGTTGGCTTGAAGGGTTGTATTCAACTTATTTGGTCTTCCTTGTTCGTTGCCAATAATATTCCTCCATCTGACATCAATCCAGATTGAGAACAACTCCAAATAAATGTATGGATTCTTGTTGAATACAAAACTAGGTTATTTGCTTGGTATGATTTGTAGTATTTTTAGACTACTTAAGTGTTCTTACATATGAACATTATTTAATGTTTATTTCACAGTTGTTGCTATTTCTTAATTACTTTACTTATAACATCAAAACCCAAAAAGAAACAATCCCTTTCTGCAACTTCTGTCTATTCTATAAGATCACTGGAAAATTACAAAAATATAGTACGTTTAATTAAGAATTTACAACAACAACAACAAAAGGATCCACTTGGGATCTTTCAGTGGTATCAGAGCATAATCCTGCCAGCCTGTGGGGTGGTAATTGCATTCACTTGGTGTGATTGGATTTGGTTTTCAGTTGGACATAAAAAGAATCATCATGACAGGGTTATGTAAAAATAAACAAGCAGGGAGGGAATTTGATCAAACACCTTCAAAGAGTTCAAGACACACTAGAGGTACAACTACATCTAAAAGTAAAAGGAGGCTCCCTGTTAAAACATTCAATGATACAGTCATAAGCAACTACCATGGGTATTGCTCCCTTCCAAAAAAGCTATAGGATATGCTTACCTTCACCAAATTTATGGGTATTCCAGATAAAGCTGAAGATGCTATGAATTCATATCAGCTGCAAATAAAAAGAGAAGAACCGATTGACACATCCATAAACGAGGTTTGTAAAAATCTCTATGAGGAATTTGATGAACATGCTACAAGGGATGAAGTGGTACCTATGAATGTTGAAAACATGTCATAAAGGTATGGCAACCATTCTGATTTTTATAACAACAGTCCTTCATATGAACACAATGACGATTCAAAGGTCATGGCACATGAGGAGGAAGTTGTAGGAGGGATTCCTACAGTTGGCATGCAATATATGAGTGTTAAACAAGAGGGATGCAAGGGGAAAACAAGCCATAACAGCCCTGACTTTTATGACAACAGTCTTGCTACTGAGCATAATCAAGATTTTGATGCTTTGGTGCATGAGCATGATGGTTGTGAGGGGTCATCTCATGCAAACACTCATTGTTTGGGTGTTACTGATGCTTTTGATATTGAAGATACATGTCATAATGAGTCTGATTTTTCAAATCAGACCTTAGAAGATGGGAACAAAACAAAAAATGTGCCTAATGGTGATGGTTCCGAGGAGAGTTTGATGGATGTGTGTGAGTCTATCTTGATAGGGGAGGTGTATGTTGAACTTGGCAAATCAACAGCCTCTAGCATGTCATTCGAGCCACCCCATGAGGTTCATAACAAAAGTGATATAACTTCTCTTCCTCAAGATATGGCAGCCTTTGGTCGAGAAGAGAATAATGATTTGCATTCTAGACTTGAAGGTACACATGGTGCAATCATGGCTTATGATAATGTGAATAATACAATCCATCATAAGTTAGATTTTGTACATTTTGGGATAGCTGATATAGAGAAATCTCAGAGGATGAATGAAGGATGGTTGGCAAGAGCCAAGCAAGCCAAGTTGATAGCTCATCAGGCCAAGCTTCAACTTCAGCACATTCGTGATACTCATCACCATATTGGTAAGGAGGAACACAAGCTATAGATAATTATGATTTTTCAGCTGATATTGGTTATTTTTTACATGGTGGTGATGGCATTGATAATGAGGCTCATAGTGGACCGACCACTAATGAGTTATCCTTTATTGGCATAGAAGGTGTTCCCAATGCAACTTTCATTTTGTCACCTCTTTCATATGATAAGGCAACGTTGTACTTATTGATTGGTGACTCAATTTTCTTAGATTTGACAGCCGGCTATGAAGATCAGCATGTAAGGGACTTCATTTGTTACATGACTCAACAAAACATTTACTTAGCAACCTTTAATGAAGGCACATTAATTTGTGGAAATATAGGTAAAGTTAAAATAACTGTTTGGAGGTCTTGGAAAAGTATTCAACACACTTTACTTGTTGGAAATTGGCTCATTGATGGTTGGTAGTACTTGTGGCTTCAATTGGAGTGAAGTTATTAGCTGGTTATATGATGTTCAGGTTCACAACAACAGTATAATGAGTATTGACATGATGGATGGATATGACAGTGCAAAGATTTGGGATCCTGGTATTGACATGTGTGGTGTATTTCTTCAGTGGATCCATGATGAGTTGTTTCACTTTGGGTATAAAAATGTTTATATCAGAGTAGTGCAGCGATTGGGTGAAGCAACGTTTATCAGATTGATATGGGATCCAATGAATTGGTTTTCAGCGTGCAGGTGCAGATTGCTTGAGGGCAAGCAATCTTCGGGAAGGGAAGATTGTAATGTCGCCTTTTCTAGGTGACATGAGATGAGCAGGGGTTGACCTACCATTCGAGTTCCCGTAGGTCAATGACATGGTTAGGGGATTCATTCTGAGGGTCACGGAGCTTTGCAGGGGCTCTGTGAGCCGTTTTGGACCTTCAGACGATAGTTCCTACATTTTAGGGAGGTCTCCTATTTTTTAGGGAGAACTGACAGTTGACTAAATGACCACCTGGGGGATCAAGGAGTAGAGCAGGATCCTTTTGAGTAGTTACAGGTGTTTGGAGAGAGGTTCCTACTTTTTAGGAGATTGTGGTAGTTTCTATACTTGAGGTTCCACGGGACCATACCATGGTTTCAATTTCAGGAAGATTGGGTGTGTTTCCTAGTTTCTAGGAGCATCCCTAGATTTTTGGGAGATTTTAGGGATGGGATTGCCAATTGGCCCATCTTGTCCGGCATCAGTCACAGACAGGTGACAAAGTCAGATTCATGTTTGGTTGGTTATTTTGGGCTATTATTGGATCTATGGAAACATTTTAATATATTTAAATATTTCCTAAGTTAGCGATTAAATTAAAACAAGGCTATGTATATAGCCATTTCAGAGTAATAAGGGGTTTTTGGCTTCATCTGGTTTGATATGCCCATGTGTTATAGCTCGTTGGAAAGGTCTTGAACTTTGCTACACAATTCTCACCTCCTGGAGTATTTTTGGATGCTTGAAGCTATTTATTCGCAATAAAGTGATATTTTTCTATAGTTTGACGCCATAATTGGGAAAGTGTCACTTTAATTATAAAGCGCAAGCTTTATTATTCTTTAGGGTTCGACTTGCAAAGGGAAAGGAGTTATAAGGAGATGAAAACCTAATTGATAGCATCTTTGATCATTTTGAAACTTGCAAATTTGGGAATTGCTCTGGAAGAGTGATTTTGGTCTAGGACACAAACCCCAGGTTTGAGCTTGCTGGGACATAGCCCTCAGTAGGAGTTGACAGTGGATTTATCTAGGATTGCACAAAGATTATCAGAGCTAGAAGACACATCTTCTTGTCCTGAAGATTTCAGCGTGCATATTGGGGGTTTCAACAGGGCGACTGGTCTATTTTAGCTGGCACATGATTTGCAGCAGCTTCCATGCCTCCTTTGCAACCACGCCTTGTTTGTATGTTGGCTTGAAGGGTTGTATTCATCTTATTTGGTCTTCCTTGTTTGTTGCCAGTAACATTCCTCCATCTGGCATCAATCCAGATTGAGAAGAACTCCAAATAAATGTATGGATTCTTGTTGAATACAAAACTAGGTTATTTGCCTGGTATGATTTGCAGTATTTTCAGATTGCTTAAGTGTTCTTACATATGAACATTGTTTACTGTTTATTTCACAGTTGTTGCTATTTATCAATTACTTTACTTATAACATAAAAACCCAAAAAGAAACAATCCCTTTCTGCAACTTCTGTCTATTCTATAAGATCACCAGAAAATTACAAAAATATAGTATGTTTAATTAAGAATTTACAGCAGCAACAACAAAAAGATCCATTTGGGATCTTTCATGGTGTTTGAGGTTGGAATGAATGTGTGAAAAGAGAAATAATTTTGTTTCTTGGAAGCTATCTTCATTTACATGTTTGAATTGGCAAATTTGGCATGTTGAATGGATTAACATACTGGATGCTTTATTGAATTTTGTCAATAATGTTTGTTGAGATAAACTGCTAGTGATTCATTTTCTTGTTTCCCTGATCTATATTTTTGTCTTGTATTTTAACCAGCATGCCCCTTGTTAAGGTTGGCCACATAAACACTTAGCCATCCTTGCATTGTTGTGACCCAACTTAAGAGACCTTGGGAGGTTGAGGATTTCCCATCCTTACCTCTTTCAAGATAAGTTTAGTAGTGATAGTTGGCTTGTGTTGAGTGTGTCAAAAGGCCCATCAACACTTACATATTTTATGCTCTAAATTTATTTTCTTTCCATATAATTCTATTAAAATGTATTTTCACCATTAATACCTTGTTGGTTATGAGATATTTTGTGTGGTCACATGAACACATTCATGCTTATAAGATTTTGACAACGTCCATGCATACAATTTTTCTTTCAAATATTGCACTACCTTATATTTGGATTGTGGGTAATGAGTTTGATGGAGATTGATTTTGAGTTGAATTTTTCTATTTTCAAAATAATGTGTAGGAAGATCAATGAAAACTTTGGATTTGTTATTTGTTTCTCTAATCCTTTTCTTTTTCTTTTATTCTTTTCTATTTTTAAATACATGGTATTACTTTAAGATTTTAATGATATATTTTTAAAATATTTTGAAAAATGGGGTCTTTAACCTAGAAGTGCAAACTAGGAACCATTTCTAAATGGGATATCATTCAATTAGGGAACAATCAATTAGGCTCAACTTTAGTTCTCAAGGAGAGCTAAGTGCATTGGTTGATTGCTCTTCTCTTCTCTTTGATATGATTAGATATGAATATGATAAGAAATGATGCAAAATTGATAATGTTCAACATAAATAGATAGATATAAAACTAAAAGTCAACTCAAAAGTGTAGATCTAAAAATGAGATACAAAGAAGAACCTAACACTAGAACTTAAAACTAGAAATATTAGACTATGGAAATAGGCTCCCTAGTCTTATAAGTGTCTAGGTCAATTGAGGCTTCGAATCTCAAATCAAGATGACTTGCAGACCACTCTCTCCAAAATCCAACTAAAAAGTGTCAGACTATGGCACTAATTAGAGTATTCCTAGGGTTTTCACTTGTTCAAAGTTTGAAACTATGTGTCCTAACTTGTGTTGCACAATTCCATCACTTTTGGCAGGCGGATTTGTAACTTACACATAGAGAGAGGGGAAATATTATGTTGTATAAGGTCTTGCCTAAGTCAAACCCCATGTTGGTGTTTCCACCCCCACTACAACAATGTTAGATGAAAGAGAGCTTACCCTTGGTAGGGTAAAGACTGAAAACTTTAAAGAAAATGCTTGAATTGACAAATGATACTTTTTATTTGAAACTCTATGCCTTAAAACCTCATACAAATCTTGTTGTTGCTTGATAGGTGTTAATACATGCCTTCATCATGGAAGAACACATAACTTGATCATGATTGTTAAACTTGAATACTTGAATATGTGATTTCAAACTTTTCCTCAATTGCCTTAAAGATGTGTGATTGAATGCACAATTGGAGTGATATGAATGACAACCTTGAGAGATGTTGTATTTCAAAAGAGGGAGGGAGTTGTATTTATAGACAACTTACACCATTTCAAGTTATTCCAAAGAAGGTCGGTATTGGGGAGCACTTTCCCGCCTCTTACAATCTTGACCATTATGATATCAAATTTGATGCCAAAATGGCTGGGGCATGACACTAGGTGCCATAGTCTAGATATTCTAGGCTAAAATATGGGTCAATGAGTAGAGTATTGTTTTAAGATTCTCAAAATGGCCATGTGCTAAGCAATATCAGGAAGGGGCATGATAGACAACCACCAAAGTGAACTCAAAATGAGTGAAATTGTAGAGGGATATAATTTATGACTACAATTTCAAATCTTAAAGAAAAAAAATTAAGTAAGTTTTGTACATGATTTTTCAAACACTTTTACATATTTATGATTTTGAATAAAATTGAAGTCTTGTATCAATTAATAATATTATATTTTTAGTTCTGCAAAGGCAAAATACTCAAAATTTTTGCTTATTTTAGCCAATCAGAATAAAGAATTAAAATATTTAAACCAGAAAATTATAGTACAAATTTAATTTTTTATTTTAAATAATAATAAAAATGACATTTATTTGTATTCTTATTAATTTGTGTGGGTAAAAAAATTCAATTTTTCCACACAAAAATATACATATTTATGTATAGAGTACAAAATTTATTACCATGAACATCACTATGTCAGAAACAAAATATTTTAAATGATTTTGAAATGTCAGTTTCCTTGTTGATTTGTATAAATTCTAAATTAAATTTTACATATTTTAATTTATTTAGTACAATTAACATTATTGCTGCTGATCATTTCATATTTTATACAGTGACAAACAATGTACGTAGCATTGTTCTCAATTTAATTATCATCGGTAACTGTATTTATTAACATATGCTTGTTTTGACTGTCAATTAATTACATCGATATAAAATTTGTCCTCTAAAAAAAGATTTTCTTGGGTTTAAAAAAACACACGATGTACATATAGGGAGCAGCGTACTAATATTTCATTTTAGGGTTTTTTAGGGGGAGTAACAATTTATACAAATGTCCTAACACGTGGGTTTTTCTGAATGGGTATATTTATAAAGTTAAAAACTTTTACAATTGTATTTTAAATTAATTTAATAAATATATAAATAAATATAAATTAATTTATATAATTGATTATAATAAAGAATGATAAATTGGATAAATGTATGTGTTTAAAATTAGGAAGTAAGTAAGAAAATAAGAATGTTTAATTTCATTATGAAAAAGATTTGGAATTTATGTAATGCTTTAAAGGTTATTGATTCATTACAAGGAAATAAGTTCACTTTTCAATATAGAGCAAACATTTAAAAACAACAAGCAAGAGTCAAATTGTATAGAGATTAGTTACTACTTTTTTTTTTTTTTGATGGAGGTCCAACGCACGAGCTTTTTTTGATGGAGGTCCAATGCACGAGCTTTTTTTGATGGAGGTCCAACGCACGAGCCAATAGGCTAAACCTCTTCGACTAAAAGCCAATTCTATTGTAATTATTTATTTATTTTTAATTTTATTAATTACCTGCAGTACAATTTTTCAAATTTAATTAAGATATTTTAAAATAAGACCAACTAATTTGAAGATCAATGCATTAATTAAAATTTGGTAACATTTATTTTTAAAAATTAATACTTTTTAAACATTCATTTCCAAAAGTCAATTGTTGTTAACATTCATTTTATTTCTTTTTTTGGTATAATATTTTTTTTATCAATATCAATGTTAATAATTATTTATTTATTACTGAAAGTGAATTATGCTAAACTTCAGTAGTAAGGCTTGCCTGTTAGTGGCCACAATAGGCAATGTACAAACCATAGGAACCATTATTTATTAAGTATTTATTCAAAACAATTATTTTAAACTTTTTAAACTTAAATTTTTAGGATTATTTTAATTATAACATTATGTTTATTTATGTATAACATTTGGAGGAGACAAGGATTTATTTAACAAATAATTTAAATTTTTAAAAAATATTTTCAACTTTTTAAATTTACAATTTTTTTTGGATCGATTTTTAAAATTTATATTTTTACATTCCTTTTAATTAGAACATTAAATTTATTTATATATAACATTTGGAGAGGGCAAAGATTGATTCAAGAAGTAATTTTTCATTTTAAACCTTTCAAACTTATATTTTTTGATTTATTTTAATTATAACTTTATATTTATAGATAATTTATTATATATTTGGATATTTATAAATATTATTTTCAGTTTAAAGATCTTAATAATTGTTATATTATAAAATATATAATTAACATTCATATCTCTATCTCTATCTCTTTCTCCCCCTCTTCCTCTTCCTAGACCTTTACATCTATATCTCCTTTCCTCTTCATTTGTTTATCTCCAAATCTCTCTATCGTTAAACCTCTCCATCTCCATCTACATATCTCTAAATTCGTCTTTAACTACTGGTAGGAACATGAGGCATTGCATCTATTGTTACTAAGTAAGTCTCTTTTCATACTAATTATTCTATTAGTCATGTAGCCCCTTGATTGAAATTGCTAAAGCACTTCCCAATTGAAATATTTTGGTAAGATTTGTGTATTAATTTGTGCTTTAGTAGCCATCATAGTCCAATAACCACACACTTATTGTCATAGCGACTCCCCAATAGCCATCATAGTTCCAATTTTTGAAAAACCCATTAATAAATTTCACATGTACCAATAGCTGATCATTTTTTGTCACTTTTTCTCAATTTTTTGTTCATAATTGGCCCATTTGTGCACCACTATTGGAACGTTTGTGCAAAACTATTGGGACATTTGTCTACAAGTACTGGCGATTTTGAGTGGACGGTTACTAGAACATCTTTAATTAGGTATTAGGCGACACTTTGAAATGTGTACTTTTTGACCTTTGTGCGCATAACTGATCCCACAACATGCATCATTACTATCCAGAAGCCAAAACAATAACTATAAGCAGTTAAGATGGAAACATGTGACATTTTTTTTTATTAAGGAACAATTGTATCTTGTATGGCATGCTAGTATTTTCTAATGCATAATAGTATCAATGTAATATTATGAACATATTTACTTTAATGATGATGTACAAGAAAGATAGTAGATAACCTAATTTCATTTACACTAAATGACAACAATTCATTATTGACTTATTTTGACTTATATTTGAATTTTTTTTTTTAAATTAATAAAAAAGAAACATTATAGAAAGTTCCCAAAGAAAAAGTGCTCCCTAAAAAATTGACTCTACAATTAAATAATCTTCATATGATATGTAAAGTATTCTTTTATTTGGTTAATACAAAATAAATACGACAATAAATAAAAACTATGATAGCTAACCTTTTATGTGACACAACCCACAATTACGGAAACATTTTTATTTACAGCGAATTTCCAAACAAGCAAAATCTACAAAGCAGAGAATATATTGTGTAAAGGTTTTTAATCGTACACTCAATTTGAAGACCGACACTGGATATTTTTGCATACAGATTACAGAGGCACATATTCAAGAATCATCATTTTCACTTTACCTGACGTGAAGGTCGGAAAGGACATTGAGATGCCAAGGCCAGGTACAAGGAAACTCCGCTCGCAGATTTTGCGAAACAGCAAACCACCTCATTAGGATCTCACAATCAAATAAAACCGCTTTTGTTTTAAGAAATAATAAAATTCTTCGCCTCCCAATCCAACCCATATAAATTTGTGTTTCTTCGCCTTTTTTTGTTTTGTTTTGGCGCACTGTTCATTGGCGATTGTTGCATTAACAAAGCACCTTGCCATGTCCTCCCTGGTTTACTCTCGGCTTTTGACAAATCAACTGGTAAGTAAATTGCCGTCCATTGACGGTCCTCCTTCCGGATTTGCAAGATGCGAGGACAGTGGACCAGCTACGGCAGGAGGAGGATCGAAAGCTGCAAGGTTGAGGATTGATTTGACGTCCACATTTCTGTCAGGGAACAGAAATCCTCTGCTAAAGCGAAGGGGAAGTCTGTCCACTAGATATAAGGAAAACAAAACCAGAGCTATAAAATCCGAGCTTAAAATCCAGACGGGAGAATGTGGATTTGTTTTGGAAGATGTTCCTCATCTGTCAGATTACTTATCAGACTTACCTGTGAGTGTATTTCTCCACAACTTTGCATTTATGTCAATTAATGTGAAATTGAAGTACTACCGATCACTAATTTGTCCTATAAGCATAAACATGTTTATATAGAGTGGCTAACTAAGATCAGCTGAATTGCATGCTTTATTTTTGTCTTGGTAAATTTAAATATTAACGTGGTGGGGTTAAAAGTGTTATGTCGTTAGGTTTTATTTGAAAATGTATAAATAAAGAACAAAGTTTGATACAAAACATCTGTAGGAGAATAACTAGTTTAAACCTAGTTTCAATCTCAGTTGATTTCGAGTTTGTGAGGAACAGGGCTCAAATGCTAATTGGGGCGCTGCCCAAGTTGAAAGTTAGCTACGAAGATATTCTCCCGTAGGGGTTACACACCTTTTGTGGGAGGTCAGGTGATACCCGTGGCCTTGGATTGCTCTGAATGCTGAAACTACTGTTAAAAGTCAAGCCTTGGGAAAAGGTGCCTCCCAAAAAGCAAAATTGAAAGAGTAAGTTATGAAGAGGCAATGGTCGATGGGGGTTCATTGCATATCTTGGTGTTACAAAAGTTAAGGATTTGCCATCTGATGTGGACTTTCAAAGTTGATGTTTGAAACAAACCAAAAAAAAAGAAATAAAAAATAAAGTAGCCAAGAGAACAAAGGATATTAAAAATAAAAATAAAAATTATGTGAATCACACGTTCGCACCATAATTGGGTGACTATGTATGAGGCAGGTACCAATACCATTTTCTGTATTTTAAAATCGTTTCCTGTGAATTTAAAAAAAATAGCTTTCCAGGTCACTTGAACACATGGAATGAAATTTTTGGTTTCGGCACATACTAATCATTCTTCTCTACAAAATCTGGTTAGCTGATGCTCCAAGTAGGTGCAGAAAACCCATCAACATAGGTTGTGTAACTAGTTACATCCCTCCTGTAGTTCAAATTGGGGAAAAAATTAAATTATGTGAAGCTAACTTAGCAACCTTAATAATCCTTCATGATCATTGTCGAATTCTATCCTGCGAATGGGGATAGGGCAAATATGGGAATTTTGGGCAACATTGTAATTCTGTGATCTGGACTAATAAGTTAATAACAGGAAGATGGTTCCTAGAGACCAAAAAAATGCCTTTAGATTTGTCAATATTTGTTCCATATTTTATATTACCGAGAACCTGAGATTGACCTATTCTATTGCTTCATTGGGAGCAAAGTAGAATGCTGAAGGCGAGCTATATTCTTGAATTTTCAAATAACACACATCATTCCTTTTACAGCCAAAGAAATGGATTTCTTCTCTGAAGTGCCTTTCTGAACTGTTGGTAAATGTAATCTATTACCAACCCTGCCAAAAATCCTGTAATGAAAACACAGATCTTGTTACTTCGTTCCATTATGACCAAATATGCCTGGACTGAAGAATGCGGGGAACATCTCCTTCCTAAGACATATAGGGAAAGGAAACTATTTTTCATCAAGCCATGAATTCAGTTGCAGCCTATGCATTAAAGAGTATTTTCTAGTTAATTTTGTTCTCCTCACTCAGAGCATATTCCCACCACACCCTTTTGCAATCTGGCTGGAGAATCAATGGGGATAGAAGTTGGATATTAAAGTTGGCTCTAGTTTTGGATCAAAGTTAAAGGCAAAAGGACCAGTAAGTTTATCACAAATCACCACAATAGGACCAATATGGGATTTGATGATGTCCATACTCTCTGATCCACAAATCACTTGGTTGATAACCCTTGTGTTGCATCACCAATGGATATCCAAGCTAGCTTTGCTTCAGTTATTTTCAATAGCATTGGACCTTGCTGTTTCTCTTGTTTCAACAGCTTCTGTTAATCAAGAAGAAGAAAAAGACAAAGAGGATACCATCATGGGTCGGGAGTGCATTCCTGATGCATGATATCCCCTGGATGGCAGGGGCAACCCCCTGATCGTGACCCTTCTCCTCCTCTCACTGTTATAACTTTAGCTGCGTAGCAGTGTGACTGCTTCTTTTGTTTTTGGACTATTGCATTGCCTTTTGGTGGTGGGATTCCATTCCATCTGTCTTTTATGTGAACTGCTGTATCATGTTTTTTATATAATTTAATATAGACATGACCTATTCATCATAGATAAAATAATAGAAAAGAAATGCAACAAATAAACAGGGCACACAACACATAATGTCGAGATTCCTCTAGAGAAAACCCAATTAGGTGAAACTGCAGAAGAGTATTCGGCTAGCATCCCATCAGTATTCAATGCCAATAATGGTCAATCTGGAGCTGTCCTAGCTGTACACAAACTCCTACACCTTTACTTTTGTGATACAAAAACCCTAGAGTTCCTCTTTCTCTCTGTTCTTTTTAAAATGTTGAGAGAATATATTCTTGAGCTAATCACCCAACTAGCTTCTCTGCTGCCCTCCTTTCAGCCCAAAAGTCTTCTTTGGCCACCCTCTGCTATGGAGAGGGACCATTACTTCACGTAGCCATGGCTTCCCTAGCAACTGCTCCATTGACCATCCATTTAACCACCAAGAATTGCCTGCTAGAGTATAATGCCCACACAACTTGGACAAGCAAATAAATGCCTGAGCAACCAAATTGAATGACCTTCCAATGTGGAGAATGAGAAACGACTGTCAAGAGCGAAAATGATTAGCTATAATGGTTCATTGGTGAAGCAGCAACTCGATGATGAGACCACATGTCACTGTCGAAACTGTTGCCATCCACAATGAAGACAATATGTGGCCAAGAAAAGTCATGTGGCTACTTGAACAAGAGATACATCTGTCACTTTGTTTCTCTTGCTTAAAATAACTTTCTACTTGCTGTTATATATACCTCACAGTAGCTTGCAGCAAGCATGAATGATTATAAATTATAATAGACTCCATAAGCATCATAACAGTGTTCTGGACTTCCACTAGGACCCAATAGACCCTAATCACAACCATATATTTGTTGCCCATCCTTTTTTGTCTTACATAGGATTGCGGAAAGCAATAAAATTTCTCTCGATAGCGATTCTTGCAAAAGGCTTACTCCTAAAGGCCTACAACACATTAGAAAACACTTTCAACACCTTTCTAGATACATGCAACAAATCACTGGTTACCTACAACAGCTTGCCGATCACCTGCAACAGCTATACAAACATCTGTAGCACATTTCTGTTAAAGATGTTATATTGCTGCATGCAATACAAAAATACCTGCAAGGTACTATAAGTGGCCTTCACTTGCAGCCTTTACCCGGCTGGAAACCTTCTCGATTCAAACATTCTCAACAAAATTTTGGATCGTGCCTCCCTAATTGGGGAGCTTTTGGTCCCTCAAAACCTTAAGACTAATGTAGAAGGGCTGAGAACCCCTTGAGACTCATGATATTTGAATAATATTATTCTTGTCTTGTTTGCATTTGAATTTATGTCATCACTGCCGTTTGTTCCTAGGCTAGATTCATTGTTGCATCTAATTCTTCATTAAATTTAACATGGGATCTTGAAGAGTTGTCACTTTGCCTTGCACCATAAGGCAAACATTGATCAAAATTTGGCTTACTCTGTCCTTCTTGGTAACCTAAACTGTATTTCATTTTTTTCTGGACCATTTCAAGCAATACATCATGGTACCTGAAAGGAAAACCACCTACATCAACCTATAAAGGCATTTTTTTGATGCTTCCTTCCTTGCCTATATTGAAGTGTTGCCCCTTGGCCTCAAGAAGCAACTCTTCTTCCTGTTGCTCCTTCTAAGTATGCAACCTCTGCATATTCCTTTTTCCACATCCTTCTTGCTCTTGTTGAACAAACTGTCCTTTCATTTTCTAATGAATATCTGGCCTCTCTTTCTCAATTAACTTACCCTCCTTACACTTGGAGGTCTTTTGCATCTTCTTAATAGCATTCTTCTTCCACCACATAACCTCTTTGTGATTCCTCAAACCACTAATTTTGCAAGGGTGTGCTTCCCATCATTGCATATCAACGTGCCCTTTCCTATGGCAAAACAAATACTCTGTGGAAGACTTCTTCATATTTCTTGTCTTCTTTCTTGGACACCTTGAACACTTCATGGGCTGCAAGTTTCTTTGGGTTCATCTCCTCTCCTAGGAGATGCTTTTCATTCACCTTGAATGCTTTTCCCCTTTTGCTTCTAGCTGTCCACGCTTTGGTGCCTCCTTGCACTTACCCAAATGGTGATGGGGCTCTTTATAGTGTTGTCCACCTTGGAGCTGTTGTCCCATCTTTAGAGCCTTTGCTTTTCCCTCTTGAAGGGAAACACACGCTTGGAGAATTGCTTGCTACGCACACCTTTTTTTGGGTTTGTGAATGCTCCTTAATTACAATTGTACCTCTTTGAACCTTTGGTTCTCTTCTCAAATGAGTTGGTTATCTCTTTCCAACTCCAAAATTTTGCACTTCTTGGTTTCCCCCATGGCCATGTTGCAAGGTTAACCAGAATGAGCTGTTTATGTGTTGTCATTAATGTCACATGCTTTGGTTGTCATTAGTGTCTGCTTGGTATAAGCATTGTTGAGTTTTCTATGCAATTGTGATGAGTAATTTGCTTCGCACATCTTCTATGTTGCATATCTATTCTTGTGGTTTGGACATATTGCTAAGCTATGTTTGGACATGTTATATTCTGGATTTGGTGCTCCGGATTGCTGTGATGAGTAAGTTGTGTTTACCAGTACGATTGATAGTGTTTGACAATGATCCTGTGCGAAATGCATGCTCCACATTTCTCCGTGTTATGGTTTTTGGCATTGCATGTTTGGAGTTAAGATGATAATGTCCTTAGCTTTATTCTATTCAGTTGGCATGTGTTCTTAGGCTTCAGAAGCATGATTTTCAAGATTGATGGTGTTTACTCTAGGTTTGGCCGACCTCAGGTGTTTACGCTCTATTGCTCCAATGATTATGGACTTTTGCATAACTTGTTTGATAATCATTTTGGTCTTGATTAAGATGTGTTGTGGTCCAGTTTACATTCTTCTCCGCCACGGAATGTTTAGTGCTAACCTAATTTGAATTGTGTTCGGTTAAGTTGCTTAGCTGACCTTGGGAGATTTTGCATATGAGAGGATGATATATGGTGATGCTTGGATATTGTAATGTGTATGCATATGTGTGTGTATGAGTGAAAGAAAGTGGAATGAGATGAAGGTGTATGAAAGAGGATCTATCTTGACAATTTGACAGTTGGTGTTGAGTTGGTGAAAAGAGTTGAGTTGTGTGAGCTTTCATGTGTTATCTATTGGAAGTAGTGAGCCAAAGGTATCTATAGATCTTGCAGTTGCAAAAGTGCATTTGTGGTGGATTCTTTCTCTTTTATTCTTCTTCATTTTGGCAGTGAGCCTCTTCTTTCTTTCTCTCAGGCAGTGAACCCTCTGGCAATGAGCCTTTCTTTGTAAAAATCACCTTTTCCGGTGTCACCTTAACAGGTGTTCATATATTGAGAATAGCTTCTCCGTGGTTTTTTCCCTAACAGGGTTTTCCACGTAAAATATGGTGTCTCATTGTGCATGGTGTGTTTGATGTTTCATGTTCATATCTTTTTGTGGATTATGTGTTAATGTTAAGTTGTTTCAGATCTACTTTGGAAATTAAGTTTAAGATTTCATACAACTGATTCACCCCCACCCCCTCTCAGTAGTCTTGTGTGTTGGTATATTCAACAGGCCACACCTTAAAACCACAAAACCTTTCACTTCCAAAAATGAAAGAAGTAATTAACTAAGGTTGTGAGTTAAATATTGAGCATAAGGAAGACCTACTCGAGTACTCTCCAGTTTTAGAGAAGGTATGACTTTCATATTGTTGGTGCCCAACTTTGTAGTGTCAAAATTTGCTTGGTTCAAGCTCCCTTTGTGGATTTGGCCTCATTATGCCCATCACATATAACTAATTTGGGAAATCTTTATATGTGTCTTAATTACTCAAATTTCCATGAAGCATTGCCCTTTGTCATCCTCCATGTCCTTATCAAATGTTGGGAGTTGCAAAATCTTAAGAAAGTTCCAAGGCTCAAAGGGTTCTGGTCAATTGTAATAAGCTAGCTGGGGATTCTTTTACTGTTCACAGATATAAACTAGAAAGGCCACCAAAAGACAATTTATTTTATGAAATTCTTTTAAATTACAGGCAGTTCGCTTTTATGTCTAGGGACATTCAACGTGGGTTAAACAAATACTATTGCCAGGGATTGCATTAAATTTCTATGATTAATCAATACAAGTATTGAGCATATGGCATACCAATCTTCGCTCTAAAATCTGGTTACAAATCCTTGACATGTGCTGATAAAGTGAGGTGCTAGGGTTGGCTGAACACAATATGATCTGCTGATGCCGTTAATGATCTACTCCTGCTGTTGATGTCAGATCAGCGAATCTGAATCCTTGTTCTGAGCGCTGCAGTCCCTTCTATCTGGCTGCTGTATCAAACAAACTGATATTATTGCCTTCCAATCGCCAAATAAACACCTTCAGCCCTAGCGATTAAGCTGAAACAGATATTTATTGCTTCCAGAATGAATTTGAATGCTGTTGCAGACCTGGGGCTACGTCCAGAACTGCTGGTAACAGGGGTTTCATCCTGTATTTACGCTTACATGCCTACACTGCTAATCAATGGAGAAAACAGATCTTCATAATCCCCAGAATAATAACATCGAGCCCTTTTTATAATGTGCAAATGAACCTTCCAGAAATTAATGCCTCTAGATAATTCTTTCTGAGTCGACTTAGGCATTTAATGAATAGTTAATAATTATTAAATAATCCCCCATGGTGCCCACCTAGTCATTTAACGTTGTTTTTAAAAGTGGCGCCCTTTTTATGACCCTCAATGAAAGATTAAAATAATTATAATCACAGCTATAGCTTTTTGGGGTGCACATTAAATAATTACTCATTCCCTTATTTAATTTATTAATTCTAGCCTGGGGAATGCTGCAGGCCAAAATTTTGACTCCTTGTAGCCTGTCATCGAAGAGGGGACATTACAGTCCTCCCCTCCCGAGATTGCTGGCCCTCCAGCAATTCCAAATTGGGATGCTGAAGAGTCTCCTCTCCTTCCCAAGTCGCATCCTCAATAGGTAAGTCTTTCCATTTAATCAGGTATTCTCAGACCACTTTGTTCCTCAGCTTCCTTTCTCTCCAATCAGCAATACCTTCTGGAAGAAGTACCAAATTCCCCTCCTCGTCCAATGGTGGCAGCTCTGGTGATGGTACAATATGTTGGCCCAATGCCTTCTTCAAACAGGGGACATGATATACATTGTGAATCTTACTACCTTCAGATAGCTCTAGCTCATATGCGACCTCGCCTATTTTCCTAAGAACCTTGTAGGGGCCATGTTGGTGTACATTTTATCATATACCGAACATTAGAATAAGATACCCAAAGGTATTCTATCCTCTCTTGAAAAATCACCGCTTATCATATGGCGATTCCAAGGTCTATATGTGCGAACAAGCGACTTTAGTGGGATAGCTACTTGGATAGTGTATGTTGAAAATCTCAAGGGGGACTTACGTTTACAAATGTCTCAAGCTTCTAGACTTGGATAAATTTGTCAATTTCAGGCTCTCTTTTTTTTTTTGGATTTTTTGAGATTTAGACTTTCAAAAAGGGGAAAAGGGGATAGGGTTAAGAAAGCTAATCTAAACCTATGAATTCTGGAGACGGTATTAACTAGGTGTTCTCGGGAAACCACACTTTGCTTCGCCACAATAAGGACAACTACACAAAGCAGGTGCAATCTTCAATGGGTTGTGCTTATGATCGAAGCTTTGGCATATACAGGGGATAGGCTCAGACTAACTTTGCACAGTGAAATGGAAATCATCCATTCACCAAAAGTATGAGCGGAGATACACCGTTAATTAATATTTATGAAATCCTTCATTCAACTCTAACAACTTGAAAGCAAATCTCAATTAACTTCTAACTAATTTGTTAAGGAAATTGAAACCATGCTAATCACTCAAATAACAGAGATTACAAAGCCTTAAGAGAAAGCGCACATGCAATGTATTATTTGAAAAATGACCTTCACCAACAATATATCAAAAATCTCACACTCTCCAAATGAGAGGAGGTAGCCTTATATAGTTTTCCAGAAAACAATGAACGACCAAGATCAAACAGTGATCAAGGGCCCAGATTGAAAGCTACAAACCCTAATTAGGGTTTCTCAAAACTGTATTAGTTCAGACAAACAAAAGAGTGACATGTGACACAGTTGCTATTATCACTGAGGTGAGTGTCCAGTTTCCCTTTTGGCATATTCAATGTATCTGGACAGAATGAGCCGAACCTCTTCCATGGTGACACTTGGCAAGTTACTAATCTGGAAGTCGACGACGTCCACATCATTAGTACACGTGGCGAGGATGCATTCCCACTCAATTGCCTGGGCAAGAAAGTTTTCGTCAATGAGGAGAAAACTTGCAATTCTTGAGAGATCCCCTTTATCAATCATTCCCGAGACTTTGAAAAAACTTGATTGAATTCTAGCTCTCAGGTTTTCTGCTTGCAGGTGTTTTTCTCGCATGCCCTCCCTTTGCCAAATTTTTGATGCCACACTAAACACTTTACTTAAAATTTCTCTAACATTTTTCTCAATTTCAAAACACTTAGTCTCAAATTTCTTCAGGACCTCAATCCTAGTGACCAAAGCACAATACCAAGTGTTAAAATCTCCGATAATCCTCAATTGTTGAAGTATTCGTCTTGGATTTCCTCGATATCCTCCCAATTTGCAGCCAAGTTTTGAATTCTGCTGACCAATGAAGAAGTCGACTCGTGCTGATACCAAATATTCCACAAGTATGTCAGCACGTGCTGAAGCATCTGAGGTCCATTCCTTAACTTGTCTGAATGTGCCCCTTCATGTCCTCATAATCTTTCATTGACTCCTGCGGAAGAGGTTGCGGAGGGGTAACCGGTATCTCATGATTAAGTGGCTTAGTTAGATGGAGAACGTATTTTCTCCATTGCTGATTCTCTTCCTCAACCAACCTTCTTTTTTCCTTTTCCTTGGCTAGTCTTGCCTTGAGGGTGTTGCAAGAATCATCAAAATCTTGGATCTCTTGAGCTTGAGTGGGGTTACCCAAATCTATTGTAGTGATCTTATAATCTTTTGGAGCAACATCACTCTGGGTCTTTCCTTCCTTCGGCATAGCTATTTGAACCGTTCTGAACCCTACACTATTCCTCTGAATCAAAGAGAATTTTCTAGCTGGCTTAGGTGGTTTAATCACAACTGGTTCTTTCACCTTCGCCAAAAATGTTGCAATATTATCTTCTGAGTGGGTCTCATCAGGAACCTTAGCCCTTATCCTTTCTCTCAACCAATCAGGAATGGTTGATTGCTCCACAATATCTTTATCAAATCCACCATCTATTTCTCCAGGTCCAGTAACTATACCATCAAGAAAAACCGTTGGAGGTTCAAGTTCTTCAATCTCTGTAGCTCTAGTAAAAACTTGTTCCTTGGTTGGATTTTGGACAACCTCTCTCATTGTCTGTTCAACTGAAGGAGAAAGCACTCTTACTTCATTATCCCCTATATGTGTGTCCATCTTCTGTTCTTCAACTGCATTCTGGTCAGGCATAGCAGATGCGGCACTCAAAATGGAATGACCTCCATTTGATTCACGTCTTTCCCCAACAATTTTCTTTCCCTTGGCCTTTCCAGAACTTCCAGCAGGTTCTTTTCTCTTCCGAGATCCAACACTTTTGGATTCCAAGCATTGCTTGAAGAAATACCATGGTTGGAAGACATAGAGTCATCCATTCCCATCAAATCATAAGTCAAGGCAACACCTTTGGACTTCAGCTGCTTTGTCTTCTTGAATGTCCACCACTTGGAGTATTCGACTACTGATTTCATAAGGTCAACCAAATCTGACCTTTCTCCGTCTGACCAATCAATCAAGGCAAGTAGTTCATTTCTTATCTTCTCAAAACCCGTTTGTTCAAGTTTAGGACTGTCTTCTACTTGATCAGCGACCCTGAATACTTTTGTGGCTCTCACCATGCTTAGGGGAATTCTCGACCAAAATCTTCTTCTGATTTCGAAACTATCGGCTGCATTAGCCCAATAATCCTCCAAATCAGTTCTGTGTTCAAATACAATTCCTTCTACCTTTTTCATCTTACAAAATGGATCAAAGTTCCTTCTTGCCTTGTATTGGTAGAAGGGGTACCATGCCGACTCTTTCTCCGCAGTGGCAGCAACTTGTGCTAATGGACATGTCTCCAGTCCATTTCCAATAGTGAGAGAAGATGTTCCTGCCTTCTTTTGCTTCCCTCTCTGAACCGTCATGAAGCTCTCCAGTTGCCTCACAACTTCCAACAACACAACTCGATTGGTGGGATAAATTGGGAGTTTGTGGGGAGATCCAGAAAATCCCCGAATTCTGATATAGGTGAACCTTGGGTATTGGATATACTAATACATGAATCTACTTATGAGGTCCTTAGACTCTTGAGAGAGTCTCTGATGTAATCCACCTTGCAGTGTTCGTGTGATATGCATAAAAAATGCATCATTCACCCTCTTGAAATGTAATTTTTCTTCCATATGTAGCTGGGGGTAGCAATCGTAAACAGGAAACTGATTCTCCTTGTTTCCCACCTCTCCTCTACAAGTGAGGCCTATGTATTTATAAATTCTAGCAAGGGAATAGAACAAATATGAACTCATGTAGAAGATTCTATCCCCTTGCAAATTTCTTAGTTGGCTGTCCAAGTTGTTGCTTATCATCTTAACCCAGTCAATCATCTTGACTCCATTCATTATTTCATTTATGAAGTAATACATCCAAGGCTCAAACGGAGCGCCTTGGGGATTACCCATTATTCGGTTCAATAAGACAATCATGTCTCCAGTATCCTCTTTGAAATATGCCCTCAGCTTAGAGGCACCCTTTCTTGGTTTGTCTAGCCATGAATGATTGATGATGGCCTTGTCTCCTCCATGTGGTCTTGATACATTTGATTGGCCTCATCCTTGGTCACATATATAGCATTGTGATATTCCGGGATTCTAAAGGCTTCCCTTATGGCTACATCACTGATATTGGCCAACACTCTTCCATCTGGTGCTATAACATCTCTACTGACAGGGTTATAGTGCCTAGCACATTCAACTACCAATTCCGTGCACTGCATAGTAGGGAGAAAGCCAGCAGCATGCACGATGCCACTCTTCATCATCTTACGGGCGGTCACAGTAGGCACAAGGTTGTCCAAGCAGAACATCCTCTTCTTAAACTACCTCAGATTGATATGTCCAAGGTTGGTATCACTGACATTCTTCCATTTCGAGTTCATCCTTGATTCAGGAGGAGCATCCTTGTCTAATTGAAACTTCATCGTGACTGAAATCTGCGAAAACACATGAAGCCTAAGTTAGAAATCAGAAATTCAACTTAAAATCTGAGGTTTTGAGTGACTAAGTAGTTGAAGTTTTTTACTTCATTTTTCATACTTAGTCATGAAAATGGAGTTTTTACATGTAGGAATTTCGAAAATGATACTAAAACTCCACACTCTAAGGTAACTATATTCTGATTTAAATCCAAAAACCTGGTCTGCAATCACATCAATCTTATCTAAACTTGCTTTGAAAGGCGGGAAATAAGAAAGAAGGCATGAATATTCAGTCTTAATATGATCCTTCTTATTGAAAATTTGAATAAATCTGTTATAATCATTCTCAACGTACTCATAAAATTAATGAATTTGCCCACAAAATGAAATTTCACCTCCAACCAACTGAGAAGAATGAGAGAAACGGATAGAAAGAACTCAGAAATTTAGATAAATTTGCTTCCTATCAATCTGATCTTTTCGAAATCTGCATGTGATGCTGAAGGAGAAAGTTAGAAATACGTGCCCACACTCAGAACTTTATCAAAATTATGTCCAACCTGCAAAAAGCTTCTGAAAATGTCTTCAAATCTGCAAGATAACCTCCTTCAACCTGCTCTTGACACTTAGAAGTTCAAACTTTCTTGTGTGTTGAAATGAAAATAAGAATGGCCTATTTGTATTTAGAGTTGGATTTTGTAATTAGAAACACGCGGTTGTCTTCTAAAATCTGTTTCTATTCTCATTTCAGTCTTATCCACTTTCGAAGAAGGTTTCTATTTTCATCTCAGATACCGGTTCTTGGGGAAAAAGGCTGGGTCTGGGTCCTGGTTCTTGCCCGGTCTTGGTCTGAGCTTGGTTCTCCCTGGGTTCCACCCAGGTCCTGCCCAGGAGGCTGGGCAGGACCCGAGAGAACCAAGGCCCGACCCTAGAGAACCAAGGCTCGTGGTTTCCCAAAAACGGGGCCCACGAGTCATACAAGTCAAAAAAGTATAACCAAACATGAAAATTATAGGTTGAAAAAGCAAAATATGTATAAACAAACTTGAAACTTGAATATTAGCTTTTTTGCAAATTATGAATATGATATTACATTTACGATATATGAATATCAGATTATTTATTGGCATTGGCAATTATGGATTTATGATTTATGATTTATCTGTTATCATTTATGTATCATTGTATGGGAAAGTTACATTATATGTTTCATATTTGTATGTTTGAAGTTTGAACTATGAACATATATATATATATGTACGGACTAACCCGTACCCGTACCCGTACCCAAGAATTTTTTTTGTGCCGAATCCGCGAATCCGTACCCGAATCCGAACTTGAATTCGAACTCGAACCGGTAACTTAGATTTTCATTTATAGTTGCATAGTCATCATCCTTGAGTTCAAATTCTTCCAAATGCAACTTTCTATTTTGAATTCTAGTCTCAAAATCGACTCAATCTGCAAGATTCATCTCACAAGAAACTTTCTATTTTGAATTCTAAGTTCGAATTCTCCAAGATCTTGCTGACATCATTCAGAATATTCTAATTTTTAAACTTAGTCAGCAATCTTTGACTTGTTTTGACCTTAATTATGAGCAGAGCAGACTTTTTTTGAGTTTGTGATCCATCATTAATCACTTTGGGCGGGGTTTATCACACTTAGGAGCCTCAAATTTCTCTCTCCTCAGTGGATTTCTTTGGTTCATGTCATTCTTCTTCATTTGAGCTAACTTCACTTCCAATGTGGACTTTGTTCATTTCATGCATGATAGGGCGGACTTTATCATCTTGTGCACCTCAAAACCTTTCTATCTAAGGCGGACTTTGGAGGGGTTGATGACACTTTTGCTTTGAACTCACCCCAAGGGCGGACTTTGAGAAACTTGAAAAACCTTAATCTTTCATTGCAAGGCGGACTTTGAGAAGTTCATGATATTAGGAGGGCGGACTTTTTGCTTCCTCCAAACACTTTCAATTTTGACAAGGTGGACTTTTGGAGTTAGGCACCCTTTCTTATCACCTTGGGCGGACTTTCTTGCCTCCTTGGACCTTCTTCATGGGCGGACTTCTCCCAACTCATCTACATGGCGGACTTTCTTGGGCTCTCTCTTCATCATGGGGCAGACTTTGTGAGACTTATGCACTTTTTACTTCACCTTGGGTGGACTTTTTCAAACATGAGCACTTTGGAGGGCAAACTTTTGGAAGGTCATAACCACGCTTCCCTTCCATGAGGGTGGACTTTGTGAAATTCCTGACATAACATTCACCACCAAACATGATCAACCAGACTTAGAGAAATACTTGGAAAACTTCAAAATTTTTAACTTTTTCAATTTTAGCCATATTAATATGCTATTTGAAACCCGTACTCGGGTAACCCATCCGAAGCGCCATGACCCCTAAAATGTAGGAACTTAGCTTTTTGGGTCAAAACTTGAAGATTTTCGATTTCGATCGATGCAAGTCAGTGGTACCAGTGCAAACCCTTGGTCCCCACTCCGAAAAAGCAAAAAGCAAACATCCCTAAAAAATAGAGAAAACTTTCTAAAAATAGCCATCCCGGGGATCGACCTAAAAATGCCAAAAACGAAACTTCCTAAACAATAGGAAAAAGCAAAAAAAGCAAACTTTCCAAAAATAGAAAGTTGTCAAATCAATTGCGTTCTTCGTCCTTTGGCCTTTCTAGGCACTTTGACGGTGTCTAGACTCTGTTATCACTTGGCTTGCAAAAACTGACTTTCAATCATTAAGACTCAAACCATTCAAAACTTGACAAAACTGAGCAAAACTGAAGCGGAAGGCCACGAGACACTAACAAAAACCCTAGAAAGAAGGAAAGGAGAGGGTCCCCATTCTCAATGGGGTGATGTGTGAAAAAGGTCACAACAGGCCATGGAATCACGGTTTCAACTTTTCTGTACCGCTTTTCTTCAGAGATGACTGCCTGTATGGTTGGAGGCGAAGGAACACTAAATCACTAACCTCAAAAGACCTTTTAACACATCTATTTGCGTACATCTTTTGTTGGTTTTGCGCGTGTTGAATGTTGTCCTTTAATGCTTTGAGTATGTCCTGATAACTCTGGATTGTCTCCTTAGCCCGGGGAACTTTGCTATCCTCAAATGCCAAATCAATGAATGTAAGTGCATCATACCCGTAAAGTGCCCTGAAAGGAGACATGCCTATGGACATGTGATAGATGGTATTGTAACAGTACTCACCTAGATAGAGCCATCTCACCCATGCACGCTGCTGCCCTGTTACATAATTGCGAAGGTAACCTTCGAGCCACTTGTTCACCACTTTTGTCTAACCATCCGTGTGAGGATGGGAGCTGGTACCAGGTGTCAATTCAGTCCCCACCAACTGGAATAACTACTGCCAAAACATGCTCATGAATCTACTATCTCTGTCGCTAACAATGGTTTTGGGGAGTCCATGTAGTCTAAAGACCTCTCTAAAAAACAATTCTGCAATCTGATATGTTGAGAAGTCTGTGGAGATAGCAAAGAATTGTGCATATTTGGTGAGTCTATCGACCACCACATATATACAATCCTTTCCCTATACTCGAGGAAGCCCAGTGATGAAGTCCATAGAAAGCCCTTCCCATTTCTGCTCAGGATTTGGGAGCGGCTGTAGAAGGCCTCCTGGAAATGTGTGCTTTGACTTGCTCTGTTGACAAGTCAAGCACTCTCGTATGTACTGCAAAACACCATCTTTTAATCCCTACCATGTAAATCTCTCTCGTATTTGCCGGTAGGTCTTAAAGAAGCCTTGATGTCCTACCATGGGTGCGTCATGTAGTGCCCTCAAAATTTTGGTCTTCAATCTGGATTCAGGTACAATGTAAATTTTGTTCTTGTAATAGATGACATGATCAATTACTGAATACCTATCATCTTGTACCTTCCCGTCCAACAAATCAGAAGCAAAAGAATTCTTGACATATTTTGAAATCAATTCTGATTTCCAATCAGAGGAGATCTTTGTAAGAGAGCATAATGCTGGTTTGCTGGACAATGCATCAGCAACCACATTCTTTTTCCCTTTAATATATTCCACATCAAAATCATAAGCTTGAACCTTACTCACCCATTTTTGGTGTCGTTCATTCAAATCTTTTTGCTCCAAGAAGTACTTGAGGCTGTTATGATCTGTGCGGACTACAAATTTTGATCCCACCAAGTACTGTCTGAATTTTGCTAGCGCGTGCATGATAGCTAGCATTTCCTTATCATATGTAGAATACAGCTTCTCAGCATCTCGAAGCTTCGTGCTCTCATAAGCAATTAGGTGCTGGTTTTGCATAAGCACAGCTCCTATTTCTTGGCTCGATGCATCACATTCTAGGACAAAGGGTTGCGTGAAATCTGGAAGTGCCGAGCATGTGCTCGTAGCATCCTTAAGCTTATCAAAAGCTCTTTGTGCCTCTTCTGACCATAGGAAAGTACCCTTCTTGGTTAAGTCTGTTAAAGGTGATGTCAGCTGTGAAAACCCCTTAACGAATCGCTTGTAATATGAACACAAGCCAAGAAAACCATGCAACTCCGTTGTGTTTGTTGGTGGCGGCCAATCTAGGATTGCCTGAATTTTCTCTTGGTGAACCTTGACTCCACCAGCTCCAATAACATGCCCTAGATATAAAATTTCTGTCATTCCAAATTCACATTTGGAAGCCTTTGCATAGAGTGATTGAGCTTCCATTATGCCCAAGACTATATCCAAATGATCGAGATGGTTGGCCCAAGTCTTGCTATACACCAATATATCTTCGAAGAAAACCAAGATGAATTTCCTCAGATGATCTCTAAAGACATGGTTCATATAGGACTGGAATGTCGCCGGCACATTTGTGAGACCAAAGGTCATTACCAGGTACTCAAAATGCCCATAATGGCATCGGAAGGCAGTTTTGTGGATGTCCTCCTCTCTGACCCATATCTAATGATATCCAGAGTGTAGATTGATTTTAGAGAAGTACATGGCCCCGTGTAATTCGTTTATCAGCTCATCGATCCTAGGTATTGGGTATCTGTTCTTGATGGTCTTTTTGTTGAGTGCTCTGTAATCTATGCACATACGCGTAGTTCCATCTTTTTTCTTCATCAGAATCACTGAAGATGCGAACGGACTTGAACTAGGACGTATGTGGCGCATGCTAAGGGGCTTTTTGATTGCCTTCTCGATTTCTTCTTTGAAGTGCCGAGGATGTCTATAGGGCGTAGTGATGATTGGTTTCGCACCCTCTTCTAATTCAATCACATGTTCGAATCCGCGGTCTGGTGGTTGTCCTGGTGGTATGTCTCCAAATACAATGCTATGCTTATCAAGCATGGCCTGAATGTCAGGATGATGCTCGGACTTAGTGCTGGATGTCGATTTTGTGGATATGGAGCACTGTACTGCTCAATCAACCTCCCCATGCCTGAAGAGTGCCTCCATCCTCCTAGCTGAAATTTCCCGTGGACCTCCATCTGGCATTGCTCTCAGCACAATTTTCTTGTTGTCCACAACAAACTCCAACTCCATTTTGTGAAAGTCTTGGATGTAGCGGCCAAGTGATCGCAGCCACTGCATCAATGTTGCCCAAACTGAGGACAAAGAAATCATCTGTCAGAGTGTAATCACCCAGCTGAATACTGAGTTGAGGAACAACTCTGGTGCAGCTCAACTGAAATCCGTCAGCTACAGTGACATTGAATCCTAAGAAGTCCTCTACTTGCAATCCTCGCTTCACCACCATACCTTCATCGATGAAGTTGTGTGTGGCTCCGCTGTCGACGAGACAAACCATGCGCTGCCCTTTCAGAACTCCTCTCAATCAGAAAGGATGAAGCCTAGGAACTCCTGATAATGTTGCAATAGTGCTTTGGGTCATCTCCTTGGTTGCAGAAACATCCAACTCCAAATGTGGAGGCTGCTCCTCCTGATCACTGTCATTGCCTATATTAGTCTCTATATCCTCATGATCATCATCATTATCTGAAAGAACCTCTATTAAATGTGCTTTGCCTTTGCCTAGGCAACGATGACCAGGTTCCCATGGCTCTTTACAGGAGAAACATAGCTTCTTCCTCTGCAAATCATTTTTGGATTCTTGTTCCAACTTTGGTGGTGTACTCTTCTGCTGGCTGTAGCTCTTTTGTTTGGGCTGAAAACCACCAAAGGTCTTCCTCCGATGCTGGAAGGAAGGTGTTGTCTCCAAGTCCAGTGCTAAACCAATGTCATCATGAAGGGTGCTAGGCTTATGAGCCTTCACCAATCCCTTTAGTCTATCACTCAAACCTTCAACGAACAACATGGTAACTCTCCTTTCTGTCATATCAGGAACCATGACAGAAATTTTCTGAAATTCATTGATATAAGTCTCAACATGACCAACTTGCTTCAGCTGAGCTAACTCCCTATAATAAACCTCAACATCTTTTCTGTCAAACCGTGCAATCAACTTGTTGAGAAACTCCTCCTACAAATGGATCAAGCCATGAGCTTGTGTTACCAATCCGTGGTGCCACCAATCGTATGCCACACCCTCCAAATGTATTGTAGCGAACTGAATAGCCTTGTCTTCCTCCATAGGCTTAAGTGACAAAAATGTGTCAAGTTTGTGTACCGAAGACCTGGCACTCATCTTGCCACTTCCATCAAATGTAGGCAAAGAGACCTTGTTTAAAGCATCCTTGAATTCTTGAGGCGGAGTGCCCTGCCTGGTTGGCCCTCTAGGTCTCCTCTCCTGTCTTTCTAGGCGGAATCTAGCTTTATCTCTCCGCTGGTTCATGAACTGATTCAGGTTTATGAGTTGTCTTACATCAGCCGGAAGCATTCTATATTCATCATATGCAACCATAACATCATTAGTGATGTTGGTTACATCCTCCTCTACCTCCGGTGCTGCTACTTCTTCTACAGGTCTTCGAAGGAATACAGGCCTCATGGGACGATCAGATCTGGTAGAAGTTGTTCGAACAGCATTAGATGCACCTTGTGTTTCACGCCCATTTTCAGTGCCATTTCCATTCTGATTTTGCGCCTGGGGCTGTTGCACCTGGAGGTTGCCAATGGCAGCCAGGAAATGTTGCCGTGATTGCATAAATGTCTGCATCATCTGCTGTTGCTGCTGTGCGATCTGGGCCAACACATCCTGAATGTTGGCTTGCCCATTACCACCCTCATTTTGTTGCTCAGCCATGATGTCAGGTTCAAACACTGGGGTTTCTTCTTCAGAATCTTCCCCTTCTAACTGTCCTGATCTACTTCTGGTGAAATACCTATGAGATTCTACTCCTCTGGAGTGCATAGGATTGATTCAAACTGACATGCAACTGTTTAAAAACACAACCTGCAACTGAGAACTTTGACATGCAAACACACAGGCTGGCAGGACGGTGGCTCTGATACCACTGTAATAAGCTAGCTAGGGATTCTTTTACAGTTCACAGATATAAACTAGAAAGCCCACCAAAAGACACTTATTTTATGAAATTCTTTCAAATTACAGGCAGTTCGCTTTTATGTCTAGGGACATTCAATGTGGGTTAAACAAATACTATAGCCAGGGATTGCATTAAATTTCTATGATTAATCAATACAAGTATTGAGCATATGGCATACCAATCTTTGCTCTAAAATCTGGTTACAAATCCCTGACATGTGCTGATAAAATGAGGTGCTAGGGTTGGCTGAACAAAATATGATCTGCTGATGCCGTTAATGATCTACTCCTGCTGTTGATGTCAGATCAGCGAATCTGAATCCTTGTTCTGAGCGCTGCAGTCCCTTCTATCTGGCTGCGATATCAAACAAACTGATATTATTGCCTTCCAATCGCCAAATAAACACCTTCAGCCCTAGCGATTAAGCTTGAAACAGATATTTATTGCTTCCAGAATGAATTTGAATGCTGTTGCAGACCTGGGGCTACGTCCAGAACTGCTGGTAACAGGGGTTTCGTCCTGTATTTACTCTGACTTGCTGATCACTGCTAATCAATGGAGAAAACAGATCTTCATAATCCCCAGAATATTAACATCAAGCCCTTTTTATAATGTGCAAATGAACCCTTCCAGAAATTAATGCCTCTAGATAATTCTTTGTGAGTGGACTTAGGCATTTAATGAATAGTTAATAATTATTAAATAACCCCCCATGGTGCCCACCTAGTCATTTAACGTTGTTTTTAAAAGTGGCCCCCTTTTTATGACCCTCAACGAAAGATTAAAATAATTATAATCACAGCTATAGCTTTTTGGGGTGCAAATTACATAATTACTCATTCCCTTATTTAATTTATTAATTCTAGCCTGGGGAATGCTGCAGGCCAGAAATTTTGACTCCTTGTAGCCTGTCATTGAAGAGGGGACATTAAATCAATTTTTACGCCGAAGGCGTACCCTATATGAGATTGGCAAACTCATTTTATCCATCAACGGTCCAGGATGATTGAGAGAGAATGCAAGATGATTGCACTATCTTTAACCATTGATTCACTTTTTGTCAACGCATATTGATGTTGCCCTGTCATTGCCTACCCACTCAGAATGAAAACTGCTTGCGTTCACAAGTTCGCTCCTCCTTGTTTCATTTTTACTGTACAAATTTCTTAAAGGCGGGGATAATATTGTTGCGATCTCTACCTCGATCAGAAACAGAAGCAGAGGCAATCAGAGAAATTGTGTTTTAGGGTGTCCTTTGAGTAAAGTAGAGCATGTCAGAAATGACACCCTTTATCAGAAACTTGGTGTTGCTGTTTGTCAAGGCTGTTGTAGAACACCTCCGGTGGACATCGTTCAGATCTGCACTGCACCACCTCTCCAAAGGCACACCAACACCCATCAACTAACAAATGAGCTCCTTAGACCCCGAACAATGGACGACATGGATATCATAGATCAATCTACATCTAGAAATAGTGAACTCTGCTTATTTATCTTAATTTTTGTCATTGAATTGAGATTGTGCCTATTACATTCTATGGAAAATGTTTCACCTTTCATTTTCTTCTTTCACAATTTCATGGAATTTGAACCGCTTTTACTCTTGTAATTTGCATTATTCGAAAGTTTCTAAGGCCTGCCAACAAATCTAATTTTTTGTCTATGGAATGATACTCCCCCCACAAGGCCTCTCTTTCTTTACTAATTTATATTGCTCTTATTATAATCTGCCTTATTGTTATTTAATCTTCATTTCATTTCTTGTTGATGCATGACAATGTATGTTCAAGCTGTCTATGGAAGGTTATGCCAGTCAGTTGCCTTTGCCAAGTCTCTTTCAACGGAAGTTGAAGCAGAAACGTAACACCCATTATATTTTGATGGATAAGTTGACAAAGGTTGCAGAATTTTGGCTTTATGTTTGCCAATTCATTTGTTTAAAGATTTTCCAATCCATGATATCACATTAGACTTTGAACAATTCATATTTTGTATACATGTCTAATAGACTACTTTAGCTCGAGCATTAGACAAAATCCCTTCAGACTCGATGGACGTACATGCCCTGTTCCAAAGCTCTCATTTTCACACAGATCGACAAAGAAAACAGCAGATGTTATATTTTAGTTTGCTTATCGTACTTGAACATAGATATGCCAATTAAAACTAAAGACAACAAATTGAAAAATGTTTCTGGTCGGTGTTGATCGCCATCCGCTCGTGTGGTTCCTGTCATATGCAATTGATCTGTTTGGCTTGCTTTTCGCAATATGCAACTTATTATCTAATGGTAGAGTAGAAGCAATTGAGAATGCATCTTCTATGGAGCCATAAAATAATGGACTTCTTGTAACTATGCTTTCTCCACTTATTGTAGGATCAAAATAGGTTTTTATCATCCCATCTGATTTAGCCTACAGTCAACCTCGACCTTTGAGTTGGGAAGGATCACTATTTTTCATCAAGACAATGACAACTTAGAAGACTTTGGCAAACATCTCAGACTCTTTGCTTGATTTTAGACAAAATTTTGAGGAGATTTTTATTATAAATAATTTATTTTGAAACAAAATTCCCAATTTCAATCTCTATTTCTTTCTCTACCACCATCTCACTCCTCTGTTATTTATTTCTATTCATGTCTCTCTACCTTCATCACCCAATCTCTCTCTCTATCTCTCTCCATCTCTCCCTCTATCTTTTCTACTATATATCTTTATCTTTATCTCTCCCTCTCACTCCTCTCTATCTATCCATATTTTTTCTACCTCTAACCTCTTATCTCCCCATCTCCCCTCCGTCTTCTCTCGATCCCTTTACCTATTTCTCTACTCTCTTCCCCCTCTACATTATCTCTCTTCCTTTCCCTCACTCCCTCTATCTATCTCCCCATCTCTCCCCCCAATCTCCCTATTCATCTCTCTATCTCTACCAAACACAAAATAAAATACCTAAAGGTACCTTATCCTCTCTTGAACAAAGTTTCCCGACTGCTGAAGATCTCGCAGAAGGATCAGTCGGAGTAACTCAAGGTTCTGATATGTAGGTTCTCTACGTGTGGATAAGCTTCTCGTGGTATGATGTGATTTTGATGGAATCACAAGGGGACTTATGTTTGACTACCTGAACGTCTGATTTGCTTTGGATATTGCTGGAACGTGAGATTTTACTGGGCCTAGATTTTGAAAAAAAAGGAAAAGGAGAAGGGTTGAAACGGGATCTATTTCTAATACTAGGAATGTAAGAGCAATGAATGACCTTCGATGAAATACTAACTAAGTCTTGCTTTGACATCCCAGGACCATCTCCACAAGGTTAGTGCGATCTTCTGAGGAAAGCTTTATGATGTTCAGATCACCGCTACAAGCATGGACACCATGAGGCTGATGCATATCAATGAAGAAGCGACAATTGAAGTTAAGCTTAAGTTGAATAATTCCAGTTGACTACACAAGGCAAGTCTGCAATCAACAAACTGCTAGTAGTATGGATATACATATTTCACCATCGATCATACACATTTCTTCCACTCATCTAATAACAAAATCAAATTTGAGAAGTATAGAGACCATGCAAATTGTTGAATCGACCCATAGAATTCACCATTTCTTCAATGAAGTTTACAAGTCTTTTGCAACAATATCTTGGCAACAATCTTTGACTTCTCTCTCTACTCTACTCTAACTATTTCCTACTCTTTGACTATTCACTATTAGCTAACTATTAACTATTAACTCGCTATCAACTATAGACTAACTATTATCCTTTACAAATGAGGAGCCAGGGCTTATATAGAGAAACCCTTTACAAATAGACGGCTCTGATTGATTTAGAATCAATGGCTAGGATTTCAACATAGAAACCCTAATTAGGGTTTGTTACAACAAACTTCCTTAGCCAATTAGAAAATTACATTCCAAGGGTGACGACCAATAGGAAGCAGTGGTAGGTGCCTCGAAGTTTGTGCCGTCCCCGATGAGTCAAGTACATTGAATTTGGACACGTTGAGGTGGACCAATTCAACTAGAGGAATGATGACTGGGATGCCACCTTGTCTGACGCTTGTAACTTGGTTGATGTTGAGAAGCTAACTTTGATTAACTCTTCTGAGACTATTTGCTTCTTCAACGGACCCTTGCACTGACCTTATTTGATTCTCCTTTGTCTTTGACGTGATGGATGGGTGGTGTACCTTTCCTTGAAATGTTGGCAACGCCTTTCATTGTCATCTTGTGGTTCCTTAGTGTGGCAAAGTGAAGGTTCTAGAGGTAGCTGGCAATTCCTTGAACACCTTGAGTCTTCCCTTTTGCCTGTGGAACGTCCTTGACGATGATGGACTGGAAGTGGTCGTCCTTGATGATGCTGGACTGGAAGAGGTCGTCCTTGATGATGCTGGACTGGTTGTCTCCATCTGCAAAATAAACCAAAAGGTGATTAAGTACATATGACATGTTCATTTCAACAAAGCATTTTCCACCTTAAATCATCAACAAGAAGACTTTAAAATAAAGTTCGCTCAAAATCCTTCCCAGGGACAAGCCCTATAAGAATTTCGCCCTGGACCCTTTGGAAGGGTCAGGAGCAAAATTTGCTATTTTGCCCAATTTAGACCTCTCTTCAACATTATCTCACAACTACCTAAACAAGGTGAAAAATAGGAGTTTCAAAAGATTTCGCCCTAGACCCTCTGGAAGGGTTAGTAGCGAATTTTGCATTCCAGGATAATTCTATCACTTGTTTACTCCAAAATTCCTCCCAAGGCAAACATATGATAGCTTTCCTTCCTCCAAAGCCTAGGGATCCATGCTTTGACCTTTATCATGAGCAAGTCAGGTGAAATTGAGGATTTTGCCCTGGACCCTCTGGAAGGGTTAGGAGCGAAATTCAAGTTTTAGGCTTGATCTTACACTTCCTTTACTTCAATTCACTTTACAAGGCAAGAATACCTCACTCCACCTTCAACCATGCCATAGGCATTAAAGTTTTAGCTTCACTCAAGTAGGAAAAGGGTGGTTTGAAGAATTTCACTCTGGACCCTTTGGAAGGGTCAGGAGCGAATTTCATGATTTGCTTGTTTTCCTTCATCAAGGTCCATCTTTTTCACTTTCTATACTTGTACCCCTCTCCCATGCTTGCAACATTTTGCTTGACCTCAAAATGACTAGAAAAGAGAATTTCGCTAGAAATCATGGCCAGGGACAGGACCTATAATGAATTTCACCCTAGACCCTTTGGAAGGGTCAGGAGCGAATTTCTTCCTCTAGCCCAAAATCATCATTTTTGGAGACAACAATCCATTCAAGGGCAATCTCAAGGGCTTCTATCATCTTTGTCTAGGCCTGGCTTGGCACAAATATGAAAGGAATAGGTGCATTTTAGAATTTCGCTTTGGGCCCTCTGGAAGGGTCAGGAGCGAAATCCTTGGTTTGGGCTAATTTCCATCATTTTGATAATCACTAGCAAGTCAAGGTCACACCTAAGGACACTCCCAATCCTAATTCACCTTGAACCACCCTAGACTTGGCATAAAATTGAGGAAAAAAGTGGTTTTGGGGAATTTTGCTCTAGACCCTTTGGAAGGTTCAGGAGCGAAATTCACACTCTAGGCTTGATATTTCATTTCTTGAACTCCAATCTACATTGCCAAGCAAAAATACATCACTCCACTTCCGTATATGCCATAGGAACCAAAGTTTTGACCTCATCCAAGGACAAAATAGGTGCTTTGAAGAATTTCGCTCTGGACCCTTTGGAAGGGTCAAGAGCGAAATTCATGATTTGAGCTTATTCCTCCATCTTTTAACCTCAATCAACTTCAAAAGGGCAAGAACACCTCTCCTCACACTCATCCAAGGTATAAAAACTCAAAGTTTGACTTGACCTGCAGGGAAAATAGGTGATTTTAGAAATTTCGCTTTGGACCCTTTGGAAGGGTCAGGAGCAAAATTCACTATTTTGCTCAATTCCTTCAAATTCCTGGATCACTAGCAACTCAAAGTCATTCTTAGGGACATCTCCTTCTTGAATTTACCTTAGCCCACACTTGACCTAGCACAAAGTTGAGAGAAAAGAGAGGTTTTGAGAAAATTCTTTGTGGACCCTTTGGAAGGGTTAGGAGCGAATTTCTCATTCTTGACTTGGTTCTTCATCCTTTCAATCTCATTCTTCATTACAAGACAAAATTTCATCGTTTTTACCCAAGGAACAAAGTTTTTTAAGCCCAAGCAAGGTTAAAAAATAGGTTTGTAAGGAATTTCGCTCTAGACCCTTTGGAAGGGTCAAGAGCGAAATTCACCTTCTAGGCTAAAATCCTTTACATTCTTCACTTCTAGTCACTTCAATACTAGAATGTAGGTCCAAACAAAGACGGAAATGAGGTTTATGGGAAATTTCGCTCTGGACCCTTTGGAAGGGTCAGGAGCAAAATTTCCATTCTTGGACAAAATCTTCACTTTTCAACGCTTTCAATCATCCCCCAAGGCAAGAACACATCAATCTACCTTCCAACATGCCTTAGAGACCAACACTTTAGCCAAAATTAGGAAGGAAATGAGGGTTATGAGGATTTTCGCTCTGGACCCTTTGGAAGGGTCAGGAGCGAAAATCTTGATTTATCCAATTCTCTCTCATGATCAATTTCAAGGTCCTTTCAAACTCTATTCATCATTTTAGGCAAGATAGAAGGTCAAATAGGAGATTTCGCTCTGGACCCTTTGGAAGGGTTAGGAGCGAAATTTCCATTCTAGGTTGATTTTCACCATTTTGTAGTCTTAAACCTCCTCTCCAAGGCAAACATGCATCCAAGTCTCCTCAACTATGCCTCAAAAATCCAAAACTTGGCCATATGAAAGAGCAAAATAGAGGAAAAGGTGAATTTCGCTCTGGACCCTTTGGAAGGGTCAGGAGCGAAATTCATGCTTTAGACAAAGTCCACACTTTCAAACACCTCAAATCACTTCCTAAGGCAAGAATATGTCAATTTGCCCCTACCATGCCCAAGGAATCAAGGTTTCCAGTGCAAACAAGGAGAAAAAAGGTGTCTAGGGAGAATTTCGCTCTGGACCCTTTTGAAGGGTCAGGAGCGAAATTCACATTTAGGCTCAAATCTTGACTTCATTCCTCACATTTCTCCACCCAAACAAGTGTTTTGCCCTCAATAATGCCTGGTAATGAGTTAGTTCTAAGTTTGGGTCAAACTAGAATGTCTTATGGAGAATTTCGCTCTCGACCCTTTGGAAGGGTCAGGGGCGAAATTTGACATTTTTGTCTCTCTGTCAGGATTCATGTATCGAATATAACATTGAAGTATAAGTGACATTTCCTTATATCTTTCTTCTTTCTTATACTTTAAGTTATATTCCATATATACTGTCAGGATGTTTGAGAGTGGTTTCGGACCTCCAGGAGTTATAATGCAAAATCTAGTTTTTGGAGGATTCTTCAGTTTTCCAGACTTAGCCAAATTTCAGGGTATTTGAAGATCAGGATGACATTCCAGACTTCATCACTCACCAATTTGACCTAACTCAGACCTTCAAGGATGATACTCACTCACCAAGCAAGACACAATTAGCAACAAGAGCAAAACCAGGCTCTAAGGAAGACTCTCAAAGAAACCCTAATTCTGGAGCCCCGTGGACTCACCCTGGCTCAAGCAGAGCCTGCCATCCTAGTGATCCCCCTGGTGACACTCAAAATGTAAACCCTAAAAACCTAGAAAGCAAACCCCAGAAAGCAAGAAAGTAGGGGTCCCCATTTGCAATGGGGCGATGTGTGAATACATTAGATAATCTTTTGATGCATTTGAGCCTTTTTTTTATGCAGCCAAGTTTTTTCCAAAAATCAGCAAGTTTTTTTAGTGAGTTTTTAAAAACTCTGTGAGTAGTTCAACTATGCATACAAACAACTAAATGACTAAATGACGAAGTCTAATAACTTGCTAGTCTGGAGGAATGAGAAACAACTACTAGGTCTCACTCTCATCTGGGCCCTATTTCGAATCCCAAGGATCACAAAGGTAGAAATCAGAAGGATTATTCATTGTTCAAAAAAATCCATTGAATTAAATTTTGATGCTGCTCTAAAGAAAGCATTGTTTGAAAATGAAGAATACTTTACTGAGAATGGGTTACTCGAAAGTTCAATTGTTTATGGCTGAGCCTTTCGGACTTACACAAATGGATATGAGTCCTAGATACCTCTAATGGAAGAAACGTTAGAAATCTATTCCTGTATTAGAGGCTTCTTCATTGTTGTTTTTGATAGCAAGAAGTGTAAAAACACTATTTTAAGATATCTATGGTCGTGGGATTAGAACATATTAATGCTAAAATCATGGCATCCACAGATTATTCCTTTTGTGGAATCATTTTTCGTTATGCTAGTATAGGTTCACTTTCCGAATCTTTTGCTTCACTACTAGTTTGAATCTTTGCTTTGAAGCAATTGGTAACTACATTGGCACTTTTACAACTACAGAAAAAGACTCAACAACTTTTATTCATACCACCTTCGCATGGATCTTGGTGGAACTAGATACATCAAAAAGTCTTTTGGCAAAAAATATTCTCAATGCTGATTGTCAAGGATGGACGCCATCTTTGGATTATGAACATCTCTATCTTTTCAATGCAATTAAAATTCAATCAAAGCGTGAAGCTTCGTGGTGGAAGGATGCTTCTCCCCAACATTACACTATTGGCAATCTTACCAAAAGGCAAGAACACCTCCTAAAGTAGTTGATGTGTATAAATAGGATCTAAAAGAAGTCATGCATTCACCTGAGTTTGAGCTGGGTTGGAAGTCTCTTTTGCATGCTGCTTTAGGCTCCTTGGACAACCCAAAATGTAGGGATGACTCAATTCATGAGACTCTCTAGAATGCTACCACGGGCCCTAAGGACAAACCGTGTGTAGTGAAGTGTGAGTCTTAAATCGACCGAAATAGCAATAAAAAGATTCGAAACACAAAATAAATTCAACACTCAAGATAGGGGGTCAAACCATCACCAAATCCATAAAAAATGTAGTATGATGACCTTCTTGATGTGTAGATTTGCCTAGCGATGTTGGATTCGATGTTTGCTCACAATTTTGGCAGAATAAGGGTGCTCAAAGATTCAAGATGTATATAATGTGTTCTTGTGAAAAATGGCTAAGTGTAGAGTATGAATGAAGGGAGATGAAATTGCAGGGCCAAGATTGAATGCATGAGATCAATGGAGGAGGATACAATGCATGAGAGGTTGCTAGGTGACAACCTAGGAGAGGAGGTGAAGATGGTGGTGGTTGGAAATGGTACCCTTGGAGTATGGGCAAAATATTGCCATAAAGGAATTTCTTGTCCCCATACTGCAAGTACATGGGAAATGAGAATAAAGCAATTTTTAATTTCTTGAATGTGACACGAGGAAGGGACCTATATGGGTACCTTCCCAAAAGTGGGTAGCCTTTGAGGCTGATTGGGCAACTTGGGAGGCCATTTATGGCAAAAGGTAGACCCCTTCTTAATCCAAGGGATTAGGAATGTGCAAATGATTGGGGGGTGGGGGGTAATTAGGCTGATTAGGAATGGGATTAAGGTGCAAGTGGGAAAAGTTGGAGGATTTGACATTTAAAGAGAGAAAGAGGGGAGTAATTAAAAATTGATTTTAATTCCATGTGGAGGAAAAAGGGATAAATGAATTGAACTAAATAAGTAAGCGAATTTATTTAATTTAATAGATAAGGGTTAAGGGGCATAGTTGAATAGGTAAATTAATTACCTAGGGAGATTGGCTAGGAGAATGGAAGAATAACATTAATTAATTACATAATAATAAATTATTTAATTAATAAGGATAGTGGGTATAGGTGAATAAGAGAGATAAAGTGACCGAATGTAAATGGTTGATTTTGGTTGTCTACACAAACTATCTTCAGAAATCACAATGAACAACTCGGGTTCTCAAATTTCCAAGGAGGAGAGTGCCTCAACTTTGACGTCAGCTCATATTTCCCATTTCCTTGAGGATCTAAATGAATGTGGTGACAGTAATGTGTGGCATGTAGTGCAGAAAAGAAAAAATAACATCTTTAGAAGTGAGGAGGCCTGAAACAAAATGCACCTGCAATCTCACTTCAAGCTAGTCTTTTAAACCTCAACATAATTTATGCAGTCTTTGGATATAATCTTTTGGTGAGATTCCTCTGTATAATTGGATCCTTTAGTTTAATGTAAAGCCAGGATTTTGTTAATGACCTGATCTCTTGTAGGCTCTAGAATTGATTATGAGCCTTTACCATAAGACAATGTAATACCTTTTTAATACTATGAATGGCAGCAACTCTCTTGGTTGCATTTTATTGACCAAAAAAATATATTTAACATGTAATTTGTTTTTAAAATGTAGTATAGCTTTATATTTTATATTAAAATAGTATAGTTTTTGTAAATGATGTTCAATTCTCAATTCAATATGCAAGATATATTCTAGTTTATATTTTCTTGATCTATGTATTATCTATTTATATGATAAATCTGATTATCTTCTTTTGTATGGCAGGTGAGAGGAGCATTTATTGATTTCAATGTCCTTCTCACAAATATCGATTGATATATATATGCAAGAGGGGAGGATCAAGCAATGTCTTGACCGGTCATGTCTTTTAGACATGACCGATCAAGACATTACTTGATCGCACCCTTTGGCTCTAATTACCAATCGGTGTATACTTTAATCAACAGCCCGATAAAAATTGGGGTCTATGTAACTTATTATTCGATGCCAATCGGTGTCTACGTAACTTGTTAACCGATACCAATTGGTGATCGCTTAATTAATATTTCAATACCAAGCGGTGTATGCTTTGCCACCCGATAACAATCGGTTAATTCTGATAACCATCATTTGTTTACTGTTTAATAAATCAACCGATTTAAATCGGGATATATGGTTAGCCTGATAATAATCGGTGATCACAGTTATAATGCAAACTGATATTAATCGGTATACTATGCTATGATATGATAATCGATAGTTTGAGCATTGATCGAACTAAGTAGATTGAACATATACAAGTGAAGAATGATCATCAAATGAAAGAACAATAGCTTGAAGTTTTTCCTATTAGTTTATCGATAGGGTAAATGATTGAATGAGAGACTTCATTTATCTCTCATTCAATCATTTATCTTACCGAAGCTATCATGCATTAACAGTTTTTACTATTTTAGGCTACAGATATGTATATATTTGTGATTATATATGTTTTTTGTATGGACCCACCAAGAACATACCCAGACCCCTCCAAAAAATTACCATAGTGGCATATTGTAACTTGGGAAAAACGTTCAGCAAGTCAAGTAAGTTTTGTTTCTGGTACAAAAGTTGTGTCAAGGTAATTTGAAAAGTTTGAGAGCTTTACACAAAGATATACCTTTTAGTGGGCCCAGTTAAGACTTGGTAATGGAAACTTGTTTCTTATAAGAGGCTTCTGGTGATGAAGATGAATACAGTAAAATGCAGGGAACAAAATCTATGTTTCTTATGAAGTGGGTAACTAAATTTTCTTCTGAATCTAAATAATTCTTATAGTTTATGTTTTGTTTTGTCCTTTGCTATTATTGAGCTACCACTTGTTTTTGGGCTCAAAAGGAATCATTTAATGAATGTTAGTCAAATAGTTAAAAGCAGAGGTCTGCATAATGTGTTTACTCATAATTCATAATCAAACATAATTCAATAGATATATTTTTGATATTTTGAGCTTTGCTCTGAGCTTATAACTATATATCTTGCAATGTTTAATGTTTCTTCAGTTCTCAATGAACCATCTAAATAATGTTTTTTTTAACTGTTACAATTATTTTCACTGCTAGCCATCTCACAGGCTTTTTTTGGTTGATACATGCAGACTTATCTGAACCCTTTGCAAAACAATCCTGCCTACTCAGCTGTCAAGTAAGAACCATTTACTGTGTTTCTTGCATTTTGGCAAATCTTTATTTTAGAGTTCTGTTTATGGTTGTATCTCTAGGCTTAGCCAAACCATTTGCAGAACAGTCCTGCTTGCTTAGCTGTCAAGTAAGAACCATTTACCGATTTTTCTTTTTACTTTTATTCTTTTGAAACTTCTTGGATATTACCTTCCAAATTATTTGGTGGTGTTCTTATTCATTTCATTTTATTTTGTAGTTATAGATAATTGGATACTAATGTTAATAAGGAGTCTCAGACATCATAGAGTACAGGCTATATTGGCATCTTTGGTCAAATTTATGACGTTTTAAAACTTTTCTGGGTTGCAGGCAATACTTTGTTGATCCGGATAATGTGGTTGCAAAGGATGTGAGTTACTTAAGAAGTTATATTTCAACTATAAGACTTAAGTCATTCATTTTGAAAATAACAGTCCTTGACATTGTTTACTTTCTCTTCTAGTGTTTGCTTTGGGCATATTGTAAACATGGAGAATTATAATCTAATTGATATTTCTTCAGATTGTTGTTCAAATAAACAGTCCCAGAGGACTTCATTTCCGTCGAGCAGGGCCACGTGAAAGGGTATGTTGAATTATTGAGATGAATTCAGCATCATGATATTATTAAGACTATAATCTTTAAAATTCAGATTATACCTATTGAAATAAGTGCATTTTAAAGCAGATAAAGTTAAATTTGGTTTCCTTAAATTAAACTAGTATGGATGTTCATCTTTGACTTTGTGATTGTGCTTCTGCTTAAATAGGTGTATTTCCAATCAGATGAAGTGCGTGCTTGTGTAGTGACATGCGGTGGATTATGCCCAGGGCTGAATACTGTCATTCGAGAAATTGTATGTGGATTATGGTATATGTATGGGGTTCGAGATATCATTGGGATCGAGGTGAGAGTATCTTGTTTTTTATATTGCATCTCTTTGAGTTTGAATGCTGAATTAGAATTAAGAGTAACAATTTTGTCTGTTTTGTCAATATTCTCATGTTATTGCACGTTTCTTCTTCAATGAAAGTATTTCCAGCCTTCATTGAGGTTCTAGTAATTTGCATCAAATTATTTCTTAATTATCTAGGCATGTCTAAGAATGTTTATACAGTTATTAATGTTTTTAATTATGACAATGTTTACATCTTCAGTTTGATGCTCTGTCCCACTTCTGAGTCTGCATCTCTTTCTTCTGACCTTTAAATGTGGCCATTTTGAATCACAAATTTCTATTTTCGAGTAGTACTATTTGCTACATGATTTTTTTTTGTACTAATATCATGCCCATGTACTTTATTATGTTATCTTTTGTAATGCTTGTGAGCTAATTCATCTGTATATCCTTCTCATGCTTTTTGGTTGTCATTGTGGAGGCCCAAGTTCAATTCTCCTTAGGGACATCTAAAGTGGAATTCTAAGTTAGAGACATCTGAAGTGAAATTCTAAGTTGCGACTCTTGGTCTTGTTGACGGGTATTTTGTGACCACACCAACACATAATAAAGTTCCAATGGTTATTTTATCCTCTCTTGATCAAAATCATATGCATGCTATGATTGTAGGAAGATCATACAATAACTCCAAGGGTCCAACTGCGTACTAGTGACTTTACTATGGATATAGACTCATTTGGTGGATGTTGCTAGTAATCCAAGGGGACTTACACACACTTGAAGAAGACTTAGACAGATTTATAGTTTCAAGGAGATTCTCGCGAATGATTTGGCAATGGGAAAGGGTTTAGGAAAACTATTCTAAATCTAAGAACTCAATAGATAACAATGGCTCAGATGAGATCAACCACGCTTTACTTCACCACTAGCAGACAACTACATAAAGAGAGTGCAATCTTCAGAGGTTGTGTTTGTAGGATTTTAAAGCATTGATGAACACCATCAGAGAATAATTTAGATTAAGCACACACATACAAGAGTTCAATCCAACCTTGCACTGTGGATATAAATCATCTATCAACAAAAGGTATGAGCAAGCGATCTCACCATAAAACATTGCAATCAACTTCGTTCATCGAAATGCTTGAAACAAATCTAAACTAAGTGAGGAAGGTGAAACCATGCAAACTTTGAAATATCATAAATGAACACCAGAAGCCTATGCTTCACTATTATTATTTCAGAAACTTATCGCAACGATTTCATACAAATCTTTCTCTGCTACAAATGAAGGGGGGAATCGCTTTTATAGGCCTCCAAGAAGAGAATGGACGACCAAGATTACAAGCCAATCAACTGCTAAGATTAACATGCAAAACGCTAATTAGGGTTTGACCAAGAGATTCCCAAAGATGATGCCAAGTAGTGGAAATCTTCATAATTGAGGAATTACGCCCGCTATGTATTAATTGCTCTTTGCTCAAAAAATGGCGTCCATAATGCATTAAATGCCCATCACTCCTCAAAATCGCCCATTATGCATTAAATGAGCCACTAACTCCTTGAATATGCTAGCCACCATGTAATTAATCAGCCACTACCCAGTCAAGATGTCCACTAGCAATAAATGTGCCACCGTGCCCTCATGTAGTCAAAAGATTCTTGTCCAAAAATTCATTGAAGATTTGGCTCACTTCCTTTTCCTAACTTCAAAGTTGTCCCTAGCATCGGTCAAGTAATCTTCCAGCTAGATTTTGTGCTTGTGCTCCACTCAAGCAATCATCCTGATCTTGTTGTATGGATCAAAGAATGACCTTGCCATATGGAATGTCAAGTGATAAAATAATAGTTCATCTATGGACTTTTCAGTCATTGCCAATGTTCGACACATTTCGGCATAATCTCCTACAACAATTGGAAATTCATTTGATAGCTTCTTCTTCTTTTGGATTTTGTCATAGGTGGTCAAATCTTGTCCGTTGGATATCTTGCCAACTTATATGGCTGATCTAAGAACCCTTGGACCTGAATGTAAGTGAATTTAGGAAATTGGATATACCAAGCTCTATACTTCTTTATCAACTTTCTAGCCTCCTGCGACAACCTTGTGTGGAGTTCACTTTGTAATAATTTGGTTATATGCATTGTGAAGATGTCATCATCTTGAAAGAAGTAGTTTCATACAAGTGCAATTGTGGATAGCATTCATGAGCCTTCAGTTGTCCTGGTCCATGTCCCATGGGTCCCTTTCTTGGCAAACCATTGAATTTGCCCATTCTTGCCAGCGAGTAGATGACATATGAAGTTATGAACTCATATAGAAGGATTGGGATTTCTTTAAATTCCTCAGCTGTTGGTCCAAGTTTCGCCCAATCCATCATTCCATCACCTTCCATTACTTCACTGATGAAGAAAAACATCCAAGGTTCGAACATGAAGGCTTGTGGACCTCCCATAATTCTACGCAACATCAACACAAGGTCGACATATTCTTGCTTGAAGTCCATGTTGGTGATCTGCTTGGGCATCTTGGAAATGTGTGGCTATGGCCTCTGCATCTAGACTTTGTTAATTATTCCAACACATCTCTCGAGGCCAACATCATATATCATTGTTGCTCTTTCCTTGCTCTTGTAAGTCATGGACTGGTAAATTGGAATTCCAAATGTTTCTCCAATTGCTTCAGCTGAAAGGTTGGCTAGGAGTTGGCCATCTGGTGCCAAAATTGCTTTTCTTTCAGCATTATAATGTTTCACACACTCCATAATCAGCTCTGGGCATTGGATGGCTGGAGGGAAACCGACAGCTGCAACGATCCATTCTTGACAATCTTGGTGGCAATGGCTGACGAAGCAGGTCCAGTTGTTCCATAGACTCTCTTCCAGAATTCTCCTAATCTAAATGTTCCCAGGTTAGTGTTGCTAACTTCCTTCCATTTGAAATAATCTTTGATTCTGGAAGAAATCCTCTTTGCTCATTATTTACTTGTGCCTGTCGGGATGTGTTCACAGCCTTGCTGGATTCTGCCAATCCTGCAAAATAAAATAAATAGCATTAGATTCATCATAAAGGAATTCAATAAATTGTTGAGGAAGGAATTCTAGCTTGTAAATTCCAAACTTGGAATAAATTAAAACCTCCAACAACAAGAACTTCTGAAAAATAATAAAACTTTGCTTTTGACTTTTCTACACTTCTCTCTAGCTTCAAATTTCTCCAATAATCGTTGTGAGAAACGAATTCCAATTCTTCGTTTAAATAGAAGTCTCCCACTAAGTTGCTATGTTGGCAAATGGTTAAAATTGGCTGTTGCATTAAAATGCATCATGTTTCCTTTGACAACTCGCCATGCAAGTGGACCCTGTCGTCGTCTTGAGTTCAAAAAATAGAAACATTAATTACGAAAAATCCTTCCATTTTAGTCGCACAAAATTACTTTGAAAGATTTTCCTTGGGATAATTTTAACAATTTTATCTATTTTTGCAGGAATCCTGTTCGTCTGGATTTCTAGGAGAGAGAAAATCTTTGTAGAGAGATTTTTTTATCTTGAAGGAATTTTTCCCTGCTCATTCACATCTTGTCTTGGAGGAAGATTTTTCAATTAATCAATCACTTTTCCATGCCTGAGGAATTTCATCTTTTCCGAAATTTTGGGGAGAGAAAATTCTCTCAGTCAATTTTTTCTGTGCCTTGGAATTCTTCAACTTGGACACATTTTCACCTTGCAGAAGGAATTTTTGAATTTTGAATTTTGAATATTTTCCTTGCTTTGAATTCCATGTTTTGCTTCCAACCCCTGGGCATATTTTCATCTTGGAAGGAGGAATTTTGGTTGGAGTGAAGAATTCCTCCTTGAACTTTGTTTAGCGCCCCATACTCTCCTTGGGTGCAATTTCCACATGGAGCAGGAATTTTGGAGCTTTAGACTTTTCCTCCACTTCATCATTCTAGCGCTCCATTCCTCCCTTGGGGCACCATTTGCCTAGGATAGAGGAATTTTTGCCTTGGAGGAAAATTCCTCTTGTTCATGTGTTTGGCGCCCCTCTTCAAGTTTGGGCGGATTTTCATTAGGAAGAAGGAAATTTGGACGTGGAGGAACTTTCCTCCTTGATAGCATTTTGGTGCCCTTCCTCTTTCTTGAGCAAAATTTTTAGGAGGTGGAGGAATTTTGCAAGTGGGAGGAAATTCCTCTTCATGGTTTTAGTGCCCTACTTCCTTCTTGAGCGCCACTCTACTAGGATGGAGAAATTTTGAAATTTTTGAACTTTCCTCCTCTACCTCATTCTAGCGCCCAAACTCTTCCTAGAATGCTCTTTGGGCATGATGAAGGAATTTTTTGAAGTTTTGGAAATTTCCACTTTGCCTTTGATTTTGTGCTCATCACCTAAATTTAGATGCCATTTTTGGATTGAGGTGGATTTCTCATGGGAGGGAAAACTTTCCATGGCTTAGAGTAATTTTTCATGCTTTTTCCATTTCAGGAAAGAATTCCAGACTTAGCCATTTTTGTGATCAATTGCTTGCGTTTTCAACTTTCCGGATTTGGACTTGGATTTTTAGGAATGCTTTGCCATTAGTGTCTCGACCACTGCCTGAGATAGACTTGCCAAAAATAGACTTACGAAAAATAGTAAGTACTTCCAAATATGAAATTAGGGCAAACTGGGATAGGGTGACACTAAAAATAGACATTGCTAAAAATAAAAATTGTTTAAATGCAAAAACTAGGCCAATCTAGGATGCAGTGAAACTTACTAAAAATAGTAAGTGCTCAGATTTCGCTCAGATTTCACCGGTAGCCTCTTTGAAGGGTTCTAACTTCATTGCAATGTTCAAATTTTCCAAAACCCTAAGAAAATGACCTTAAATCTAAGTCTGAACGGCAAAATCTCTAAAATAGACAAAACAAGCTCTAGACTTAGTTAAATTCGCTCAAAACACTTGCAGACTTGATCAGATTTTACCAAAACACTTGCAGACCTTATCAAATTTTACCTAAACACTTGCAAACCTGGGGAGACCAAAGGGATTGCTGCGAAAAAACCCAAATAACCACAACCAAAAGACCAAGAGGACCAAAAAAATTTGGGGTCCCCATTTGGAATGGGGTGATGTGTGATTAGGCCACAACAGGTCATCCATAGGTGGTTCCTAAATAAAAGTGGATTTCAAGTAGTGACTCTTGGTCTTTCCATAGTTGATTTCTGATGTGTTTTCTCATAAGGAGCTTGTATTGGTCTAATGTTGATGCTTGTATGAGCAAGATATTTGTAATTGATATTCAATTCAAAAAAAAAAAATTCTTTAATGTCAGCATTGCCTTCATACACACTATGTTCGGTTGTACCTTGTTCACTTTTTCTTGAGGTTTAAATGTATAATTAGATATGAAAAAACCAGGCTAGAGATGTGGTTATGCAACGCTTGATATTAATGTATTCATCTTTTTTGCAGGCTGGATATAGGGGATTTTATGCTCGCAATACCATTCCTTTAACACCTAAGGTGGTCAATGATATTCATAAGCGTGGAGGCACTATTTTGGGCACTTCACGTGGCGGTCATGAAACTTCAAAGATAGTTGATAGTATTCAAGACCGTGGCATTAATCAGGTACCTAATGTCTAATGAAGGGAAGGAAGTGTTGAGTTACCTTGTTTTTTGTTCTTATGCATTTGGAAAAACAATTTGTGTCTGCCTTATAAATACCATGCTTATTGGCTCATTTGTTTGTCTTAAAATAACAGGTCTATATTATTGGAGGTGACGGAACCCAAAAAGGAGCAGCTGTTATTTATGAGGTATGAGTAGCTCAAAATTTCATGAATGAGATAAAAAATAGAACTATGTTAGTACAAGAAATAAGTTTTCTCAAATAATTTAACATGATACTATACATAATGTATTTAAAACTTGGACTAGTTTTAGGACCTTCTGGTCACAGAAGAGCACAACTAATGAGTTGCAGTAATTTATCTAACTTTCTCATCTATTCTGTTTGTCAAAAGCCAATCAATGAAGCCCTATATCAATCAAAGAGAGCAAAAGACCATGACAAAGAGATGAAAATCTAGTCATTACCATAAAACCAAATTAACTGCCGTTCAGTTCAGGGATCAATGGTGTCACAGTGCCTCTCCCATAGTTGACAGGCAATAAGGCTCAAGGGAAAGCCATGGTCTTTTGTTGCTAATCAGCTCTTTAATGAATGGGTTAGGGAACAAATGTAGAAGCAACTAAACAGCTAAAAATGTCACAGAAGCACCCATACAACTGGGCATAGATAGAGAAAGTCCATCCTTGGTGCCATATCAAAATCCCTTATCTGCTTGCCAATATTCTCAAGACCGGTTTGTTTCTCAATCAAATAATTTATTTGTCTGTATGCACTTATGGTTACTTAATGTTCCTCACAGATTGTGGTGTGTGACATCTCATCTATTCTAAAAGAATTATCTATAAAAGTTAGCTCTGATTTTGTAATCTGTAGCAACCACCCCTCAATTTTTTTTTAAATTTTTTATTCCAGATGGAAACATTTACAAAATAAAATTGCAATGTGACAAACTGCAGTCATTGAGTGCTGATATACAACTCCATAATGCATAAACTGCTGTTGCCATTTTTCAAAAGGTCATCATTACATGAAATAGACAAGTGCTATCAAATTTCATGATAAGTACCTCATTTACAGTGGACAAACTGAAGTTTGTAGGCTTGGAATGGCCTGTAGGAGTAAATATAAGACTGCTGTTCTTATGTGGGAGGTCTGGCAGCCAGTAAAGCCTCCAATATCATCCTCCCATGAAGTACATAACTCCACCAGAGGCATCTAACCGTTCTGCAAGCTTCCAGATATTACTAACAGCCTTAGAACCACAAAGGAAAGAGAGTTTCAGGTCTATCATGCAACTGCAGTCAGGCCTGGGACTATTCAGCCCCCTCTAGACATCAAATTCCATCAAATTAACAGCCCCAGAGTCCAAATGGTTAATCAATGCCCTACACTAACCCGGCAACCCTTGAACACGCTCAACAGCGAAGAAAGGAGCAAATATTGATCTGATTTCAAACCTCAGACCATGCACAATCCCAAAGAGTGGCTCTGGAGGCAGGGGCAACACACTAAATAATTTCAAACTCCTTCATATGGTGCCAAATCAATGCCCAATCACCTGCAACTATCAGCAATGGTTTAGGCGCCTGTTGACGTGTATTTTGTACACAGCCTAACACAGAATAAAATACCTAAGGGTATCTTATCCTCTCTTGACAAAAAGTCTCTAACTGCTGAAGATTCGCATAAAGGATCAGTTAGGATGACTCCAAGGTTCCTTTTAGTAGGGTCTCTACATGTGGATAAGCTCGCCGTGGTATGATGTGATTTGCTGGAATCACAAGGGGACTTACATCTGATGTTTGAACTTCCGATCTGCTTTGCTGGACACAGGCTCTTACTAACTTGGATTTGAAAAAAATGAAAAAAGGATAAGGGCGAAGAGAGGATCTAATCCTAATACTAAGAATGTAGGAGCAATGATTTGATTTTTGATGAAACTCCAACTAGGTCTTGTTTTGACATCAATGGAACATCTACACAAGGCTAGTGCGATCTTCTAGGGAAGCTTTATGATGTTCAAATCATCACCGTAGGCATAGATACCATCCAAGTTGATGCATATCAATGAAGAAGCGACAAATTGAAATTGAGCTTAGGCTGAATGATTCCAGTTGACTACACAAGGCAAGTTTGCAATCAACAAACTGCTAGTAGTATGGATATACGAATTCCACCATCAATCAATCACATTTCCTCCATTCATCTAATCATCTACCATCTAAGATTGAAGACTCAACAAGAAACCATGCAAATTGCAAGAAAACGACATATTTCACCATTACTTCAATGAAAATGGAGTTTGTTTACAATCAATGGCAACAATTTCTTGCCTTGTCCTCCTATTCTACTCTAATTGCTATTCTATCAACTATATTCTAACTCTCTAGCTATTGCTAATTATTTCTAATTTTTTTGCTAATTAGCCTTTACAAATGAAATGCCTGGGCTTATATAGTGCCCACAATACAATTTGATGGCTTAGATCCATTCAAGATCAATGGCCAAGATTCAACAATGAAAACCCTAATTAGGGTTTGTTACAACCATTACATAACATTTAATGCTTGACCAATGATAAAATTGTATTGCTTGGACACATGTCCTCTCTAGAAAAATCGACCAATGGATAGCCAGGGTAGGTACATCGGAGTTTGTGCCACCTTCCATGAGTTAAGTACATTGAATCTGGACATGCTGAGATGGACCTCACTGATTGGAGACGTGATGACTAGGATGCCACCTCATCTGACACTTGTAACTTTGGTAAATTTTCAACTTGATGTTGTTGAGAAGCTTGCTTTAATTAATTCATCTGGAATTATTTGCTTCTTCAACGAGCCCTTGTTCTAACTCCTTGTGTCCTTGATGTGCAGGATGATGATGTACCTCGCCTTGGAACGTTGGATTGAAAGAGGTTGCCCATGTCCTTACTTGATCGTCCTGGCGAAGACCGTCCTGGATCCGGCTTGATTTTCCTTGAAGAGATCTCCATTTGATGCCTCAGAAGAGAGCTAACTCTAGAATGCAAAAAGAACAAAATCGCCTAGGCAAAATTGACGTATAGATATTCTTCAACGTGATCTCCCCTTTAAAATATCAATTTCACCACCTTTTGATATGTCCTCGATGTGATCTTCAAGCCTTGGCAAATTCGCTCAAATGAAAACTTTAAGTTCGCACCACCTTGCTTGGAATGAAATTCGCTCCACCTTGGATATCAATTCGCACTTCTTCCTTTGATCGCATATGAGATGAAAATGATAATGTGAAAATAATGATTTTCACCTCCCCTTTATAGGCGCTTTTCACCATTCACCCTAAGGCCGACTTTTGTGAAATAAAGCAATTTAAATGATTTTTTGATAAATAACAAGGCCGACTTTTATAAACCAAGCGCTCCCTTTGATTTTTTTTTATTAATTAATTATTAATTATTAAATGCCATCGTTCTAAATTAATTTAATCAAATTCGATTTTCACAAGGCAAAAAATAATTAATAATATCAAGTGCAATATTTAAATGCCATTTAATTGAATTTTCAAAACATATCGAATTTTAGCATTTAAAATAAATTCAAAAAAAAACTTGTTTGAACACCAAATTTTGAAGATGAAAGATACGTACCTCATCGCCCTAGTCCCTGACTGAGGGACAGGAGCGATCTACCTTCTTGGTCTTGATTCGTGCAATTTTGATGTCCAAAGTATTTATTTCCACGTTGAATTAGACATTTTTGCTAGGATCTTTGAGCTTGATTGTCTTGTTCTTGCAAATGAATGTCCTTTTGTGGTGATATCGCCCTGGTCCCTTGGAGAGGGACAGGAGCGATCTAGATCTTTTCACTTGAAGTTCTCCGTTCTTGATATCAACTTCTCCTTTATTACCTTTCAAACAACGCTTTGAACCCTTTGCAAGTTTGTTTTGTCATGATCTTCGAAGGAAAATGAGTGCTTTGGCAAATATCGCCCTGGTCCCTTCCTGAGGGACAGGAGCGATCCTAGTGTCCTGGCTCAAATTTGCAAACTTTTGATCTTTGTTCTTCGTTCATAGTCTTCCAAATGGCGTCCTTGACCTTGCCTACCCTTGCCTTGTCGTGATTTTGAAGGAACATGGGTATTTTAATGAAAATCACTTTGGTCCTTGTCCAAAGGACAGGAGCGATATAGGCTCTTTATACAAATTGGTGATCGTTTAACGTTTGAAGCCTTTGTATATCATCTTCTAATCATGCCTCGGACCTTTTACCACCTTGCAAAACCTTAACTTCACGTGATTTTTGAGAGATTTGGCCAATATAATCAATATCGCTCTGGTCCCTTGGAGAGGGACAGGAGCGAACTTCAAGGTTTTGAGCTTGTCTTTGCCTTCTTCAACTTGTAATTGCTATCAACGAGTAAAATGAAGTCCCCTTGATTCTCCTTGGTCGCTTGAAACATGATCAACTTTAAAAATCTAGGCCTTTATGAGAATTTCGCTCTGGTCCCTTCCTGAGGGACAGGAGCGAACTAGGAGTCTTGATGTAAATCCTTCAATGTTGACGATCTTTGATGCTTTGCGCTTGATTGGGATGCTTCGAAATGTCCTTGCCACCTTGTTCTTTGTCTTGGAGTGTCTTGAATTTGGAGGAACGGCAATATAATCATCATATCGCCCTGGTCCCTTGGAGAGGGACAGGATCGATCTTGCTCTTGTAGGCTCCACATCATATTGCTAACCTCTAAAATTATCTTCAACGGATTCGTAACATTCCATTCCATTCATCCATGCCTTGGGTTTGATTGTAACTTAGCCAGAAAATCATCTATAACAAAAATCGCTCTGGTCCCTTCCTGAGGGACAGGAGCAAACTTAAGCATTTTGGTCCTTTGATGGCATTTGGTAATCTTCAATTTATCTTCAATGAGTTCATTTCACCTCCTTCCTTGCCTTCAAACATAAAGTTGACTTGATCTTTGCCCAGATCGTACCTTATGAAGAATTTCGCTCTGGTCCTTCAGTGAGGGACACGAGCGATTCGCCTTGGTCCCTTGGAGAGGGACAGGAGCGCTTTTCGCTCTGGACCCTTGGAGAAGGACAGGAGCGAAATTTGACTTTTCGAACTCTCTATCAGGATAAATTTTATGGAATATAACATTTAAGTATAAGTTCTTTCTTATACTTTAAGTTATATTCCATATATACTTTCAGGATGTTTGAGAGTGGTTTCAGACCTCCAGGAGTTATATTGCAAAATCTAGTTTTTTGAGGTTTTTCAGTTTCCAGACTTAGTCAAATTTCAGGATCAGGGCATTCCAGACTTAGCCAAAATTCAGGATCAGGACTTCACTCAAGCCGGACTTGCTATCCTATTGATCACCCGACAGCACTCAAAATGCAAAGGCTAGCTCACAAAACCCTAAAAAAAACCCAAAGAACAAACCCTAAAAAGCAAAAAAAAACATGGGTCCCCATTTGCAATGGGGCGATGTGTGAAAACGTCACAACAGCGCCTTCCCTCACAAATCCTCCAAACATAGGGCAAGATGCTCCACCAAACCCCACACCATTTATCAACAGCCTCCTGCCCGTTAAAGATGGCAACTTCAGCAAATATCATACCTGTCGAGCTCTACATGTGTTTTCGATTTGCTTCATAAATAGTTGTAATGTGTATTGGTTTCATCTTCCTCATAGCTGTCACCGACTCTAGCTGGACATACGTTTCTTTTCCTCCATTGCAGTTCACCAGCTCATGGTGTATGTTAGTGATGATTGGCTTTCCACTTTCCGTATTCTCCTTCTTGCGGGCCTTGGTGTGTGCTATTTATACATTTTTTGTCTTGATGATCTCTTGGTTAAAAATTTCATGAGTTGGATGCTGTGACTGTATATCTCTCTAATCTTCTGGGAAAATTATCTATGTTCAGCTGTGTTCTTTGAGGTGTGCAGATTCTTTCTATTGACGTCTTATTCTACATTATTTTGTAAGCAGTTTTTCTGACAGTCATATTCTATTTGAAACATTATCAATCATTGTAAAAATGACTGTCTTCTAAGTGTGACAGATTTGTACTTATTTTGAGCTTTCAATAAAATTTATTTTGGTGTCGGTGGGTTTTTCACCCTCAGGTGGAGGGTTTTCCCAAGATAATTTGTTGTGCTCTTGTTCTCTTAAGTTTTCTTAAGTTTTTTTATCTATGCTTATAGCATTCTGGTTTCAGTTTTGAACATGGTATCAGAGCGGGTATAAAAAATAAGATCCAGAATCAGATTGCTTAATTTTGAAATTCTCTTTATTTGAAGCCTTAGTCTGTTTATTTCAAGTTTTTCATCATGGTGAATGGACTCAAAGTTGAAGACAGACTGGATGGTGTAGCCAATTACACTTCATGGAAATTTAGGATTCTCGTTGTGCTAGAAGAGAATGATCTTCTTAACTATGTGAAGTCTGTTGTAGATGAACCTTCAGATGATACCGAGAAAGCTCAATGGAGGAAGAATAATCTCATGGCTAAAAAGATTCTAATTGATTTTGTTTAGGATCATCTAGTACTTGTTATATCCAAGTTGAATTCAGCCAAAGAAATGTTTGAGTGTCTTCAAAGCTTGTATGAATTCAATAGTACTAGTAGAGCTCTCGCATTGAGACGTCAACTCCTTCATATCAAAATGGCTAGAGGTGAATCTGTTGTTTCTTTCTTTATGAAGATTATTGAATTAAAGGATCAACTCAATGCTATTGGTGATTCTATTGAGGATAAAGATCTTGTTATGCTGGCCATGAATGGTCTTCCTCACTCTTGGGAATCTTTCATTCAAGGTATTAGTGGAAGAAATGAATTACCCAAGTTTGATCGATTGAGGGCTGATTGCATTCAAGAGGAATGCAGATTGGAGGCAAGAGGAATTGGACGTAAATCTCATCATGAAGAAGATCATGTTCTTGCTGCCCATACGTCTAAATAAGAGGAAGAAAATGAAACTTCAAAAAGAATAGAGATAGAAATTTTGATTCAGCTCCTTAATCTAAGAAAATAAAGGATCTCTCTAGGGTACAATGCTTTAGATGTGACAAATTTGGTCATTTTGCTAAAGAATGTCCTTCAAGTCCCAAGTCTCAAGCTACTACAACAAATGTTGAAAATGTTTCTCCTCATAGAGAGTCTAGTGAAAATTTAGAAGGGTTCTTATTTATTTCTGCTCTCTCCAGTAACATTCCTACTGACAGTGATACATGGCTTATTGATAGTGGAGCCTCCTGCCATATCATTGGTTATCGTGAACACCTTTCCAACTTGAAGGAAAAAGATTCACATCGTCAAGTTCTCATTGGTGATGATGCATGTTATTCTGTGAAGGGTGTTGGTTCTACGTCTTTCAGTTGGATTCTGGTATTCCTCTTCTTCTGAGTGATATTCTCTTTGTTCCTGATATTAAGAGGAATCTGATTTCTATTTCAGCATTAGAAGACAAGGGTTATCATGTTGCTTTTGTTGATGGAAAAGTTCTTGCATGGAAGAAGAACACCAACATTCAGTTTGTATGTGAGATTGGTGTTCGTCATGATAGCCTTTACAAGCTTTCAGCTCGTCCTATTCAAGCTTTAGCTCATGACTCTACAAGCTCAAGTGAGTAGTGGCATAAAAGATTTGGTCATCTAAATTTCAGAACTTTATCTTCAATGGAGAAGGTAGTTGCTGGTCTTCCAAAGTTGAATCAAAATCATGAAGGTGTCTGCAAGGGATGTGCTCTAGGTAAGAATGTTAAGAGTACTTTTCATAGTAGTGAAAATAGAGCAAAGGATATTCTAGAGTTAATTCACTCTGATTTGTGTGGCCCTATGTCAGTTGCTTCCCTCAGTGGTTTTTGGTATTATGTTACCTTCATTGATGACTTTTCTTGTGAGTGTTGGATTTATTTTCCTAAGTCCAAGGAATCTGGTGAAGTGTTGTCCAAATTTAAAGAGTTTAAAGCACTTGTTGAAAAATTATCTAACAAGAAGATTAAGATTCTAAGATCTGATAATGGGGGAGAATATGTTTCTGGTTTGTTTCATAACTTTTGTGTTGAAGCTAGTGTAAAATTCCTTAATTATTTATGAGACATTTGTCCATTTCATTAGCAACATCTTTTCCAATATAGCCAGTGAGATATGGTAGAACAATGAATAACATACTGGCAGGGATATTTCTCATTCACATAAATTCAATTTCCTTCCTACTTGCTGTTACTTTAGTAATTGACAGAACTATGCATTCATTATAAAATATATATGCGTAGTGCACCTGTTAACTGCTCTGTAACTCTTGATGTTATGCACGTGTTGTTGATCATCGAAGAATGGATTCGTTGTGAGCATAAGGAAACAGACCTCCTTAATCGTGTGTTGCCTGCAACAGTTCCTACCACGATCACGATACTCTCGATTCTGCTGCTCCACAGGATGATACTTTTGTTACACCGATATTCTCCTTCTATTGATACTTCCGCTTCACTGAAATATGGCACTTCTCCTACACCATTGGTGACGCTGCCCACGTGACTCTAGGGGGAAGTCGGAAGAACACCCGATATCGGGTCTTTGTTTTACATGAGCGGAAAAAGGTTCGTATTTAACTGCTACACCCGATATCGGGTGCCTAGGAGGACGTTAAAATAAATATTTTCTAAGTGCCTCTCTGCTATGCTACGGTTAGTCTTGTTTTCGGGGTTGCAGAGGACCGGCGACGTGAGGAGTTCCCGTGTTCCCGTAGCTTCGTGTGGACAATACCATGAACACCACTCTCTGCAATTTCATCATTTATGCATTCCGCGACTGCGCGATTTGAGTTTGCAATTATACGCTCTCCGGGTACACTCCAGGGTTCATCATGACTTCATTCTGGAATAATCGATGGTTTCTCCTTCAGTAACGTATGACCAATAGGCCAGTCTAAGAGATTGATGAAAGGCTAATAAATTCTGGGATGTGTGTTAACACACGCAGGCTTCCAATTTACTCTTCCACGAATTGTTTCTATCAAAACTCCATATCCTCCATCTCGGGTGCCCATCCTTTTATTAACATCAGTTGGTTAAGAATCTCGTAATAGTTAAGACTATTTACGGTGTTAAACAAAATACATGTAATTAAAGGACATGCCTTGTAAATATTAATTATTTATATAAATGAATGGGAAGGTTTATATAAAATAATTAATATATTTTTATATTTTTGTCAATCATTTATTAGGGGACATGACAGTCTCCCTTGCCTCGCGTTGCTTGCCCTCAAGCAACTCCAAAACTCTTTCATTTTCCCAGGGGGCATCATCCTGAGGCAAATTTTTCCATTTGATGAGATATTCCCTGATAGTTCTGTTTCGTAGTTGCCTGTCCCGTGTTTCCAAAATTACTTCTGGTATCATTTCGAGCTTCCCTTCATCATTCAAAGGAGGTAAATCTTCGGACACTGACACCTGCTGTCCCAGAGCTTTCTTGATACAAGATACATGAAATACATTGTGTATCTTGCTATCCACTGGTAAATCAAGTTCATAGGCAACTGTACCAACCTTCCGGACTACCTGATAGGGACCATAAAATCGAGGTTTTAATTTTTTAGGCCCACTATGTTTGAGAGAAGATTGCCAATAAGGTTGCAACCTGAGAAATATCAAATCTCCCACTTCGAAATGGCATTCAACTCGCTTTTTATTTGCATAGATTTTCTGTTGATTTTGAGCACATTGCAAATTCTCCTTAAGAGCCGACAAAATGTCTTGGCTTTCTTGAAGCCAATCACGAGTTTTAGGTACATTGCTCTACTCAAAAGCAAGGTCAAGAAAAGAGAGTACATCATAGCCATATAATGCTTTGAAAGGAGACATACCAATTGACATATGAATGGTAGTATTATAACAATATTCACCCAAATATAACCAACGAACCCAAGCCTTTTGATGACCGGCTACATAGTTATGAAGATAACCTTTGATCCACTTATTCACTATTTTCGTCTGTCCATCGCTTTGTGGATGATAGCCAGTGCTATGATTCAACTCTATACCTGTCAATCTAAAAAGCTCCCCCCAAAATATGCTCAAAAATCTGCTATCTCTATCATTGATTATAGTCTTTGGTAAACCATGTAAACAGAAAACCTCTCGGAAGAATAACTCTGCAATCTGAACTGCTATAAATTCTGTAGTGATAGAAAAGAAGTGTGCAAATTTAGTTAATCTATCAACCACAACAAAAATACAATCTTTACTTTTGGATTTCGGTAAACCTGTGATAAAATCCATTGATATACTTTCCCATTTTTGATCTGGTATAGGTGGTGGTTGTAATAACCTTGCAGGATAAGTTTGCTCTGCTTTATTTTGCTGGCAGGTGGTGCATTCTTTGACATAACATAGGACATCGTTTTTTAATCCTTTCCAAGTGAACCTTTCTCTTACCTGACGATACGTTTTGAAATATCCAGGATGCCCTGCTAGAGGGATATCATGCATCGATTGGAGAATTTTTTCTTTCAACTTCAATCCTGGAGTTAAATAAATCCCGTCCTTGTAATAAATAACATCATTAACAACTTTATATTTATCATCTTGTATATTACCATCTAGCACTTCACATGCAAAAGAATCCTTTGAATACTCGACCAGCAATAAAGATTTCCAATCAGTTGTTACTATAGATATCGCATTGATTTCAGGCCTTCTAGAGAAAGCATCTGCAACAACATTATTTTTATCCTTTACATATTCAATCTCAAAGTCGTAAGCTTGAATCTTACTGATCCATTTTTGTTGCCTGTCATTTAAATCTTTTTGTCCCAAGAAATATCTCAGACTGTTATGGTTAGTTTTCACTAGAAATCTGCTACCAACCAAATTTTGTTTAAATTTTCTCAGTGCATGCATGATTGCCAACATTTCTTTATCATAGATAGAATACAATTTCTCAAGGCTATTAAGTTTCCTGCTTTCATAAACTATAGGACGCTTGTTTTGAATTAAAACTGCCCCTATTCCATCACCAAAAGCATCACATTCCAACACAAAAGGCTGATTAAAATCTGGAAGAGCAAGTACTGGGCAAGAACTCATTACCTCTTTAAGTTTCTCAAATACCTGTTGAGCTTCCTCAGTCCATCGGAATGCCCCCTTTTTGGTAAGATTTGTCAAGGGTGCCCCAAGCTATGAAAAACCTTTGACAAACCTCCTGTAATAATTACATAAACCAAAGAATCCCCTTAATTCTGTAAGGTTCCATGGTGGTGGCCAATCCAAAATGGCTCTTATCTTTTCTTGATGAACCTGTACCTCTGTTGCACTGATCATATGCCCTAAATACAAAATTTCAGTCATTCCAAATTCACATTTAGACGCCTTTGCATATAGTGATTGCGATCCAATAATACCAAGAACTATATCAATATGTTTCAAATGCTCTTTCCAAGTTTTGCTATAAATCAAAATATCATCAAAGAATACTAGCAAAAATTTCCTTAACTGTTTTTTAAAATTATGATTCATACAGGACTGAAATGTTGCCGGAGCATTTGTTAGACCAAACGGCATAACCAAGAATTCATAATGACCATAATGACAACGAAAAACAGTTTTATGAATATCTTGTTCTCTTAACTTAATTTGATGATACCCGGATCTCAAATCAATTTTAGAAAAATAAACAACACCATGCTATTCATCTAACAATTCATCAATTCGAGGAATTGGAAACCTGTTTTTGATTGTTTTCTTGTTAAGAGCTCTGTAATCAATACACATTCGAAGAGTTCCATCCTTCTTTTTTACCAACACTACAAATGATGCAAAAGGACTAGAACAAGGTCTGATATGCCCCATGTCCAATAATTCCTTAATTGCCTTTTCTATTTCATCCCTGAATGTTTTAGGGTGTCTATAAGGAGTAGTGATAACTGGTTTAGCACCTTCTTCTAATTCAATAGTATGTTCAAATCCTCTATCAGGTGGGACTCCTGGAGGAATATCACTAAAAACCAAATGATGTGAATCTAATACTGTTAACAAATCATCTTGATAAAACTTAGATTCAAAGCCTGATACCTTGTTGGAGATTAAACATTGTGCTGACCATGCCACATCTCCATGTCTGAAAATAGCCTCCATTCTTCTAGCACTGACGACCCTGGGACCATTGTTAGACATACCACGAAGGACTACCTTCTTATCATCAATTTTAAAAGAGAATTCCATTCTTTTAAAACTTTGTGTATATTCATCTAATGTTTCCATCCACTGTATGCCCAAGACAACATTAGTGTCAGCCAAATCAATCACATAAAAATCATCAGTAACAGTGTAATTGCTGAGAGTAATATTCAATTTAGGAACTTTATGAGTACTAGATAAGTTAGTTCCACCTGGTACTCTAACATCAAATCCCTCATGTTTTTCAGTCTGCAAACCACGTCTTTCCACAAGTGTTGCATCTATAAAATTATGAGTAGAACCAATATCAAGCATAATAATTACACATTGTCCATTCAAAAGTCCTCTAACTATGAAAATATTATAATGTGGAGTTCCTGTCATGGATGCTTACTTCTTCTCCTTGTTTAGTACCTGTTTCTGACTCTGTGTTTTGTGATGCTCGTTCTATGTTAGGATCAACATTCTCTTCATCCTCGCTGTCAGACATAACCTCAATATAATGAATTTTTCCCTTCCCTAAACATCTATGTCCAGGCTGCCATGCTTCCCTACAACTGAAACATAGTTTTTTCCTTCTGAGCTCTTCCCTTTCCTCCTTATCTAACCTATTTTTAGGGAAATTATCTTTGTTGAAAGGAGGTTTGTCTTTTTCTGGTTTAAGGGGTGGTCCTTTATTAAAAAAATTTCCTTTTGAAGATGGTTCTAGTTCTCTTGCTCTTTTGACAGCTATTTGTAAAATAAGGGAGTTTAAGGACTTAACCCAACCTTTGAGGGAATCAGACAATCTATTTATAAATATTCCAATCTTATGTCTTTCTGAAATTTCAGTAACTAAGACTGCCAATTTTTCAAATTCAGAAATATACTGCTCAACAGTTTGAGTTTGCTTAAGCTGAGTCAAATCTTTAAGATGTAATTCAGGATCTTTAGAATCAAACCTATCAATAGGTTTCTTAGTGAACTCAACATAAGTACCTATCAAATTATGACCCAAGGTTATTTGCCCATGATGCCACCATTCATGTGCTACACCGTCAAGATGTAATGCAGCATATTTGATTGCCTCCTCTTCCAACATAGGGTTTAATTGGAAGTATGTGTCTAATTTTTGCACCCAAGCCCAAGCAGTTGTTTTACTTGTTCCATCAAAATAAGGAATGGACATTTTTCCAATTTTCCTTTGCAATTCACTGTTGTTTCCTCGCTGTCCTCTTGGCCTATGTTTCATTCTGACACCTAAATATTCTCTAAATGTCATTGTTGATCTGAATTCTTCTCCAGAACCTAACCAATCCTGATGTATTTCTTCCTGTATTTCTCTTATTGTAGGTTCATTTTCAGGCGGCTGGTTTCTAGCAGTAAATGTAGGCATAAATGGTCTTGTTGTTCTTGTTCTTTTTGGCTGATTATTAACTGATTGTTCATCTCAACCCCCATTGTTTCCCCCATTATTTTGATGTTGATTATTCTGTCTTCCATTATTTTGGTGCTGATTTATATTATTGGCCATAAATTGGGTCATCAAGTTGGTCATTCTATTAACATTATCTTGCATATCTTGCTGACTTCTGATTAATGCAACCAATAGGTCCCTATTGTTATCCGGGTCTCCCATGTTGGTTTCAAAAATAAATTCCTCGTCAGTTTCGGTGTGGCTATCCTCAATTTCAAACGGAATAGATGAACTACTCTGAGTTAAAGGTGAGTTTTGAAATCTGTTCTGATGGGCCCTAGTACTTCGGAAATTATAATTTCCCTGGTACATACTCAACTGTGCATTAAGTTTTCATGAAGTTTCAACACCTTACAGGCTGGCAGGATTCAAAAGCTCTGATACCATTGTAAAATTCCTTAATTATTTATTAGACATTTGTCCATTTCATTAGCAACATCTTTTCCAATATAGCCAGTGAGATATGGCAGAACAATGAATAAGATACTGGCAGGGGTATTTCTCATTCACATAAATTAAATTTCCTTCCTACTTGTTGTTACTTTAGTAATTGATAGAACTATGAATTCATTATAAAATATATATGCGTAGTGCACCTGTTAACTACTCTGTAACTGTTGATGTTATGCACGTGTTGTTGATTATCGAACAATGGATTCGTTGTGAGCATAAGGAAACGGACCTCCTTAATCGTGTGTTGCCTACAACAGTTCCTACCACGATCACGATACTCCCAATTCTGTTGCTCCACGGGATGATACTTCTGTTACACCGATATTCTCCTTCTACTGATACTTCCGCTTCACTGAAATATGTCACTTCTCCTACACCATTGGTGACGTTGCCCACGCGATTGCAGGGGAAGTCGAAAGAACACCCGATATCGGGTCTTTGTTTTACATGAGCGGAAAAAGGTTCGTATTTAACTGCTACACTTGATATCGGGTGCCTGGGAGGATGTTAAAATAAATATTTTCTGAGTGCCTCTCCGCTATGCTAAGGTTAGTCTTGTGTTCAGGGTTGTAGAGGACCAATGACGTGAGGAGTTCCCGTGTTCCCGTAGCTTCGTGTGGACAATACCATGAACACCACTCTCTGCGATTTCATCATTTATGCATTATGCGAGTGCGCGATTTGAGTTTGCAATTATACGCTCTCCGGGTACACTCTAGGTTTCATCGTGATTTCATTCTGGAATAACCGATGGTTTCTCCTTCGGTAACGTATGACCAATAGGCCAGTCTAAGAGACTGATGAAAGGTTAATAAATTATGGGATGTGTGTTAACACACGCAGACTTCCAATTTACTCTTCCACGAATTGTTTTTATCAAAACTCCATATCCTCCATCTTGGGTGCCCATCCTTTTATTAACATCAGTTGGTTAAGAATCCCGTAATAGTTAAGACTATTTACGGTGTTAAACAAAATACATGTAATTAAAGGACATGCCTTGTAAATATTAATTATTTATATAAATGAATGGGAAGGTTTATATAAAATAATTAATATATTTTTATATTTTCATCAATCATTTATTAGGGGACATGACAGGTGGGATTAAGAGGGAGATCTATGCCCCTTATAATCCTCAACAAAATGGTGTAGCTGAAAGAAAGAACAGGACAATTGTTGAGGCAGTGAAGGCTATGATCCATGATCAAAGTCTTCAAACATTTTTATGGGTAGAGGCTTGCAGGACAACAGTATAAATTCAGAACCGTAGTCCTCATCAAATTCTAGACAACATAACTCCAGAAGAAGCTTTTTCAGGTATTAAACTTGACATTAGTCATCTCAAGATTTTTGGATGTCCTATCTATTTTCATGTTCAAAAAGAGAAAAGAACTAAGTTAGAGTTTTTAGGAAAGAAAGGCATTTTTGTTGGTTATAGTGAATCTTCAAAAGCATATAGAATTTACATTCCTGGTCAAAAGCAAATTGAAATCAGTAGGGATGTGTCTTTTGATGAAGATGTAGCTTCCAAGAAATCCAAAGAGTCTTACATAGAATCTGATAGAGAAGACTTTGAGCCTCCTCAAGATATAGATATGGCTGATTCGGATTCACCTTCTGAGATTCAGAGGGAGAATACAAATTTAGAAGACTCTGTTGATCCTGTTGTTCCTATTGATCCAATTGATTCTATAGATACTTTTGTAGGTCCCAGTAATATTTTAGCTAATAAGAAAAGACCTTTGTGGGCTTGAAACACTATAGAAGAGGTTGAAAAATATGCAGCCCCTCGTGGCATCTTCAGAGAGAGTAAAAGGCCTCATAAGTTTGCAGGATTTGTAGCTTTAATGAGTCATTTTTTAGCATCCTATTGATGTGTCTTTTGTACACGACCAAACATAGAATAAAATACCTAAAGGTATCTTATCCTCTCTTGAATAAAGCTTCCCTGAATGTTGAAGATCTCGCAGAAGGATCAATCAAAGTAGCTCCAAGTTTCTGATATGTAGGTTCTCTACTTGTGGATAAGCACCAGTGGTCGTTATGTTTGCTGTTTTATCAAGGGGCCTTACGTACTTTCTAAGAAAGCTAGTTCTTGCAATTACTTTTCAAGGAGGAAACTAACTGATGTTTCAAAAAAAGGCAAAAGATAGGGGATTCGAGAGGGCTATGCTAAAATAGACCTAAGAATGACTAAATGGAGAGTGATCTTGGTGAAACTCTACCAATTTCAGTATTGCCATAAAACAACTCTACTGGAATCGGTGCTATCTTCTAAGGGAATTCAAGGATTTTTGAATCATTAATGAACATAGATACTATCAATTAGATACATATCGGTATTCAAATAATGAATGATTGAACTCTAAACAATTTCAATATTTCCAGTTGACCACACAGGGCACGTTTACAATCAGTAAGTGGCTAGTGGTTTGGAATATGAGCTTTACCAAAAGATCAAACACAACGTTTGTCACTCAATCTAACTCTAAAATCTGAGTACTATCTCCACTAAGAGTGATTCAAGAAGATAAACAACCATGTAAAAAGCCACAAAGATTGCAATAAAACACCATAACTTCAATATTTCATTGATCTCATAGCAAAATATAACAACAATTGTTCAACTTTCTCTCTTCACTACTTCTATCTTTGTTGCTAACAGTCTTATTATTCTTCTCTCTTTTCTCTAACTCTTTAAAATGAATTGAGGGCTTATATAGCACTCTCAAATACAATGAATGACCTGGATCTAAAGAAGATCAAAGGCTGAGATCTTGACACCTAAACCCTAATTAGGGTTTGTTACAAAAATGACTCTATTTAGATAAGTATTATCATCCCATAGCCAATAGAAATTGGCACAAATAACGAGGAAACTGTTGTCGGCATAAATTGCCTATTGTTATGTTTGATAATATTTGTTATCCGACAAGGTATTAATTAATTGTATTGAGTGGGTTGTCAGTCTCGGGTGGTTATGTGTCGGTTGGTTGAGGGTTGTTTACCTCTCGGCAACCGTCGGGTCCTTTAAATATGTTGTGTACTATCAAGGAAGGGGGATGGTATTGTCGGATCTAGTGTAATCCTTGGCCGACCATTTGTTGTCTCTTCTATGTAATAATTGAATGTGCGAATAAAGATATATTTTCTGCTGTGTTTGGTATGCATTGTCATGTACATTATTATTTCCTTTATTTAATTTACCAGTTGTACCAGCAAACATTTGGCGCCGTTGCCTTAAAAGAAACCGGGTTAGCCTTGAGTGATTCATGTCCGTAGATCCCATCAAAGGTGAGAAGAGGCCACAGGGTGGTCAAGACCAAGCGATTAGGTGATCTGCCGACCCTCGGCCGAAGGGAGCATAGAGACGAGTCGGAGCCTGGAAGTACTCGGAGTGTTGGGACGTTGGAGGTGGACGTGTAGAGGACGCGCGCGTGTCTGAGAGTGCAAGGAAAGCATCGAAACATAGCAGTCGGAACAGTTCACTTAGGTCCAACACACTTGGAAGAACTTGAAGTGTTGGGGACGTTGAAGGTGGATGTGTAGAGGACACCTGCGTGGCCAAGAGTGCAGGGAAAGCATTGGAACGTAGCGGTCAAAACAATCCACCTAGGGTCGACACACAAGGTGAATACACATGTACCTTCCGAGTGAAAATAATGTTGAACACCCAGGAGAAGCAGAAACTGCCGAAGTTCACGGGAGACGAGTTGGAGGACCTGGTACTGTATTGCAAAACATGCATAACCATTTGGGAGGGAAATGGCCAAGATGACAGGGACTACTGGCTGAAGGCATTTCCCGCCACCCTTCGGGGGATCGCCATTGACTGGTACACAGACCTCGATGCCCAGCACAAGACGAAATGGAGTGATCTAAAGAGGGCGTTCCAAGAGCAATTCAAACTCTTGAGGGATGATAATGAGATCATGGCCAAAATCTATAATACTAAGAAAGGGAAAAATGAGAGTATACATGCTTACAACCTATTGTGACCATTTCACACATCGCCCCATTAGAATGGGGACCCCCTCTTTTTGCCTTAGGTTTTGCTTTCTCTTTGCTCGTTTTTCTCTCTGCTTTTAGGGTTTTGAGTGAGTGAGTGGTCTGCCTGGGCTGGCTAGATTAGGGCTAAACCTTGGAAGCTCATTTTAAGGTTTCTTTCAAAGCTAAGTCTAGTCTGGTTTAGGAGGTTGTTAGTCATCAGACTAAAGCCTCAAGATTGCCAGAATGAAGCATGCCTTTCAGGAGAGTCAAGTTGGTTAGATCAGGGGGCAAGGTGAATAGGTCTCATCTCAGGTCAGGTCTAAGTTGAAAGAGGGTTTTTCTGGTCAAGGTCATGTTTGTTTCCCGAGCTGAGTAAGTTGAGTAGAGTCGGTAATTAAAGGCAGGATCTCGATGGAAATGCATGAAGGAGAATCTGTGTTTGCCTTTCAAGGAAAATCGGAGTTTAAAACGTCCAAAATCAAGTTGAGAGAGAAATTTCGCCCCTGACCCTTCCAGAGGGTCCAGGGCGAAAATCTTTGTGAACCTTTTTTTCCTCCTCATTTTTGACTAAGTGATGCTTTCTAGGGCACGTTTGGAGGTGAATTGATGTGTTCTTGCCTGGAGAAGGATTTGATTGAATTTGAAGAGCAAGATGATGCCTGAAAGAGGATTTTCGCTCCTGACCCTTCCAGAGGGTCTAGAGCGAATTTCATCCTAAACACTATTTCTTGCCTTGGATAGACTTTTGCAATTTTGTTCCTAGCTTAGAAAAAGACCTAACTTTGCCTTATGAGGTGGTTTAAAACTTGAAAACTGAGCAATTTGGCCTGGAATGGAGATTTCGCTCCTGACCCTTCCATAGGGTCCAGAGCGAAAATCTTGTTAGAGCTTATTTCTTCCTAACTTTGGCTAAGTTCTCATGTGCAAGGTCTCTTGGAATGAAGATTGGACATCATTTGGTACCTTTGAAGAGTTGGAAGCTTGCAAAATGGAGAACTTTGGACAAAATGGGAAATTTCGCTCCTGACCCTTCCAAAGGGTCCAAGGCGAAATTCCCAAAAGGCTCTTATTTTGCAATAAAGAAAGTCAAGTTTTTGACATGAATGAAACGAGAATAACTTGCTTTTGCCTCCTGAAGATGTTTTAACGTGGAAAGTGAAGGATTTTTGCCCAAAAGAAGAAATTCGCTCCTGACCCTTCCAGAGGGTCCAGGGCGAAAATTCTTCAATCACCTATTTTCTTGCAAAGTCAAGTCAAGTTTTGGTTTTTATGGCATGGATGAGAGAGGAATAGTGTTTTCTTCCTTTGAGAGGTGAATTCAACTTGAAAGGATCATGGAATAAGCCTAAAACCTAATTTTCGCTCCTGACCCTTCCAGACGGTCCAGGGCGAAAAACTCTATAGGAGGCATTTCTTGCTCAGTTTGGTCAAATTGAAGTGTCAAAGGCATGGTGAAAGGAAGAATGAGCGTGTTGAAAACCTTGGGCATGTTTAGAAGTGAAGAAAATGAAGGATTCTAGTCAGGAAAGGAAATTTCGCTCCAGACCCTTCCAAAGGGTCCAGAGCAAAATTCCTTGTAAGCCTATTTTTGAGCCTTTCTTGGGCATGATACTTTATTCCTAGCATGATGAAACATGAAATCCCACTTGGCAAAGAAGTTTTAAGGTGAAGTAATGAAGACTTTTGGTCAAAATGGTGAAAATCGCTCCTGACCCTTCCAGAGGGTCCAGAGCGAATTTTCTCAAAATCACCTTTTGCTATCAAATTTTGTTAAGCCAAGTATGGGATAAGGTCAAACGTAGAAAAAATTACCCCTGGGAATGAATTGAGGTTGCAACAAATCATCAAAAAGTGAAGGAATTGAGCCAAATGGTGAATTTCGCTCCTGACCCTTTAGAAGGGTCCAGAGCGAAATTCTTAAAAGCACCTATTTCCTTGCAAGTTCAAAGCAACTTTTTAGTTTTTATGGCTTGGATGGGTGTGAGGAAGAGTGTTTTGCATTTTGAAGATAATTGAAATTGTCAAGAAGAAGCAATCAAGCCTAGAACATGATTTTCGCTCCTGACCCTTCCAGAGGGTCCAGGGCGAAAATCCTAAAACGTATCTTTTCTTCCAAAGATTGGACTAGACCAAGCGGTTTGAGAGGACTTTTGAATTGCCTTGAAGTGGAATTGGAATGCTAAGAATGCAAATTTTGAAGCCAAGAGGGAAATTCGCTCCTGACCCTTCCAGAGGGTCCAGGGCGAAATTTCCAAATCCTCCTATTTTCCTTGCAGTTCAAGATTAGATTTTGGTTTTTAGGACTCAAAGAGAAGTAAGACATGATGTTCCATACCTTGGAAATGATTTGAAGATGAAAGGATGAAGGAATTGCCCTAAAACCTAAAAATCTCTCCTGACCCTTCCAGAGGGTCCAGGGCGAAAAACCCTAAATTCACCTTTTTCTCCAAGATTTGAGTGAGACTAAGCCTGGACCTCAATGAAATAACCCATTTGAAATGCATTGGAGAGGTTTTGGACTTTAAAAAAATTAGAATTTTGAGCTCAGGAGAGAAAATCGCCCCTGACCCTTCCAAAGGGTCCAGGGCGAAATTCTTGAAAATGCAATATTTCCTTCAAAGTTTTGATGAGCTAACCCAGTGATGGAGAGAAATGAACCCTGGAGATTGCCTTGGAGGAGGTCAACGATCAAATTAAGGTGACTTTTGACCTAATAAGCAAAAATCACTATTGACCCTTCCAGAGGGTCCAAGGCGAAATTCACATTTTCACTTAATTTCCTCATGAAAAATGATAAAATTTGAAATGCAAGACTTTGATTAGGTCAAAGCAAACATGAACTCGCCTTCCGGGAGATTTTGGAGTGAAGGGAATAAAGTATTCAAGTCTTAATTGGAAAAATCGCCGCTGACCCTTCCAAAGGTTCCAGGGCGAAATCATCAAAAATACCTATCATTCAACCTTGCTTGATTAAGTTTAGGGCAAATTGCAAGGTTGTAAAGACAAAGACATGGAAATTTGCAAATATAGGTTGAGAAAATTTCAATTCCATCAAGGGAACAAGCATGGATAAAGGGTTCAAACAAGCTTTAAAGTGAATCTTGACCTTATCACTTTAATATTTCAAAGCCTAAAGAGAAGGGAAGCTTCACTAAGCCTCAATCAAACCTCCATATTCCCAAATTTTCGCCAAATTTACTAAAATTAAGACATTTTGGGAGGTTAGATCAAATGCGCATGAATTAAGGTCATTACAATTGAATTAATTAATTTTTAAAGCCTTAATATAAATATAAAAGACACCTTTCAAGTCTTGAAATCATTTTTAAAATTTAAAAAATATAGGTGAGCGCTCAAAATGCATTTACTTGCTTTTACAAGCAAGTCGGCCTCTATATAAGAGAGGAGTATTGTTTCAAAATGCAAATCATTCATTCATTGTTCTAAATGTGATTTTGAGGAGCAGACTGGAGGAGTGAAATCTAGCAGATTGGAGGCGAATTTCTTACCAAGTTGGAGGCTAAATTTCCGGAATTTGCTAAGTGTTGGAGGCTAGTGAAGGTGACGTTCTTTTGAAGGTTAATCAAGACATAATTCATCCAAGAAGGCCAGCAATTCAATCCTTATCCAGCAAAGTCTGATCTTCTTTCTTCATTTTTCAAGGTTCATAGTTAGACTTTCAAAGGAGAAGGTATGAAGAATCCTTTTTGATGTTCTTATTCAAGACTTGTTTTGATGTTCATAGCATTTTTTAAAGTCTAAGTCTTGAAAATCCAATTTTCATTCATAATTAATTTGAGGAATGGTGTCCTTTTCAAATTAATGTTTTGGAATCATTCCCTTTGAAAGGTCTTAAATTCTATACTTTAAGGTATGATGCTTAAAGATTAATTTTAAATTTTTGTGTAGGCATCAAATGACGACCCCTAAAGCCGGAGGATCTACTAGCCGGCAGGTTCTCATCAAGGAAGATCAGAGAAGCGACCAAGTGGAGACCAGGATCATGTCCAAGTGGAGTAATATCGGAGACACCAACTTAGGAAACTTCAATGTGAAGAAGTTTCGAGAGGTCCCCTACATTGGCAAGCCATCACCTGTTGCAAGGAGGATAATTGAGAGTGGCAGGTTTCCCTCCCGCAGTCAAGTGTCATGAGTTGATGATCGAGTGTGCCCGCCACTATGACTCACAATCAAGGACGATCGTAACCAAAGACGGGAACATCTTAGCCTACTTTTCAGAGGAAGCTATAGGCGAAGCTCTTCACCTTCCAGACCATAAAGACATGATCTACAAAAGCTTAGAAGGAGCAAGGTCGATCTATGAAGATGATCCTGAGTCTTGTTTGAACTTCATCAATAAGAATTGGTTGCTCAAAAGTCGGCCTCGCCTGAACAGGATTCCCAATACACCACATAGGATTGACTTCCAGGAGGAATACAGAGACTTGATAACTTTGCTCAATCGAGTTACAGGTGCTTCTCAAGCCTTCTTCTTCGAAAAGTGGATGTTCTTCTTCATACAAGTGATAGTCCAAGGAAAAGGAATGCTTCATTGGGCTAGAATCATTAGCAATTGTCTGGACGTGCAGTTGAGAAGGCTAAGACCCACCAAATCATTCCACATGAGCTCATATGTTATATATGCCTTGATCAGGAGTTTCGAGTATGCAGGGCTACCTCACAGAGGAGTGATTGGAAGAGGACCCGGAGAAATAAGAGTTTGTGATTCTTATGTTCATCTGCATCATCCGCCTAGAAGTGACTACAAGTTAGTCAATGACACCTTCACGATGAACATTACTAGGATATTGCAAGGAGGAATTCACAATCGACTGTCTCTGGATGCACAAGAGCTTGTGAAGAAGTATGGTGCATGGTTCATCTAGTTTCAAAAGTTCACATACATCAGAGTTCACAGGTGTCCTTCACCACCTTACATGTTGCCAAGATATCCAACAGACAAGATAGTACTACTTGAGGTGACTAGATAGTTGGTAGCTTATGCGAAGGCATCCAGACACAAACATGGAAATGGGATTCCCGTGCCCATCATACTAGGGAACTCAGTTGAGGTGCGTCCTAATACTCAAGCCGCGGAAGATGCAGAGAAGGAATTATCTTTATACTCATTCACATCCTTTGCCTCGCGAGAGAATTTTGACCCTCATGGTTATATGGAGGAGACAGTCGGTAGGAAGTACAAGCATGAGTTTCAGGTGGAGGACTTTTGGATGAATCTCCCAGGTGATTTAGAGGTTAAAAGAAAGATGCATTCTAGGCTACCCTTAGATCTCATCAGGAAATGCAAAGTTTATAGAGTAGCCGATCAAGCCCAGGATAATGGTAGATACCTCCAGTCGTCCTATGAGAAAGAGGACAAAGAAGTGAGGATAGATTGGAATGAACCCGAGGTTTTAGACTTGAGGGCTTTGATGGCTCTCGTTTTATCCTGCACTCGCAGATGGGTGGATGTACAGCATCAAAAGTTGAAGGAGCAGAATGTATCAATGACATTTACTTTGGAGGCAAGACCACAAGATGGAGAAGCAAGTGTGAGTGAGAATACTTCTCATTCCAAAGGCTCAAAGAGGAAAGAAGGACCTGAGAAGAAAGAACCTTCCAAGAAGAAGTAGAAAACAAACCCTGATCACCCACCAAGCACATCTTCTAGACATGAAAAGGAAGCAAGTCAAGGAGAAGATAAGAGGCAGATAGTATATGAAATTGATGAGTCTATGGAATCCATGGTACAGAATGATAAACAAGAGAAAGGACAGACACCTCAGCATTCATCAAGTCAATCTCCCCAAGTTGGTGCTAATGAGCAACACGAAGAAAAGAATGATGATGAAGCAACATCTCCTTTCCGGGAAGATAGGCCACTACCTAAAGAAATACAAGTGAGGGAAACAAGATCTGCCATTCCTGATTGGCTGAAAGAGAGACTGACAAGGGTAGTTGTGGTTGAAGAGGAAGAAGATGTGTTTGACTTGGAAAGCCTTATAGGAAATTCTCATGAGGTAATGGAGAAGAAGAAGGCCACAAAGATTCCTAAGGTAATTAGAGATGAGACAGGATCCAGGAAAGTGCAAGTAGCTACACCAGTGGTGGACAAATATGAGGATGAGATTCTTGCAGAAGAGTATGACTTAGAAACATTTGAGCTTGGTCCACTTACCTCTGAGCAAGCGATGGAAGAAGCAACTGATTCATTTGAAGCACTTAAAGACAAACTTAAATAAGAAATGGAAAAGAATAAGAAGTTTGAAAGGGAGGTCAGTGCTTGGAGGAACTATTTTAGTCACCTTAATCAGCCCTTGAGATGTCAAGATCCAGCAGTATCTCCTTTACAAGCACTCCCTCTTGAATCAGTAGATGAGGCAGAAAGGGTGAAGAGCTTGGTTCAACTTATAAGTTCTTGGATTGATAAATCCCATACGGTAGCCGTTGAATTTACAACAAGAATGATGAAGATAGTTCATCGAGCTATCCAGGTCCTTGAGATTATCCATAATCTAATGATAACTGTAGCTGCATTCGCTCACACCAGAGATGTTATCATTCCTGTCTTACAAGTGATAAGACAAACATCAAGACGGATTCTGGCACAGGAAAAGATAATGGATGGAGGAACCCATAACCTCCTACAGTGGTCAGCTTTGCTCCAGATGAAAGAGGTCCTTTTTGAAGACATCAACACCAGATGTAGTCAAGTTGAAGGTATCATTCATCCAATTCAAGATAAGGTGTTTGAGGTGTTGTGTACCATTCTTGACAGGCGGATTGAGATCGAGACAGATGTGGACATCCAAGAGTTGGAGGATAGAATCAAGGTCATCTTTTGCAAAGAGGAGAACATAATCACAGATAAGCAACGAGATCAGATGTACACTACTATGTTCCTGATTGAGAAGACCAAAGAACTTGAACCTGGATGGGAGACAACTCTTCTCACTACTTTTGATCAAGTCCTTCACTTGGAAGAACGAATAAAGAATCTTCTTGAGATTCCCATTGCTGAGATTGAGGGAATTGTGTCCAGATTCATTGAATATGCTAAGAAAGAGCATAGGAAAGGGAACAACATTCTAGATGAAAAGTTGTTATAGGATGATGTGGCAGCTTAATTCCTATTGGTCTGTCTCCTCGGTTTTTGTGCCAATTCTTTATTGGCTATGGATTAGTGATGTTTATCTAAATGGGGACTTTTTTTTTGTAACAAACCCTAATTAGGGTTTAGGTGTCAAAATCTCAGCCGTTGATGTTCTTTTGATCCGGGCCATTCATTGTATTTGAGGATGCTATATATACCCTCACTCATTTCATTTCAAAAGTTAGAGAGAAAAGTTAGAGAAGAGAGAGAGAGAGAGCTTAAAGAGAAGAAATAAATTTATTGTTGTAGCAAGATTGAGTAGTGAAGAAAGAATTTTGAACAATTGTTGTCCATTTGGCTATGAGATCAATAGAATATTGAAGTTATGGTGTTTTATTGCAATACTTGTGGCTATCTTCATGATTGTTTATTTTCTTGAATCACTCTCAGTTGAAGTAGCATTTAAGTTTTAAGTTTGAAAGATGAAGTGTTGTGCTTGATCTTTGATAAGATTCATATTCCAAACCACTAGCTTCTTATTGATTGTAAGGACACCTTGTGTGGTCAACTGAAAACCTTGAGATTGATTAAGAATTCAATCATTCCTGGAAGTATTGATATGTATCTCTATGATAGTATCTATACCCTTGATGATTTGAAAAACTATTGAATCCCCTTAGAAGATCGCATCAATTCCAGTAGAGTTGTAATTTCTTGGCAAAACTGAAATTGGTAGAATCTTATCAAGTCTAGTCTTCATTGAGTCATTCTTAGGATCAGTTCAAGTATTCCTTCTTTAAAACCCTTATCTTTTGACATTTTTTGAAAATCTGTTAGTGTTAGGAAAATCCTGTTCCTGCATTTGGAAAGAAAGTAACGTGGACAAGCTTTCTCAGAAAGTACGTAAGGCCCCTTGAAGAAACAACATATACAACGACCACTGGTGCTTATCCACACGTAGAGATCCTACAACAAAGAACCTTGATGTCATCCCGATTGATCCTTTTCGCGACATCTTCAGCATTCAGAGACTCTAATCAAGAGAGGATAAGGTACCTCTGGGTATTTTATTATGTGTTTGGTCATGTACAAAATACACATCAACACAACCGTAGGCTCAAAGAACTGTTGAACAAGATGGAAAACCAGCCAGCCGACGGGTTGAAGAGGTAGTTCACGGAGGGATTGATACCCTCATTGCGCAAGAAGATGAAAGTAGTGCCTCCGTCCTCATACGTCGATGCGTACAATCGAGCGATGGACATCGAGAGTGAAAATAAAACCTCCTCCCGAGAGAGGAGGAAGACTGATGATGATGAGAGCACCGAAGGTAGCAGTGACAAAGAATCCGAAACCGTACGAGCCCTTCGACGGGATATGTTGAGAATGATGAAAGAATAGAAGGCTGAGAAAGGAACCAACAATGAAGGTAATGAACTATGGTGTATTGAGTGCAAAAGGGAGGGGCACACGAAAGGTAATTGTTCTAGAAATATGTTTTGTGAAATTTGCCAAGTGCTGGGGCATTCAATCAAGGAGTGCCCGTACAATTTGAAGATGAGAAGTACACAAGTACTCTTCACACAGGGAGAGTCCAACCCATCGAAATCACGGAATGTATCACCAAGCGGTTATGGAAATCAACGAGGTCGAAACCAAATACAGTATGACTCCAGAGGGCATCCTATCATACAGTGTCGGCAATGTAGTGAATGGGGACACTTTGCGAGAGACTGCCATAACAGGAAAGACAACATACATTTATCGTGCAAATGGTTTGGACCAGGTGACCATGAAGACACCAACTGCTTGAATCAGAAGGGTATTGATATGCTGGACGTGGAGGAACAAGAGGACGTAGTTTTGGCAATCACAAGAGCACAAACAAAGAAGGCAATGTATTCAAACTCTGGTACGGAAAAGGAACAAGCCGAAGTAGAACAAGTGTTGGCGAAGGAACAAGTAACTTCCATTGGAGTTGCAAGTATGTCATTGCAGGAGTCAGAGAAGAACATAGTCTGATAGGTCCTACAAACAACTATACCCATCAAGGTGGCAGACCTTCTTCAAACTATGCCGCAACTGAGAATGGCAATTGCCAACACAGTCAGTGACGACACAGTCTTCCAGAAACAATGTAAGCCACAGGAGGAGGAACTGACGGGAAAACCATCAGCCAAAGGGAATGAGTCCAGTGATCCAATGTTGTTGATGGTGAGCATTGGGAGGAAGCCGACGGTCGTCGAGATGGAATTAATGGGGAAGAAGTTGACAAACACCATTGTCGATGGAGGCTTGGGAGTAAATGTAATGCCAGAAGACACATGGAAATGTTTGGGGAAGCCGAAGCTTTGGCCGCCAACCTTCCACTTGGGAACATTGATGGCACAAAAAGTAATGATTGAGACAACAATTTTTCTTGGACTTTGTAGTTATCCGGTTACAGAAGGTGTACGATGCACTCCTTGGAGGGGATGGTTGGTTACTGCAAAGGTGAATCATAACTGGAAGCGAAACACACTCTCGATCGAGAGTGATGGGAGGAAGCACGTCATTGACTTGAGGAACCAAGCGATGAGTGAAAAACTGGCACCCTCGGACTCTGAGTTTGAGGGTGGAGAGTTAGGTATGGACAAAGGAAGGAAAGGCATGAAAACCAACGATGAAGGGGTGCTCTAACTAGAAGATTGCTCTGAAGATGAGACGAGTTCTCTTAATGGATTATTCCACTGGCAAATGGAGGATTATGAAGTTTTCCACCCCGACTGTAACATGCTACAAATTGGCCAAATTGAGGAAGTACAAAGTCCGTCGTACGATATTCATCTGTGCACATCCGGCGTTGGTGTGTCTGGGTTGTACGAACAATTACCAAGTGAGCCTATAGCGTATGAACAGAGGCCGTCGAGTGGGAATGGGGAAGTATCTAAGGTTTACAATGAAGATTCACAAGGCGAGGATCTGAAATTGGATGTTGTAGAGCCTGGTGGAGATGCCATGAAGAAGTTAATACTATACGCTAAACGGTTCACCTCAATCGAAAGTAATTCAGTCGTACGGTTCAGAGCAGACAAGAGCAAGTTGGCTTCTGAGAGTCTAGGTTGCGTCGACATGATGAGGTTACCACACGAAGCTAAGAGCCCCAACTACATTGTACAAAATAGAGAAGCCGAGTGCTGGAGATCCGTACGGTCAAGGGAGAGCCGGGGAAGCAGATTTGATAGCAGGACAAAATCAAGAGAGGGAAGGAACATTCCCATCCAGCCACAGGATAAGTTGAATCCATACGGTGCAGGTGAAGAAGCAGAAATGTCGTACATTGTACGGTCGAGACACAGGCCCAAAGCAAGGCGAGGAGTCCGTACGGCATACGGCAGAGCACCATTCCGTACGGCGTACCTAGTTCAATCAACCCGTACGACATAGCTCATCCACCCATTCCGTACGACATAGTCCATTCATTCAACTTGTACGACGTACGACATAAACTACATAGAGAAAAGGGTACGGTGAAACCGTATAGCGGATATGGCACAGGAGGCATCGCACGACATACATGGAAGCCGTACGGACATCGTACATGAGGCATCGTATAGTATATAGGGATGCAATCAAGGAGAGGTTCTTCGACCACGCTACAGGTATGACAACCAAAGGCGAAGACCGTACGACAACCAAGAGAAATCCGTACGGACCACAGGAGGAATACTGTACAGTCAAGGAAGCAATATATCAAAAACTCGAAGGCATCAACTTTGAGTTGGATGAAGGGAGTCTCAAGCCACACACCTATGCATCGTACAACGAAGAGAGAAGCGCAAGTCTGTACGAAAGAACAAGTCTATACCAAAGAAACGGGACTCAAACTCGGCTCGTACTCGGCAAGGCCGACTTGGACTTGGACTCGGACTCAGGACTCTGCTAGACTTGGGAAAGTGAAAAACTCAAGAAATGTAGAGATTTTTAAAGATTTAAAACTTGTTTCAGACACCCTTTATTGAATACACCTTAAAGACACAATAACATCATCAAACTCGGCTCATTTGATTACATACACAAGTATACATCAATCACATAAGCATAAACGCAAATTGTAGCTGAAGAAAATAACAAACATAGATATATAAATATTGTCAAATGTATACGATATTACAAAACTCATGGAATAAAAAATACATGTTGTCATATGATCATCATCAAATGTTTCATACAAATACCAAAGGTAAATACAACTACAAGCCTATGGCTCAGAGAAGCCTGCACGGCAGCACCCTTCGGCCCCGGCCCCCTGCAAAGGCATCTAAGGTAGGTCCTGGATGATTGGATAGCCATGGCCGCTCCCCGTGACACCATGCCATGCTCACCAACATCAGGAACATCCGTGTCACTATCTGCCTCTGAATCTCCTCTCTGTGCTCGTGCTCTCCGCGCCTCCTCTGCCATGGCTACAGTCTCAGCCTCTATATCTACCTGGTCGATCCAATTAGTGTTAGACTCGGAGGTTAAATTTTCCCTACTTTTATCGACGCAGTTTCCCCCCATATTTTTCGACGGGGGTTTGGGGGCAGCGCCCCCAAGGTGGGGTCAAGGGGCATCGCCCCTTGCGGAGGTTGTAGTGAACAAAGATGAGACCATTCATTTAAAAAAAGCTTTTTAAAATGTTTTCTTTTTGTCATTTTACTTAAGCTAGGCAGTAGTCGAGTTTGGGGCTCAAGACTCGCCGAGTTTGGCGAGTTTGAGCCAAACTTGCCAACTCGGCGAGTTTGGCGATTTTACTCGCTAGACTCGGACGAGTCCGAGTCCAAGCCCCTAGGACTTGCCGAGCATGACTCGTACTCGGACTTGCCAAGTCTGGGCGAGCCCTGTTTCTTTGGTCTATACGCAAGGAGGATAAGCCCATATGGAAGGAGAACAAGTCAAAAAACACAATTCCCGTATGGGTGAATGCACCTTGATCAGAATTTTGACTTCATTGGCCTTGTTCCTGACGTCTTAAAAAAGCAGAAAATTGATGCACGCCATGGAGTTTCGTGTGGGTTTGAAGGTTGTAATTTGGTGTTGGCGGTGTGGGTTTGAAGGTTGTAAATTGATGCTGCCCCGAACAAGTCAAAAAACATAATTCCCGTACGGGAGAATGCACCTTGATCAGAATTTTGACTTCATTGGCCTCGTTCCTGACGTCTTAAAAAAGCAGAAAATTGATGCACGCCATGGAGTTTCGTGTGGGTTTAAAGGTTGTAAATTGATGCTGCCCCTTGACCTCCTTGGGGGCGTTGCCCCAAACCCCCATTTGATTTGGCAGGTACACTACAAGTTGGGGTTGTCCAGTCAAAGTTGTTGTTTGTCGTTAGTCTTCCCGAATATTACTTGATGTTTGCTTGTCGCCTGGAAGACGACTTCTTCTTTGGGGGGGATGATGTTGTCGGCATAAATTGCCTATTGTTATGTTTGATAATATCTGTTATCCGAGAAGGTATTAATTAATTGTATTGAGTGGGTTGTTAGTCTCGGGTGGTTATGTGTCGGTTGGTTGAGGGTTGTGTACCTCTCGGCAACCGTCGGGTCCTTTAAATATGTTGTGTATTGTCAAGGAAGGGGGATGGTATTGTCGGATCTAGTGTAATCCTTGGCCGACCATCTTTGGTCTCTTCTCTGTAATAATTGAATGTGCAAATAAAGATATATTTTCTGCCGTGTCTAGTATGCATTGTCATGTACATTATTATTTCCTGTATTTAATTTACCAGTTGTACCAACAAATAGAAACATAGACCAATAGGAATTGAATTGCCACATCATTTCATAACAACTTTTCATCTAGAATTTTGTTCCCTTTTCTATGTTCTTTTCTGGCATATTCAATGAATCTGGACGTAATCCCTTCGATCTTTGCAATGGGAATCTCATTCAAGTTCTTCATCCGCTCTTCCAAGTGAAGGACCTGATCAAAGGCTGCAAGAAGGGTCGTCTCCCACCCGTGCTCTAGTTCTTTTGTTCTCTCGATCAGGAACACAGTAGCATACATCTGATCTCACTGCTTTTCTGTGATCATGTTCTCTTTGCAAAAAATAACCTTGATCATGTCTTCCAATTCTTGGACATCCATATCTGTTTCGATCTCTATCCTTCTGTCAAGGATTGTACATAATACATCAAACACCTTATCTCGAATAGGATGGATAGTATCCTCCACTCAACTGCATCTACTATTGATGTCCTCGAATAGAACTTCCTTCATTTGGAGTAAAGTTGACCATTGTAGAAGATTATGGATTCCTCCATCAATTATCTTCTCTTGTGCTAAAACCTATCTAGATGTCCTTCTTACTACCTGTAATATAGGGATGACAATATCTCTAGTGTGAGTGAAGGCATCCACAGTCACTACTAGATTATGAATGATCTCAAGGACTTGGATAGCTCTGTGGACTGTCTTCATCATTCTTGCTACAAATTCCATGGCTACCTTGTAGGATTCATCAATCCATGTACGCATGAGTTGGGTTAAGTTCTTCATCTTTTCTGCCTCATTTATTGACTCGGGAGGGAGTGCCTGCAAAGGTGAAACTGCCAGATCCTATCACCTTAATGGCTGATTAAGGTGGCTAAAATAATTCCTCCAAGCGTTAACCTCCTTTTCCAACCTTTTATTCTTTTCCACTTCTTCCTTTAGCTTATCATTAACTGCTCTCATTGAATCGGTCGCTTCTTCCATGGCCTACTGGGAGGTAAGTGGACCAAGATCAAATGTCTCTAAATCATATTTTTCTGCCATAATCTTATCCTTGTACTTGTCCACTGCTGGTGTAGCTACCTATATCTTCTTGGATCCTGCATCATCTCTAATTACCTTTGACATCTTTGTAGCCTTCTTCTTTTCGATTTCTTCTTGAGAGTTTCCTAGGAGACTTTCCAAATCAAATACTTGCTCTTCATGTTCAACCACAACTACCCTCGTAAGTCTTTCTTTTAGCCAATCTGGAATGGAAGATTTTCTCTCTCTTACTTGTATTTCCTCAAGCAAAGGCCCCTCATCTCTGAAAGGAGATGTTGCTTCATCATCATTCTTTTCTTCTTGTTGCTCATTAGCACCAACTTGGAGAGGAAGAGACTGACTTGATGAGTGCTGAGGTGTTCGTCCTTTGCCTTGTTTATCATTCTGCAATGTGGATTCCATAGACTCATCAACTTCATACACTCTCTCTCTTTGATCCTCTCCTTGACTTATCTCCGTTTCATGTCTAGAAGAAATACTCGATGGACGATCAAGATTCACCTTTTGTTTCTTCTTGGATGGTTCTCTCTTCTCAGGTCCTTCCTTTCTCTTTGACACCTTGGAATGAGAAGTATTCTCACTCACACTTGCTTCTCCTTCTTCTATTCTTGCTTCTAGGCTGAATGTCATGCCTATATTTTGCTCCTTCAATTTTTGATGTTGAACGTCCACCCATCTGCGAGTGCAATTCAAAACTGGGTCCATCAATGCTCTCAGGTCTGCAACTTCTTGCTCATTCCAATCTATCTTCACTTTTTTGTCTTCCTTCTCATAGGATGATTGGAGATATCTACCACTGTCTTGTGCTTGATCGGCTACTCTATAAACTTCACATTTCCTGATAAGATTTAAGGGTAATCTAGAATGCATCTTTCTTTTCACCTCCACATCATCCTGAACATTCATCCAGAAGTCCTCTACTTGAAACACATGTTTGTACCTCTTCCCAACTGTCTCTTCCATATGACCATGAGGATCAAAATTCTCTCTCGAGGCAAAGGATGTGAATGAATACAGAGATAGTTCCTTTTCTACATCTTCGGCTGCTTGAGAATTAGGACACACTTCAATTGAATTTCCCAGTGAAATAGGTATGGGGATACCATTCCCATGCTTATGTCTTGATGCTTTAGCACAAGTCACCAACTGTCTAGTCACTTCAAGTAATATTATTCTATCCGTAGGATACCTTGGCGACATATAAGGTGGTGAAGGACATCCATGGACCCTAATGTAGGTGAATTTAGGAAATTGAATGAACCATGCACCATGTTTCTTCACGAACTCTTGTGCTTCTGGAGATAGTCATTGGTGAATCCCTCCTTGCAACGTCCTAGTGATATACATTGTGAAGGTGTCATTGACTAGCTTGTAGTAATTTTTAGGCGGATGATGCAATTGAGCATAAGAATCACATACTCTTATCTCTCTTGTCCCTCTCCCAACAACTCCTTTATGTGGTAGCCCTACATACTCAAAACTTCTGACTAAAGAATATATAACATATGAACTCATGTGGAATGCTTAGTAGGGACCAGCCTCCTCAACTGTACATCTAGGTTGTTGCTAATAATTATGGCCCCATTGAATATTCCTTTTCCTTGAACAATCACCTGTATAAAGAAGAACATCCACTTGTTGAAAAAGAAGGTTTGAGAGGCACCTATAACCCGATTGAGCATGGTTATCAAGTCTTTGAATTCCTCTTGGAAATCAATTTTGTGAGGCGTATTAGGTAGCTTATTCAAGCGAGGCCTACTCTTGAGTAACCAATTCTTATTGATGAAGTTCAAACAAGTATCAGGGTCATCTTCGTAGACAGACTTAGCTCCTTCTAAGCTCTTGTAGATTAGATCTCTCGGCTCTAGAAGATGAAAAGCTTCACTTAAAGCTTCTTCTGAAAGATAGGCGAGGACAATCCCATCTTTGGCTACGATTGTCCTTGAATGTGAATCATAGTGTCTGGCACATTCAATCATTAGCTCATGACATCTGATTGCGGGAGGGAAGCCTGCGGCCTTGGTGATGCCACTCTCAATTATCTTCTTAGCTATGGGTGAAGGCTTGCCGATGTAGGGTGCTTCTCAAAACTTCTTCACATTGAAGTTCCCTAAGTTGGTGTCGCCAATACTGCTCCATTTGGACACGATCCTTGTCTCCAAATCGTCATTCTTTTGATCTTCTTTAATGAGAGCCTGCCAGGTAGCGGATCCACTTGCCTTGGGGGTTGCCATTTGCTACCTACAAAAAGGCTTAAGTTAGGTTTAGGTATAGTACCTTAGATAGGTGACTTGAGATCTCTTAAAGAAACAATTAAATTTGAAAATGAAATGCTAAACCCTTAAAATTATGAATTTTCAAACTAGACATCACCTAGAAATCAAACTAAATTATTGAAGACCTAACCTATAGAAGATTGACATATAAATTTGAATCAGACCTTCAATACATCTTCAAAAATCAGATTGCACATACCTGGTCCTTGATTTCTAATTATCAACCTGAAAAGATGGATAAAAAATGGAGATTGCTGCTGGATTCGGCTTCCTTCCAAGTGATATTCAAAGAGTTTCAAAAGTCTCATGTCTGCACCTCAGGTTCGCCTTTGCAGATTCAATCCTTGACCAGCCTTCTTAGATCAGAAATTCGCCTTCCTGCTGCAATTCGCTCTTCCAACTCTACTCCTCAAATTCACTTAGGAAGAAGGTATGAATGAATGATTAATGCTTGCAACATTTGCTTTCCTTTATAGGGCGCCTTCATCCTTTTTCAAAGAGGCCGACCTCTTTAAATAAACAAATATAATTAAAAAAAATCATCTCTAAGGTGGCCGACCTAGCAATAAAGCTTTAAAAAAATGCAATTAGGCTGCAAAGAGTAAATTTTTTGAATTTTAAGGCTCAAACATCAATTTTAGCCCATTTGACAAGTGTTTAATCAAGGCGGATTTGCATTATTTATCCAAATGAGGTTTGATTAGCAATTTAGGGGAGGAAAAATTGTGTCTTGAATGTGACTTTGCTTGTGAATCTCTTGAAGAGGCATAGGCAAGTCTAGGAGATATTGAAGTTTCTTTAATGTTTGCCACTTTTCTCCATTTTTTTCATCATTTCACCATCTTGATCCTTAACCTCTAATGTTCTTGCCATTATGAACTTGCAATTTGCCTTCAAACAAGGTGAAAAATGTGGATTTCAAAGGACTTCACCTTGGATCCTTTGGAAGGGTCAAGAGCGATTTTTGTGATTATGTCCAAATTGCATCATTTTTTTACCCCAAATTGCTTTCCAAGGCAAGCATATACTAGATTTCTTTCCACCAAGGCCTAGGAATTTCTACCTTAGTCTCCATCATGACCAAATTAGGTGATCTTGAGAATTTCGCTCTGGACCCTTTGGAAGGGTCAGAAGCGAAATTCATGTTCTGCTTCTTTTCTTTCACTTAGCTTCATTTTTTATCCCTTGTTTCCTTTGATTGTCGCCTTTGGATCCCTTTCTTATGAAGATAACACTTGTTTGACCCCAAAAAAGGCCTGAAAGGGGAATTTCACTCAAAACCATGCCCAGGGACGGGACTGATTTAGAATTTCACTCTTTGGAAGGGTCAGGAGCGAAATCCATGTTTTAGCTCAAAATCTTCATTTTTGGTGGCCATAATCCATTCAAGGGCATGCCTAGGGGTATCTCCAAATTTATTTCACCTTGATCAAGGTTTGTCTTGACACAAAATTTGGAAGAAAGAATAGGTTTTAGGAATTTCGCTCTGGACCCTTTGGAAGGGTCAGGAGCGAAATTCTAGTTTTAGCTTAATTCCGTCACATTTGGTGATCACAAGCAACTCAAAGCCATGCTTAAGGACGTCTTCAATCTTAATTCACCTTGATCCACACTTGGCTTGACACAAAATTGAGAGAAAAAGGTAGATTTTGGGAATTTCGCTCTGGACCCTTTGGAAGGGTCAGTAGCGAAATTCTAGTTTTAGGCTTGACTCTTCACCTCTTCAACTCCGATATTCTTTGCAAGGCAAATATACACCACTCCACTTGCATCCACGCCATAGGAACCAAGGTCTTGACCTCATCTAAGGAGAAAATAGGTGTTTTCAAGAATTTCGCTCTGGACCCTTTGGAAGGGTCAGGAGCGAAATTCACATTCTAGGCTAAAATCCTTCACTCCTTCACTTTTAGTCACTCGTTAAGGCAAAAACATGTCAATCTATTTCCAAATATGCCCAAGGAACTAAAATATTGGCTTAAACAAGGAAGAAAATGAGGTTTATGGAGAATTTCGCTCTGGACCCTTTGGAAGGGTCAGGAGCGAAATTCTTGCTCTTGGACAAAATCCTCACTTTTCAATGCTTTCAATCACTTCCTAAGTCAAGAACATGTCAAAACCTTACCAACATGCCTTAGAAACTAAGATCTTGGTCTAATCAAGGAAGAAATGGGTGTCTTCTAAGAATTTCACTCTGGACCCTTTGGAAGGGTCAGGAGTGAAATTCATAAATTAGGTTGATTTCACACTTCTTTCATCCAATCCACCCTCAAACTTGATCAAATTCACCTCTCCTTATCACCATCAAGTCTATTTGCCACCTACTTAGCTCAAAATCTTCACTTTTCAATGCCTTAGGCAAAATAGAGGGTCAAATGAGGATTTCGCTTTGGACCCTTTGGAAGGGTTAGGAGCGAAATTCTCATTCTAGGTTGATTTTCACCATTTCATCGCCTCAAACCTCTTTTCAAAGGCAAATATGCATCAAAGCCTTCCCAATACGCCTTAAAAGTCAACAAATTTGGTCATATCAAAGAGCAAAATAGAGGAAAAGTGGATTTTGCTCTGGACCCTTTGGAAGGGTCAGGAGCGAAATTCTCATTTTGAGCTAATTTCTCACTTCCTTTCTCCTTCTCATGCCTTGGACATATTTTGTTAGGCTTCCTTCCATCATGATCAAGCTCAAATTGGCATTTACTTCAAGATTTTGTGAAGAAATAGGACTCTACAAGAATTTCGCTCTGGACCCTTTGGAAGGGTTACGAGCAAAATTCACCCTTAGGCTCTAATTTTATCTTCATTCTCCACATTTCTTCACTCAAACAAGTATTTTGCCTTCACTCAAGCCTGGGAACAGGTTAGCTCCTAATTTGGGTCAAGGTGGAGTGTCTTGTAAAGGAATTCGCTCTGGACCCTTTGGAAGGGTCAGGAGCGAAATTCCTATTCTTGCCATAATTCCCCTTGAAATTGACTTGACTTTGCCCTAGACTCACCCCTTGATGCATACCCTTGTCAATTCGCTCAACCACTCTTTGACTTAGCTGAAATCTTGGGTCCTTGGTGAAATTTCTCTCTGGACCCTTTGGAAGGGTCAGGAGCGAAATGCAAGTCTAGCCCAAGTTTCTTGACTTTTTCCACCCATCATGCCTTAAATTCATCTACTTGAATCTTCTCTTTGTCATTCAAGTCTATTGTTTGCTTACTAGCTCCATTCAATCGACTCTGACTCGACAAAAGACAAGACTCTGACCCAAAACCTGACCTATTATGACTCAAACCTTTTAACTATTTTATACAATCCATACATTTTCATCTCCTCAAAGGCGAGATCCCTCTAAGATTACATCAGGGTTTAAGGTAGACAACACATGACTTTCCCAAGCCCAGGTCAAATTTGGCTTTGAAAGAAACCCTAGGTGAGCTCTGCGAAGGAAACCCTAACCTACCCAGCCCAGGCGACCACTACCTCACTCAAAACATCTAGCAAGCAGAGAAAAACCTAGCTAAGAGAAAGCAAAACCAAAAAAAAAGAAGAGGTGGTCCCCATCCTGATGGGGCGATGTGTGAAATGATCACAACACATCCGAGCCTTCTAATTTTGAAGAAGCCTCAAATCAGTAAGTGTGGAAGGATGTCATGATGGAGGAGTATCAATCTATTATCAAAAATGATGTGTGGGATATTGTTCCTAGGCCCAAAGGTAAATTTGTTGTTTCCTCTAAGTGGCTGTTTAAAATTAAACATGCAGCTGATGGGAGTGTAGAAAAATATAAGGCTAGATTTGTAGCTAGAGGTTTTTCACAAAAGGAAGGCATAGACTATGAAGAGACTTTTGCACCTGTATCACGTTATACCTCTATCAGAACTATTATTGTTATTGCAGCTGTTAAAGGGTGGAAATTGCATCAGATGGATGTAAAAATAGTATTCTTGAATGGTGTAGTTGAAGAAGTTTTTATTGAGTAGCCAGATGGATTTGTGATTCATAAGAAAGAATCACATGCATGCAGATTGGAAAAGGCCTTGTATGGCCTTAAAGCAAGCTCCTCGTGCTTGGTATGAAAGAATTGATCGATATTTGTTGAGCTTGGGTTTTCTAAAAAATGTTGCAGACTCAAATATCTATTTCAAGGTAATTGATAGTAAAGCTTTAATTTTGGTTCTATATGTTGATGATTTATTTCTTACTGGAGAGGATGATCTCTTTGCTAGATGTAAGAAAGAGTTAACTTCTGAATTTGAAATAAAAGATCTTGGTTTGATGCATTATTATCTTGGTTTGGAAGTGTGGCAAAGACCAAATGAAATCATTTTGAGTCAAAGAATATATACCATTTATATTTTGAAAAGATTTGGTATCTTAGATTGCAAGTCTATGGCAACTCCCATGGAAGCAAATCTGAAAATGTTACCTGAGTTTGCAGCTAGTTCAGATTTAGTTGATCCTACATGTATAGGCAATTAATTGGATCTTTGATGTATTTAGTCAATACAAGGCTTGACATATGTTATGCTGTTAACACTCTCAGACAGTTTATGAGTGAGCCTAGACAAATTCATTTTGTTGCAGCTAAACATATATTGAGATATGTTCGTGGTACTGTGGGATATGGTCTGAAATATACTTCTTGTGGAGGTCTGAAATTCCAAGGTTTCTCTGATTCAGACTGGGCAAGATGTGTACCTAACAGGAAGAGCACTTCTGGTTGTTGTTTTAGCTTAGGTTTAGCTATGTTTTCTTGGTGCAGCATAAAGCAATCATGTGCGGCCCAAAGTACAACAAAAGTTGAATATGTTGCAGCTGCTAGAGAAGCGGTGTGGCTTCGTAAATTGCTTGCAGGATTGTTTGGACAGTCTTTGGAACCTACTGTGGTTCATTGTGATAACCAAAGATGTGTGAAGCTTTCAGTTAATCTCGTTTTTCATGATAGAACCAAGCATGTGGAAATAAAATATCATTACTTGAGAGATATGGTTCAAAGGAAAGCAGTGGAACTCAAATACATTTGCACAAAAGAGCAAATAGTAGACATTCTTACCAAGCCACTTCCTAGAGTGAAGTTTTGCTATTTTCGAGATAACCTTGGTATTGTAGAGAATGTTGTTCTTGCTAAGAGAGAATCTCGGCTTCAATGATTTTTTTTTTATATATATGTTGTTAATGAGTTCTTCGCTATGAGAGAGAAGTTCGAGGTGAAATCCCTTGTAATGCATTTTTCTCTATGATGGATAAATTTGAGGTGAAAGTCCTTGAGGCTCTTTCCACTTATGGGGGTAGCCATGGTGGATGTCATGTTGAGAGACTCCATGACAACATCACGTTGAGTGACTCCGTGATGAGAGTTTTTTCACCTATGGGAGTAGCCATGGTGAACATCATGTTGAGTGAATCCATGATGCCTATCACGTTGAGAGAATCCATGATTAAATTTTGTTGTTTTCATATTCTTTGTTTATCACATTGAGAGAATTCGTGATTAAATTTTGTTGTTTGTCATGTTGAGAGACTCCATGACTTGAATATCTGTTAATGATATCTTCTTTGTTAAGAGGGAGTGTTAAAGATAGTAACTTAAGCAGATATCATGCCTGTCGAGCTCTACATGTGTTTTTGATTTGCTTCATAAATAGTTGTAATGTGTATCGATTTCATCTTCCTCATAGCTGTCACTGACTCTAGCTGGACATACGTTTCTTTTCCTCCGTTGCAGTTCACTAGCTCATGGTGTATGTCAGTGATGATTGGCTTTCCACTTTCTGTATTCTCCTTCTTGTGGGTCTTGGTGTGTGCTATTTATACATTTGCCGAGGGTCATCTAGAGTATGATTGACATTTTGTCTTGATGATCTCTTGATTAAAAATTTCAGGAGTTGGATGCTGTGACTGTATATCTCTCTAATCTTCAGGGAAAATTATCTATGTTCAGCTGTGTTCTTTGCAGATTCTTTCTATTGACGTCTTATTCTACATTATTTTGTAAGCATTTTTTCTGACAGTCTTCTATTTGAAACATCATCAATCATTGTAAAAATGAATGTCTTCTAAGTGTGACAGATTTATACTTATTTTGAGATTTCAATAAAAAAAAATTTGGTGTGGCTGGGTTTTTCACCCTCAGGTGGATAGTTTTCCCAGGATAATTTGATGTGTTCTTGTTCTCTTAAGTTTTCTGAAGTTCTTTTATCTTTGTTTATAGTTGTTTCAGTTTTGAACACTGCCAAAGGATCGACTTCCATGGAAATAGTCATAAGATCTGCAAACAGTCTTAAACCCATGCAAAATGATGTCACCCAGCTCTAAAAAGCAGTTTGCATTTGTTCTCAGTTCATTCTGTTCATTTATCACACTTCTCTAGGCCTCTTGAATGTGTTCGGCCCAGCTAGGGCATCAATGGATACTTAGCTTTTTTGGCCAGCAGCAGGGACCCTGAGAAACCTTCCAAAACCATTCACCAAACTAAAAAGGTTCATCAATATAACCCCAAAATAACCTGCACATCAAAATACCTTAAAAATATTCTTTTTTTTCTGAAACCCTGAATTGCCAAACTCTGTAAAAGCAAAGGTGATTCCTGTGTGAATTCACTCTTACCAGCTAGGGATCATTTCTCAGATCCGAAACTAGTGATCTGATGAGGGTTTTCGTCCTCGATCAATCCTTGGGAGAACTCTGTTCAAACTTCAATCTGACAACATCATGTTATCTGTGCACTCTTGAATGATCCAAATGAGAGCCCAAATCCTCCTTTTATAGAGTTGGAGGGAAAATAGAGCAATTTTAAATTCAAAATAATTAATTTTCCCTCTAAAGGCCTTTTTGACAATTTAATATTAACTTATGACCAAGTCCCCCTTTTTCCTAGGTGTCCACTTGAGGGGACATAACAATACTTTATTAAAATATAACAGTAAAGTAAATAATATAACATTGACATTAGATTTTAGTGCATATTATAAATATTTCTGAACAAATTGCAGAAAGCACTGCCAAGACACCAGAAAGTGAAATTGATCACACCATGAGGTAACTGAAGCTGAGGGGAGATGCCGGATGCTAAAACGGGAAATTACTAAAAATAGGAATCCTCCAAGAAGTGTGGGAAATAACCCAAAAAGGCCAAAAACGCTTCAGAGAGTGTCACAACAAACCAAAACATTAACTGAGCACGACACTGCTGACGGAAGCCAAGAAAAATTGATGCTTAGCTCTGCAAGAATAGTGGAGTCCCCTAACCACCATCAATTAGCCTACAGGAACTCTAGAATAGGTTATCTGTCACACAGCTGACTAGGTCTGAGAAGGGGATATTACATAATCTCATCACATCTGCATCTTGATGATGGATCAGAGTGTGATTCTAAATGTTGCTGTGTTTTCTTCCTATTCACAGGTTTATTCAGAAGCAGTTGTTTGTGTGTTGGGGACTGTAGAAGTCTTAAATTTCTTATTTAGTTTTTGAATTTTTTGCTGGACAGCTGCTAGCTGCTTTAGATCAGATATTCCTTACAGATTTTATCAAAATCCCAATGGTTGATTGTGACAACACAATAAACACCTATATGCGGATTGCGACTAGCAAGCTTTTCCTCAGATGATTACAGATTTGACGTGGAAGCAGGAATGGGTAAGAAACTTAGATCTCAGATTTGATACTTGATATATCAACAACAAAAGGTTTCAATTCCTCCTTAATTGTTTCTTTAACTGTTAGAAGCATGGCCTTAAGACCCCATATTATCCATGCCTTGTTGAATTTACTGACTACAATAGCATTGTTGAAAATGGTGTCTTGGCCTGGTTTGACTGTGTTCAAATGGAAAAATGTTGTTAAACATGGGAATTTTTGCAACTACAAGGTTCCCAGATTGGGAAAACAGACAATATTTTCAACCCGACATAGAGAGGCTCCACCACTGGCCAAGGAAGAAGAGAAAGACCCAGCAGACCACCTAGCACAGGATTTACTCTTGTTGAAACAGGCTTTTCAAAAGATTTAGGAACAAGGAGTATTCCAACATCTTGAATTTTTTGTGGCAATCCTCATATAGAACAGCTAATATCCAGAAAAAAGAACAAGAAAACCACAAGGAGGTAAAAATACCCGCACCAAGCAGCACCGTCAGCTATTCCCAAATAAAACCACGAGAGTAAATGAGGAACTATGCTGGACCATGGAAAACTACAGGGTAATCTGTGCTTGGTAATGACCGAATTCCTGCACCTGGTATGAACACTTCTGGCCAGGCTCGAAGAGGAGACAAAAAATTGCAGAAGCTAAAGAATCCTAGAGCATGCGGGTGAACATAGAGGGAATCATAATAGCAGAGGAAAGAAATGAAATTCACAAATTGTTGAGAACACATCCTATTCAATTCCTTTAAGCTTTGGGGACACCATCATATCCTAAAAGTTTGCTTCTAGTGTGAGGGAGAGAACCAACCTTCAAGGCATTTGGAGTAATTATTATACAATTTAATCTTTAGAGAAAGCAAGGATTTTAGAATGTTATAAGGATTACCATGCCCAAATATTATAAGTTCCCATCTTGGGAGGAGGGTGGTCCTATAGATACTTGTTGTGACCTTTTCACACATCGCCCTATTGCTAACGGGGACCCCTCTTTTCCAGCTTCCTGCGTTGTTAGGTTAGGGTTTTGGCTGCTTAGTGGGCAATTTTGCGTTTCCCGTGCCCGAGTCTCGGAGTTTTGATCATGCCTAGTGCCGTCTAGGGTTTTTGAAGTGTTAGGATCAAGTTGCAAAAGTTGATATTTTAATGATCCTAAATTTTGTCTAAGTGTAGACCTATCGAGCGTGAACGTGTTTTTAAACACGCGCATCAATGATTTTAAAGTGCCAAGGTATTCACAGACCTTTTGGAGTTGTTTTCTCGCTCCTAAGGTAATATTTAAGTTGGTTTCACACTTTATTCCAATATTTTCCTAGCGTTTCGCTCATATTTTTGGAAAATTAGTCTAAGTCCAGTTAAATTTAAAGTCGTTGAGTGATTTTGAGTGGTTAAAATGTTAAAATCCTAAGGGAAATCCTTATTCCAAGGGTTAAAGGGTCAAAATCCATGCTAGAGGTGTTTTTCCCCTCACATTCCAGACTACCCAACCCATTCCCCCACTCAAAATCCATACTACACATGGGTTTCCCTTGAAATCCATACTGGCTACTAATTTCCCCCACTGTTTATCCACACCTGGGTCAAATTTCCCCTGGAAGTGCTAAAATTTGGCTAAGTGTCAGGATTTATCCAGACTGCCATCGAATTTCCCTTGGGAGTGCGGACTGGAGTGCAAGGATAATTCCATGCCTGGATCGATTTTCCACCAGGATTTTTTGTGACGACTAAGTAAGGATTTTTGTCCAAATTTTTATCCAGACAGAGGTCGATTTTCCCCTAAGCATTTTTGTAAGGATTTTTGTCCGGATTTTTATCCAGACAGGGATCGATTTTCCACTGGGAACATTATGAAGAGTTTTTTGTCCGGATTTTCATCCAGACTGAGGTCGAATTTCCACCAGGGAGGTATTTTTCCAAGTTAAGTGAGTTTTGAATGTGGATTTCTGTCCAGACACACATCGAATTTCCCCTGGGGGTGACTTTTTGCAAATTGAGTGCATTTTTGTCTGGATTTTTGTCCAAATTCGCATCGAATTTCCCCTGGGAGGGTTTTTGTGTGCATTTTGGTGAAATTGAGCATGGATTTTGTCCAAGCATGGGTCGAATTTCCCTTATGGGGCAAATTTTGACACTTAAGTGATTTTTGAAGGGATTTTTCAATCCCAACCTATAGCGATTTTCCCCTGGAGCTTTATTTTGGATTTAATTTGCAATATTTTAAATAAATAAACCCCATTTTAATTGCTTTTAAATAATTATTAATGATTATTTAAAATTTAAAACAAAATTAAATAACTTGCAATAATTATTAAATGTTTGAACCTTCTAGAAGCAAGTTAGGGTTTCACCAAGCAAATATTTATACAAGTGTTTTATCCCACATTGCTTGTGTGGTGAAAGTGAAAGATGAAAGCAAGTATATGAGAGGAACTTCAGAATTATTTTATTATTATTTCTGTTAGGTGTCTCCATGAAAGCGATTTTTCTCCAAGTTGGGCGAATTTTTAGCAAGGCGTTTTTGTGAAGTGTGGGATTGAGGATTTATTTTCCTCCATTTTTTCCAGCTTGCTGATCTATTCCGACCAGTTTCAGATTTTCAATTTTGCTAAGTTTGGCGATTTTTTTCCAAATTTGGCATTTTTTAGTGAAAGTTGGCAATTTCATGTTTGGAGACTTGGGCGATTTTTCCTCCACCATTTTTGCTTGTTGTTCAGACCTTCATTGCTACAGATTGCTGCCATTAACAACATTTTTCAGAATTCTGAAAATTTCGATTTTTTGCTAAGGAAGGCAAAGTTTTGTGTTTGGGGTATTCAACCCCAACTTGGGCGATTTTTCCAGATTATTGCCATCCTTCATTATTGTAGATCTAAGCTACCATTGGCATCAATTTTCAGAATTCCATTTTGGTGCTAGACTAGGGAAAATTTCGATTTTGCTTGGAAGGTGATTTGGTGCCATATTTTGATGATTTTCATGCATGTTTGTTGGCTGCCATCATTTCCAGCTTGCTGATTCGCTTCAGATCTGAGGTTTGCTTCAGATTTTGACTTCCATTAATGGCTGCCATTAATTTTCAGACTTAAGTTTTTATTGCCCAGCCAATTCCAACTTAAACATTTAGCATTCGGAGGTGTTTTATGGAGTTTTCTGTGCACTTTTTAGACCATTTTATCGCTGTTGCAGGTCTGAAACTCCATTGTTAGGCGGTTGTCCTCAGAAATTTTCATTTCTAGCCACCTAACCAATTTTGGCGAATTTGCTTGGGGCTGTTTCCTTAGCAATTTTTCATCATTTTCAGGGATTTAAACCACTTTGCAAGGTGCTGGTAAGTCTGAAGTATCCGATTTTCAGATTTGTCCTCAGAAAACTAATTTTTACCAGCCATACTTACATTCCAAAAAATGATTGTTTTCATCAATAAAACTGATTTTTATTGATTTTGTGCACATTTTGAAGACTACAACATGTTTTAAAGGTTTGATTTTCAGGTTGTCTTTAGAATTTTTGACCTCCATTGTTGACTGCAGAAGGTGTCTTCAGACATTCATGGTGTGAAAACACAACCTTTCACACCTTTCCTTAGTCATCATCAATCCGTTATACTCCTTTGCATTTTTGCTTGCATATTTTCTAAGCATAAGGAGGTATTCAACGAATTTTATGGAAGGCTTCCATGCCTTAGTGTTGTTACACTTTGAACGTAATTGCTAAAACTTACCAAGTGTATGGATTATTTTCCTCACTCCATGCTCTAAATTAGCTAAATCTTTAGAAAGTCAGGAATTTTATTACGAATATTTTCCTAAGTCTAACTTCGAGCTTCGTACAGGTGCGATGTCAAAGTCAGGATACAAGGAAAGGATGGACCTATTGAAGACACTGGAGATTGGATTTTATCCAGAGTTTAAGATTTCATCCAGATGGAAGGAGATCACTGATACAAACATGCATTCCCTAGACTTCGACCAGATGCAGCGTCGGATGTTCGGAGTCAGAGAGCAAGTTCCTTCTCCAGCATATGTGAATATTATGAAGAGTGGCATTTTTCATGCCGCTGGATTTCCACAGTCCATACAGTGCAGTGAGTTGATCCTGGAGTGTGCACGATGTTACGATCCGCTCACAAGAATGATCAAGAGTCCCAAGGGTGTTGTCATCGCCTACCTTGCTGAGGATGCCATTGCTGAGGTGTTCGGAATTCCACGCGGAACAGACATGAAGAATGTGACCAAGGAGGATTATGCAGACAGATACACGAAGAAGATGGGTGTATGCAAGAATTTAATTAACAAAGAGTGGATGATTGAGCCTAGGTCTCATCATTCAAAGGCTCCCAAGACACTTATGTGCATAGATTTTAAGGAGGAATATAGTGATTTGATATTCTTGCTCAACAGAGTGATGGGGATGTCACAGGGAGCAATATTTCATGGATGGATGTTCTACTTCATTCAGGATTGTCTTAGAGGAACACTAGTGAATTGGTCCAAGATCATAAGTGACAACCTGGATTTCCAGCTAAGGAATGTAGAGCGGTCCAAGTCATTCGCCATGATTTCTTACCTGGTGTACCTGCTTGCACGATTCGTTTCATACAGAGGATTAATATGCAAAGGTGAAGTCGGGAATGGGCAAGGACAGTACAAGAGTTATGAATGCTACCCCCAGCTGAGTATGCACAGAATTGAAGACTACAAAAGAGTGAATGATGCATTCACTATGTACATCACACGGATGCTGCAAGGCGGAATCCACAGAAGATTGTCCAAGGAGGCAACAGAGCTGATAGAAAAATATGGATCGTGGCATATACAGTACCCCACTTTCACATACCTCAGGATTCATGGGTTTCAATCTGAACCCTACAGACTTCCTAGGTATCCGACTGACAGAATGATATTGTTGGAAGTGGTGAGACAGCTTCTAGAGTTCGACGTTATCCAGAGGGAGAAGCACGGGACAGGAATGACATTCCCTATTTCAGTTGGGAAGACGTCAGAGGTTTGCCAATCCGCCATAGCTGCCAGCACTGCAGGTGAGGAGCTCGCATTCTACCGATTTGCTACATACAAGAAGAGAGAAAGATTTGATCCAGACAAAAAGGTCGGAAGGATCAGAGGAGAGAAGTTCACTCATAAGATTGACATAGAAGATTATTGGGCTAACCTGATGGATGAACAAGCAGTGAAGAGAAGGATGTGGTCCAGAATGTCAGTGGATTTCATGAGGAAGTGTGGACTTTTCCTCATCCCTGATCAGGTATTAGATGATAGAGATCATACACACCCACATTATGAGAATGAAATGAAGAAGGCAATCCTATTGCCAAATTGGTCAGAGTCAGAAGAGACTGACCTGAATGCATTGCTGAGAGAGGTTTTGAATTTCTCCTGCACATGGGTGGATATACAGATGAACGGATTAGTTGACATGGGTGTTCCCTTCACTTATGAAAGGATGAAGCCGGAAGAGTCTACTTCCGAGGATGATCAAAGGACTGTCAGTGATGTCAGGATTCATGCAGACGAGGAGAGTCAGCTCCCAAGAGAAGGAAGAACATGCCTGGAGAAGTCAAAGCCAGAGGGAAGAAGATTGAGGATGTGAAGAAGAAACAAAAGACTATCATTCCGCCTATCATTCCTTCACCCCCTCCTAGTGTCTCATCAATCGAAGTGATTGAAGTAACATAACAGAATAAGGAGACTCAGCAGTGTTCCAACATAGTGATACTACCAGAGAATACTCAGGAATTTCATGCCACAGCGACATCTACACCTCTTGAGGAGAATGATGACCAGTCGGGATCTCCTACTATCCTTTTGGAAGTCAGTTTGGGAAATGATGTATATGATTGGACCAGGAATAATCCTGATGATAATGATGAAGTTATCTCGGCATTGAAAGGACTTGATCACGAAATATGTCTAGATGATGGTATGGAGATGGCCGCTATTCCTGAATGGTTGAAGAAGAGTATGGAGAAAAGTAAACAAATGATAGAGGTGCAACCTATTGATGATATTGATGACTACTTAGCTAGGAGTGCTAAGAAGAAGGAGCCCAAGAGAGCAGAGATTTTATCGCACATAGCTAGAGATGAGACAGGAATGCGGATTGCGCAGATTGTTGTTCCTATTGCAGGTGTGACAACAGACACTGCTACTCCTATGGATTTCCAGATCACTTCAGTTGTCCTTGGTCGTACATCCTCAGAGCAGGAATTCCAGGAGATTGGTGACAACCTCCAGGTAATCAAGGCAAGATTAGGCACAGCGATTGCAGAGAATGAAAGGTACAGAGAAGAAAATATTAGACTCAAAGAGTATATTGCAGGGACAAGGCATGAGAATCCCACCCTTATTTCCCCTATTGTAGTTGACCATGGAATACATTCACACTGCAAGGTAGCGAGAGGTACACACTCGGAGGTGGAAAAGTGGATTGAAAGCACAAGAAAGCAGGCAGATGATTTCCTTACTCAATTTGTTTAGGCATATGATAAGACAACATCGCTTGTATTTAGAATCCAGTATTTGGAGGGAGTTTGGGAAGAATTCCGGCCTATCCAAGACAAGACTATTCCACGCCTCTTGGCATTGAAGAAGGTTCCTAATTCCACCTTAGTCAGCGAGAACATTGTGCACAGTGGAGACAGATACGATTTCCATGGTTGATATTGTGCATTAGCCTTGAAGAAATCAGCTTATGAGAACGCCCAATCGAGTTGTATGGAGATGGAAGGATTAATTCAGGACATTCAAATGAAGATCCTTGCCTCGATTGAGGAATTATTGGGTGTTGATGTTAGTGATGCTAGTGGTTTACACTTAGCCGAATTAAGAGACAAGATGAAATTTATGTATTTTTGTCAGTTGGACTCTTTGAAGAAGAGTCAGATTGATGACTTGGTCTCTTTGTTGATTCATGTTCATAATTCGCAGAAGCTCATGCCAGAATGGGAGAACACTTTGAATGCTTGCTCGGATTCATTGGATGTGATTGATTTACAGCAGGATACCTTGCCTAGCATTTCCATGGAGGAGTTAGATTCAGTATTGGCTAGATTCTTGGAGTATGCTAGGGGAGAGAGAGATGCAGGAAGGAATCTTCTAGAAGATTCCCTATATGATGACTAGGTATCTTTTCATTGGGCCATATGTTGGTGGCGCCATTTTTGATGTAACCCTAATTAGGGCAATTCTAGGGTTTTGTTGGCATGATCTCGGCCGTTGATCTTAGATCAATCTAGGCGATCCATTTTTGTAAGAGACTCTATATGCCCCTTTGTCTCTCATTTGTAAGAGAGAGATTTTGTAGAATTGTTGGTATATGCTACAGCTATTTGAATCCTAATCATTGTTCAATTGTTGGTGATTTTGCTCTTCAAGTGTTGTATTTGCATTCATGGTTCTCAATTCCTCCAAGTTAGATTAGAATTTAGATTAGAATTTATTTTCATGTATGTTAGATTGAGTGGAAGATTTGTTGAGTATATTTGTGTGGAATCCTTAGTCCATACCACTAGCCTCTTGCCGCTGGTAAGTGCGCCTTGTGTGGTCAATTGGAATTTGAGTAAGCATAACTTCAACTATCATGTGTCCATTGACAAACATCAACTTGGATGGTGTCTACGTTTGATGGTGATAGCCTGAAAATCTTTAAATATACCTTAGATGATTGCACTAAGCTTGTGTCAATACCTGATTGTGAGACCTTGCCTGGTTTGATTCCACTAAATCCATTCATCATTTCCTACATTCCTAGGTTTAGAATAGATTTCCTGAACCCTATTCTTTTTTCCCCTTTTTTAGTAAGAAGTAAATCCAGAGCCATATTGATAAATCTTAAGTTGTTAGCACACCTATTCCGCATCATTCATGATAATCCAAACATTTGCGTAAGCCCCCAAGTGAAACACAACAATTCACATCAACCACTGAACTTACCCACTCGTCAAGACCTGACATGTAGAAACCTTGGAATCATTTTAGTTGATCTCATTCTTAGCATCTAAGGTGATTTTGTTCAAGAGAGGGTAAATTACTTTTGTAATTTATTCTATATTGTTATGTGCATAAAAAACACATCAACAATACTTAAACCTCTAAGACTGTGAACAAACTCCTTTATGAACAAGCTCCTATTAATCTGCCATCACTCTTCATTGTCAATTTCATTGAGGCCTACTTGAAGCTTATTATCCCAAGTAATCAAAATTCCCTCCATCGCTCTTCAACATAAGGCAAGGAGGTGTTTCTTGCAAGAAAATTTGCCACACTATATCTTTCTCGTGGATTATATTTGACTTTAAATTCTTCAGAGGATAGCAGTTTGTGTATGTTTGAGACAAATTTAATTGTCCAAAATATGCAAGTCAATTTCCACTATGATTATGGTTAAATCTAGCCAAGGCTAGCTCATGCTATAATGAAGGTGCTTTGACATAATAATTTTTTAACACACCAAGACACCAACCAAACTAAAAACTATATTGCCCTTATGATGTGACAAATAATGCCAGCCCCATAGGATAAGGGTGTCTGCTAGACACACCATCAATGTTGTGATTTGCATGAATTTGTCAAATAATTGCCACAATTTACAGCTTAATTTAACTAAATCCTTAAGGCAATTTGTGTATGATGGTCCTACACGCCCTTTTAGCTATTTGAATGATTTGAATCCCAGGATATATCTATGGGCCAACATTACATTGTGAATTGTGAGAATCTAGATTTGTTATATGTGGAGAAGTAATTATAGACCATGAAAATAAATTAAAAAAAAATTTTGTCAGTGTATGTTGTAATGTTAACCCTTTTGACGTTAGATAGTGACGTAACAACTTGAGGTTTGGTTGTTGGTGGCTGTGTTAACCAACAATTGTGAGTCTTGTCATTCAAATAGAAAGTTTTATGTTAATCCCTATACTAAGGAATTTGAATGGAGTCTACCTATATATGAGCTTTGATCATTTCTATACTCTTTGTTGTTCAACTTCAAATACTTTGGTTACTACTGCAATTGATTTTCTTTGGTAGTGTAGAGTTTTAAGCAAACACTCTAGCATCATTGCCTTTGTCAATGTTCGTTTAGTTGGAATTGGTTCAAAAGGTTATGCTGTTCAACAATAGGGTTGTATTTGTGGGACCTATTATATGTGATCATGCCAAGGAAGAATCAGAAAGAAACCAAGTGTCACTAGATTCTATTTGGAACAACTTGGCAATCAGAGAAAAAATTGATTGACCAATTGATCACATGACCAAACTTCTTGCCAAGCACTTCATTGTATTGCAAGTCCTTCATTGTGAATGTGACCATGAATTACAGCAACAACAAATCCTACAACATTATGTGGAAAGGTGTTGTGAAGAGGAAGAAAGATCCAAAAAACAATGTTGTGATAAATGCCATTATTCTTGAACAAAGGTGGGAAAAGGAGATAGCACAATGAAGAAGTAGACCAAATGATTCAATGGTCTATTGATTATTGGAATAACAATGGCGAAAAATAAGGGGTTGTGTCCTCTAGAGAATTGAGGACACAAGTATGGGACATGAATGATATCCAAAGTTGAAGTGCGAGTAGAAGTTGGAGTTGCAGCCAAAGTTGAAACCTAGGGTGGGTTCAAGAAGTACCGAAACATTATACACCACATACAAGGCTTGAGTGGGTGGAGAGTACAGGTTTGATAGATGATAATTATGAAGGTTCAAGTACTGGAATATCCCCAGCAGTGTATTGACTAAAATACAAGGGATATTTGCTAGCAGCTTTCTTTCCAATCTGCGTGTTATGCTGATGTGGTTGTCTCAATTTTCAGACTAATTGGGGAGATGTTAACCATAAATATTCTTAAACGAATGACTAACAAACAACTTCCAATGATGGCATAATTCCCTAGAATGAAAGTGCAACTAGTGCTCAAAACTAATTACACCAATTTGGAAACAAAATCACACTTTAACAGCTGACTGTAATTTCGTCAAACAGTTGTCATAAAACCAATAAACAATGAGCAAGTGGTAGGCAAACTTATTTCTCCTTATTTATGAATCAAATGAGATTTTTACAATGATCCAATCAATGCTCAATCACTTAGCATTTAATCAATGTTTTCTCAGATAGTCTGAAAATACTTGACAGCCATGGACATACACTTCTAACTGAGAAATAAAAGGAGATAATGATGCCAATAGAACCTGATATGAATCGCCTAACCTTACAGTTGAAGAAGCAAGCAATACCATGTTGGTTGGAGCCTCCACCATGCCAAAACAACCTGTCTCCCAAAATCGCACCTGCTGCTGGTCTGCAGATGATCAGCAATTAATTGGCAGCAAATTGTTGTCTTCTCAATCACCCAAACTTCATCGACATCCTCCCTAAAATATAGCGCCCACATCCAATGGTTGCTTTGATGTTTGAATCAAGCAATATAAGCAAAATCGTGGGTATAATGGTCTTATATGACTTTTACTTAAGACTTAATTTTGCCACCGATTCCTACTTGTTTCTCCTCCTATATGCAACAAAGTGAATCGCCTATTAGCCACAGTGCTATTGCTGCTGTCTAAGGAGTGATATGATGCCTTAATGAAGAGATGTGAACCAAATCGTGGGTTTGAGATGACTGTTACAGCTTGACTGCAGATTTCCCTTTGATCACTGAATCCTTCTTAACTCTCCCTGCAATTGCTCCTAATAGTATCTCCCTTCACTCCTAATGCCAATACTGTCCTCCAATGTTTGTTATGATGCTTCAAGGATGAAATAGGAGCAAAATTGTGGGAACAAGAGGCTGGTTCGATTTTGGTCCAGATCTGAAATGACACCTGCAATCACCACCAAATCCCTTCCAAATGCTTCTACCAAAGTCGTCTTTCTTTTCCCAATATGCAGATGTAAGAGTAGGTAAAAGGAGTCAAATCGTGGCCCTCCTCCAAACTGCTTAAGTCTGAAAATTACTGAGATTAGCTTCAAGAATGAAATAGGTATAAACAGCTCCTTAACAATGAGGACCTATGACCTCCAAAGGTTTCTAAATCTTCCTCAAGTCCGAACCCAACAAGTTGGCCTTTGGCCACCAATGAAGCACAATCGAGATGACTGAAGTATCACCTCCTCAATGAAACCCCTCGAGAGATCTTCCACTCCCTCAGTTATGCAATCTATGGGAGTTTTCTTTCCCAAAGACCAAAGTCTGCAGACACCTCTCGGTTCTACAAAATCCAATCAAAATCAGATCCAAATCAAAGCTGATGAGAAGCTGAGCTAGATCCCTTTTTATACTTTTTAGTCCATCATCCAGAAGCTTCCAGAAATAATATTAATTTCACTTAAGTGACTATATTAAATTAATTAAATTTAAAGTCATCTTAATTTTTAATTTATTGGATAACTTTATAAACAAGAGTTGTGATACAACTTGAGTCCTTGCCATTTGCTAAAAATTGGAGATTTGCAGCAATGCTGGAGCAAAGGACCAACTTCTATATAGGCAAAGGTTAGAGAATAAGTTTGTTGTTCAGGCTCAATTGAACGATTAATGCAGCATTGGAAGTGGACATTTCTCATCTTTGCTTAGCTCTAATCCATGTGCAACGAGAAAACAAACTATAATGGCCTAACAGTTCTACTCACGTGAAGCCTCAAATGAAATAACAATTGATAACTTAGAAAACATTTTATATATCTAGGTGAACTTAGAAAAATATTTTATGTATCTACGTGATGCTCACAAGAGGTGAAGCATTGGGCCTTCCTAGAAGGTCACCCATTCCAATACTACTCAAACTCAAGTACACTTAACCACAAAGTTTCCTCCAAGTTTAAACCCACTTAACTTCCAACCCCATTTGCAAAGCCTTATAATTTTTATTCTAATTTACAAAAATAAATCTTAATTAAATTAATAAACATATTCTAATTAATTACTAATATAATTTAAAAAAATTAAAATTAAAATTATAACTTAATCTATAGAAATAACATTTTAGTAATACAATATAATAACCTTTACCCTAAATCTAAAAAATATGACTTAATTATAATTATTTTAAGGTTATCTTATTTTAATTGTATCTATATAATATTAATTATAATTTATCATTAAATTTATTGTAAATATAATATTAAACTTAATCTTAGATTTAATTTTTAAATTTGATATTATTTTAAACTTTTTATAAAATTTATTTAATTAAAAATAATTATAAAAATAAAAAACTAACTTATTTTATATAATATTTTTATAAATGTTTAATTAATTTTAATACTAATCATATAAATATAATTTTTAAACATAAAATAAAAAATTTAAAATTTAAACTTAAATTCTAATATAAAAAATAATAAAAAACTTAACAAATCAAAAATAATTTATTTGACCCCAATAAATATAAAACTTATTATAATATAAAAGGTAAACCAAAAAAAATTAAAAATAAAATAACGAATGCGAATACTTATTTGGGGATAATATTATCTGCATGTGTAAATCCCCGTTAAATCCGTTTTCAACATTAGTAAACATTTTAATTGTTCACCTCTCCTCATTTCTGATTGGACACAATAATTTTTCTTAAATTTTGAAACAGAAAAACAATAAAAGTGCTGGCAAAAATGTGCTCAGCCAATAGAAAAAAACCAATAAAACTAGCAAAAATATTATTTAAATAAAAAGCTTCACAAACTATAGGATAATGCTTTATTTCCTTGACTGGCACTGTTCCCGGTGAATGAATTAATTACTTTTGAGCAATGTGAAAACATTAGTCTCTGCCCATACAGGCAGGGACTAATAATTAACTTAATTTTATTAATTAAAATAATTAATTAAGCTATCAATGAAAAATAATATTTATTTGGACAACTTAACTAATTAAATTAATTAATCAATTCCTCTCCAAAAAAGGGGACATTACAAGTACTGTAGAGTTACAAGTTCCAGGAGATGATTTGGGAGTGTTATCTAAAATTGCCATGTGAATATGTTTTGGGTCTTCAAAGATGCATCCACTGTTCTGCAGCAAACTGGAAAAAAAAAAAAGTAACATAAACGACATGTAAATTGATTGTCGCTAGGAAAAAAAAGCAGAATTTGGAATGTTCTTTACAAACAGAATGTAGCTGAATTTGCAGTTTTATTAAATGGCGGCTTAAGTTTTCTGTGTTATATTTTATCTGTCTGCAATTCATCTTTTCTATCCTTTCTAACTGCTGATAATCTTGTGCAGGAAATTCAGAAGCGTGGCTTGAAAGTTGCAGTTGCAGGGATACCTAAAACTATTGACAATGATATTGCAGTAAATTCTGATTTCCTTTTTTTTCCTTGGGGAATCAAACAAGACAATGAGGCTACCTCTTGTTTAATTCCTCAATTAGCAATCCCAAATTTGATTGGCATTAAACTTTATAATTGGTGGCTATATCTTAGAATTACAATAATTTTGGTAATTTAAGCATCCTACGAGCATCAGTAAATTAGTATTTTTGATGTTTATTTCAGGTCATTGACAGATCCTTTGGTTTTGATACGGCTGTAGAGGAAGCCCAACGTGCTATAAATGCAGCACATGTAGAAGCAGAGAGTGTTGAGAATGGTATAGGTCTTGTGAAGCTCATGGGTCGCTATAGTGGTAAGGGTGGAAGATCTGAGCATTTTTCTTCTGGAGTATCACTGAATCTTTGCATTGATTCCTTTATTGAAGATTCATTCCGGGTTATGTTTGCAAAGGCGAACCATTTTTGTAAAATGACTTTGATATCAATATAATTCTCTCTTTTACTAAAAAAAATATTAAAAGATTATTTGTTTTTCCTTATATTAGAGAATATTTATCTACTAGATTTACAATTTTATCTCATTGGACAACTTTTGTCTCCTAATTGTTAAGAAAATCAGCATGTTCCAACCTTATATATCATTTATTTTTGAACAGGGTACATTGCCATGTATGCCACACTTGCCAGCAGGGATGTGGTAAGGCCCTTGTTTCCATTGAGAGTTTCATTACATTTGTAATGTTATATTCAACAATCAGGCATTTTTTTTTCGAGTAAGAATAGAAGTAACTAAATTGATCATGCTTTCCTGCAGCATTGTTATGCAGATATTTGGACTCTTTGAGTTTAAATCTTTACATCCCCATCATTGTACATTCAAATGCATAAGATTTCATTGCCAATGTCATTTGGAAAGTTTTCTATTTTATAGATATAAGAAACATATAATAAATACTATAATATTATGCCTTAAGAATTCAGAATGCATAGAATTCTGCAGAAACAGAATCTCACTGATGACACAAGTAACAATACTATGAACTGCAAGTTTGTACATCTAAATTTACAGTTAGTTTGGAAGCTGTTACAAGCTTTTCTCCAGATTACCAGTGATTGTATCTGACTGATAATCTAATTAGGATAACCAAATTTTTGTCCTGTGCAGGATTGTTGTCTAATTCCCGAATCACCATTTTATCTTGAAGGAAAAGGTGGCCTTTATGAATTCATTGAAACACGCCTGAGAGAAAATGGACATATGGTTATAGTTGTTGCTGAAGGTGCTGGGCAGGAACTTGTTGCTGAAAGTATGCAAAATATGGATTCCCGCGATGCATCAGGAAACCGCTTGCTCCTTGATGTTGGGTTATGGCTTTCTCAAAAACTAAAGGTAATATGGTTTGAACTTATATATGTCCAACAATGTTATAAAGTACCCAATTTAACCTTCAGCATTTATTTATTCTAACAAAATTTCCTTCAAACCTTGTAGGATCATTTTGTGGAGTGCAAGGAAGTATTAAACTTGAAATACATCGGTATGCCTTTGTATTATATTTTAAATGCATAGAAAACACACACTATGCTTTTAAGTTTTAAAAAATGCATCAAAATATCTTCAAGGTCACTGAATTTAATTTGGTTTATAGGCTTCTAAATTAATGATTTCTACTGATTCATAAGTTGAAGCTCTGGCTGGAAGTTAAAACACAGGCTCAAAGGCATTTTAAAAAAAGAAGCTAATTGAATTTCAGTTTTCTTTGAACTGATTCATCCCCTGCAGATCCAACATACATGATTCGTGCCATCCCAAGCAATGCCTCAGACAATGTCTACTGCTCGCTTCTCGCTCAAAGTGCACTTCATGGGGCCATGGCAGGATATACAGGCTGCACTGTTGGGCCAGTTAATGGGCGACATGCTTATATACCAATCTCTGTAAGCATTTTTTCTTTCTATATGCTCTTCCATCTATGATTTTGATCCTATTACACAAGTTTAGGGAAGATAGTTCTTTCATTTGGTAATTAGCTTGGAAGTACCAGGATTTTGTAGAAGATGAGAATTTAAAGCAAATTGTCTGTTCAGGTTTTCTTAGACTGTGCTCCTAAAGTTTTAAAGAACTCATTTTTTATTTTAGGTTGTCTTATTTACAATGTAAAAATTTATTAGATTCTTCTATAAAACTGCATGGATTTGATAGTATCCAGCATTTCTGATCTCTCTACTGGATCCTGCTGGGAATTAGTTCTCACATCTGGGTGTGTGTTAATAAACCACATTATTGTTTGTATGTAAATAATATGTGGACTGTCTAATAAATCATAACTAATAAATAATAAATAAAATCAATATGTTAATATTAATTTATTAAATTGATTTTAGCAACTAATAAAGTTAGTTGTCAGCTGGTTTGGGTAGCTGGTAAGTTGAAAGGCTTTATAAAGCCAGTGAAAATGTAATAATTTGCATGTAGAAGATTATTGATTGATTGATGTGATTGAGCCTTTGGTTCTTATTCATATATAATACGGTATTTGAGTAGGTTTCCTGTAAAACCTCCTTGTTTGCCATCCATTCGATTGTGCTTGTTGAAATAGCACAAACAATGGCTATGCAGTGTGCAAAAACTATTGATTTGTCCATCAACTATTCTTGCATTTGTCAACAATTTTGTAGTGTAGACTGTGTGCAAACTTTCTGACATTTATCATCTATAAGCATTCTCTTCTCTTGGTACAGCTTTTTGCTCTTTCTGTTGTCTGTATTCCATTTTGTTCATATCAAAAAATTTAAAAAGTTGAAAAAAAATGTGACATTTCTTTTCCTATAAAGCTTTGATCCTAGTGTTTGTTGCATTGAATGCAATCAAATTTGTTGCTAAAAATATGCATTTTCTTCTGAGGATTGGTGCCAAAAGAAGTTGAATGCTACTAGCATGCTATCAAAGGACAATAAATGTTGCCATTTTGAAATGCTGCCAAATGTGTTTTATTTGTAGATAATAATCTAAGTTACTAGTTCTCATACAAGGATGGCTATGGGTTCGAGGTTCAGGTTTGTCACTGACATTTTTTTTTCCTTGGGTATGGGTGCAAGTTCTTATATATATTTAAAATTATAAAAATTATAAAAACAATAATACTCTTAATTGCAAATAAACAAAATATTTAAATGCCTCATAATTTGCAAAAAAAGGAAAAAACTCATAGATTCACAAAATGATAATTCAGTGATTTGTCAAATGTGAATACACAATGAAAATTACAATCAATATTTAATAATTTTCATATTACTCTTTATTAAGAGCATCAAAGTCAACATTAGTGGAACCACAATCAGCTGTAGTGCTACTCCCACTAACCATGTGATATGCAGAGGCTATATCATCTATAGACTTCAGCAAATTATGCAACCGTAGGTCTGAGTTGACATGCTCAGGAGGTAGATCCAAAATCTTTGTCACCCCTTGTTGTAACTAGGCCTCTTATGTGATGAGATATGCAAGTGGGAGTGCACAAAGGTCAAATCCTCAACTTTTTTTGCACTCAATTAGTTGCGCTTAATTGAGTGGATGGAGTATGTACTCCAATTCCTCTCAATTGAAGAAAAACTCACAACCTATTGAAATTACATAAAACATTTAGAATTGCAAAACATAAACTATAGTACATAGCAACAACAGAAAAATGAGAATGTTAATAAATAAAAAGATGCATACTTGAGAGAGAAGTTTTATTGCAAGAGGCTGCAAGTAAATAGAGCCTTAGCCATTTATGTACCACTATTCATGAACGTCTTTTGTGTACTTGCCTTGAAGAGCACAAATATCTTGTTTTTTTGAAAATATGAAGTGGCCAAACACACTTAAGATAACAACCTATATATCTACACCTGGGACTATTCTTCTAAATACAGTTTTGTATCCAACATCAACCTTTTCATCTTTATATTGTGCCAGCCACCTGTTGTGACCATTTCACACATCGCCCCATTAAAATGGGGACCCCCTCTTTTTTGCTTTTGTTTCACCTGTTCTTTTCTCTGCTCTTAGGGTTTTGATTAAGTGAGTGAGTTGTCTAGACTAGGGTTAAGCCTCAGGGGTTTCTGTTGGGTATTTTCAAGCCGAGTCTAGTCGAGTTTTTGAAAGTTATTGAGTATCCTCCCGGAGATTGCAAATTTTGAAGTATGATGAGCCTGTCAGGAAGGTCAGGTATGTCTCAGGATAGGTCCAGTCAGGGTTTTTGAGGGCATATTCAAATTTTGTCTAAGTGTTAGCATTTTAATGATGGAATTGTGCATTTTTTTTGTTTGGGTAATTTTTGACAAAAATTTTGATGGCTTGATAACTGATTCCTGGCCTTAGAAATGACCTAATTATGCCTTGTGAACTGACTGAAGACCTAAATTTTGGATATTTTGGCTTGTAGAGGTAAAATCGCTCTTGTCCCTCTCCCAGGGACCAAGGCGAAAATGATGTTTGGTGCATCTTGGTTATTGACTTGTTTTAATTGTTTTGTGCAGGGTCGCCAGGAGATATGATCGAACGTGAATTGAAGATTTTGAAGATTTTGAAGACTCAAAAATGACAAGTTTTTAAGGTTTAAGGCAAAATCGCTCTTGTCCTTCACTGAAGGACCAGGGTGAAATGGCTTGTTTTGATCATTTTTTGGTCTTGGTTGATCAAACTGGAGCATCAAGGACGCAAGGAAAGATGAAGCGAGCATAATGGAGTATCCAGACTTAGTCGTTAGCAGTGAAACGTTGAACTTTTGGCCTAGAAAGATAAAGGTGCTCCTGTCCCTCACTGAAGGACCGGAGCTTGAATTCCAAGTTTGCCTTATCCTTGCAAGATTTAAGTGATTTCGCAATTTGAGGAGGACAAAGGAAGTATGTTTTGCTCGTTGAATATAACTTGAATGGGCCACAATGAAAAAATCGATCCAAGTTGCAGTAGGCGCTCCTGTCCCTCACCCAGGGACCAGAGCGATTTTTCAAAGGAAGCTCCTGTCCCTCTCCAAGGGACTAGAGCGATTTTCTCACAAGGCAAATTTTGGGCAAAGGTGAAGCAAGTTTTACGTTTGAGATGAGTAATGGAAGGCATAATCGCTCCATTGAAGATAATTTTGAAAGATTGCAAAACACAAGTGGAGCCTATAATGGCCAAGGCACTCCTGTCTCTCACCCAGGGACCAGGGCGAAAAATGCATTATCAAGTCTTCCCTTCCAAATTTGGTCGAATCCAGGCCAAGGCACATGATGGTGATGATATTTGGAATGCTTCAAAGAAGAACGAAGTTGCGAAAAACCACAAAACTTGATGAAATTGGCTAAGGCGCTCCTGTCCCTCACCAAGGGACCATAGCGAAATATTCAAGTATGCCTAATTTTAAAATGCCACTTTCGTTTCCAACACTCAAGATGGAGTAAGCAATGACGTTTTACGCCTTGAAGATAATTAGATATTGATATGATTAAGGATTTGTGCCATGGATTAAAGATCGCTCCTGTCCTTCACTGGAGGACCAGGGCGATTTCTATAGAATCAATCATTCCTTTCCAAAATCACGTCAAGGCAAGGTCATGCAAAGTCAAAAATGTCTTTAGGAAGACGATGAACAAGGAGTTAACCTCAAGAATCAACAATTTTAAGCTCAAAAGCAAAAAATCGCTCCTGTCCTTCACTGAAGGACCAGGGCGAATATCCTTGGAAGAGCTCATTTTGTCTGGGAGAAACGAGTTAGGCATGCATAGAACAAACAAGGAAGATCATTAATTGCCCTGCAACATGAATTGGCGATTGGAAAAGACAAGGACCAAGGACAAAAGGTGGGATCTCTCCTGTCCCTCACCAAGGGACTAGGGCGAAAATGTTTTAAGATACACTCCTTCCCAAGATGGAATAAATCAAACTCAAGATTCCAAGGGAAAAGGCCATTTTGGACGTCCAAGATAAAACTTTGAACGAGAAAAGCAAGAAATGCAAGGCCAAAGATAAAAGGGCGCTCCTGTCCCTCTCCCAGGGACCAGAGCGATGTTATTCATGTCCACTATATTCCCATGCTTGAGCGTGTACTTTGAAAAACTCATATTAAATGCCAAATTCACCAAATCCTTGAAATATTTTAATTAAATTTGCATTTAATAAATGTGCGTTGATATTTAATAATTAATTTAAGCCTTTAAAAAATCAAAATTTTTAATTGTAAAGGCATTTAAAATTAATTATTATTAAATTAAATTTAAAAAGAGAGCGCTTGGGGATGTTATTTTAATGTTTTTTTGCAAAGTCGGCCTCTTCTCTTATTGAATTTTTATTTATTTTTCGCCTATTTTCTAAGTCGGCCTATGAGCAATTGCAATAGTGAGCGCCTATATAAGAGAGGTATGTTGAAGCATTTTAATCCATCATTCAATCATTTATTTAAGTGCGAATTTTGATCCAAGAAGAAGTGCGAATTTTGATCCAAGGAGTGCGAACTTTGTTGGAGGTGAGAGGTGGAGCGAGTTTTCCTCAAGGCGTTGAAGACCCCAAAGGGTGGTGAAGTTGATGAAGGAGGCGCATTTGCTAGAGGACTTCGATCTTCATTTTGCCTAGCAAATTTCTTAATTTTTGCATCGTTTTTTAGAGCTAGTTCTCAAAGAGAGGTATGGCAAAATCTCCCTTGTTCAAATTTTGAAATTTTGAATTTCCAATTGCATAATCGTATTTAGGAAATGATAATTCAAAGATTTATCATGAAGTTTCCTAAATTTAAAACTTAAATCCAGTCTATATTTCTACATTGCAAAGTATATTGGTTATTATGAAATGTTGTGTAGGTATCAAGATGGCGACCCCGAAGGCAGGAGCATCCACTAGTCGTCCAGCTCTCATGAAGGAAGATCAAAAGAATGAAGAATTGGAGACCAAGATCGTGTCGAAATGGAGCAACATTGGAGATACCAGCTTGGGAAACTTCAGTGTGAAGAAGTTTCGATAGGTCCCTTATATTGGAAAGCCATCACCTGTCGCAAGGAGAACAATTGAAAGTGGCATTATCAAGGCGGCCGGCTTCCCTCCAGCAGTCTAGTGTCCTGAGCTGATGATCGAGTGTGCCCGCCATTATGACCCACAATCCAGATCAATCGTGTCCAAGGAAGGAAATACTTTGGCTTATCTTTCAGAGGAGGCTATCAGTGAAGCTCTCCATCTACCAGAGCATAAAGATATGATTTATAAAAGCTTGGAAGGAGCTAGATCCATGTACGAAGATGATCCAGACACTTGCTTAAGCATCATCAATAAGAATTGGTTACTCAAGAGTCGTCCTCGCCTGAGCAAGGTTCCAAACACACCACATAGGATCGACTTCCAAGAGGAGTACAGAGATTTGATAACCTTACTCAATCGAGTTACAGGGGCTCCTCAAGCCTTCTATTTTGAGAAGTGGATGTTCTACTTCATCCAAGTGATAGTTCAAGGAAAAGGAACAATTCATTGGGCTAGAATTATTAGCCATTGCTTGGACGTGTAGTTGAGAAGACTGAAAGCTACCAAGTCCTTCCACATGAGTTCATACATCATATATGCCTTGATCAGGAGTTTTGAATATGCAGGACTACCTCACAGAGGAGTGATCGGAAGGGGACCTGGAGAAGTCAGAGTTTGTGACTCTTATGTTCATTTGCATCATCCACCTGGAAGTAATTACAAGTTAGTCAATGATACCTTCACAATGAACATCACCAGGACATTGCAAGGCGGGATTCACAATCGGTTATCTCAAGAGGCACAAGAGCTCGTAAAGAGGTATGGTGCTTGGTTTATCCAATTCTAGAAGTTTACATATATTAGAGTTCATGGGTGTCCTTCACCTCCATATATGTTGCCAAGATATCCGACAGACAGGATAGTATTACTTGAGGTGACTAGGCAGTTGGCGGCTTATGCAAAGGCATTCAGACACAGGCATGGAAATGGAATTCTGGTGCCTATCATACTAGGGAATTCAGTTGAGGTATGTCCTAATGCTCTAGCCCTGGATGATGCAGAGAAAGAGTTGGCCTTATATTCATTTTCATTCTTTGCCTTGAGAGAGAATTTTGATCCTTATGGATATATAGAAGAAACAGTTGGTAGAAAGTACAAGCACGAATCTCAAATAGAGGACTTTCTGATGAATCTCTCAAGTGATTTAGAGGTGAAAAGAAAGATGCATTCCAGATTACCTTTAGATCTCATCAGGAAATGCAAAGTTTACAGAGTGGCCGATCAAGCCCAGGACAGTGGCAGACATCTCCAATCATCTTATGACCGAGAGGACAAGACAGTGAAGATAGATTGGAACGAGCCTGAAATTACAGACTTGAGAACTTTGATGGCTCCGATTTTGTCTTGTACTCGCAGATGAGTGGATATACAACATCAAAAGTTGAGAGAACAGAACACACCGATGACTTTTACTTTGGAGGAAAGGCCAGGGGAAGGAGGAGCAAGCACAAGCGAAGGCAATCCTCATCCTAAGAGTACAAGTGAAGACAATCCTCACCCTAGATGCATAAGTGAAGGCAATCCTCATCCTAGAAGCGCGAAGAGGAAAGAAAGACCTGAGAAAAGGGAACCTTCCAAGAAGAAGCAAGAGGCCCATCGAGGTCACTCATCTAGCACATCTTCCCAACATGAAAAAAGGACAAGTCAAGGACAAGAGAAGAGGGTACTTGAAGTTGAGGAATCTATGGGGTCAATGGTCCAGAATGATAAACATGAGGAAAGGCGAGCATCTCAACGTTCATCAAGTCAATCTCCCCAAGTCAATGAGCTACATGAAGACAGGAATGATGACGAAGTGACATCTCCTCTCCGAGAAGAGGGATCAGTGCCTAAAGAAATATAGGTTAGAGAGACAAGGTCCGCCATTCCAGACTGGTTAAAGGAGAGGCTAACAAGGGTAATTGTGATTGAGGATGAAGATAATGTAATTGATTTAGAAAGCCTTGTTGGAAATTCTCAGGAAGTGACAGAGAGAAGGAAGGCTACCAAGATGTCCAAGATGATCAGAGATGAGGCAGGGTCCAGAAAATTGTAGATAGCTACACCAGCAGTGGACAAATATGAAGGTGAAATCTTGGCAGAGGAGTATGATGTAGAAACATTTGAACTTGGTCCACTCACAGCCGAGCAGACACTGGATGAGGCCACTGATTCATTTGAGGCACTTAAAGACAAGCTTAGAGAAGAAATGGAAAAGAATAGAAAGCTTGAGCGAGAGGTCGGTGCTTGGAGAGGCTACTTTAGCCATCTCAATCAGCCTTTGGGACGTCAAGATCCAGCAGTATCTCCTGTGCAAGCACTTCCCCTTGAATCAGTTAGTGAGGCAGAAAGAGTTAAGAGCTTGGTTCAGCTTATGAGCTCTTGGATTGACAAATCTCATACCGTCGCCATTGAGTTCGCAACAAGAATGATGCAGACTACCCATCGAGCTATCCAGGTCCTTGAGATCATTCATAACCTAATGATAACAGTAGCCGCCTTTGCCCACACTAGAGATGTTATCATTCCCATTCTGCAAATAATCAGGCAAACACCAAGGAAGATCTTAGCACAAGAAAAGATAATGGATGGAGGAGCTCATAATTTACTCCAGTGGTCAACTCTACTTCAGATGAAGGAAGTTCTTTTCGAAGACATTAGTACGAAATGCAATCAAGTTGAGGTCATTCATCCGATTCAGGACAAGGTGTTTGAGGTGTTGTGTTCTATTCTTGGCAGGAGGATTGAGGATGAGACAGATGTGAATCTTCAAGAGTTGGAGGAAAAGGTCAAGGTCATCTTTTGCAAAGATGAGAATGTTATCACAGATGAGCAAAGAGATCAAATGTTCGCCACTATGCTCTTGATTGAGAAAATCAAAGAACTCGAGCCTGGATGGGAGGTAGCTCTTCTCAAGGCTTTTGATCAAATCATCCACTTGGAGGAACGAATGAGGAATCTTCCAGAGATTCCTATTGCAGAGATTGAAGGAATTGTGTCTAGATTCACTGCATATGCTAAAAAGGAGCATTGGAAAGGGAACAAGGTTCTAGAAGAGAGGTTGTTATAGATGATGTGGCACCTTAATTATCATTGGTCTATGTTTCCTAGATTTTTGTGCCAATTAAATATTTGGCTATGCATTTAATATTGTTCAGTAAAAGGGGAACTTTTTGTAATAAAACCCTAATTAGGGTTTAGGTGTCAAAATCTCAGCCGTTGATCTTCTTTTGATCTAGGCCGTTCATTGTAATTGAGGATGCTATATATACCCTCATTCATTTTCATTTTGTAATTAGAAAATAAGAGAGAGATAGAGAATAGCAGTTAGAAGATTAGAGCTTTTGAGAAGAAAGTTATTTTGTAGCAAGATTGAGCATTGAAGAAGGAATTTCAAGCAATTGTTGTCTATGTTGACTTTGAGATCAATAAAATATTGAAGTTATGGTGTTTTATTGCAATTCTCATGGTTATCTTCATGGTTGTTTACTTTCTTGAATCATTCTCAGTCGAAGTAGTGTTTAAATTTGAAGGACTAAGTGTTGAGCTTGATCTTTGGTGAGATTCACATTCCAAACCACTAGCTTCTTACTGATTGTAAGGACGCCTTGTGTGGTCAACTGGAAATATTTGGATTGCTTAAACCTTCAATCATTATTGAATTATTGATATGTACCTTCATGGTAATGTCTATGATCCTTGGTGAATTGAAAAATCAATAGTCACCTTAGAAGATCGCATCAATCTCAGTAGAGTTGTAATTCCTTGGCAATACTGAAATTGGTCGAGTCTTGCCAAGTCTTGCCTACATTGAGTCATTCTTAGGATTAGATTAGGATTCGTCTCTTGCAAACCCTACCTTTTGATCTTTTTGAGAACTTGTTAGTTTTAGGAAATCTTGTTCCTGAACGGAAACGTAAGGCCCCTTGATGAAACAGCATTCACAACGACCACTGGTGCTTATCCACACGTAGAGACCCTACATTACAGAACCTTGGAGTCACCCTGATTGATCCTTCTTCGCGACATCTTCAGCAATCAGAGGCTTTATTCAAGAGAGGATAAGGTACCCTTGGGTATTTTATTCTGTGTTAGGCAGTGTACAAAATACACGTCAACACCACCTTAGAAAAGAAAGTATCTCTAAGTTATAATATTTTAGAGAGAAAACAAATACGAGGAGATAGAAGGGTGTGGTCATCTTGTTCCAACAATCAACAATGATCCTTTGCACTCATTAGGAAAATGATTTTGTGCTGTCCTACTGCTTGGCTCCAATTATGGTCCTTATATTTTCAACCATGTAGTCCATGCCCTCATAAATGTCACCCAAACATGGATGATCTATATTTGCATATCTAATCATGTTGATGATGGGCTCAGTGAAACTTGAAACCATAGTTCCAGGACTCGCCAAGACTCTCTTGGCGAGTCCCGAGCCGAGTGACCCTAGCCGAGTCTCAAGGACTTGTGACTCTCCAGGACTCGCTCTAGGCAAAATTCACTAGAAATTGGTTTTTTTGCCGAGTCTTGCCGATTTTTTGCCGAGTCCTAAGTTGGGTCAGCCTTGCCGAGTCCGAGTCTCGTTTCTATGCTCGAAACATATCCTACATGAACCCATGTAATATCCCTTATATTTTGAGTATTTAAATTCTATTTGAAGAGGATCTAAAATATATGTTCATTAACCAATATTCATAATAATTATTAAATAAATATTGATTTGCATTTTATAATCACAATCAACAATAATTGTTAACTAACATTCACAATAATTATTAAATAAATACTGATTTATATTAATAATCACAATCAATAATTAAATATTAATATTCACAATAATTATTAATGGCCACAATAAATATTAGCGTACATTAATTAAAACAATAATAATTACTGTTAAATAATATTTTATTAAATAGACACAATAAATATTAATTTGCAATCAGTAATAATTATTGTTAAATTATATTTACATAATTATTTAATATCAATAAATATTATGTGGACCGATACTTGTTTTAGTTGGCAAAAACTACGATCAAGAGACATTCCATTTCACACGTCTCTTATGGGAAAAGGCATACCCATTGAGACTCTTTAAATAGAGTCAGCCTTTCCCAACCAAGCATCGAACAAGGAAAAGAAGAGAATATGGAAAAAGGTAAGTAAGAGGAAACAAAAGAAAAAGGTCAGCAACCCACTGTCTGGGGGGTACGTGCAGGTAAGAATATGGTCAACTAAAGCTGTAAATAATATCATGGGATGTTACTAATACAATATGATGCTGGTAATAAAATAAAATATTATTAACACAATATAATGCTGTTAAAATAATAAAATACTGCCAATACAACATGATGCTGTTAATATAATATAATTATTGTTAATACACTATGATGCTATTAACATAATATCATACTATATGATGCTATTAATGTAATATCATACTATTAGTACAATTTAATATTATTAACCCAGCACGGAGGATACAATTGCTGTGATTTGGTATGGATGAATTAAAATAATATAACGACATATATATATAGTACAATTTAATATTATTAACCCAGCACGGAGGATACAAGTGCTGAGATTTGGTATGGATGAATTAAAATAATATATCGACATATATGTGTGTGTGTGTGCGTGTTCTTCTAATGTTCATATATTTATAACTTATTCCCTTTGCATTCATGTACTTTATAGTTTGTAACATATTTTATGTATATTCATAATGATAATAATGCTTGAGGATCGTGATGTATAATTTGTATGTTTTATCATTGTTTGCAATTAGAAGGAAGGAACACAATAGGGGGAACGGTGAGAGATTCCTCACTAGGCACAATGCCTCGTAAAGATGGTCAAGGACCGTGAGGCCACCTCATGATGATGGTTAGGGACCACGAGGCAAAGGAGGATAAGTGTTTGCCCTCTCGAGTGAATAACTTAAAACATAAAGCACGTAATGTAGAATAATAACGCCATAGATATCAAATAAAGTATAAGAGATGTTATTCCATTCATAAGTGTCCTTCCCAAGTTACATTCGAAAGTATATAAAGATACCGAGGGGGTGCGAGCGCCAACTGTAGCACCTCAATTGCCACCCCTCGGTTCCCAACTAACCAACACAAATACAACTTAATTAACTAGTTTTATTCCTGTGTACAATATTGCCACCAACATCATCCCCCCCAAAAGAAAAGTCGTCTCCAGGCGACTTACAACTAAATGGAGAATACATGGGGCTTACATAACCCAAAAGCAGAAAAAAACTAAGGAGGTGCAGAGGGCGTCCCTGATGAAGAAGGCGCCGGTGGTGGTGTAGCGGGGGACGCCAAGCGCCCACGGAGCTCATACACTTGCTTCGTCCTCCTCTTTAGATCCCGTTCCGCCACCATCTGCTGCTCCATAGCAGTCTTTACCATATAGGTTGCCTCCAGCACCTCCTTATCCTTCTTGTCAACACTCTCCAGGGCACTGACCAATCGAGTCTCCAACTGTTCTCTGGATGCCCTCTCCTCTTCCAATTGTATCAGCAAGGCAGACTTCTCTACTACTAAAGTGTCCATGGTTGTCTGGGTCTGTGCCATGGTAGCCTCCAGCTCCCAAAACCTGACAGTCAGCTCCTCCTGAGCTGACACTGCTGCTACGCGCAAGGCCCCCACTGTGGTTGCCGTCTATTGCGTCCTCCGAAGCTCAAGATAACCTTCGCGGAAGGTCTGCTCCACCTCTTGCAACAACGACTGCATCCGACTCTCGCCAACCCCCTCGATGAGGCTCCAGGCCTCCAACATTGCCTGGGTCTCCGTCTCAAGCCATCCGGCACACTCAAAACACCTCTCAAACTCCTCTCTACATTTGGTGCAGGCAAAGGTCAACAGTCCCTCGATCCGCTCAACCATGGCAGCGTCCGCCTGGAGTGTGGCAGATGACACAAGTCGTTGTGCTCTCAGAGTCATCTCGCCAATGAACTGCTCCAACTCTCCTGTACCTTGCTGTACTCCAACAGGCACCTCCTCCTCCCTGTACGGGTTGGTGACTACAACTGCAGGTGGTGACGCAACCCTCTGAAGCGCCCAACTACTCGGGGAACTCCCTTCCTCCAAATCAATGATATTTTAAGGAATGCATGGCCCTGGCTGGAGATAGAACGGCCTCTCTCGCTGGTGCCACCGGTGTAAGCTGGTAGTAGCTCAACCACGCGCTAAGGTCATCATGAAGAGCGCCCGCTTCCGCCACTGCCTCCTGCATATAGCCTGGCAACCTTGGCACATCCTGTCCTGTCACATCCGGCACATCGTGCACCATGGAAGCCTTTGCACTCACCAAGTCCTCCACCCGCGGTGGTGTCATCGCTATCGTCACCCGAGGCTGCCCAAAACTAGGAACTGGCACTGTGGTGACTACGCTCACTGTCCCGAATGACCGCGGTATCGCCAACTGACAAGTCTCCGGTAAGCGGGCTGGTGTAAAGTGGACTTGCACCTGCGATGCTAAAACAAACCCTTTTGTACTCGTCGATTCCACTACTTCCTCTTTAGGCCACTGGTCGCCTCTTCTTCCGGCCAATCGAAAGCTCCCTCCGCTCACCTGGGAGGTGTCTGCAGATTCCTCCCTGCCGCTATCGGCATCCTCTGCATCGGATTCATCTGTGTCGGACATGGCGGCCTTCTTTCTTTCTGTGCCCAGACGTGCCTCGGCGCCATGTGCTTAGACGTCCAAGTGAGACCAATAGAATATGGGCGGCTGGTCTGGTGCAACCCTTCCTTGCGGCTCCAATGGCAGTGAGCCCGGGGTGATCTGTGTGCGGACTGCATCTAGGAACAACCCAATGGCGTGGTGCGGCATGTAAAACTTCTTGTATTGCAGTGTCATGAACTCGTCCATCCTATCCGCCAATAGAGATGCGCAATCATACACCACCCCGTTATGCAGCCCATTCATCAATGCTATCTGTGCGATGGCTATGTCCGACGCGTGGCTAGCACCTGTGAGGCGACTCTTCACGACGGATAACAGGCATCGCCATACTCCCTTGGCGAAAAATGTTTTCTTTACCCCCCGACTCTTGCCTGCACTCTTGAGGCTATCTTTTCCTCCTTGGGTTAGGTTATCGCGCAACATCAACTGCAGCAATGTGGCACGATTTTCTAGAGATATTTTCTGTGAAGTGTATTTTTTTCCCTTTCACCCCCGGTATGCCAAACACCCTGGTGAACTCGCCTACCGTGAATGACACTGTTATCCTCTGGTGTTGATAATCAAATACCGGCTGGTGGCGATGTCTGTCATAGCTACCAATCATGGCACGCAAAACCACCTCAAAGTCCTTTATACAAAAAACTGGCATCTGGACAGCCTAGTGTACCTGTGCCTGGCGAAGACTTTTCTTTATGAGATCATCGTGAGGTGTCTTCGTCCACCAGTTCCGATAGTCTATCCCATTCAGACCTTCGAACACAATATTATCTGTTGTTACTTCATCCTTGTCCTTTGTCGCCAAGGGTTTGGGACGCTGCTTCTTGCTTTTTTGGCTACTGCTCATCCCGAGGCTACTTGCAATACGCACCCCAGATGGCAAAACCCGTTTGCCTGTGTCTACACTTGCTTCTTTTTGCCCTCCCTGCAACTTGTCTTCTAACGGTTGCAACCGTTTTCGCCAATCTGCCTTGTTCTTGCTTGTGTCCATTAGTCCCGGATTAATTCTTTAATTTTGCTTTTATAACTTTAAACCCTTGCCACTTCCAACTGCCAGCGTTCCCTTTGCGTCGTGTACTTGGCGTGCGGGTATGCTCGTGCAATCCCCTTCCTCCGTGATATTTTCCTCCTTACGTGGTTGACTCTGCTTTACAATTTCCTGCACTGAAAAGTTTTTTTTTTCCTTTCGGCGGATTGTGCGGCTATGCGGGCTTCTGCAGGGCTGTGTATTTGTTTTTGTGCAGCCTTGTGCGGGCTTTATACCACGCACGACAGTGGTGTCTACCGCACGATGGTCCCACCGTCAATGTCACCACCGCCGGTGGTTCCACCGTGGCCCCTTCTTTTCCTTTTTCTTTTTTTTTTTGACCGTACGGTTGTACGTTCTAGAGGGTCCGGGATCGGTTGCCTATTCATGGTACTTTTTTAATTTCGATCCATTTACGGCGTTTGGCACCTCCTTCCCGTCCAGCGTCCACAACTTAATTGCCCCGTTGGTATTGACCTCACGTACCTTGAAGGGCCCTAGCCATCGCACTTTAAATTTTCCTGGTTTGATTTCGTTCCTCCCATTGAATTTCAGCACTAACTGCCCAAGAGTAAACTTCATTCGCCGAAGATGCTTGTCGTGCTAGACCTTCCGTCTTTGCTGGGCCGCCTCTGTGGCCCATTGTGCCAGCGTTCTTTTTTCGTCCAACTTACTTAAGGCATACAGTCTCTCCCTCAGGCTCTCCATATCCCCGAGTCTGTTCTCTACTGCAATGCGAAGGCTTGGCACCACCGCTTCCTGCCCGTACATGAGCTGGAACAAAGTCTGACCCGTGGTCACCTTGTAAGTCGTTCTGTAGGCCCATAGTACAGAGGGTAACTTCTCCTCCCAATCTTCCTTTTCTACCCCACAGGACTTGTAAATTACTGATACCAATATTTTGTTTGTGGCCTCAGCCTGGCCATTGGCACGTGGGTAGTACGGGCTCGATAATGAGTGAAAAATCTTAAACTCTGAGGTCAACTGCCATATGACATGGTTCACGAAGTGGCCCCCCCGGTCATTGGTCAACTGAATAGGTATACCATATCGCGTAATGATTCGTTCGTAAATAAATTTCGCCATGCTTACTGCCGAGTTACCCGGGAGAGCACTCGCCTCCACCCACTTAGTCAAGTATTCTGTCGCAACCACAATGTACCGGCACCGTCGTGTGTGGCTAGCCTTAAGAGGACCTACAAAGTCAAGTCCCCATCGTTCAAAGAGTTCCTGTGCGTGCGACGGGTTGAGTGGCATGAAGTCCCGCTTCAGAGGTTTGCCCACCCATTGGCAAGTGTCGCACCCCACGACCCACTCCCTGGCATCGTCGTGTGCCTCCCTTAATACACTCGGGACTTCTTCTTCCATGACACAACACCTTAATACCTGGTCTGGGCCCATTTTGTAGAGTAAACCGTTGATGAGTGAGAAAATCCTGCTCCTTAATACGAGCTTTCTCCGTTCCCCTGGGGGCATACCCTCCGGGAATCGGGACATCGACAGGTACTCTCCAATCTTCTTGTACCACGAAGGGAATACGACTATTTGGAACAAGTGCGCATCCGGAAAATCATCATTTACTCCCTCTGGCAGTTCCCCCAACTTAATCCGGGACAATTGATCAGCTATGACATGGCTTTGCCCCGGTCTTACCACAATTGTAAATGTGAACTCCTGTAGTAGCAATAGCCAGCGGCTTATCCTCCCCTGGATGATCGGCTTGTTTACCAAGTACATGAGTGCCTGATGGTCTACGTAAAATGTGAATGGTGTAGCTAGTAGGTAATGACCAAATTTATGTACGACATAGACCATGTCGAGGGCTTCGTGTTCTGTGGTACTGTAGTTCTTTTCAGCCTTCGAGAGCAACCTGCTCGCAAAATAAATGGGGTGGTCCAACCCGTGTCCTCCTACCTGGGCTAATGTAGCCTCGATGGCATAGTTTGAGGCATCCACATGAATGTGGAATTCCTTATCCCAATTCGGGTATGCCAGTATGGGTGCTCCCATCAACCTCGTCTTTAGCTATTCAAAGGCCTTGCTTTGTGGCTCTGTCCAGATGTATGGTTCCCCTTTCCGTGTCAACCTATCCAATGGGTGGGACACCTCAGCGAAGTTCTTGATGAACCTCCTGTAGTACCCCACATGACCAAGGAAGGATTTTATCCCCGTGACATCCGTAGGAGGTTCCATTTCTACTATTACCCGAATCTTGTCTGGGTCTGTTTTCAATCCTTCTTTACACACAATGTGTCCAAGCAATCTTCCCTGTGGTACCATGAATCTACATTTCTTTGGATTGAGGGCCAACCATGCCCTCCGACATCTCTCTAGGCACTCCCTGAGGGTTTTTAGGTGGGTGTCCTGTCCACTATAAATAGACCAATCGTCTAGGAAGGCTTTGAAGTTCCCCACCGACATCTTGTCGAAGATGTGTAAGATGATGCGCTGAAAGGTGGCAGGTGCATTGCATAGATCGAAGGGCATTCGGTTGTATGCATACACACTGTCTTCCACCACGAAAGTTGTTTTCAACTTATCTTCCTTCGCGATGGATATCTAGTTGTACCCAGAGAACCCATCCATGAAGGAATAGATTTCATGTCCAACTACTTCCTCCAAGATGCTGTCGGTGAAGGGTATGGGAAACGGGTCTTTAATAGTGACAGGGTTCAGACACCGGAAGTCTACACAGATCCGGATCTGATTGGCCTCTTTCTTGAGGTAAATCACAATGGGAGACACCCATTCGCTTGTCTGCACTTTGAAGATTATGACTGCTTCCAACATCCGCTCAATTTCATCGTTCACCCATGTAGCATAATTCTTGTTCATACGGTAAGGCCGCTTCCTTACCGGCGGGGCTCCCGGTACGAATGTTATTCGGTGTACACATAACTCTAGGGGCACACCTTTCAGGTCCTTGTATGTCCATGCGAAGACATCCTTGTATTCAAGGAAAATTTTGAAGGCTGCTGCCTTCAGCACTGGATTCCAGTCATCTCCGACAAGGATGATCTTGGGGTCACTCGTCCCCCCGAGATTTGTCTCCTTTAAATTGGCTTCCTGGTATTTAATGGGCTCCCCCTTCGGGAATTGGTGCGTCAGTGCCTCATTCACTGAGGCCTCCCCTTCCTTGTACTCGCCATATTTCGGGGGAAATATATCTGGTTCTTCCTCAATGCTCAATACATTGCACGAAGGTGTAAATAATTCATAATCTCACATTTGCCAATGGAAGAGGCCATTCAAGGAGTCCCCGTCATCCCCTGAGCATGCCTCCAGTTCTAACACCCCTTCGTCGCTAGGCTCCATGCGACGTCCGTCCCCCAATTGGTCTCCCTCAGATTCCGAGTCGAAGGAGGATGCTAACTCCTCACTCACAATCTGCGTACGGAGATCGATCACGTACTTCCTCCCCACGTTTTCCAAGGAAAGAGTATTCCGCTTCCAATTATGGTTTGATTTTGCTGCAATGAGCCACCCACGGCCAAGAATGGCGTCATACCCTTTCTGCTTCAGGGGAATTACTACAAAATCCAGCACGAATGGCTGCGTGCCAATCATCACCTGATGGCCCATGAGGGTACCAAGGGGTTTAATCCCGTGTTGATCTGCCCCTAGTAGGTTGAACATGGGGGGCCGCAGCGTAGGCTTTCCCAGTTTTTTCCATGTCGCTTTTGGGAGCACATTTACTCCTGACCCTCCGTCCACAATAGTGTCTGTCAAGGTAGTCCCCAGTATGCCCATTTCTACCACCGCTGGTTGGCGTCCGCTGTTGACTAACAACAACATGGGGTCAACCATGGGGCTTACGACCTCCCTTAACACAGGGTCAGCTGTGGGGCTTACAACCTCCCTCATTTTCACCTGTGAGGGTACAGAGTTTAAGATAGCCGTTTTTAACTGCAGCATGGTCTCCAGGAGGTCTTGAATTCTCACGGGTACCTCCATCTGCAATATTTGCCGTAAGATTTCCTCTTCTCCTCTCGTCCGTGGCGGACTTGCGGTCTGGTGGTTGTTCTGTCCCTGTGTGGCCATTTCTTTTGTGATCTCGTCTCTTGCTTCCCGCACTCTCTCGGTCTCCGTGTGGGGATTTGGGTATGCACCCTTTTTGGCCTGCGCCCTTATGATTGCCAACACTTCTGCCTTCGTGGGTTCTATGTTCAGAAGGTTTACACCAGGCTTCGGGCAATTTGCGTCCTCGTGGTCGCCTGGCCCGCACCATCAGCAGAGGTGCTGAGGGGTGGCTTCCTTTGTGCAATCGCGGGTGAAGTGTCCCCACTGATTGCAGGCCCTACACTAGATCATTGGCCGACCCTTGGCGTCATACTAGATCCGATTTCTGTTATTGTTGTTATTTCTTCTGCCGCCGTGTCTGTTATCCCGATATCCTCCAAATGATGTCGTTGTGTTCGTTTGTTGGCCCGTACCCGCTGGTGCGGATGTTGTGGCCTGCTCCATGAACAACACCTGGCTCATTTGCGTACTTCGGGTTTTCATGTTGTATGGGCACTCCTTGGTGAAGTGTCCCATCACTTGGCAAATCTCGCAGAATGCCTTCTTCTGGCAAGTACCCTTTGTGTGCCCCTCCTCTTTGCACTCAATGCACCATATGTCCCCTTCGGTCCGACCAGTGCTTCTCATTGTTTTGAATTCCCTTCTCATTCGCTCCATGTCTTTCTGGAGCACTTGCACCTGTTTGCCAGCCTCGCTGTCGTTGCTGCTTTCCTATGAAGAGTCGTCCTCCTCGGACGAGCTATCCTTCTTTTTTTTCTTCGATGTCTTGGTCTCGCTCTCGAGATCCATCACTCTATTGTATGCGTCTTCGTACGATGTAGGTGGAACGATTTTCATCTTCTTTCGGAGGGAGTGTTTCAGTCCCTCCACGAACCATTGCTTTTTCAACCCATTTGTTGGTTGACTCTCCATTTTTCCCAATAGTTCCTTTAGCCGCCGACTATAGGCTCGGACAGTCTCGTTCTTGTTCTGCTTCGTTCCATAGATCTCGGCGACTATTTCGTTGTCATCTCTCAGGAGGCAGAACTCTATTCCAAACTCCTTCAGGTCGGGCCATGTGCTGACTTTGGCCTTATCCATATGTGAGTACCAACCTATGGCCACTCCCCTTAAGGTTGCTGGGAATTGTGTTACCCATTCGTCTTGGTCGGTAACACCGTTTGCTGACCATATGGTTTCGCACGTTCGACAATGGCGGACGGGATCTTCCTTCCCGTCGCCGTTGAACTTGGGCAGTTTCTGTTTACTCACCATTGATGGGGGTCGTCTCCCCTGAGGTGGCTGTGGCTAAGCCCCTGCGCCGCTCCCTCCGGCACCGGTGCTGTATCCTGCGTGGGTGCAATGTCCCTGCTATTATTCTGATATGCTAATATGTTTTACAAACACTTGACTGTTAGGTTGTTCACACTTCCAGTTAAACTTTCAGAACATTCTGAGACTATATTCATCGATGGTTTAAGCCCAACAATAACAAGATACCATAGGGGTGATTTAGAACAATAACCATAAAATATAAGAAGCAAATAGGATTTATTGCCTGTTACATCTACTTGTTGGCATTATAACAATTCGTGGCACACAAATAAAGAATTCTATCAATATGATGCCATCCCTTTTGAAAATATGATATCAACAGATCAATATATGAACTAATTTAACCAACGTCAGGTTTCAGAATTTCTAGAATCTATAAACCAATATGTACGCACACAATCGAACAATAAGAATATATTAAGAACCTGATTTGAAGTACCCAGGTGCAAATGTTGGTGTAGCTATTGTAATTACTCTTTCAAGATGATTTCCGAGTGCACTGATCCAAGCTCTCCTTATGTCAACCCTGCTGCTGTCACATATAGTCAATGCGTATTATGTATTGTAGAGACGTAAGCCCGTAGATGTTGCGCAGTTACTCCGTAGTTCCCCACGCATTTACCCACTCCTTCATACTGTGAAATAACCGCAGTCTCTTTCCTTTGCTCCTGTGGGCATCACACCCGTTACTGTTGGATAACCTTTTACGCTATCGCTCGATATCGGGTTTCCAAGGTTCACGGATTACTGCATTTCCCCTGTTTGTGTTGTCCGACTGTAGGTGCGAACATTTCCCGTGGTTTTGTTACTGCGTTCGGGCATTGCTGCATATACTTCTCTTGGGGTTCAGTCGCATTAGCAACTCGCGATTCTGCAATTTGCGTGTGTCCAAATATACGCGTATCCAACCTAGGGTCTCCGTGACTTCTTCCTGAGACAAGCATGGTTGATGATTATCCTGATTTGATCAACTAGTAGGTCAATCCAAAAACTGACGAAAGGTTTATTATTCTCCGAATGTTTATTAACACATACTGACTGCAAATTATTCTTCCACCAATTCTTCTATGAATTCTTCGATGCTTCCCCTATCGTGAGCCCATTCTTTATTTGACAAGAGCTGGTTGAATTCCTGTAATCGTTAAGATTAATTACGGTTAAACTAGTGCAACATAGGACTTATAAATATTAATATAATTGCAACGCATGTTTTATAAATATTAATTATTTATATAAATGAATGGAACTTTATATAAGATAATTAATATTCCATATATTCATAATCACCTATTAGGGGACATGACAGTGGGTGATTGGGGGTACGGTGTTTTGCCTGCCGTGTGTCGCCCCTACAGCCGTATGGTTGTCCTCCCTTCGTTCTCACCCGCGCCCCCTCCAAGCTCCCTTTGGTGATCCTCACTTCGCGGTGTAAGGGATAAGTTTCTAAACTGATCTCGCGTTTCTTCAACTAGGTTCCTTCGCAACCTTGTTTCCTCCAGAAACTCTTCGTGGCTCCTCACCCTACGGTGTTTTGGCGACACGTAGAAATTCCCCTCAGCTTCTGCACCCTCCGTGACACCTCCTTAGTTCCCTTCGGGCAACCCTTCGGCAGGTCCTCCTTCGGCAAGTTGCCTCAGCCTTTGTCTATGTTCTACACGTTGTTCTAGAATCAAGGCTCTCTGCGCGGCCTCCCACTCGTCCGTTTCTGCTTTTTTATTTCTATCTTTATTCAATAGGTTGGGCATTAATTGCTGTACATTTCGATAATTCACAATACATAAACCAAAAACACGTCTTTATTAATTCATTTCGTCAGATACAACTTGTGTCAATGACACTTTTATTTGAATATAGAAGGTTCAAGGTTCAATTCCTTCCTGGCTTGGCGCCATCCCGTTCCGCTTCCCGTCGGCTGCTTTCTTCGTACTCTTGAATGATTTGTTGGCGTCGCTCTTCCTAGGCGAGCTTGTTGTGCCAGCGATGCCTGTGCAAGCAACCCGAGGGAGGTGGTTCATCAACCGATTTACTATCGAGCTAACCTCCAGTGCTGTCCACACAGCACTTGGTGGGATTTCAGCCTCCATCGCCTCTCATCGGACGTAGGTCTCGATGGCTACCTGGAGCAAAATTGAAAATTCCCTTGCTGCAGTGTCTTCTCCTGTGTAGAGCTCTGTCTGCGCGTCATCGGCCTTTGGGTTTATCTCACCAATGGGTAGGCCCATCGTGTCCGTGCGCCATCCGTGTCTTCCGTACCCAAGTATGCCTAGGCAACGGCGCCAAATGTTTGCCCTCTCGAGTGAATAACTTAAAACATAAAGCACGTAATGCAGAATAATAACGCCATAGATATCAGATAAAGTATAAGAGATGTTATTCCATTCATAAGTGTCCTTCCCAAGTTACATTCGAAAGTATATAAAGATACCAAGGGGGTGCGAGCGCCAACCGTCGCACCGCAACTGCCACCCCTTGGTTCCCAACTAACCAACACAAATACAACTTAATTAACTAGTTTTATTCTCGTGTACAATATTGCTGCCAACAATAAGGTCCTAACCTTGAGCCTAGGGTTGAGGGTCAAAGGCACCCTATTATAGCTTCCCTACTATCTCCACATGGATCAATTGTTGAAGTTAATCAATCATAAGAGGTGAGAGGTTGATGTGATGGGGGGGAATGGTGTAAAGCCCTCACTAGGTATGCCACCTCATGATGATGGTTGAGGACCATTGGTTAAGGACCACATGAGGCCACAAAGGATAAGGTCTTGTTGTTGGGCCTAGGGTAGAGGATGCTTGGTGCACCTCATCATGTCTTCCAACTCAACACTTGTTATGGTTGAGTTTCCATGTAATTTTTGGTATTGGTTGTGTAGATCAATATATACATATCCTAACCCTATAATTGGATGTATTTCATGAGTTATATCTGCATTGTTGTCTAATCTCGTTGTGAGTTTCGGAAAATAGGCTTATCTCATCTTATTCTTAAATGAAGATTATAACCCTAACTATGTTTGGCCTTGTTTCATTCTGGATTTGTGATTTTTGGGCAAAAATTAGGGCATTTACAAAAGGGGACATTACAGCCCATCACTCCTCATCTAGAGTCAATGCTTTGACTTTTTGAGCTCTCTTTGTATTTGATTGTATCCATAAACTCTAAAGAGTGTTGTTGACCTTAGCACTCAATGCCTCTCACACCTTTAGCAATCATCTCAAGACAATTTTGTGAGATGCAAATTGAGTCTCGACAACGTAACATCGTGTAAAAAAATTAAACAATTAAAACATTAAAAAGTAAAATAAAAATTTACCTTCAACAAGAAGTTGGAGGTCTTGAAGGTGGTTTGTGACATATGATGATTCATTACAAACGTTTAAACCTCCTCAGTATTTTTGTAGATTTATTTGACCCATTTGATCCTTAGCCAATCTTTACAATATCAAGTTGAGTGAGTGGATAGCACATGGTATCCAAAAATTATTACCATATATACTCAACACTATTGAACCAATTGTCCTACAATTTTTAGCATTGTTTGTTATGACTTGGACAATGTTCTCAAGGCCCAACATCCCAATGGATTATATGGGGACATTGGCAATGAAAATTGCATCGTTCACTTGATACTTATAATACACTCCCTTCAAAAACTTTGCCCCTTTGAGGGACACCATAGTGACATTGACTAGTGGTTCACTTTTGCAATCTTTCCATCCATTAGAAATAGACACTTTTGTTTTAAGCCTTGTATCTTTGATTGCTCTCAATGATGCCTCTATAGAAGCTTTCTCTTTGGCCAATAAGGTGGTGTGCACTTTTTCATACAAAGTCAAACAAATGGCGAGTTTTTGAAACATTTACTTGCTAGGATACTCACCAAGTATCTGGCAAAATCTCATTGATTTTTTTGGTGACTTTTTGCCAAAGACTTGGCGAGTTTGTGCAAAAACTTTCTTGTGTCAGTAAAAAAGGCCCATACTTGTCATAACATTATCTAAAAATTTTCAAGGGAATAGCCCATGAACCCTCGCTCCCAACCTGCAAGGGCATGGAACCGTTCCCTTGCACCCCCTCAATCATTGGGTTTTTCTCACATCTAACACCTTGTGTAGCTTGCCATCGTCGCCCCTCAAACCCATTGAGGTCTCCACTCCCAAATCCCCACTGGTTATTGGAATCTGGTGTCATATAAGAAATTTGATTACAATGGGGGGGTCTAGGATAGAATCGAGAACTTAGACAATTGGTTTTATCATTATGATAATATCATTGATCAATGATGAGGTAACATACTATCAGTATCAAAGATTCAAATGTGAGTATTAGAATCTCTCCCCAAGTTTTCACTAGACTAGGGAAGAGGAAGATGTAAAATGTTGTAATATGCAATTTATGAACTATGATGAATCATGATCATAAATTCATAACAATTGTCAGCTAAGTATTGTATCTGGATTTCTCATGAGGATGTGATTTTGTACTCAATTTGCATTCAAATCAATCAAATTTAATAGAAAACACTTTTGTACTCACTGGATACATCTTGTCATTGAATTTTGCAAAAAAAATGTTTCTAATGAAATTTAAGCAATTTTATAAGTTGTTGAGTTTTTGGGGTCTGGCAAGTTTTTGCTGAGTTCGAGTTTTCCAACCATGCCTAGGACAAATGTAATTAGTAGGTCTCTTGGCAATTGCAATCACCATATCCAATCGATATGGCGATTTAACAAAGTTGAAAGGATTCCCATTGCCATAGATGCAAGAGAAATACTCTCATCAACAACCTCCCTCACTTAATTCTTGAAGGCATTTTCCAATGGGCCTCGGTTATAGGAAAGAAAGGGGGTATTCTCTTCTTGAGAAGATGGTGGCATGAAAGGATGCGGGCCAGATGGTTGTGTTAAGCCAATAGGAGGTTTTTGCGATCTTTTCTTGGAAAGAGGATATATTTTTTCCTTTGAATTATTATTTACCATGTCAATATCCACTTGTTCTTTGATATATCCCATTGTTTTATGTTTTGACAACCCATTTTTATTCAGCCTTGGACTAACTTTTATTCCTATGTTATTAATAGCACATAGTTGAGCTTTCACTTGACTATACGAGCTCATATACTCATCCCCACATTGGCTACAATGCCAGCAATAACTTCCACCACTAGGAAGTAGTATAATTATGGTATGTTGCCAAAGAGGTGACACTGTGTCAAATTTAAATGAGCTCTCTACATGTGGGGCAACTAAACTGAAACTACTAGCTATTTTGTATGAATATACGAAAACAGAAAAAAATATTACAAATTTACGACCCTACAACTTAAAAAAACCTAAAAGAAAACAATAGTAAGACTTCTATATTATGTATAAAAGGTATAAAAAAAATTCCAAAACTTAATAAAAGAACTTGAAAAAAAATTGAAAAATGTTGACAAATTTTTTCAAAGATCGAAAAATATTACAAGATTCACCCATCTCTAATATAGATAAAACATCCTTTCAATCTTTCTCTTTTGTTGGTGAAGGTCTTTCTCTCCTATAGCCTTCACAATCAAGGAAGAATGTAGCAACTTTCAAAAACAACAATGGTAGCTTGGAGGAAAATATCTTGTGTTATTCAATTGCATTTATGAAATGAGGCAAAATAGGTTAAGAGCCCTCACTTAAGGGCAAAATTAAGCATTTATGAGTTTTTGTTTGTTTACATATAGATATGGATTGATGGGTAGCCCATGGGTTTGCTTGGGTCCAGCTCGAACCCAAAGTCACCTTGGCCCCAAACAAAGCCTTGAAATGGACCAATATGGGTAATAGGGGGTTTACTAGAACCTGACAACATAGATAATAATCCAAAGAAGACAATGGTTGAATGATGGAAACAACTGAAATTGTGAAATAATGAAGAGCAAGGTGCATCGATAATGGACAAAATGGTTCAAGGCATTTGATTTTACTATTTCTCCAAAGAGAATAATGTGTGCAGTTTGATGACTGAAGAAATTTTATGAGACAATTATTTTCTGCCAGAAAATCTTAGGTATGATTGAATAATCTTACAAGTTGACAATCTACATTATATCTAATGAGGGAGCAATAAGTCTAGGCGCTAAGAAAAATTACATAACTAAATAACTAAATAGTGTAACATGATGATTGAACGTGAATGTATTAATGAAAATTTGTACTTTTTAATATTTTTATTCAAAGTTTGTGAAGGCCACAAACTTTGTGTTACTGCTCCAGCTCTAGATGGCAGCCATGGAACAACTTTTTTTGCAATTTTCTTGTACGTCAAAATGAAAATAAATCTATCCCAAAAGAGCCATGCATTGTTTGGGGATGTTAGACGGTAGACCCATTATTTTTAAGAAGGGTGTTGCAGATCATTTTACTGGAAAGCCAAAATACAGAGTGAGGTTGATCTTGCTACATGGTCACGGAGAAGAGATTCAAGCATCAGACAATCCACATATTTTGTACACTGCATATTCTTCTGGTATAGACCTTCCCTTTTCATGCCATCCAGAGGCCTACTCATGTAGGGCAAATTTAAATGAGGAATGTGGATCAATCTGATCAAGTCCTTTCTAAAAGACGGACAAATGTGAGCTGTTTTTTCCTTTACTTGTGTGGCGTATTGCACCTTCAACTATGTTATTTGCACACATTAAGAATCAGCTCTCTATTAATTAATTACGGGGATGACTGCCTTTAATGTTGTTGACACAATATGATTTGTAAGATATTAAACATTCTTTCTATGCGAGTCTAGTGACAACATCTATATGAATGAAAAGGGGGATATTTGTTTAAATTTTTAATGGAGAAATAAGGATATTTGGAACAATAAGGTTGTAATTGCAATTATAAAAGACACATGGATATGTATAAAGATCACATTGTAATTGGATCTATTATTGGTAGAAACTGACATACAAGGAGATTTTCCTTTGAGTGTCGGGGGAGGGGGTGCACAAATATGAAATAGGTGAATCTCAACAGCAATTGAGAAGACAGAGGCAATGATTGACCAAGGCCAACTGTTGATGCAGTGCCTGAATTAAGTTCCTCATCCTATGTAAGCACTATGGGGGAAATGCTGGGAATTAGTTCTCACACGTGGATGTATGTAAATAATATGTGAAGAGTGTAATAAGTAATATGTAAGTAATTAATAAAGTTAGCTGTCGGGTTGTTTGGGTATTTGGTAAATTAATAGGCTTTATAAAGCCATTGAAACGTAATAATCTTTATGAAGAAGATTGATTGTCTAATGTGTTCAGAGCCTTTTCTCACCTTCAATACGTAGTAATTTCAGTTGGTCCACGTGCATGAAATTATTAGTTCTCCTTTTTGTTTCAGGCTTTGTATTAGTGCAGTGTATCAGTATTCTCAATCAAAGCATTTTCTGAAGGATTCAAGTCAATATTTACTGCCACACTTACAATTTAAAAAGGCCTTATAGATTATTAGCCTCTAATTTTATTTTTCTTATTGATTTTTAAAAACAAGGTTATTGGAAAATTCGTTTTTGTTTTTTAAGCATGTGTTGCCGTATTTTTTTTTGGTTTTAATATTCTAATTTCTAGCTGTATATGGGGTATAAATGTTAATGAATAAGTCAATGGATTATTTGGAGATAATGTCATATATGGTCATCTTATAAACATAACACAGAATGGGTCAGTAATTACGAGTATCAGCCCATGTTCTGGAGGCACAATTTGCAACTTTGTCAACATTTGACTAGTGCAAAAATCCTATTCCTGATGCAGTGTGTTTTATTCAGTGAAACATGGGGACACATTCCCCGCCCCACTCACCCTCCCGACCCCCACATTTCTGGGATGGGAACATCTCGGGGACACGGGGATGGGAACAGAGCATCCCCCTGCCATACCGCCACTGCCACTGGGATGTCCAGAGATACCAGGGACCTTCTTTGGGATGTCTCGGGGATGCCCAGGTGTCACTTGAGCATCTTGGGCACGGCTGGAAGTTCCCATCCCTGGGCATCAAAAAAGTGTTTTTTTTTTTAATTTCAATTTTTTTAGGTTTTATGCACCCTTCACTACATTTTGACATTTTGTACTTATTTTGATATCATGCTACTCATTGTAATCATCTTTATAATATTTTCATGCTACTCATTGTAATCATCTTTATGATATTTTCGATATAATAGAAATCTCCAATTTGACAATTTCATTTGTCAAATTTTATTTAGTATTCAAGAAATCTTAGTATTTAGTATTTGCAATTTTGCTATTTTACGAATTTGCCAAAGTTTCATTTGAAATGTAATTCTTATGCATCTTTTCATAACTAGTTTTTCAAGTACTAATGTATATCCCCATCCCAAACCTCCGTATTGTTCTCAGCTGTCAATTCAATCAGAGAGAAATGGAGTTGGAGCACATTCCTGTCCCTGCATCCCTGGGAAACAGTTAATGTAGTAGTCTTCCCTATATCCACCATCAATTAGCTATCAGTATTTCCGATTTGTTGATCATTTCCCATTGTCCATACATTCATTTGACTGTTTTACCAAAAAGCTTTAACGAGGTCACTGTATCATAGCTTGTGCGTGACATCCTCTAACAAGGAGAGGTTGCTTTGCCACATTTTATGAATATCATTAATCTAGAAGTGACAGCAAACTTGGATTGTTCTGAACATTGAGTTGAGAAACAGAAGCTCAACTGATCAATTTTTATATTGCACATTACCTAGCCATCCAAAAATCTGTGGAAATACATTACTTGAAGATGAATTTATTTTCTTATTGTGAAGCTCTTCTAATTGATACGGAATTTTGCACTTGATCCCTAATTAGCTGCTACTTAAATGAGAGTAGCGCTATATCCATGTCCTTAACATCGTTCCCCTTTGAACAGCTCTATGTTCTGTTAATTTCATGATGGTTTTCTTTGGTGTCAACCAATGTATTTTTGCACCTGACATTTTCCTCGTAAGCTATTTGAACAATTTTCTTTTACTGTTACTGTTCTTATCAGCTTGGCCTACGTGAAAATAAAGTTGCTTGGCCTCTGCATCTGAAGATTTATTTTATTATCTGTCAACGAAGAAAATAGGATTCAAGGGATATGCAGTTAGTTCAATGCGCTAGGATATAACATACATTTTAAGTTTAACTACTTGGATAATGGATAATCATCGTCATCTATATTTCTAGAACAGGATCCCTTTCAGATATTCTAATTTCCAGTTGATTTTTCTGTTAACATCTAACTTATTTTGCTTCTTTTGCAGCGTGTTACAGAGTCTCCAAATCGGGTGAAAACAACTGATCGAATGTGGGCTAGGCTACTCTCTTCCACTAACCAACCTAGTTTTATAAACTACAATGAAGTAATGGAAGCCAAAAGGAAGAAAGCATCGACCAAATTGATGGAACAGGTTGACAATCATTCAAATGGACCTGTTGGCACGGAACTAGACGCTACAGTGGAAAATCAGAGTAGCGACAAAAAGGAAGCTAAATGACTATTTCTGCTATGGTTTGCAGGAAAACTAAGGGGATTTTTCCAGCAGTTTTTGAATGGAAGCTGAGGCCTTGTAGATGTGTGCATTTGGCTGTGTTATACAACACATTCTTATATATAGTAGTTGGTTCGCATGACCAAGTAGTCCATATTTACTTAAGATTTCAACGTTTGTTCAAGCTTTAGATGGTTATGTACTTTTTTGGCGGTATACAAGCCTTGAATGTATGTAACAAGCCATATTTGGCCTGCTGGACCTAGTTGATTTTGGTTGGATATGTATTATGCAACTAGAGGAGCAGACCTAGAACTGGAAATAAGTGTATTCATCATGCTTTATATGAAAAGATGGTCATATTTGGTATAAGATTTCACTTCGACAGCTGTCGCTATTCCATCTCTGATAGTTTAAATAAGTGTATAGGACTATTTAAATAAATTAAAAGTTTGAAGATGCATATGTTCGTGTTGAACTCGATGGAACAATTTTTGGGTATAATTGACACAATGCCGAATTGAATATGATACATAGAACACTCGTCCTGTAGTTCAATTACGGGAAATCCAGCATTGCCACAGCTTCATAATTTCACAAGTGAAGTGGACTAACCAAATAGAATGGTGATCCAACTTTATAAATCTATTTTGCTGTACTGTAATAGTATATTGATAAAGATGATGCACTTAAATATCATAACTCTGGTTTTCAATTTATGCTATTTCGATGAATAATGAGATTATCTGGTAGTGATTTCCGGATAAATCTGCATGTGTGATTAAGTCTGTTGCTTCAAGTCACACTTCGGGATTCATCACCGGGGACTAAAGCCTCTGCCTTCTGGACTCACAATCGGGATTTCCTGTCGTTTGCATCTCTCTATTTTATGGTATTTCATGCAACACTATACATTATTTACGCAGTCTTATAATATTGAGACTTTCTTGACATTTGAACGTACTACAAGGTAGAATGCTCTATGTTATAAATACAAAATTGAAAGGACACAATAAGCGCAAGCTTGGCTTAGTTGATTTTTTAATTGTCACAGGTTAACGGAAAGAAGCCATTCCCTATAATGAAAGGACTTTTAAGGTCTGCTGATGCATTGTGACTTGTGCACGTAATAATGCTTTGACTATTGGGTTACGTTATGCTAAGATGCTACTTGTGCAACTGATTGTACATAGATCGTAAGGTATTGTAGAGCTTTGCTTCAATTTACAATAGTGCTAATTCTTTTGGGCTGAGCTTCTTACATTATGTCGCAACATATTCTTTTGTTCCGGAGGTTATAGTTTTGTTTTGGCTCCTTCGGAGATGATTACAGGAATGGAAGGCTTTTAGGTTTTTACAAGAATTCAATTTTCATAAAGGAAACCTAGTTTTTGTAGTAACTCTCGATTCTTGGTCAAATCGATAGTTTGTGCAATATTTTAGACGCTATAGTGGTAGGATTAGCCATATTGTTGCCCCATTGGATGAAGTTTCCAGATTCACAAATAGCGTGTCTCGCCTTCTATTAAAGCATAGTTAAAGATCACCTTGTAGCTGCTAATTCAACGTACAAAGGATCCGCATGGTAGCATCTCACAAGAAATAAATGTTGTCAATCTAACAACTTTATATTGTTGTGTCATTGGTTGAAGCAATATGAATGGGACCAGTGAATGAATAAATGATTTTAATGTTGTCTATGAGACCAAAGTCTAAGGGATCGACAAGCACAATCTTAAGTTCTTTTCAAGTTCTTTTCAATGTCGAATCTTCTACTATGGATCTTGATTAAGAGGCTAGCAATTTTGTTAATCCTAGTTTTTTCAAAACTCGCACATGTTGTCAGCTTTCAAGCTGTTGTCATATTGTGTGCAAATATCTTCATAAATTGTGCATTCCATAATAAAGGGTCATTTTGTCTCTACAGTTCCTTTACAACAAAATATGCAAATTATGTCTTCTCAAACTTCCTTAGTTATAGTCCATCTATTGGTTTTGCATCGAAAATTATATGATCAAGTCCTTAAACTATGCAATTAACAACCTTGATTTTACTTAAAAGTAACTGCTCCTAAATATTTTTTTTCACCATATTTCAAGTTGGATTAAATTTTTTTTAGTAGTAAGCTTTTTTTTCTGCAAATCTATTTTGTCCACATGATGTCACTCTTGAATTTTTCTCACATATTTTTTTAAGCTTTTTTTCTGCAAATCTATGTTGTCCACATGATGTCACTCTTGAATTTTTCTCACAGATTTTTTTATTTCCCCATTGGTGTTAGGACATTCATGCAAATTGATGTCTCATTTGTTCAATCATTTGTTATTCTACTTCATCCAAGTTTTCTTTCTATGACCTAACCCCTCCACAACTATTTTGGGTCAATGATGGGCATACATGTTTTTAGCCTTTTTTAAATAACTTAGTAGCTGAGTTACTGTTGATGCCTCCAATGGAAAAACTCTTGCTTCAACTAAAAGAATCTCATAAGTGATTGTGGATTTCACTTTGAGATTACTTGAGATTAAATGATTTGGGATTCTTTCTAGTTGTTTCCAACTACAATTTGGCATGCAACTTCCCCAAACTTCATAGCCATAAAGATTAACCAAGAAACTCAAAAGGGTTTTCTTGGTTTTCCAATCCCAGAGTTCAGCTTTCTTGCACCTATTTTGAAATTGGTAAGAAACTCTCCATCCTCATTGTATCCTTTTTGCTCTATAAAACTTGTAATTGAGCTTGTAGTGAAAAGCAATCCCAAGATACTTGCATTCTTTCATTATTTCCAACGGGCTACCTTTAAAGAGAAAGTTAATTTGTTTCTATTTTCTACTTAGTGAAAAAAACATGACTTTGATCTTGGTAATGTTCACTTACATCCCAACCTCTTGGGAAAAGTGTTCCAAAGCCTTCAAATATTCTCTCAACCCACAGGTTGTATTTAAAATTAGGATAAGAACATCAAAATATAAGAATTTCACCACATATTCTGCTAGTTGGAGACATGCCTCGTCTATTTTGCTTAACCAGTCTTCCAATTTGTCAATGTATACTCCAAACAAAGTGGGGGATAGAGGACAAACCTATTTGATGTTGATGTCACTACCAAAACATTTAGACATATTTTTACTTGTTTTGATTTTAGCTTTGATTTGCTTATAAAGTTTATTTATTGTTGCTCTGTATTCATTTGAGATACTCAATTCCTACACTATGTTCTACGGTTTGTATCTAGTCATCGTGTCAAAGGCTTTCTTATAGTTTGTTGAAGCAACAAAAGGCTTCCTCACCTTGCTTGTCCCATATTTTTTCAATCAACTGTTGAGAGGTGATGCAACGGTCATTTGTAGAATCTCTTGGTCTAAAGCCTACCTACCCTTTCACTCTTTTTCCCTCCTTTTTTGTCCAATTTCTGATTTTGCATTCTATCATGCTCCCAAAAGGCTTTCCTAGAAGAGGATTGTCCATAATAGCGTGATAGTTAGATGGGTTATCAATATCCCTACTTTTATATAGAGGGATGACCACACTAATTGTCCATTCCATCAAAAAACTAATTTGAGTGATGTCTTTAAACGTCCTTTTCATGTGAGGGGCAAGGGTCTCAACTCCCCATTTTAAAAATTATCTTATATCCCATCTATGTCTTGTGCTTTACCGTGCGTTAGATTCTTAGTCCTTGTTTGATATCTTCCGCTAAGAAGAGCTTTGTTGATGTGTTAACTATGGGAGGAGAGTCTTTTAGTTGGACCTGCTTATAAAGAAGGCTTGCACATTCTAGCCATTGGGCATCCATGATATTATTTTCAATAACTTTTTTCCTTTGTTGTATTTCTTTCCAAAAATATTTGGGATTGTGTTCTCGAAGGGAAATTTCCTTCTTCCATTTTCATACACCTCTTATTTGGATTGCACTAATTTCACATATTTCTTCTTGTTTTCTTTGTTCATTTTGCTCTCCTTCAATGATCTCTTAGTACTCTTACATTCTTCATCGTACCATGTGCTAAAAAAGTATTTGTAGTCCCTTCCTTGGCATGAGATCTTTTGCAAGCACTTAAAGCTTTGTGAATGATCGGAAACAACAAATTGTTGCAAACACAACCACTTACCTCATCAATCGCCTTGTCCCCTGTGTTGTTCTTTATAGCGTAAAAATGCTGCTCAAGAGTATCACTAAAGATTCCTCTATATTTTTTTGATTCATAAGAATATTATCTTTGGAAAGGATTTTCTTTTGTATGTGATGGGTTTGCTTGCCATATTAGTTGTTTAAGAGGATGCCAAGCTTAACAATCGAAGGTGTATGACCAAATTTCATCTCAATACGATAGTCCCTAATATTAAACTCCAACAATCTATAGATAAAATTCTAGGAGAAAATTACATAGTCTACACACTTTGGCCATTATAAGTTTTGTAGGTGATACCACTTGAATTTGGCCAACCTCCCATGCCATTGCACATAACAATTCCATTCAAGTTACAAAGCCCTAATAGTTTTGTCCCAGTCACACTTTTATTTCCATCTTGTGATACTCTTTTCCAAGGTTGACCTTCTCCTTCCTCCAACTATAAAGGATTGTTGTCTCTTTCTTAATTGTTCAATTGGAGAGGTTGATTGTTAATAGTCCTTGCATTAAAGTCGCTCATTAAAACTATTTTCCCTGAGGTGTTGAATATATAAATCTTTTTTTTTAATGGTTGAGTTTACTAAAGCAAAGTAGTAAGCAACCAATTTGAAAGTTAAATAGTTTTATGTTATTTACAGCTATCTGTATTGTTTGTTTGGGTCCTCTTTCTCAACTTCTATGGTTCTATGCCATCTCTTATTATTATCATGATCCCCTCGTGTCCTTTACTTGTTTCATTCCCCTCGTTCCAAACTGAAATTTTATTGGGATTTTGTAGCCATTATATTCATGGGTTTTTGTGAGAATGATAATGTCTCTCTCCTTTGCTATGGGCCCCAACCTAGGTCCTCTTCTCCATGGGTAACCTCTACAATTCCAAGTTGTTAAGGCATATGTTTTTTGTGATAATGATAATGTCTTTCTTGTATCTTATCTTTCACAAGAATCTTTCTAGAAGGTGTTAGTTGTCAAAAAAAATCTAATCTTATATCATTTGTCATTTAATTCTTGAGACATAGGTCATTTAATAATTTTCCAGTTAGTTGTCTCATAACATAGGATTAAGACATGTATGTCACAATCTTGTCTAATCCTATCCCTTAACCTTGCTTTTATAAGCAAGATATCCTATGCACAGGTTATTTTATCAAGAACCCATAATCAAGTAATCTATTCTTCCTTTTTGTTTTGTTAAAGGTTATTTTTGTTTTGTAGGTGATCCCGGAGTGTGAGGAGTTCACAATCAACTTCTACAATTGAAAGGGAGATCTCAAATAGATGAATTTTGTAATAGAGATAACATTGTGGAATTCAGTCTTTAAGGGGATATTTGAAATCAATGTATGAAGGTGTAAATTATTTTATGTGTATGCACATATAATTTCATGTAAATTGTTCCCTAGACACGTATGAAATAAAATAATTATTTTTGTGCTAATTTTGTTATCATACTATGACCATCTTTCCAAATCTTTATTTAAAGTTGGTTAGTTTGTTTGTACTTGGTAATCATACATGTATATGTCAATTGTCATTGTCATAGAAGTAAATCATTATTTGAATTAAATCATTTGCAAACTTTCATTATTAGTTAAGGACTTTATTATTTGATGCATTTATTAGTTTGGTTTCTATTTTTAAATTTTTATTTTTTTCCCTTTTCATTTTAAATCTTTTTTAAAAATACATTGAATATCTTATGAAGAGTCAACTTTTAAAATCTCAAAGGTTTTGTCCCATATCTATGAGATTTCCCATGTTGGTACGAGTAAGCACACAAAGTGAAATTTTGAATTCAATAATTTTGACATGTGGAATGACTAATTTTTTTAAGGACTAAATCATAGAGCCATTATTTTACTTCATGTTTAAGGTGAAAAGGGGATGAGCTAAACTAGCTATCAACTCAACTAGGACCAAACCCTCTTTCAACTAAACATTAAAATACAGGCCTTTAAAGAGGTACATGTTTGACTAATTCTTGCCAAAGAGAGTCAAGCATTTCCTATGGGTTCAATTCTTTTGTTTCTTCAAAATATTTTTTGATTCAAAATGAAAACTAACTAGGTCACCTACACTAATTATGCACTAGAGTCATTGTTCAAAATATCAAAAATTAAATCTGATCAACTATTTCCAACCTAATCTCTATTATATATTCAATGGTAATCTTCCCAAAAATTTAGTATCAACCTATTTTTAAAACCTTTTTCAAATCATTCACTTATATCACTTATGAATTAAAAAATCCACTACCTTTTCTCTTCTCCAATACATAGGTGATTTATAAAAAACTGCATGAAAGATTTATAAAAACCGTATGAAAAAGTAGGGTAAAAATAAATTTAAATTTAAATATTTAAATATTGTGTCGCCCTATGTGCCATTTAAGTTGTGGATTTCTTGTATTATCTTTTTCTTCTTTCCATTTCTCTTATTTATTACACCATTATCTACATTATAAACCATTATAAAGAAATTCTCTATAACTATACAAGTCATGATTATAAAACCTTTTACAATATTCGCCTACTTAGGTTTGAAAAAATTTCCAGCATTTCACCTCAATTGCACCCTTCATTTGTGATCATAATCATTATCTTATGTCTCCATCATTCCACACCACATCTTTCTTTGCGTTCCTTTATGTTTTATATTGTGATCACCACCTTGTAGACACTAGATACACATTATAACTAGGTTTGAATACACCAAAAATTACCTATTAATATTTGTGGAGATTGAAATACACCAATTTATGGGATGGACTAAGGTAGTGCAATTCACAATAAACACTTTCCCCCTTTTCTGTACATTTAAATTAAAAGTCTTCACTATCAAGAATAAATGTGAATGTTTGACAAGTAAAAGAATGATTGTATACTAGTTTCTAGCAACCACTAAAAAGTTTAGACCCTCTAGAGGCTAGGGCATTAACAAGGCATCTTAAAAGTAGCTATTCCATTAACAATATCTAGTAGCATCCACTATTGTAGCTACAATGCCTAGATTTTTAATCCTCTCAAAATATTACCTAAGATTTTAGTTGAATAGCCTCCCAGTCTATTTTTGGTGTCTCAACCTTGCATTTTCATGAGGTTACTATTTATAGTAAGTTTTCATTTGAGCACGAAATGGTGCAGAATTCTCCCCACAGTTTTGGGTTGGCTATATAAGCATTCCGATAAAGTTACGTCGCAAGATCACAGCTAGTTTTGAAGATATTAAATTTTCCGTTTTGGAGGGGTCCAATGAAATGTTTAAATTTGATTTTGAGGAGTTTAGAGGCCTCGAGATGCCTTGAAAACTGGTCTTATACGATGTAGCAATTTACATGGCAATAGAGAACTTTGCGAGCTTTTCGGTGTTTCATACAATTCGTCAATCGGACACATGGTTCTCAAGTTATGGCCTCCGAAGGTTTGTACTCCTGAAATAGGAAATATAAAATACACCGGACACATAAATGAGTTGTAAAGTGAGGGACACGTGTTGATGTGTGTTGTAACACGTCATAGGGCATCTAGAAGGGAGATAAGGTTGGCTACACCTTATTCGGTGGTTTTAGCCCATGGTTTTGTAATATCATTTGATGGTTTCTTGTATTGTATCTCTTATATATTAGGCGCGTGAGATAGAGGTTGTGTGTAAGAATCTTATAGCTATTGAGTTACCTTTGAATCTATGATTAGTGGTACTCCTGAGAAGAGCTTTCTCTACAAGTATATTGTAATCTATTTTGATTGCGAAATAATATATTGGGCGACTTTTGGAGTGTGGGGTTTTTCTCCCGAAAGGGTTTTTACCATGTAAATCATTGTGTTATGGTTTGAATGTTATTATATCTATTTTTTTTTCTATAACTGTTGTGACGATCTGTAAAAGTTTTTGCATTACCCTCCTCTCAAAGTTAGTGTAGGAAGTTGTTCTGCTACTTAACTTCCTTACAAGTGGTATCAGAGCTTGATCACCTTTGGTTTCAGTTGTGGGTTGTTGGGTTTTTTGAACTAATCCAGATTTGAGTGAGAGCTTTTGCAAAAGACACTTTTTAATCTTGTTGCGGAAATTTTTAGATGGCAAGTTCGTCAAGGAAAATAGAGGTGGAGAAATTAAATGGAACAAATTTTGAGATGCGGAAGCTGGAGATGGAAGAACTGCTAATAGATCGAGATCTATGGGATGTTGTTGATGTGAATGTCCAAAGGCCCTCAAATCCTACTACGATGGGTCAGTATGATGTTATGGACCGAAAAGCCAAGGGTATGATCAGACTGTACCTAGCAGACTCTATTCTAATCAATGTCCACAAAGAAAACACTGCAAAGAAACTATGGGATAAGCTTGGTGAAATGTATCAAGTGAAATCTCTATTAAATCAAATTTTCTTGAGGAAGAAATTGTATTCCTTGAAGATGGAAGAGGGTGGACGAGTTGTAGACCCCCTGGAAGCATTCAATATGTTGGTGGCTCAATTAGTATCTGTCAGTGTTAATATGAACGAAGAAGAGAAATGCCAGATCTTTCTTTTTTCTTTGCCTGATTCGTGGGGTTCTCTTGTTATGGCTATCGGTAGTACTTCTATTGTTTTGAAGTATGAAGATGTGGTGGGTTCCCTACTTGGTGAAAATATGCGAAGGAAGGTATCCCATAGTTCGAAGGAAGCCCTAACTATTCGTAGAAGACCTAAGGAGAAAGGCAAGAAGAATTAGAAGTGTGATAAGTCCAAATCGAGAGAGAGAGAGAGAGAGAGAGAGAGAGAGAGAGAGAGAGATCAAAATCTCCTAGAAAGTCCAAAGTCATTTGCTAGAATTGCAATAAACCAGGTCACATCAATAAGGACTGCAAAGAAAATAAGAAGAAGATTTATTCTGATGATGAGTCTGAGAAGGAAGATGGTGATACATTTATTGTAGCTTTGGCGACTCATGGAGGTAATGATGCTTGGTTAATTGACTCAAGTGCATCTTTCATATGACTGCCAATAGAGATTGGTTTTCTGAATATGAATAATTTAACGAAGGTAAGGTGTACTTGGGTGATGATTCACATATAGACATTGTTGGTCAAGGTGAAGTTAGATTCAAGTTTTCTGATGGTAGAATAAAAATGATTAATGGCATGCTGCATATCCCTGGTTTAAAATGAAATCTATTATCTATGAGAAAACTAATAGATGCGGGTCTACATGTAGTCTTTTTCTAGAAGCAGGATGTAAGATTATTAAAGGTGCTATGGTAATTGCTAGAGGTGTCAGGTTCGACACTTTGCATAAGCTAGACGCATACATTGTTGAGTGTAATAACACTTTTGTAAAAAGTAAATCTGTGGAAGACTTGAGGGTTTCACCTTCAGTAGATGGAAATGGCTTTTGGGTACCTAAGGGTGCTCTTTCTTTTGAAGAAAAATTACCTGCAGAGAAGACTATGTTATGGCACCAGAGGCTTGGCCACATTAGAGAAAAGGGTCTAAGGTCCTTGAAAAATAAAAACCTTGTTGAAGGTTTGAATGGTTGTAATCTTGACTTTGATTTAAGTAAGAATTGCATTTATGGAAAACAAAATCGCTTTGAGTTTTACTCGAGTTCTCATAAAAATTGTGGTGTTTTGGATCTTATTTATTCTGATGTGTTTGCTCCTGTAGATGTTCCTTCGATTGGAAAATCCACATATTATGTTTTATTTATTGATAATTTTAGTAGAAGGACATGTGTATATTTTTTAAAGAGTAAATCTGAAGTTTTCAGTCGATTTAAATAATTTAAAGCAATGGTTGAGTTGCAGAATGGAAAGAATATTAAATGTTTGAGAACTAATAATGGCGATGAATTTTGCTCTAATGATTTTGATAGATTTTGTAAAGACTGTGGCATTAACAGATAGAAGACAACTTTGTATTCTCCACAACAAAATGGAGTTGCAGAAAGAATGAACAGGACATTGATGGAGAAGGCTAGGAGTATGTTGAGTGGTGTTGGTCTAGAACAAAAGTTTTGGGCTGAAGTTGTTGCCACTGCTTGCTACCTAATTAATAGGTCTCCTACATCAACCCTTGTTGATAAAATGCCTATGGAGACATGGTCGGGTCACAAGCCTTCATTGAGACATCTTAGAGTTTTTGGTTGCGAGACATATGCACATGTGTCAAAGGAGAAGCAGACAAAGTTGGAGAATAAGCTTGTGAAATGTATCTTCATCGGGTACAGTTATGGTGTGAAAGGATACAAGCTTCGGGACCCTGTTGCACAAAAGGTAATTCATAGTAGAAGTGTTGTTTTTTAGAGATATTAAGTCTTCTTTTGTTACATTGTAGCCATAATAGACTAAAAGGGAAGAAGTGATTCAATTCCCTTCTACACCTGAAAGAGTTGAATCGAGACCCCTAGATAGGCAGGAAGTTGAGGAGAGCTCATCTAGATCTAAATCTTCAGAACAGGAGGAAGAACCTCCAACTCAACTTGTTCAAAGGTCTACAAGACATACACAACCACCTAAAAGGTATTCACCTGATGATTGGAGATGTATTTTTTATTTGAATACTAATGTGGATGAACCGAAATCTAGAGAAGACGCATTAGCTATGAATGATGTAGAATCCTAGAATATCGTTATTGAAGAAGAAATGGCAGCTTTGAAAAAGAATGATACATGGGTTTGTGTACCATTGTCTGAAGGACGGAAGCCTGTTGGTTGCAAATAGGTGTTCAAGAAAAATACTAGTTAAAATGGAAGCATTGAGAAGTATAAAGCGAGGTTGGTTGCAAAAGGCTACGAGCTCAAGTTGAGGGTGTTGAATATGGTGAGATATTTTCTCCTGTTGCAAAGATGACATGTTGCAAAAATGACATCCATTAGATTTCTACTTTCTATTGTTGTTGCTTATGATTTAGAGGTTGAGCAAATGGTTGCGAAAACTGCTTTCCTTCATGGTGATTTGGAGGATATTTATATGACATAATCGGAGCACTATGTGGTGAAAGGTAAAAGTAGTTTGGTTTGTAAATTAAAAAAATCCCTGTATGGCCTGAAATAGAGTCCTAGGATGTGGTACCAAAAATTTGATACATATGTGTTGAGTTTGGGATTTGAGTGTTCTAAATCAGATCGTTGTGTTTATTATAAATCTGATGGTGATTATTTCTTGTACATTGCATTGTATGTTGATAATATTGTGTGGGGGAAAAAGTGACACTAAGCAAACATGCCCTAATCTCACTTTCAATCACATATTTGTGGAATACGAAAGAGCCTAGAGGTATCACACAATTGGCTACTTCTTTTTGTGGAAGAGAGAGCCACGGGCTACCTATTAGGATTTCTATTCCTTTGTTGTAATTGAAAGATAAAATGATGCAAGTTCAATCCCAAACCCCAAAGTGCAAGTATGAACTAATAACAAGATTTGCAGAATTGAACTTAAATAATGGAAAGCTGTAAACACAAGGACAAGACAAGAATGTAAATGCGTACCTGGTGTTAAAATCTGAGTGAAAATGTTCGAGACGGGGGCGCGGGCGCCACTGTCCTGATTCTGCCCCTGAAATTGCTGTTTTGCAACCTGAAAAACTGTTGGAAAAATGCTGAAACTTGTTGTCTGACAGAAGGACCAGGGCGCCCAGCGCCCCTGTCCTGGCAGGACCAGGGCGCCCCATGCCCCTGTCCTGGTCTTTTGCTCTGCAATTTGGTGTGGAGTGCCGTCTCAGTCTGCTTCCGTCGGATCTGCAACTTGCGGCGTCGTCCGAATCTCGAAACCTGCACTTATATTTGAAAAGGGTATGGTGGGCGGCTATATAGGGTTTTGCCTTAGTCAAACCCCCGCTTTGGTGATTTCCACCTCCACGAATAGCCAAGTTGTATTGTAAAAGTAATGTGTGTGCAGACCTTGTGTGTGTGCAAGATCTAAAATGCAAGTAAGCAAACTAGAGCAACCTAGAAAGTAAACCCTAATTGCTTGTAAATGATAATGTAAATGCTCTAAATCAAGATGCAAAGTGATCTAAAGCATGGATAAATGATATATTTAAGCTTATGCAAAGACATGAAAACAACATGAAATCATACCCAACCCCCAAGGGAGAGGTACAAGCCAATCTTCAGTCGGTAATCTCCTATTGTTCTTCAATGTCTTCCAAGCCCTAAATGGATGAATGGATTTGATAAATGCTTGATAGAGAGATGTTGAAAGTTGTTGAAGTCTTCAAAGATCTGCTGTTTCGCTGCATATGAGGTTCCTGAAAACAAAATTCCGGATCTTTTCAAATGAAGAAAGAGAGCTCTTATATATGAAACCCTAGGTCTTAATTTCAACTTTTGGCCGACCTAGAGATTGAATCTCCCGCCAATTTCTTGGGGTTAAGCTTTATTTTATGATTGGATCGCGCTCCTAAAATTTTGGGAAAAATGTCCGGGACTATGTGCACTCCGGGCGCCATGGTCCTCTCTGGGTGCCATGGTCCCGACAATTTTTCACCAAATTTTCAGGGCCGTCGGATATGATGATTTTAGAGAGAATCCCGAAGTTACAGGTGATTTTGAGATGTTTTGACCCCCGAAATCAAGCCCCCAAGTTCAAAATAGGACCTAATTAGGGTTTTTGATTAAATGATGTATTGGAAGAATAAAATGAAAGGGGCACACTTTAATGAAAAGGGCCCAACTTTATGATGTGGAAGATGATGAAATAGGACCTTAGACCTAATTAATTTGATTAATTAAGTGCTAAAGGGGAAATGCAATGCAAAATGCAAAATGCACCAAGGCGGGTGCTAAACTAGGTGTGAAATTGTACCACCCTAGCAAGTGCGTACAATTTACGATGCTACAAATATGTTATTCATTGGTAAAGGGAAAGGTATGATTTCAAAATTGAAATCTCAGCTCGCTGCTAAATTTGAAATAAAATATCTTGGTGCAACAAAATACATTCTTGGGATGGAAATTAAAAGAGATAGAATGAACTGAAAGCTATGGCTAGGCCAGAGTAAGTATGTGAATTCAGTGTTACAGAGGTTCAACATGCAGGATTGTAGACCATTGTGTGTTCCTTTTATAGTTAGAACATAATTATTTGTTGCAGATTGTCCTACATCCCCATCAGAGATGGAAGACATGAGCAAAGTGCCTTACCAAAGTGTAGTTGGAAGTTTGATGTATGATATGGTTTTTACTAGACCAAACATTGCCCAAGCAGTGGGAGTTATGTCCAGATATATGTCTAATCCTGGTAGAGTTCATTGGGATGCAGTCAAAAGAGTCTTCAGATATTTGAAGGGTACCTCAGAGTATTCTTTGTGTTATCATGGTAATACAGTTGGAGATGTGATTTCCCTTGATGTTCATGGTTGTGTGGATTCAGACTAGACAGGTGATATTGATAGCAGAAGATCCACTAGTGCTTATGTGTTTACTTTAAATATTTGGTGGTGCAATTAGCTGGATGAGTAAGCGACAGGTTGTGGTTGCTTTCTCCACTACTGAAGAAGAGTATATGGTAGCTACTCATGCTTGTAAAGAAGCTATTTGGCTTAAGAGACTGTGTTCAGACATTGAAATAAAACAAGGAGTCATGAGAGTTTATTGTGACAATCAGAGTGCGATCTGCCTAGCTAAGAACCCGACATTTCATGCCCAGACCAAGCACATTGATGTTAAGTATCATTTTGTCAGAGATATGGTCGAAGATGGCAGGGTGAAGTTGGTTAAGGTAGAAACTTTGATGAATGTTGCAGATTCTTTAACTAAGGTTGTGAGTACAGATAAGTTCAGATGGTGTTTGGAGTCTTTGGGACTCATGGCCCCTAGAAATTGATTTATTGTGTTGCTACTCCCTTTTCTCTTGCAAGGTGTTTGACAAGTGGGAGATTTGTTGGGAAAATGATGTCTCAACCTTGCATTTACATGAGGTTACTATTTATAGTAAGTTTTCATTTGAGCACGAAATGGTGCAAAATTCTCCCCAAGGATTCTGGTTGGCTAGATAAGCATTCCGATAAAGTTACATCACAAGATCATAGCTAGTTTTGAAGATATTAAATTTTCCGTTTTGGAGGGGTCCAATGAAAGGTTTAAATTTGATTTTGATGACTTTAGAGGCCCAGAAAAGCCTTGAAAAGTTTATGTAAATGGTGTAGCGGTTTACGAGGCAATAGAGAACTTCACGAGCTTTCTGGTGCTTCAAACGGTTCGTAAATCAGACACACGGTTCTCAAGTTATGGCCTCCGGAAGTTTGTACTCCTGAAATAAGAAATATAAAATACATTAGACACATAAATGAGTTGTAAAAGGGAGGGACTCATGTTGATGTGTGTTGTAACACGTTATAGAGCAACTAGAATGGAGATAAGGTCGGCTACACCTTATTGGATGGTTTTAGCCCATGGTTTTGTGATACCGTTTGACGGTTTCTTGTATTGTATCTCCTATTTATGAGGTGCGTGAGATAGAGGTTGTGTGTAAGAATCTTATAGCTATTGAGTTACCTTTGAATCTCTGATTAGTGGTACTCCTACGAAGAGCTTGCTCTGCAAGTATATTACAATCTGTTTTGATTGTGGAATAATATATTGGGCGGCTTTTGGAGTGTGGCATTTTTCTCCCGAAAGGGTTTTCCCCACGTAAATCATTGTGTTATGGTTTGAATGTTATTATATCTATTTTTTCTTTATGTAACTATTGTGACGATCTGTAATTTTTTTTGCATTACCCTCCTCTCAAGGTTAGTGTAGGAATTTGTTTCACTACTTAACTTCCTTACAAAAATATTACCTAATATTTTAGTTGAATAGCCTCTCAGTCTATTTTTGGTGTCAAAATCCATGATATATTCTTTGTGCACATGTTCATTTTACATATTTTATTTCTGTAACATTTTTATTTACATGTTTCATTTTGCATCCCTATACTTTTAATTGTTGGTTAGATTTAATTAAATTTATGCTATATATTACTTTAATAATATAATTTTCTCAATAGTTAATACAATAAAAAATAAATTACTTTATCTCTTAAGTAGAACACACTTGGGGGTATCTTATTTCTATACCTCAAGAATCTATTCCTCACATATTTTTCAGTTCCCATGGATCACGCATACTATAGATGATAAGTATACAAAGATATATAGAAGGGTCCATTACTTTGTATACCTTTTTTATGTCTAAACATTTAATTGAATCATGCACATTTATAAAGTGCTCATTTACTTTGAGATACAAGATCACGGTTACATCTTAAAGTGGGGATAAAATATAACAATGAAAGTTACATGTCCATGCAAATTTTCATTTAGCTTATTTCTATTTCTAGAATGTCTTAATATAATTATATATCAAGTAATGATTTAATTTTGTATGAATTTACCGCAATCTTAATCCTCGGTCCTCATTCACCTCATTTAGACAAATTCTCACACATTTAATCTCCCAATATTTGCAATTTATTACATCGTCTGTACTCAAACATTCATTCTTCACTTTGATCATATTGATCCCTTATCTTGGGTTAATCCCATGGTCATGAGATTGATCTTGTGCCTACAAATTTGGCTTCTAATATTCAATAGTTCAAAATCAAATTTTGGTTGATGCTTGCTCATTTATTTACCACCATGAGCTTACTTGGTACATATTTTCATGGTTTAGTATTATGTAGTTAAATTTAAAGGAATTCAATGTGCATTCATTTATCAATCAAGGAAATAATGCATTCAAAGAGAAATCATTCACATGCAACACTTCACTTGAAACATTAAAAGGAACAATATTTACTTTAGAATCATTATCTAAAGCATTTGCATTCTTGTTTACTATGTAATATTCATCAACGCAATTATAAAGTTGATCTCTCCTAAAGATTGACCCAGGAAAACTTTTCTCCTAATTATTTGACAACTTCTTTGAACTATATCTGAATACCCCCAATCATCAACAACTAGAAAGAGGTAAATATTCTAATAAATCGAAGAACATAAGTATGCAACCATAAGTATTTAATATTTAATATTTAATCAACCTAGACTGGGAAAATATTATTTTCCTTTACGCTATTATGTTCAAACTTTTTCATTTTCAATATATTCGACAAACATATAGAAAGCAGAAATCTTCTTTTTCCAATAATCTCCGTTTTAAAACCACGGGAAATTAACCATTCGCTATTGTGACCACCCGCTCTATTTTGTGGAAAGCGTAGACTCTGTTAAATTACCGTGGTAAAGTCATCTAATCATGGTTTAATTTGGGTTATCTTTTTCTATAAATTAGTTACAGAGCCATTGCTGTCTCCATATTCTTTTCAAACCCCTTCATATACACACTCTCTTACATCTCACTTCGCGAAGCATTCGTAATTCTTTTCCAACAATGGTAATCATTTGCCGTTCGTATATCGTATAGAAGTTTATTTAGATAAAAAAGTGTTTAAATGTATCGCATTTTTGCTTGCACAGGTTGCAATTGCTGCTCAAAGGGTGAAAGAAACGGAAATTTCAGAGCAGGACTCCTTGCTACTGGTAAGTGTAAATTTATAATGCTTAGTTTTGTATTAAGCCTGAATCCGTAAGTTATTTCTAAATTTACGATCGCTTATTTTAAATTGAGCTCAAGTTATGCGAAAATTATCTAAATTTGTTGTAATTTGGCCGGTTGAATTGTTTTGCAGACAAGAAATCTTCTTCGCATTGCTATTTTTAACATTAGCTACATTAGAGGACTTTTTCCTGAGAAGTATTTTAATGACAAGTCTGTACCGGCTCTAGGTAAGGCTTCTAAATAAACTTGGTTTGAATATTTAGTTTTTTTTTAAGCTTGTGTTTATAATTGGTTGATTAGTGAGTGCAGGTGATTTCGTGTGTTGTTTGAATGAATCGGCTGTCCGCAGATGAAAATGATGTCTTTATTTCAATTATTTTGTGTTCATTTGAAAACATAGGTTTTGTACAAGTAAATTGTTGTTTGTGATGTGAATTTTGAAGTGTTTATTTAAAATATTTTGTGATTATTTGCAAGTAGAGGTTATGTACAAGTAAATTGTTGCGTGATGTGCTTGCTGTGTGATTGAATTCGCTATTCAGAAATGAAAATAAAGAAATTGATGCCTATGGATGCTGAATCGCGGAGGCTTATTGACTGGATGGAAAAAGGTACTGGCATCCAACATTTGTCTCGTTTTACTAAATATTTATGGTTAAGAGCGTATTTATGGAAGATGTTAAAAAAACTGACTGAATTAAGCAAGAGCGTTTAAGGTCTGCTTAATTTAGTTAAATATTTCTGTTTGGATTGTATTTAAAAAAGAGCTTCCAAGATCTTAATTGATTTGAATGTAGTATGATAAAAAATGAGTAGATTGTATTAAGATGTGTGTTTCATGCAGGGGTTTATGATGCACTGGAAAAGAAATACCTGAAAACGCTCTTATTTTGCGTTTGTGAGAAAGAAGACGGTCCGATGCTTGAAGAATATGCCTGTAGGACCCGGATATCTTAAAATTTGGACATTAGAAGTTTTCTGAATTGTTCGCATTTATATTAAAGTTTATCTGTGAGAATCCTTTGTAATTATATGGCATGCATGTCTTCATTTCAGTTGCTTTTAGCTATGGCAGCTCTTGTTCAGAAGAGGTGTCAATGAACATAAACAGGAGCGGGAATAAAAAGCAAGGGACAACTTTCAAGTCCAATTCAGTTGATTTAACTCCAAACCAGATGAGGTACAGAAAAATTGTTGAAAAATCTGGCTTGAAACGATATTTTCCAGTCTCATTTGTAAGAGGAATAATAGCATATGATTTAATGGCAATTATATTTCCAGGAGCTCCGCCTGTAAGATGGTTCGTACGCTTGTCCAACTCATGAGGACTCTCGATCGTATGCCTGAGGAGGTAATGTCTAAATTAAATTCCTGTTTACAATTTTTTATTCAAGTGGATATATTTATATTTTAGAAATTAAGAGTAAATTGTTCAAATTTACCCTATTTTCAGCGCACAATACTGATGAAACTCTTCTACTACGACGACGTTACGGTAAGCAATTTTATTGCAGAAAAAGATCTTCAGATTCACAGATTTTAGAGTGTAATTGAGAGTTTCAATCGAAATAGTCCATTTGAACACCATTAAAATGACGTTATAATACGTTTTACTTGCGAAACGTACTGCAGCCTCCAGACTACGAGCCTCCTTTTTTCAGATGTTGCGGTGAAGGTGATGACAATTCCTGGTCTCGAACTCCTTTGAAGATGAAGATTGGAGACGTGAACAGCAAACATTTCATGATCGCTTTAAAGGTATCGGTTAAATTGAATTCCTAGGTATTCCTCCCATCTCTCTCTTTTACCATTTCGGCTTTAAGCATTAAGAGATATAACTCGAAAATTATTAATTGCAGGTAAAAAGCGTGCTTGACCCCTGCGAAGATGAAAATGAAGAAGGGGACGAGGGTAGTATGGACTCCAGATCCAATGAGATGAGGGACGATGACGCCTCTGAATCGTCTATGGACTCTCATGACTCAGAAGAAAAATCCCCTGTATGAAATTAAGGTCTTAGTATTCTTTTTGGAAAAGGTTGGAAGAGCAATATTATTTATGATCAATTTTATTTTACTCTACATTTTGCAGGGGAAGAAAAACGCTCCTGCAATAATCGGTCAGTATAATATGCCTCCTTTAATGAATTGCTTGATGTAAAGGCTATTTGATTAATTATCATGACAGAAATTGGAAAGTCCAAGAGCGCATCCGTGAAGGATCATCATATGCAAGATAGTGATGGTAAGTCGTTTAAATCTCCTGGGATTGTCCGGAGATTCGAGTAATTTCCTTTCACATAACTTGATTTTTGCTTCTGGTAGCGGACACCGAAGATTGTGAACAGGAAGCTCAGAATCTAGCCCGAGTGAAGGAATGGATCCTTTCAAGACACATCGAAACACTGGATCTATCGGATGTATTGTCTAATTTCCCGGATATTTCAGTGGTAATCAATTCTTCCCTGCTTCTGGTTTTTCATTTGATAGAATAGGAATTTAATGACGGAGCGAAGAACGAATGTTCATGTTTATTATCTTATTTTATTTTATCAAAATTAGGAAAATATTGACGACCGAATTAAAGAAATTGGCTGTAAGCTATATTGAGTTCTACTAAGTTGTCTATATAAATGTGAATTTTTAAACATTGTGTCTAAACTTTTATTAGGCTAAATTTAATGATTTTCGCGTTAATTGATAAAGAATTCATTTTATCGTGTAGGTGTCGACAGAGGGTAATGGGAGCTGCTTGAATTTGTCGTTCACTATATTTTTTTTGCACTGCAAGATCATCAAGTTTCCTATCCTGTTAATTGGCTTTTCAGTTATTGTTTACAGCTCACTCAGATTTTAATAAATGCTTGCTGAATTTGTCTGCAGATATCATACAGAGTCTCGTGAAAGAAGGTATAGTGACAAAGCAAGGAAAAGATCTGTACAGAATTAACAAAGTGAAGGTAAAAGCCCAGCTAAAACATGAAGAAACAAAGCTTAAGGCTAAATCACAGTACTTAAAATCAAATATTTAAAGGTAATTGGTGGCTGAATTCGCAGGAAAATGACATTGAAATTGCCAGCAAAGATGATCCCTATTTCCTTGACGAAACGAAAAATGAAAAACCTGACTCTGCCGTGAGCGAGGACGACTCTATGTACATAAAGGTAAACCATTTATCAGCTTTCAAAATTGACACCAGACAATGCTAATGTGAAGAGTTTAACTTCCGTGTTAATGTCCTCAGGTCTTGTATCATGCGCTTCCGATGGATTACGTCACACTTGGAAAGCTCCAAAGCAAATTTGATGGTCAGGTGAACCAATCAAATCTCCGTAAATTCATTGACAGGATGGCAAGTGATGGGTTCATTGAGGGCAGAGTTCAAAACAGAAGACTAGGTAAGAATAATGATAATGTACTTGAATTGTTTCAATGATAGTATGGGCTAGATTGTGTGGTTGTTTATTTTTGCATTAAAAAAATTATTCCAATGTACGAGAACCTTCTGGATCACTCTACATTAGTTTACTAATTTCACACTACATAATCCATCACCACGGTAGAAAATAATGCAATTTGACCCAGAAGATTGTCACATATATATTTCACACATAGTATCTTACCTTAAAAAGATGAATTTCATTCTTTTCAAATCAAGCATAAATTCTTTCTATCCTGTAGGCAAACGCGTGATTAAATCGGAGATGACAATGAAGAAGCTACTCGACTTAAAGAAATCATTTGAAATAGAGCAGGTGAAATAAATTTTAGAAAATTGGGTGAATTTCTGAAACTATTTGTTGTTTGTTAAAGGAATGAACTCTCTTCTTCCTGCAGGAAATGCAAGCAAAGGGTGTATCTGAAAAGTTAATTAATCCAGAAACTCCAGCTGCGGGTAAGATATATAAGCACTTGCTACTTTAACGTCAATGATTATGTTAACTGACAGAGAAAGAAGATCGTACTTTAGGCTTTCTCTCACTCGAATAACAATAACTATCTATAATGTGGACAGATAAAGATAGCTCAACCTTTGCGCGATTTCATACAGTGGGATCGGATGCAACTCGTCATGGACAGTCACCTGCTGAGAATGGTTCATTTCGTAGCGGCCAAACAATTTCCAAAGCAGGGTCCTTCAAGAAACCAGCTTCGCCTGCATCTAAATTAGACATGGCCAAAGTAATTTAACTATCTAATTAGCTTTTTTTCCTTGATTTTTTGTTTTCCCGACACATAGTGGTCTCAGCTTCTTATGGAAGAAGATTTTTTTCCTAGTGCTATAATATTCAAGGCTTATCTTGTTAAGATTTACTTAAAAATGTCCTAGTAAAACGTGCTACATGGATACCGCCATTTCCTTCTCTAACCAGAAGAGCTTGTGTCTAACTGTTAAGATAATTTTGTGTCCCTCCATAGCCATTTGTATCTAACTATATACTATTTGTTCGTGTATTATTATTATACAGCCAGCAACGTCCAGGGAAAGCACTAAAGCGGGAAAGGAATTTTCAAGACCAAAAGTGGATTCTGTCACTACTGATTTTGGCAATGTATCTGTTAAATGTAGCCAAAACTCCCTGGATAGCAATTTCCAAGGCATGCGCACTCGAAAATCTAGTACGGTATGTATGTATGCATCGCTACTACACTACTCTACTGTACTTGAAAAATTTGTTCACGGCAAATCACCCTTTTTTATTTGTGTTTGCAGGTGAAGGAACCCATTTATCACTACGCAAAACGTCTCAAGGTCTAATTGTAAAGCTTCATGTCCATCGAACGTACTCTTACAGGCTAATAAACAGCCGGCAAGAGACCAAAAAATCAGAGATTTTGTTTACGTCTCTTATTTTCTACCTTTTATGAAGCTCTTTGTTGAAATCAAGTAAAGAACTTACTTCGCTTTGTTTATGCATGTGTTTCTTTGTTTTGGTTGCCAAGGCACAGAGAGATATTCATAGACAGAAATCAAAATCAATTGTACTTCATATCATAAATAGACTGTTATACAACATTTTTGGATTTTTTATTGAAGTTTACTGGATCATACGGGCCACGATATCGAAGTTGGAACCATTTTGACGTGCTTTGCGTGACGATTAATTTTGTATTTGCAGAATACTTGACAAATGTTTTAAATATATTTTAGTTAATACAAGTGTATAGGAAAATGCACACTTCCTAAGTTTAATAATAATAGAGTAATTAATTAAGTGGAAACAAATTATTTCTAATTAATTTAGATTAATAAATAGTATTTTTAGAGTTATAATGTGTATAAATGAATATTAATTTAGAAAACTAAATGTAAGACTTTTGATATTTAAGTATTTAGCTTGTAAATAATGAAGCGTGATCTTTTAAATGAATAAATTTGTATTTTAAAAAAATTAATTAAAAAGATAAGAGTATAATATTCATATAAAGGTGGACTGTAAAAATGCGTATCTTTAAATTTTAAATGAAATATAATAGTTCATATTGTCAAGTTCAAACATAACGTTAAAAACTAACTAATACAATTTAAGGAGTGGTTTCTTTATCAACAAGTTTCCCCGAAGCATCACCAACGGCAAGCTTATCATCAATTGACTCCCAACTAGTGAGCATCCCCTCTTCTTTAAGAGTATCCTTAGAAGATTGTTGAGCACACACTAGAGAAATGGTCAATTTTAACTGAAGAACCTTGTTAGAGTCTAGCTAACCAAGAGCATCATGCCCTTAAAAAGAGGCAAAAACTAATTGTAGGCTATATTATCTTTATTTCCTAGGGACTAAGAGCCACAAGATTAAAAACTACAACCCCTTTTGATAAATTGGCTACAAAATAATCAACATTTTCAAGGAGGAGAAAACAAGGGAAGCAAGAATCTTGAAACAAAATAAGAAGCATTGCCTCGACTTTCTAAAAAGATCCTACAAATGGGACGCCTCGTGTAACTTTTCTAACTTATACTTGAATCTTCATATGAGCTGTTAGAGAAAATCGTAGCCTTGGAGTAAAGAGAGAAATGAACATTGATACATCTTGAAAAAATAATGACATTTCTATCTTTTCAAACATTAAAGAGAATTTTTACCTTGAAGGCATGTCAAATCTAGGTATATTTGAAAGGGAGACAAGGTTGATCCTCTAACAAAATTATATGCCCTGAAAGGAGCATATCTAAAAAAATTGAATTAATCATGATTCTAATTCTAATATGCTCAAGCTCTATCGTAGAACCATAAAAGATTAATGACTCTAATTATACACAAAATGGACAATGGAGAGTAGAAACTCCCAAATGCATTAAGTGAAAACCAAGTAGAAGGCCTTGATAAATAATACACCAAGAAAAATGGGTCAATTTAGGCCCAAGAATAGCCAATCAACTAATTGGAATTGTAATGCCAAGTAATAAGAAACTACTATTTAAGCTACAACTTTTCATTGAAGGATGTAGCAATGGCTCGCTATTTCTTCGTCCCCTTCACATGCTCTTTTGCTAGCAATGGCTTTGTGACCATCAGCACTCGTAATGCCCTTTCTTCTTTCTCTTCTATTGTGTGGCCCTCGCTTAGGCATGGTGTTCGAGGGCTTTCAAGTTTCATGAGTGGGTTTAATGGTGGTGCGAGGTTGGGTAAGGGCTTGGAGAAAGGTGTTCGACAATACCCTTTCCAAGATTGGGAATATGATACATTGTCTCCCACCTTTGCACAGCTTTTGGTGGGTGTTTGAAGGCCCTTCGAGAGTCAGGAGAGCAAGGTATTAGTGAATTTGGGGAAGCGACCATTGGTGAAGGAAGATTTAGGTACCCTAATCCACCCCCTAAGCTAAACCCTAGGAAAAAAATTCAAAGAAGTTTTGTGCATGGATCCCAAGGTCTCAAGCATGGTGGATAGAACTCATGCAAACCTTCACTTTGATACCACAGGTAAGAAGAACTCTCATTTTCCTATCGCCCTTCCTCATCAACCCCAAAAATTTGTTTAGACAGTTTAGCAATGGATAGGGAGGAATGTTTATTGGACCATGCTTTGACTTGCCACTTCACAAAGACATTGCCAAACTTATGTGATTTGCATGCATGGGTCACCAAGAGTTGGAAGGAATATTTGGTAGGGGAAGTCAATATTTTCCCTTGTGCCAAAGGGTTTTTTATTCTGAAGTTTGATACCCAAGAAGAAAAGGTTCTGGTGCTGGAGAATGGTCCTTGGATCTTCCAAGGGGATTTTTTGTGTATGAAGCCTTGGTTTCCAAATTTGACCCACACACAAAAATTTTCACTACTGCATTTTTGTGGGTGAAGCTTTCATATCGTCTCATTCAATTTTGGGAATTAGATTTTCTAAAGGCCATTGGGAATGATCTTGGAAGGTATCAAGTTGCTCCTACATAGAAACTATCAAGTATCAAAATTCAACGTGCACTTGCATCTATGTGGAAATGGATTTAACTAATGGTCTCCCAGCTAAGATTTTATTGAAGGTGGGTACTGAAAGTAGGAAGAAACTTGTGGATTATGAAAAAATTCCTTTCAGATGTAGGGTTTTCTTCTCAATATAACATTTGGCTTCCCATTGTCATAAACAACATTTTGAGGAAAATTAGAACTCTAGTAAGTCGACATGGTGGATTTGTGTTGAAACTCAACATTATATCATTCCTCCTAATACTCTCAGGGATCCAAATCCATCTCAATTTTCTTTGAAGGTCAAGAAGGTTTCCTCTCCTCCTAATGAGCACCCTCCTCCTTTACCAAATTCCCCTTTAGAGTAGGCAGTGGTAGTGAAACCCCTTTTGTTCCAACTACTTGCATAACATACTTTGATTGGTGTTCTAATCCCCATACCAGCACTGATACCAATCTCATTCCCATCTTCTTAAATACTGACAGTAATAACACAATTTAGACTGTAAGTATACTAATTTCTTATGTATTATGAATATATATGAAATTGTATGATTGTCATACATATTGCAGTCCATATTAATATTACCATTTATTCTGCATAAGAACATTATCGGGCTTCATATATTAAGCATACTTATTAAACACATCCCCATGCATATGACCAAGAACAAGGATGTTACTGGCTGTAAGCCCTAGACTCCTTCCTTCAACCCCCTTATAGAATCCCTCTCTATTCGTCTGGTTTGGGTTCACCTCCCCAATCTCCCCCTCCATTTCTGGGAACATTCTTGTTTTGAGGCCATTGGTAACTCCATTTGAAGCTTCTTGAAGGTTGATGATGCCACGTTCTCCATGGGTCATTCTACCTTTGCTCGCCTTTTAATTGATGTTGATATATCTTTGGCCCTCCCTAGGGATGTGGTTCTTATGGTTGGAGATAGGGGAATGGTAGATTGTGTAGTAGGAGAGTGCAACAATCAAGATGGCAAAGGGTGGACTGAAGTGAAGAGGATGAAGCACATGACATGTATAGAATCAGATGACTTTGTGTTCCTCCAAAAAAAGGAAAAAATGAGTCAACTTAGTTTAGTAATGCAGCCCTTCAAGTTGATTTGTTGTACTCATTGTAGGGGTAGGAGCTTCGTAAAGAGTAATTTAGACTGCATTCCTTTAAGGGGATGAACAATTTGGCCATGTGTGGCTCGCACTGTTAAAATTAGAGAATGCACGAGGATTGATGAAGATATGTACAAATCAGTGGATATAGGCTCCATTTTTAATGTTTTGTAGTTGCTTTTGAGAATCAATATAATACAAAAACTTTTACCGATAAAAAAAAAGACTAAAGCTACCAATGATGGTTTTATTAACCAACCATAGGAAGATGATGACAAAGCCACAAATATCCCTTACATGGATTATAATTATGAAATAATGCATTAGGATACCATTTCCAATCCTAAACCAATTATTTGATCCCAATTTTATGAATTATCTAAGAGAAATAGCATCAATAACAACCTAAAAAGTCCCACAAGTCTTGGTTGGATACCTTAAATTTTCTTTTATTCTCAAGCCAAGAAAGGAAATTCTCGATGGCTTTATGAATAAGATCTAGTAGAATTTTGATGCCTTGTTTAAAATTTTAATATAGTATATTTGTCTAGGTAAAAAAATAGATATTTCATATGATCATTATCTAGAATTTTGTGTAGAGTTGTACAAAATTGGGGGTTAATTTTGTTAGTGTATAATATGTTTTACTTATTATTTAATAAATAAATATTCTATGTATTTTTATACATGGCTTTAAGCCACCTTAGGTAGATCATGTGGCCACTTGGAGAGTTGGTCAAATTCATTCAAGACATATGTTGCAACTTCTTTGCCACTTGGTGGAACTTATATGCCACCACTCATTGAGTGTTGGGATTGACTTTTGATTCAACCCAGTGACTCTACCTATATGTACACATATTGTTTATTATGAAATCAATCCAGATCTGATACTAGCACAACACTTAATAGATCCTCATTCTAACATGATATCAAAGTAGTTTACTCGTTCAATTTGGAGTCCAAGGGCTAGCAAGCGCAAGAGAATTCATGGGTCAATACTTGAGGAGATAGACAAGATTGGGGCAGTGGTAATTATTTCAAGGAGGGAGATTTGACCAACAAGATGGATGCCTACAAATATTACAACAAAACCCCTCCCAAAATACACACCACGCCTCTTCTCACAAAAAAGAGATCATGATAGACTCATAAGCGGGTTGCATGGGCTTGTTTAAGTTGACTTTGTGAAGCAGTCGTCGATGAGGAGGGACCTCAAAGAGATCAATCTGGACCGGTCGGCAAGAGTAACACAACGGAAACACAAAGATATGATGGAGGCTATGCATAACAGTTGTATTTCATGAAAATTGATTACAACCAACTGTTAACAACCGGGCTACAACATACCGGCTCATAGGCCTAGTAGAATATACAGAATAGGTCATGACCAGGACCTTGAATCTTGAGATCTATCCTCTATGCACAATCTAGCTACTTGATTCTCTAATTAATTATATTATAATGCGCAATTACAATTATATATATATATCGATCCAAAGGATCTAGTCAGCCCAAAAGCGATCAAAACCTGAAGAACAAGACCTAACGTGTAAAATAACAAGGTCGGCCTCCACCAAGAGATTCCTCCAGAAAATCCAAAGGATGAAACGTAGATTGCGGGAAAAGGTTGGCCACACGCCAAGGAACATCAGAATCAACGCCCAAGGCTCCGCAGGTCAAAGCAATCGATAACGATATCTTGCTGGAAAATGATCCAAATGTGATGCAATCTGGAAACAAGAAAGATGATCAAGTATTCAAGTAGAATCCAACTCCACAAGATCCAGTGAGCCAAAACCGGGACACACAGAAAAAAAAATGTTGAAACTGCAAACATAAAGCAAACAGAAAGAAAATGTTTTGGGTTGATACAAGATTGCTATGAATCAGGGATGCTCCTGCATCAAACATTTGGGATTATTGAAAAAGTGAGCCTCTCACTTTACCAGAGTCAGAGGAAAACCAAGACAGTCTACCTCTGCCTAAGAAATCCAAAATGAATCTTCAACTAGTCTGTCCTTCCACTTCACAAGATACTCCTTATACTGACTGCTCTAGGTACTACGCCCAATCCTACTATCCAAAATCTCTTCAATCTGATCTAGTTCCTTCTAGGGTAACTGTTTCTCCAAGTCTGCAACAATGTCCTCACTGAATTCCGGTTCATGATATTCATGAAGATCTGCAATGTTAAAAATAGGTGAAATACTCAAACTATCTAATGTAATGGTGGGAAAATGATGAGTGATAGATCAAGAGGAAAACTAACCCTTTCCCTCAAAGAGAGATGAGAGTTTCACTATTGATTACCCTTCAAGCACTTTTCACCATTACATTAGGAAGATAAGGGTTAATTCACTAGATTCAATCTCCTCACAAAGATGATAGATTGAATTTTGAATGAATTAAGAATGTTAAGTTGATCCTCTTATTCCTTTGTTTGATTTGGAAAGGAAATTGATTGAATTATGTAGTGCAAAAGTGGCAAAGAATCGATTATAACTTGGGATCTGAATATGGGATGAAGTTGTGCACCTGAATTTGGCAATAAAATGTCGAGACGAAGTTGCCCTGCAAAATTGATGAAAATTTGTCTGGACCATGGCGGGAATGTGCACGGTCCTCCAAAAAATCCACGAAACAAAAAGGGTTTTTCCGCCTCTGCAAATGAAGCTCGAAACCAAAAGTACAGTTGAGCACCTGCAACCTACACATAGAAAAAAGAGGGAAATGTGTTGGGATTGGGGGTTTGCCTTTAGGTCAAACCCCAGTTTTGGAATTAACCAAGTAACAAAAGAAAGTACTTACAAGTACATGTAAATGAAAGACTAAACTGTAAATCACCTCAAGGGACGTTGTAGTAGCAATGTTGATAGAAATGTTTGTGTGGAATTGTATGTTGGAATCAATCTCCTCTTCAATGGTTGAATCCTTGACTTGAATGCAACACCTAGCCTTGAAGGGAGACTTGAGAATGCTCAATGCTGGAAAAGAATGCTGGAATGCTTGAATGCTCTTGAATGCTTGATCGCTTATGAATTTCCCACTCATCCAACCTATTCAAATGAGAGAGCGCATGCCCCCTTAAATACATGTTTGAAGGATTTGAATTTCATCACGGGCCGATATCGAGGAGATTTCCCGCTCACTGCACAACCCATAATGCATGCTCCAGAAAGGTCCTGCCCCAAAATAGTGCAAGGACAAGGGCGCCACGCCCCTATCCTACCCCTTTCTCTAGGGCAGATTATGGACAGAGTGATGTGGAGCCCAAGGAAGAAGTTGTTTTCGCAAGCTGAGCACTCTCCAGTCTCCAATCAGGCTAGAGGATTCGAGTTCACATGCGTGAGGACCCTAATGCAGTCGTAAATTTCTAGGTCACAATTTTATGACACTATATCTGGTAACTCCACTTTATATGCATTTCCAGAACTGAACTTCCTCAAAATCCTGCAAGGTCCAAACTTCTTCATCTGCAACTTGTTATAAGTTTCAACCAGGAATCTCTCTTTTCTCAGATATACCATCACTTCATCACCAACTTCAAATTCCTTATGTCTCCTCTTCTCATCTTCCTTCTCCTTATACTTGTTGTTCATGTCTTCCAAATGTTGCTTAACCTAAATATGCAAGGCTACCATGTGATCTGAAAAGTCTTCTGCTTCTGAACTTCTCTAGTCTTCACTGCTAATGTCTCTCAATTCTGATATACCTCTAGGATGCACTCTAGTAACAATCTCAAAAGGTGTTATTTTGGTACTTCTATTCACTGAATTGATGTAGGCAAACCTTGCTTGTGCAAGGATCAAATCCCAACTTCCGGTTTTATCTCCCACTAAACATCTCAATAAGTTTCCCAAACTCCGGTCAACTAAATTACGTTTGTCCATCAGTCTGTGGATGAAAAGTAGAACTAAACTTCAAATCTGTCTTCATCTTCTTCCAAAGTGTTCTCCTAAAAATAGCCAAAAAACTTAGTGTCTCTGTCTGAAACTATGCTCTTAGGCAATCCATGCTCACTAGTTCCTTGGAAAATAGGTCTGCTACATGTAATGCATCTGATGTCTTCTTACAAGGTATGAAATGAGCCATCTTTGAGAATCTATCCACTACCAAAAATATAGAATCATTCCCTCTCGGTGTTTTAGGTAATCCATGCTTATATCCTCCCAAGGTCTTACCGGTACTGTCAAAGGTTTATACCATCCCACATTCTGACTACTACCCTTTGCAACTTGACAAACTCTACAACTCTACACATATCTCTTAACATCCTTATGAATTTGGGGCCAAAAGTACTGCTCACTCACCAATGCTATTGTTTTGTCAATGCCAAAATGTCGAGCTAAACCTCCACTGTGTTTCTCCTTTATTAGATTCTACCTCATAGAACTCTTAGGTATGCACAACTGAACTCCTCTGAATAACATCCCATCCTGAATGAAGTAATCCAACCACATGCTTTTGTCTACCATAACCAGTTCTCTACATGCTTTCCAAGGTTCTACAAAATCCGGGTCATCATCATACAAGGTCTTCAAATCCTAATATTGTCACTCTCATCTATGTTAGCAAATTCCTTCTCCTACTCAATGCATCAACAACTTTGTTAGATTTCCCACTTTTATGCTTCAACACAAAGGTGTAACTCTGCAAGAATTCTACGCATCTCATATGTCTCTGATTCAACTTACTCTGACTGTTCAAATACTTCAAAGCTTGATGATCTATATACAACACAAACTCCTTAGGAAATAAGTAAAGTCTTCACTTTTTCAAGGCTTGAAATATGGCATAAAACTCCTTATCATATACCGAATATCTCCTTCGGGCATCATTCAATTTCTCAGTGAAATAAGCTACTGCTCTCCCTTCCCGACTCAAGACTATTCATATTGTTGTTCCACTTGCATTACAATCCACTTGCATCACAATCCACTTGAAATACTTTGTTGAAATCCGGTAAAGCCAACACAAACTGCTTAGTCACTTTTTGCTTCAACAGTTCAAAACTTATGTTTGCTCTGATGGTCCACTTGAATTCCTTTTTATCTCCTCTCATGGTCTCAGTCATAGGGTTACAAAATGAACTAAATTTTTTGATAAACTTCCAGTAAAAACTAGCCAATCCATGAAATGATCTTACCTCTCCAATGCTTTCCAGTCTAGGCCATTCAACAATTGTTTTCACTTTCTTAGGGTCCATCTTCAAACCATCCTCAGCTATCAAAAATCCCAAATAGACTAACTCGTCCTTCATGCATGTACACTTCTTAATATTTATCAGAAACTTTTCTTCTCTCAATCTCTGCAAAACTTGTCTTAACTGCAACAAATGCTCCTCTTTTGTCTTACTGAAAATCAGAATATCATCCAAATACACAATAACAAACTTACCCAAGAATGTCTTCAATACCCCATTCATCAGCCTCATGAAAGTACTTGATGCATTAGTCAATCCAAAAGGCATTACCAACCATTCATACAGTCCTTCATTTGTCTTAAATGTTGTCTTCCACTCATCACCTTCTTTGATATTGATCTGATGATATCCACTCTTCAAATCTATCTTTGTAAAGTATTTTTCTCCACTCAAACAGTCCATTATGTCATCCATCCTAGGCAAAGGAAACCAATATTTCACTGTGATCTTATTTATTGCTCTTGAATCAATACGCATTCTCCACTCTCCATTGTTTTTAGGTGCTAATATTGTTGGTATTGCAGAAGGACTCAGACTTTCCCTAATCAAACCTTTCATCAGCAGCTCCTGCACTTGTCCATTCAGTTCTTCATTCTCTATCGGTGTCAACCGGTGTGCAGTTTTGTTAGGCAAACTAGCTCCAGGAACCAAGTCCATGCAATGACTAATACTTCTCATAGGTGGCAATCCATCAGGTACATTATCTGAAATGATGTCTTCATATTCTGTCAGCAAATCTTTTATCTCTTTCGGTTGTTCTCCTTCTGGTTCCGATTTCTCAATCTTCTTAGGAATTAAGGCAAAACGCACATTCTCATGTCTCAATCCATCTAGGAATTTCCTTCCATCTACTAAACAGATTCTAGCATTCGTATAGACTTCATTTCAAAGGTTCCTCCAAAGGCAACAGTGTTTGCTTCATCCCATTGGCCACTATAGTGTATGTATTCTTCATCCCATCATGTACTGCCTGTCTATCAAACTACCAAGGTCTACCCAACAAAAGATGAAAAATATCCATACGCATAATATCACACAAGACTCCATCATGATAATTCCCAATTTTTAATTTCACCAAATATTGTTCACTTACTAACAATTTATGTTCATCCTAAATCCATGTTATTTGATAAGGCTTACGGTGTTTCAATCTCTCCAATTTCAACTTATTCACCATCTCTTCTAAAACAAGATTATCCGAACTACCACTATCAATAACAAATTTACAACACTTACCAAATACCTTACATCTGGTCTTGAACAGATTCTTCCTCTGCAAAGGCTCTTCATCTCCTCCGGTATGACACAAAGCTCTCCTCATCACCAACAGTTCTCCATCTTCTGGTTTGTTGTCTGATCTGGTGGGGTTATCTTCCACCACTGCTTCTCTTCCAGTATTTTCTGTCTTCTTACACTCGAATGCACAATGTCCTTCTCCTCCACACTTAAAGCAGGTTCCTCTAAATGTTCTCTTGGCTTGTCTTCTAAAATTCTCGTTATGGTAAGCATCTAGTTCTCTCCTTCGGTAGAAATTTTTATCATCCTTTCGGTATGAATTACCTTCTTTGTTCACTTCCTTGTCCTTGTTATGACCTATACTGGTTCCTCGTCCTCTGGTATATCCTCTTCCTCCTTGAAATCTCCCTCTGGTAAACCTTCCACCTCTGCCTCTCTATCTCTACTCATGTCTTTTGTTTAACTTCTCTTATGCCTTTAGGGCATACTGGTAAGCCTCTTCAGCACTCTCCAATTTGATCAAAATAAGTTCATCTTGTATAGACATCCGCAATCCATTCAAATATCTTGCAACTTGTTCAACTTCATCATCAACATGTCGAGATCTGATATTCAACTTGTAAAATGTTTCAGTGTACTCCTTCACACTAGATTACTTCTGTCTCAAATTCTGCAACTTCTGAAACAGATTCACTTGATAATCAACTGGAATAAACTTTGATTTCAACTTAGCAATCATCCGATCCCATGTCTTAATCTTCTCTTTACCTCTTCTCTTTCTATAAACTTGCAAATGCTCCACCAAAGAGATGCATGACCTTTCAACTGGGTACAGGCATATTTCACCTTCCTCTCTTCTGCAGTGTTTTCAAAATCAAAATACTTCTCCATCTCCGAGATCCAATCCATTAATTCATCTGAATCTAACTTCCTATCATATTTCGGTGGGTAAAATAAGGTTTAGTATTCACCCTAATCAAAACCCTCAAAAACTTGTCCTCATCCAGATCAATCGCCGGTAGGCTTGCTTGTTCTGTCAGGCTTCTTCTCCTTCATCTTCACTCACATCTTTGATATGTCGGCCTCTTCTCTAGGTTGTCTCTACGGCTTCCAACCGGGTTGCTATACCTTGAAACATCTCCATCACAATAGGGTATGCATTCCCACATGCTCCACCATTCCTAGCTCCTCTTCGCGCCATCATTCACGCTAGTCCTCTGCAGCTGCAGGTCAGATCCGCAATCCGCCACCCTACAATAAAATTTCAGGTTACGCAACCTTCAGAACAAAACTTTTCTCTAATACCACTTGAAGCAATCACCGGTGAGGAGAGACCTCAAAGAGATCAATCTAAATCGACCAGCAAGAGTAACACAATGGAAACACAAAGATATGATGGAGACTATACATAACAGATTGTTTTATTTCATGAAAATTGATTACAACCAATCGGTAACAATCGGGTTACAGCATATCGGCTCACAGGCCTGGTAGAACATATAAAATAGGTCACAACCGGGACCTTGAATCTTGAGATCTATCTTCTACGTACAATCTAGCTACTTGATTCTCTGATTGATTATATTCTAATGCGCAATTACAATTGTATATTTCGATCCAAAGGATCCAGTCGGTCCAAAAGGGATCAAAACCCGAAGAACAAGACCTAATGGTGTGTAGGATTTGTGAATAAGGGGGCAACTTTGTCTTTGTTGCACATAAAGCCCATCAAATTTTCTACTCAGAGGCATGGTTGGTTGAAGGAGGAGGCAGGGAATGGCCATTTGTTGAAGATAGCCTAATAATCACCTTGGGACTCTTGTTAGAGATATTCTTTGAATAGAATCACTTTAGCCTGCTCTGTTTCTGCTTTAGTCGCTTCATGAGCTTGGCTACAAATGATAGATATTACATAGGAGTGCAGTGTCGGCCTTGGGAGAAATTGTTGCGTATTTTTGTCACTACATATCTAGCCAATAGCTACCTCTTACACCTGCACATCGACTCTCATTTCCCAAGTTACAAAGAATAGTTGCTAAATTTTATAGTCTTTAAAGGTGTTCTATTTTGTTCTCTAGCACCAATTTCAGATTTTATTCTCTTCAAAGCTAGGAGATTTGACTACTTACGACCTAAAATATGTTTGGAAATGGCGCCTTGTATGGTGTAGAAGAGATGAAAAAAGTTTTTTATATTATTATAGATCTTCAAAAAGGCATTGTGTGCATTGTGTAGGTCAAGGCAATGAAAAAATCAAGATGCAATTTTGAAGATTCACAAAGCTCCAACAAAGACGTATTGTTTTGGTTTTGTTTGGAGAAATAGAGGCATTTTGTTTGGAGAACAGAGGTGTATTGCATGCCTCCTATGTGGCATATCACGTTTGTTGTTGTGTGTAGCTTTTCTTTGCATCCCTACTAACAAATATTTTTTTGGTTGTCAAATCATATGTAAGCCTTTGATTCTTCATTGTAACCCATAAATATACAATTATGACTCTTTCATTCTAGCTTTTGACTCTTTTCATTAGGAATGTGTGCCCAAGCAATAGACCCAAATACTTTAAATTACCCAATGTGAGGTTTCCTACCACTCCAAGCTTCTTCAGGATTGATATTTGTGAGGGCTTTGGTGGAGATTCTATTCACAATATGTGCAGCACAAGAAACGACCGAACTCCGAAATTTATTATGCAAACTTTTGGAATACAATAGACAACGAGCCATTTCTAAAAGAGTTCTATTCATTCTTTCAGTGACCACAATCTGTTGAGGGGTATAAGGAATTGTTCTTTGCATCTTAATACCATATTTTACACAAAATGATTCAATTGCATATTGCAATATTCATCCCCATTATCTAACCTTAAGCACTTAATTATTTTTCTACTTTGTTTTCAACTAATAATTTGAACTTTTGAAAAACTTCAAACACTTCATTTTTCCTTTCAAGAAAATAAACCCATACTTGCCTACTATAATCATCAATAAAATTGAGAAGGTGCCTGACATTTTAAAGTGATAGATAACCTGGTTCACATAAATCACATGTGTGAGTTGTAGCAGATGATTAGCTCTCCATACTTTTCCTGATTCAAAAGGATCTCGATGGTGTTAGTACCTAATACACATCCTTCACACACACCTTCATAAGCTAATTTTTTTGTTAGTTCTCTAACCATGTTTTGTAACTTCCTATAATTTATATGTCCAAGTCTAGCACCCCAAAGTTTTGACATGTAATTAGTTTGAGCAATAAAATCATGGGAGAGTGTGTGTTCATCATTAACACGCCCAACAAATTTAAAGAGACCTTCTTTATGATAAACTCTTCCAATAGCAATTACATTTATTGGGTCTTATCTCTAACAACTTGATTAGTAGTGACAACAACCTGATATCCAACTTGCATAATTTTAAATGTTGAAATAAGATTCACCCCTATTCCTTCAACCAATAAAACATTTTTCAAAGACCCATTCGTCATGTTAACAATCTCTGATCCTAATACAAAAAGTTTCATTTGTCACATTTAGTAATTTCTTGATTTGAATTCTTCCCCTCGTGAAAATCAATAAATAAATATCTATCTCTAGTCATATGAAATGATGCTCTTGAATCTAAAATCTATTATTTATTAGTGTCTAAAGCAAAGTATCCTCACTTAACACTAGATTCATGTTCTAGCACTTACCTCCATATTTGGTTGTTCTTACTTTTTTAGGGAGATGGTTACGAATCTATGTCTATCCGCCTTTCCATCCTTAAATATTTCATCCTTAGGATTATATTGTTGTCTTTCATCATTCCTCTTCTTCAAAAAAAACTTCTCCATATGATTCTCACCACCACAATACCTGCAAATAACAAGTTTTCTTCCCACTTGCTTTTCTGCACTATCATTTCTAGAAGAGTGGTTACAACCATAATTATTTTAAAATTTATTATTGTTTTTCTAATTCTTCTTTCCATCAATATTTCTATAAAATGATTTTCCCTTAGTTGCATATGCATGATTCTTCTTAATATAACCTTCTTTAACAAGTTGAACTTCGTCATCTAAAATTGCCTTGCAAAATTGATCAAAAGTTTGTTGGGGGGCATTGAGATTTAATTGAATAACTCTTTTCCTTGATTCTTTAAATATCTTGTATGGTTGGGGAAGCTTACTTTCAATAATTGCAATCAATTGAAAATATATTTTTTGCATATTCAACACCTATTTTCTTTAGTTGAGTATTTAAATATGTAACTTCATTAAAGTAATCACTCATTTTTACAAAATTAGCAAGATCCAAGTTCACCAATTTTTCTTCTATTTTAAACATACTGGCAATATCTACATCTTTATAATATTTTTATAAGTTTTCTCATAACTCTATTTGATCATCAATATCAACAAATCTTCTATTATGATTGGGACTCAAAGCTTTACCAATGATACCTCTAGCTTGCTCCAACTTGCACTTCCATAGCTCCTTTCTTTTTCAGATTGAGGTTCTCCAATTTCTTTGTTCACTATCCTCTACAAATATTTCTCTCTTAAAGCATTTGTGACCGCAAATCTTCCAATCTATAAAACCACTTCTATCAAAGATAGCCAAAAATTCATTTGAGGAGCCCTTGTTAGCAAAAAAAAATAGTTTTCAAACAAATATCAATTCAACAATACTTTAGCCCTATTAAATATATTCTAAATTAACTCTAGCTTTAATGCCATGTAAAAACAAGCCCAAAATGTAACTTTAAACTAAAATAATGGCAATAAATAGGGCAAAATAGGGCACTAGTCAAAGAGAAATAACTGAAATATAGCAATCTAGCTTTTATTATATTCAATCCAACATTATACAATCACATTGCATTACACAACTTCGTACTTATAGTTGAGCTTAGAAACTTCTAGAATTCTAGATAATTCTAAAACTAGAAATTTCCTTTTCCTTGACAACTTCTAGCCATTTATTGTTTCTAGAAAATTTTGTCTTTGAAAAATTCTAGACAATCTTATGCTTTGACATTTCTCTCTATCAACAACAACCTTGGTATTGGTACCTTCAAATCTATATGGTCTCTCTCCAATATTGGTGCCTAGGAGTCACTCTCGCTAGATTTTTGAAGTCAAGGGAACCCAAAGACTTCCCATTAAGCATGTTGGTGAAAGTTATTGATGGTTAATAACCGGCCTCTTGTATAGGCATTATTTCTATGAGAAACTCAACAAAAGACCTGGTCTACCAAGCTGCCAACTCACCAAGAATAGTTTTATTCCTTTATGAAACATATGATCCATATTTGTGGCTTTATTATTGCATTTATTGCTTGGAAAGATATTATGAAAAAAATTTGCATTGTAACAGGTCATAATTATTGCTAAAAATTACAAGACACCTAGAAATACTAGTTGTTGTTGATAATCAATGCTTGTAAAAGAGTAGAAAATTTTGTTTCCATTGTCATTTTTGTCCATGGAGATAAAATTTGACAAATTTATAGTCATTGGAAAGCATTTTCTTATGAAAATTCCAAGGAGTGATTGGACGTATAGGTTTGATATCATCTTAGAGCATACAGGTTTAATCATTTAGTATAGATGTAATTAAAAATAGGCCATTTGGTATAAATTTTTGTCAAAAGTAAGATAAGAAAAAAAAATCTTTTGCTAATGCGAGCGAGTATGTGAATTTTTCAATTTTCGCTCCCCAAAACTGCACCCCCGCATAGCGACACCTTTGGAGAATGGAAAATGGTGGTTAGTAAGAAAGGGAAGAAAAGGATAAAAAGGAATCAATTTTTGCAATCTCATTTTACCAAACCTCGGGGGGCATTCCCACAAGGGCGGCGTGGAACTTACCCTTGCAATATCCAGTAAGGAGCGAAGTTAAGGCAAAATTCGACAAAGGAATTATGTCCTTCTATGCCTCTTTCTAGGTCAAACATGAATAGAAATCACCGCCCCCAATGGGTTTTTGAAAATGGAGGTTGGGTTGATAAATGTGCTCCTCCTAGCCAGAAGAATCATCAGAATTCAACAACATCTAAGATGAGAATCGTTTATGATCAAAATGGCAATAAAGCCAAGAAATCTCTACCAAACAGAGTCCAGAACCCTTCATTTCCCCTGGTTTTAGGTGCCAATTGTGTTCCTCTAGGAAAGAATAAGGTTTTCTCATCTAACAAAGCAAATATGGATTCATCCTTGCGACCTAAGGCCAAATGCTCTGTTGAAATGTCATCATATATGCTCAACCCTATGTGGAACCTTTATTACAAATTAGGGCTCTTGGCTAAATGGAACGACAAGGACCTCCCTACCCGGGTGGCAATAGACTGGTGGTATTCATGGTTCCCACGGGAGGTAAGTATCTCTCATCTTGAAAATGATGTTTTTTTCATTGTGTAAGAATTCAGATATTAAAAAACAAATTCTTTCGAGCAAAGTTAGATTATTTTAGGGACATTGTTTTTCCTGCATTGAATGGTATCCGAATTTTGATTCGTCTTTTTTTAAATTGAGGAGGATGCAGAGTTGGGTGGATTTGGGCCTCTCCTTGTCGAATATCACCTCCCCCAAATTTTGGAAGTTATTGGTAATAAACTAGGAACCTACATCAGATGTGAATATCTCGATAGAGAAGATAAATATGAACATATAAAACTGCTTATAGAAATAAAATATGATGTTAAAACCTTCGACTTAGTAGAAATTCTATCAGGCTAAGGGTCTTGGACTATTAATCCAGTCCTGTATGATGGATTCATCGATATAACAAACATTTTCATAAAAAACTCTAAGATAGAGACTGATAATCATATTAATGTGGAATCTCAGACCACAAGACCCAAATTTTATGTGAAATTTAATGAAGGTAAGGGCGGATTCTATCTTGAAACTCTCGAGGGAACCCAATTGGCCTCTTCCCTCCATGAACACTTAGATATTAATTTAGCATCCTACAACAAAAATAAGGAATCCCTAGAGATCCTTCTAAAAAAAACTGATGCGCTTAGATCTAGCATGGTTCACGAACTAGATAAACTCAATTCTGTAGATATCAATACTTGCTCTCTCGCTGACCCAGGGTCGGATATCAATGAGACTCACATTCAGGTTGAGAAAATCAACCACGATATTCCTCTAGAATTAGAATCAACATTAAATTTAGTTGGAATTAACAATGAGGAAATTTTGAGTCCTGAGGAGGAAGAGGAAAAACACTTCCTCATTCAAAAAATTCTAGATTCTATGGAGGAGGATGGGGAAGTGGAGGTAGATACTACTAGTGTGGCCCCTCAAGTTGATGGGATTGGTAGCCCTAGGACTGCTAATTCCCCCAACCCAAATCCTATCCTGGGAATCAACCAAAATTACCATAGTATTGATCACCCTGACTATGCGACTGAAGGTAAAAAAAGAGGCAAAAAGTATCTTGTAGAACTTAATACATTGGATGGTTTGGCCGGTGACCAAGGTAATCTTATTGATTTCTTTGATGCAGGGAAGGGGAAGGTCCTTCCCAAAGAGCCATGAAGATAATTTCCTAGAATGTTAGGGAACTAAAGGCCCCTAACAAGCAACGCCTAATCAAGCACTTCATATTTTCTTGGAAATTTGAACTTTTGATATTGCAAGAGGCAACGTTTACACTTGATGACTCTATCAACTTTGGTAAGAAACTAGGTTTGTGGAGAATTGATTATGTTGAGGCTAATGGTGCATCGGGGGGTCTATGTATGATATGGGATCCCAGGCGGGTCTCCTACACTCCATTGTTTAGCAATAAACAATGGATGGGAGGTATGGTTAAGAGCATGTATAGTAAGCTCGGATTTCTACTATTAAATGTTTATGGTCCCATTCCTAATGATAAAAAGAGATTGGTGTGGAGAGAACTTAGCTACCTCTTTGATTCTTATATAGGTTATCATTTTATTATTGGAGGTGACTTCAATGCCTTACTAGACATTTCTAAAAAATGGGGGGGGGGGGGGGGTTTCAGGAGAATTCCTCAATCAATGAAAGACTTCAAACATTGGGTTTGCACCAATGAGATCATGGAAATTAAATATAGTAATGGTAGCTTCACATGGAACAACAGAAGATAAGGCTTCAGCTACATTGCAGAGAAGCTTGACAGATTCTTATATAAAGGAAATCTAATTGATTTTCCTCATGTTATGAGCTCTCACATAACTCCAACTTCTAGTTCGTATTACTTCCCGGTACACCTTTTGATTGAAGAAAATAGGCAACCTACTAGATGCCCCTTCAAATTTGAAAAAATGTGGATGCTAGATGAAAACTTCCTTAACTTGATTGCAAAATGATGGGATGAGGAAAACTTTATAGGATCTAAAATGTTTTGTTTTGTAGGTAAGCTGAAAGCTATCAAGCAAAAACTTATCCATTGGAACAGAGAAAAATTTGGCAATATCTCTGCAGAAAAAGCTAGAATCGAAAAAGAGTTACGAGAGTTGGATGAAATAATTATTAAGGATGGTATGAATCAACAAAGCTATGTAAAGAACTTGTAGGACTGTACTCCGACATTCTAGCAAAGGAAGAAATTTATTGGAAGCAAAAATCAAGAGAGAATTGGCTTCATATTGGAGACAAAAATACAAAAAAAAATCATAACAACACTAAAATTAGAAGGAATATAAATAGAATCTCAACTATAAAGGATAGGGTTGGAAATAGTATTGATGACCCCAAATTGATTTCTCAAGAAGTAGTTAATCACTTTACAATTTTTTTGAATAATTGGAGCACGTCTGACTTAAGAGCACAGTCCAAGGTTCTAGAAAGCATCCCTAGACTTGTGTTGGAAGCCCAAAATAGGGTGTTAAACAGTAAATTTATAGAAGCAGAAATTCTTACTGCCTTGAGTCAAATGCACCCCGACAAATCCCCAGGTCTTGACAGATTCCTAGCCTGTTTCTTCCAGAAATGTTGGCATATATTAGGAAAAGATCTAGTAAAGGCTCTTGAAGCTACCAGAAACCCATGAGAGTTATTGAGAGAAATCAACCATACTTTCATTACTCTCATTCCTAAAAAAGAAATTGCAGAAAACTTTGATGATTTCATGCCTATATCTCTATGTAATACCATGTACAAAATTCTTACCAAAGCACTTGCCAACAAAATTAAATTGGTACTACCTTGCGTCATATCTGACGAACAAACATGATTTGTCCCAGGAAGATCATTCTTTGATGACATCTTCATTACTCAGGAAACCATTCACTCTCTCCAACAAAATCATTTTGTAGGAGTGTTAAAGTAGATATTCAGAAAGCCTATGACAAGGTTGATTGGAGGTTTTTGTGCAAATGTCTGGAAGCCTTTGAATTTTTGAACCGATGGATCAATTTTCTCTTTAAATGTATTTCTAGTCCCAAAATATCTTTTTTGGTAAACAAATCTCCTGAGGGCTTCTTTGAGATCTCTAGGGGCCTCAAACAAGGAGATCCTATCTCTCCCTTCCTCTTCATTATTATGGTTGAAGCTTTAGGTAGATCTATCTCTTATTCAAGAGTAAATCGATAGATAAAAGGGATCAAAGTAACCAGTGATATCGATTCCATCACTCACCAACAATTCACAGACGGTGCCATGTTAATGGGCGATTCTAGTGTGGTTGAAGCACAAAGCTTTGGTGTTATCCTTGAGAACTACTCGCATGCTTCAAGATAAATGGTTAACAACAATAAATCAGAAGTTTTCTTCTTTAACACCAACCCTAGAATTGAGCTTGCAATATGTAGTATATTGGGCTTTAATAAGGGTGTGTTGCCCTCTAAATACCTTGGTATGTCTGGGGGTAAAGGTCATAGGACCAAAAAACTTTGGGATAACATCCTCAATAAAATGAACTAGAAGATAGATGGTTGGAAAAAAAATGGCTATCTTCCGCTGGAAAGCTTACAATGATTAAATATGTACTATCAGTGGTACCTATCTACCAAATGTCCTGCTTACAACTCCCTAAAGGCATTAATGAAAAACTTACTAAGAGACTAAGGAACTTTTTTTTTGGAATGGTACCGATGCTGGTAGGAAGAATCTTTCCTTGATTGCATGGCATAAAATTTGTAGATCTTGTAGATTCTGGGAGGCTAGGAGTTAAAGATTTTGTCATGCAAAATAGGGCACTTGGAGTGAAATTGGTATGGAAAATATACAATGAACTAAATCTCAAATGGGTAAAAATCATCTAGTCCAAGCATCTGGCTAATAATGACCCCTATTGCCTTTTTAGGACTGCTTCCCCTCCAAAAGGCTCTAGGATCTAGAACTTATTGCTAGGATGTAGAGACATTATCATGGACAAACTCTCTTGGGACATTGCCAATGGGGAAAACAACCTTTTCTGGGAAGACTCTTGGGGTGGTTATCCGACTCTCGATACCCAAGGTATTAATGAACAGGTTATAACTCGGTTAAAGGATGTATGGGGCTACTATGTTAAGGACTATGTAACTTTCCCCAATGGTGACCCGGTGTTGGGATGGGAATGGAAACAACTAATTGACCTTGGCCTCCTTGATCATGATATTGCGGTGTTAACTAGACATTTAATTGATAGGAGGATTGTCTTTCACCATGGTAGAGATAGTCTTATTTGGGAAGGATCTAAAACAGGCTCTTACAGTGTGAAGGAAGGTTACAAAATGTTGCAAGAGAAGTTATCCTTGCCAAAAGTTGATCTCTCAGTCAAACTTTGTTGGAATAAAGTAGGGCTCCCCAAAGCAGGCTCATTTACTTGGGTTGCACTTCAAAATAGAATTTTAACTGCTGATTGGTTCACTAAGTTAGGCTTTGAAGGCTCCTCTAGATGCCCTCTTTGTGAAAAAGAGAATGAGACTATTAACCACATCCTTTTGAATTGCCAATATAGCCAAGTGTGTTGGGATTGGTTATGTGAAAGCTTGTACTGGTACCCCCCGAAGCATAATGATCTTCTTAAGTGGTTTTAGAGATGTCCATCTCATGAGAGCATTAGGACTTACAATATTATTTGGAACATTGCACCCTCAATCCTCATCTGGGAACTCTGAAAGGAAATAAATAGAAGAATTTTCAAAAATAAAGTACTATGTGAGAACCTTTTAATCAATAAAATTGAAGCCTCAATTATGGAAATTGTCAATAGTAGATTATTATTATCACAGAAGAACAATGCCAAGTTCTCAAGATGGGATGAATCTATTAGAGGAAAGTGGTACGGCCTCAAAATTCCCCCCTTCTTTGGCAAAGGGGCCCCTAGTAATATCTGTGATAGATCTCAAGTTGTCTGGTCCCCCCCTCCTTCAGGTTGGCTAAAGGTGAACCTTTATGGTGCCTCAAGAGGCAACCCTAGGATGACATAAATTAGATGTGTGATCCACAACTCTAAAGGTCAAGAGATAGCTAGCCTTTGCAAACCAATTGAAATAGACACCAACAACATGGATGAGATACAAGCCCTTTGTGAAGGTTTAATGTTGGCCAAGGATCTGCAAATTAAGAATTTAGAAATCGAAGGGGACTCAACTATTATTATTAATGCTATTAGAACATGCTCTACACCTAATTGGAAACTTAATAGCCAATTGAATAGGGCAATTTTCCTTCTCAACTCCCTTGAGAGTTACACAACAAATCATGTCTACAGAGAAGGCAATAGAAAGGTTGATTCCTTGGCCAATCTTGGGGCGGATGGTAAGATGATCTTAAACCTCAAATCCCCCTAAGAAGTTATTAGCTAGTGGACTGGTGTCCACAATAATATCCTTCTTGTTCTCTTTGATCCTCCTTTGGCATGCAAGTTTCACTACTCATACCCTGACTGGTCCTTTGATTTTTTTTAATGTTATTCTTCTGTCTTTCTCTCTCCTTTCGTCCTTTTTATTTTTTATATTTACTTATTTATATATATTGAGGCATATACATGAATATTTGCACATATACATGGATATATGTGTATATATATATATATGGTTTTATTTTTATTTTGCCTTTTTTCCACATTCTTATTCGTGCTTATTTATCTTTTCTTTTTTTTATTCCTTTCATTTTTGAGCTTCCCTCTTTCTCTCTACTCTTTTATTTTCCTCTATATTCCTCCCCCCCCCTCTCTCGTCGGTTTTTTTTTCAAGTATGGGATGTCTTAGCCTTTATTTTAGTTGTATGATTTTCTTTGGCTTTTTACCCCCTCTTTTTTCTTTTGTTTATGTCTTCGACAATGAATTTGTTGATTGCTTACCATTTGTCCTTAGGCTCTCCGTTCGTTTGCCCTCATCATTGTTCATTAAGCCTAGACGAATTCATTTCTAAAGGTGGCGGCGTCTGAGATGTGGCCTTTCATTTCCTTGTAATTGTAATTATTTTGCCTTCATCATCTTACCTTCGACATGTGCAACATTTATGTGACCTAGTTTCAAGAGCCTTCTCAACTTTCTTTAAGTTCAATTTGGTTCGTCTTTGGCATTGTTACCATGTCGTATACTTTAAAATGGAGTCTACAATTCTTATGCTTCCCAAGGATGAAAGAAGAATGATGGCCTTCAAGGGCCAAATTAAACAGGAATGTTGGAGCATGATCTTAAACGACTTGGATAATCTTGTTGTGAGGGCTGTTATAGAAATTATGGGTGAGGAACATATGAATTATGAATTCAGGTTTAGGGTTAACTACATCATTCCTACCACATTTGTATCCATTTTACTTGTCATGGGCACACCCAAGAATGAGGCAATTCTACTTTGTCAAGCGACTCTTAAAGAGAATTAGTTGACTGGTTTAGAACTTGCAGTCCACAATGTTGATGAGAACCTGATGATTCCTTACCCTGAAGATTATGCTGAGCCAGGTGAGAGGAAACATGCTAGGAATGTGGTGATGCGCCCTATCTTGGTTATCAAAGATATCTCCTCCTTTGAAGCAAGGAAACCGATAATTGCTAGAAACATTGCATTCCTCCAGAAATGGCTTCACTTGAAACCTGCTCAAGGCATGAAATGGTGGGTTGAATATATGACTAAGGAAGGTTTTTTGCCTCCACAGGACTTCCCTACTATGGATATCAAAAAAATTTAGGTACTTCCTCCTATGATTATTAAGGCATCTCATTTGGATGATAAACCTTCCTCTCAGGTCAGGAAAAGGACTCGAATAGTGACGGTGGAGGCTATCGCATTGAGCTCTTCTGCAAATCCTCACCCTCCTCATGGGGACTATGTTTTTGTTGATAGGAGCCTGAAAGATTAAGGGCACAATTTATATTCCTTGTTTTTGTTAAATTCAGTTTTTAAGAATCCCCAGGAATTTTGCTGCAATAGTTAGGGCTTACTTGGTAGCTTGCTATTATGGTTATTTAGCAGTATTTTGTTTGGAAACATGGCTACTCTGACACTTTACGACTTTAGTTTAGATTCGTGGTTATACATGGCTGTCTGATAAGATTTTATTTATATGAATAATTTTAGACGTTTCTATGGTTAAATCTGACATTTTCTTGTATTACTGACATTGCACTTTGGTTTTCAGTTTCATGCAATATTTTTTCCTGAGGGTTAAAAAGTCTAATTTTGATGGCATTTCTCTGGGTCCCCTCTAGCTATCTGGATCTCTAATTATAACACTAATATATATAAAGATAATGTATTTAGAGGGGCAGGGGCCTTAGACCAGCCTGGGCTTTATTTTGGGTTTGTGTCTCTTATGCTTATATGATGATATGTTGAAATTGATGTGTACTAGACATGAAGGTTCTTTCTTATCCTGCATGGTTTTGCTAATAGCTAACAATAGGACTAGATGGTTGGAGGTTGCTTGTGACTGTTTCTGTGTAGGGAATATTATCATTACAGGTCACCCCAAGGAGAATGTTATATTGGAATGGATTGGAAAGATTCGTACTCCATGGGAATGTCGTAGCTCGGAGTGACAACCTCTTCGGATTTAGGCATGTGGTCCTCACATTGTGGGTTATCCAGGGGAAAAACACAGGCATACTTTTGTATACTTCTACATGATATTTGTATCAGGCTTATTGTAAAGATGTAATATTTTAAATTATATCCATACATGAACAATTGATTTTTTGGGGCAAGACCAGAGGTTTTCTCCACCTGGCTCTTTCCTATCGGTGCCCCTAGTGAGTCAGGTTGTATTAGGTGTTAAATTATTAATAAAATCTTATGGCTTAGGCCATTTACCGATCAAAAAAATAAATTGGTCATTTGGTGAGAAATTTATTGTCAAATGACTTTTAAATGATAGCTCAAAATTGAGCACTATTTTTTGTAAAAATTCATGTTTTGACATTCTCTACACAATGGACCTTGATGCATTGTAAAAATAACTAAGTTACAAAGTGTCAAAAACTGGGGGGGACATCTAATATCGAATCAAGGGGGTACCTTGAGTTGTTACTACGAGCACTTTCATGAGTCATGACATGAACACTTTCATGCCTTATTTACTATCATTTCTCTTTAAAGGTGTCTTGAGTCACACCTTTGAGCATTTTTGTGAAGACATGCCTTTGAGCACATGCACACCTTCTTGAGAATTATGGAGACGAACAATGTAGTTCTATAGCATGCATTGCGATCTCATCACTTGCTACATATGAATCTGGAAATGTTTGCAAAAAGCATGGGCAATTCCTTGAAATAAATTATGCATACCAATTTTCAGCACGATATATTTAGAAACCAGTATGATGATGTTCAATATTAGGATCATGTGCAAACTTCAAATATAGACATATTACTTCCTACATATCTAGAATGGGAAGTCATATTGCACACGTTTATTATGTTGTTTAGCAAGTGTGGATCATCTTCAACATCCAATGTCACACATCTACCAACATTACAAGCATCACATTATGGGGAGGCTACATAGTCTCTCATTTCTCTCCTATGGGGGAGAAATTCATTGTACTTATGCATAGAAGTAGTCCTTGGGAGGTCTTGATCAGTCATTCCTTCTATGACATATCTTCTTCACTTGTACATTCATGTTACTGTATCATTTCTCTTTTTAGGGAGGAGTTTTCTTCCCATTGGGCTTTCTCCTGTACTCTGCTTTATGAGAAATTTGCATATGAGTACCTAACATGGCCCGATAGTCGGGATTCTCATCATCATTCAATAATATGTCATTTGAAAGCATCGGGATAATTTTTTATGTCTACACTCTTAATTACCTATTACAAAATAGCACATGTGATAATGGTTAGGAAACTACAAATCCAAATTGAATATTCATTTGAAATAGATGATGCATGAAAATTCATAGAAAAGATCATTATGCACAAAGAGATATAGATTTCACTTTGCATAGAAAGATAATATGTAATCACATAAATTGTGCATGTAGCATCACAATGTCATCATTTGCTTAAAATGAAAAGAGTTATGCACGTTTGATTAATATGTCTTTTGCAAGGAAAGTAGTTTATTTTCATGTGTGTGATGGTTGTACCTTCTAGGATGGGTGTCGAATATGGCTTAAAACAAAGAAGGTTGATCCTCTTTTTGGAATCTACTGATATATTTTAAGTGCTTTGGCTAAAGCCATGTATTCATTGAAAGATATGAATGTAGCCTAGGAAAATTACATTGTTGTATTTCTCTGTCATATCCTGATGGTAGGACATTGCATGCTTATGAGTAGGATATGAATTCATGTAAATATATCAAGTTGCATGTAATGCCTCGTCAAGATACCCCAAAGGAAACAACTACAAACACTCGAAAAGAGTGCAACATATATATATTTTTAAACATTAATGAACTTTAAGATGCATTAAGTTAAACATTGCAATAACATTTGCACAAGCGGAAGACTTAACACAAACTCCTAAAGGGTTTCCAACGAAGATTACTTGATTAATCCAATGAACATTAAGGTGTATTAATCCCAATAACAATGAGATTGATTAAACCTACTCAAGATAGAATGATTACTACATGAGCATAGCAATTAAATTCCATAAGAGATTAACCTTAATGTTCATTGGATTAATCAAGTAATCTTCGTTGGAAACCCTTTAGGAGTTTGTGTTAAGTCTCCCGCTTGTGCAAATGTTATTGCAATGTTTAAATTAATGCATCTCAAAGTTCATTAATGTTTTAAAAAATATTTTTTTTTTGCACTCTTTTCGAGTGTTTGTAGTTGTTTCCTTTAGGGTATCTTGACGGGGCATTACATTGCATGGGGGATCCCTCTTGCTTATTGCTTCTAGGTTGCTAGGAATTTCTTGTAGGGCTGGGTATTCTTCATGTTAGGAAGGATTTCAAGGAAGAGTAAGCTTTGTGGTTGGGTGTAAAAGTGCGCGAGCCATGTTCTCGTCTCTAGGACTTGCAGATGACTATGCGGGTTAGTGGAGGCCAAAGGCTTCATTGATTATAATTCACATATATTTTTTTATATATCACTTGTATTTTACATCATTATTTGTATTGAGTTTATTACAAGGCATGAGAGTCAAAACTACACTACTATTTATCACATTTTTATGTGCCAATACTTGGATTAAGAAGTACTTCATTTGAGATGTATTTAACATTTATTGAAATATCGAGTTACTATATTTCATATCCATATTAATAATAATTTGAGTATTTGTTTAATTTTGTGATTTATTTTAAGGAGTGAGGACCTTACATTTGGTATTAGAGCTTTAGGTTCAACACTGGGGTCTTAAGTTCACTTTGTTGAGTTACGACGATTGATTGCAAAACCCTTCAGTTAAATAGTGCTTAACATGTGTTGTGCAAGTATTAGTTGCACAAGTCAATAGTTGAATAAATGTGTATCAACTATAATAGTGAGGAATGTAGCCTCCTAGTTATTACTACACCTTCCACTACACTTGCCAAGAAGGGAAGGTGTCCCTTACTTGGAACTCCTATGTTTACATGTGTGTAATATGGTCACACGGTTAGATAAGTTATGTTGTTGTATTTCACCTAGCATGATATGTTGAGAGATATTATTTGTAAAGGATTAGTTATACCCTTGTGTGTTCCAAGGAGTTCCTTCTAGGGTGATTCTTTCCTCTTGTTTAACACAAATGTAAGAGGCCTTTGAGTGGCCTTGTTTACTCTCTTGTGTTTCTTATTTGGGTGATTGAGATATATGATGCACTTGACTTAAACATATATTGATATGCTCCTAATTGAATATTATAAATTACATTGCATGAGTGTTGCATAAAATGTCAAAGAGAGAGTTTTTTGTGCATGAGAGGATTGGCATATTGATATTGTGTACTTTCTTGTTGTACATGGCACATCGTTTACGCAAGGATACATTATTGCATGTGTGAAATGAAGTGTTCATAAGTGAAAGATATGTGAAATTGTCATAATAGATCATTTGGGTCAATGACTTGTGTTCCCAATTGCACAATTACTCAATGTATTCATGCGAGGACTTGTGTGGCTATTGCCTTGTCGCATTTTGAGGAAGTTTATGTGGGCCAATTTCATTGGTATACCCTGTTTTTGTGGCCATAGTTTAGTGTTGACCCTATCTTGCCTAATGTGCAAATAGAGTGTTAAAGAGAATCTTGCATCATATGTATCCTACAATTATGGTCCATGATTTTGTTGACCCTACCCCACATAGTGGGTGTAATTGAGTTCATAATGTATATCTTGTTTCATGGTGGTATCGTGTTGATGTGGCATAATGCCTCTATCGTTGTGTCTTGATAATTACCTGAATTATCATTATACCATAGCCTATGATGGTGATCTATGATGTAAGTTTATTTAAGTCCCTTGGTGGGATTTTCCACATGGTTGAATGTATTAGTCATCCCCCATATAAGTAAATGTATAAAGTGCCCTTGTATTGGAATCATAGGGTACCTTGCTTGACCTTTCTCGAGTATATGTGATCATAACATTATCTGTTTATACAACTCTCTAAGTGAGTCTAACACTTGCATTAAGTGTATGCCATGTGGATGTGGTATAATTTCCCTCTTGCATGTCTTTTTGCATAATGAAGTGGTTGCATTGCATCAAAATTGTGAATATTTGCAAGTCAAGTGAGTGCATAATTGCATGCAATCATGTTGAAATTGTTGCATGGTAATGGAGGCATAGATGTCTCATTTGTGTGGTATGTCTCTAGGTATGTTCTCTAATGCACTTGGGATGTCATATTCTTGGGTGTTGTGTAGCTTTTTGCTCCCTCCACGTGACTAGGTTAGTCACTTAGTTATGTGAAAAGTGTTTCAAGTTTGATGATTTATTTTTGTTATTGATGAATATGTTCCTCGTGTTGTAAGGACAAGCATTGTATTTTGAATTTTCTTATGACCAATTTAGTCACCAAAATCTTTCATCTATCTATTTTGTGACCCTTGTTACACTCGAGTTATTATTGAAATTGCACACATTGTTTAATTTGATAATACTCCCTCTTGTGTTTTTAAAAATCTCATGGTGGTTATTCCAAATGTTTGACATCATTGACCCTATGTTGTATTAAGTGTTGTTCTCTATCATGTTCACTATGAATGCTAATAGAATGTTCAAGAAGTAGATTGCAAAGAACGTATCAATCATGTATTTGCATTAAATTCATAATTGAATTATACTTTAAATTTTACGAAATGTTTGATGTAGATTAGAATTCATGTTGTTGTGGATGTTGGTGTCATGATATGCACTGTATAGATAATCATGAGATTGATTGGAGTATGTACTTATATCTTGAATGCAATATGTTAATGTTTTAGGGTTACATTGAGTCTTTACATGTGATTAGGATGGGCATGATGCCCAAGTCACATGGATAGCTAGGTGGTTCCAATAAATTTTTAAAGATTATTGCAAGTATGCAAGGATTAATACGGTTTGTAATCCTGTTTCACACCTTGTTTCATCAACTCTTGTTAGTAGGTTGGGTATTGGTCTTTACCACATTAGAGTAGGCTATCGCATCTCCGTTTGTAACTCTAGGTGAATTTGGTAGGAAGATGGACATTGTTTATGAGTTCATCTTGACTTCCTTATTGGTTATGTATTGAATTCATATTGAAAAATTTGATTTTTATCTTCAAGCTCAAACTATGTATTAAAATGAATAGAATAGTTTAGTTTAAATTCCTTCCTTATCTTAGTTTGGAATTTAATGTAATTTGATTAGTTAAGAATTTATCTTGTATCATAAACAAATATTTTAATAATATATTCTTCTTTTGAAAAATCTATTCTATATAATGAGTACATACACATGCATGACATTTGTAAATGAGAAGATTGAAATCACAATTGTTTAGGAAATGAGTTTTGTATATAAAATCAAATTTATTTATGAATATAAAAGCATTAAAAATGGTCTTTCTTTTGAAATGATAGCGCATACCCATATACATATACATACACATATATACATATATGTAGATACACATAAATATATTCCCATATACACGCATACATATACATACATACATACATACATACTATCTCGAGACAATTACTTGTTTCCTTCACTCTATGTTTGGAATCAAACTTAATTACTTATTACAAAACAACATGATAATGGTTAGGAAACTACAACATTTAGATTGAATATACATTTGAAATAGATGATTTATGGAAATTTATTAAAAAGATCATTACACACAAAGAATCATATATATTTCATTTAGCATAGAAAGATAATATGTAATCATGTAAATTATGCATGTAGCATCACTATGCCATCATTTGCAATAAAAGACAAGAGTTATGCCTGTTTGATTGTTATGTCTTCTACAAAGAAAGTAGTTTATTTGCTTGTGTGTGATGGGTTTACCTTCTAGGATGGCTGTTGAATATGGGTTAATAAAGAAGGTCGATTCTCTTTTCAAAATTTATTGATATATTTTAAGTGCTTTGGTTAAAGCCATGTATTCGTTAAAATAAATGAATGTAGCATAGCAAAATTACATTGATGTGTTTCTCTACCATACCCTAATAGTAAGGCATTGCATGTTCTAAGATATGGATGCATGTGGATATATCAGGCTGCACTGGGGTTCCCTCCTACCTATTGTTTCCTAGTTGCTAGGCATTTCATGTAGGGTCAGGTATTCTTCATGTTAGGAACAATTTTGGGGAAGCGTAAGCTTCATGGTTGGGTGGAAAAATTCCTAAGACTTGTGGATGACCATGTGGGTTGGTGGTGGCCAAAGGCTTCATTGATTATATTTCATTTATCATTTCCTACATATGAATTGTATTGTATATCATTATTTGTATTGAGTTGATTACAAGACATGATAGCCCGAGTTGTACTATTATTTATCTCATTTTCATGTGCTAACACTGAGATTAAGCACTACTTCATTTGAGATGTATTTAACATTTTATGAAAATATTAAGTTATTATATTTTATATTCATACTAATGTGAATTTGAGCATTTATTTATTTGTTATTTAGTTTAAGGAGTGAGGACCTTACAATTAATTACATCATAAAATTAATTAATTAATAGTCGAGGGAAAATTGGATGAAAAGAGAAAATATTAGCTTAATTAAATAGTTTAAATTATTTAATTAATATGCATAGAAGAATCGATGAGATCATGATAAAATGGCAAGAAAAAAAATCTTTGGTCATTTTTAGATGTCTACAACACTAGCTAAAAGTAATTGGGGGCATGCATAGGTGCCTGAGAGTGAGAAGAAGGCATTCACAACATGAGATCAATAACTAATTATGTAGGAGGGTCAATCAAGTAGTTATGAGTTTTTTATGCTAGTGCATCAATACACACAATTTTCAAGAAATTATGATAAGTCGATTCCAACACCTCCATTTAGCTAGTGATTATTAGTTACTAGTGATTACATATGGTGAATTGAACGATTTTTAGTCCCAATGTTTCTCAATTTATGTATCTATGTGTCTTTTAGACGTTTCTACATAGCTTCTACATTTGACTTACTACCATATATGTGTTTAGTAATGACAACCTCCCTATCTTATTTTGATAAATAATAAAATATCTTTGTATGCTACATGTCTTTGGAATCGGTTAGTTTTAAATTTATAGATAATAAATTAATTTCTATAAATAGTCTTATTGTTCAAACACTCTATAAATTGACTTTGACCCAAAATATAAATATTCATTGTTTGGTTGACAAAACTATTTATATATGCCTATCAATGATCCACCTATAGATGCTTTTATTAGTACTAAATCCATTTGGATGCTCACACATAAAATAACAATAAAATACAACTCAAATAAGATTTACAATAGATATTATACTATAAAAATAGGACAAATATTTAAATTTAAAATAATATAATGTGAAAATTATCATAAGATCTCAAAAAAAAACTCAACCAATACAAATTCAAATATATAATTAGATTATTTTTTAATAAATATATTTATATTTAAATAAATATCAAAATTATATGAAATAATTATTTTAATTAAAATACATAATAATAAATATTCACAAATTAACAACAAATTATCACTTAATCACAATAATAACCCACCTAGGACAGGAACTACTGATTAACTAATGATTATATTAATACAGAGCGGGGCAACCAAACCTTTTTAGTCCCCAGTCTTGCATTCCATTATGATATAATCTGCCGATGAAAAAGCTTGATAATAGGGGTTTGGCTGGTTCAAAACAGGGTTTGTAGCCGTTCCAGATTATACTGGCAGGAGGGTTTGAAGTCGAAAGGTATGTTGCAATGTCCTCTGTTGTCTTTTAATGATTCTCTGCTGTCTTTTCATGATACTATGAATTATCTTTCATGCGGGTAAGTAATATCTGCAGGATAATGGACAACCACTCTGACAAAACTTTTTATAACTGCTTGGTTCAATCAAATCCAAGAATAGGGCGGATACTCATTGTCTATATGTTTGTAGGGTTGGATGCTCATTGTGTATATCTTTAGAGGCGGATGCTTATTGTGTATGTCTTTAGGGGAGGCCGATGATTGAATATATATTTGTAGGGCGGATACTGAATCCTGATTGTATATGTCTGTAGGGGAGATACTCATTGAATATACATCTCTTGATTTTATATGAGAAACCCAAACCCTAAAAGATGAGTTCATATATGTGTGTATCTGTCCATGAAAAAAAAAGAAACGGATGAATGGAATGCATTAGAGAGTTGATTGCCACATTGGTGTAACAGTGTATATATGTTGTTCATCCATTACAGGACAGGTTACTTTGGTATTTGAAGTTGAAGGGGTTACTGAGTGAGAACAGAAGCAGATTGACTTTTGGAGTAATGGATCCAGGTCGCTACCGCCAGCAGCGATGGGATTCTAGCAGTGTATGGGTGATACACATAATAAAAATAATCAAATCAAATCAATCAAATAAAATTATATCTTAGATTGGTTTTCTCCTTCCTTATTCCCCTGATCAATCAGCAAAATCCCACATCCACAGCCAGTGAGAATATGGGTATGATGGATATTAGATTCTGACTATGCCCTTCTTTTGAATTCACAGGCTTTGGAAGGCTACAATGCAGTCAGGGATTCAGATTTCAGGTACTTTTGTTTCTTTTTTTCTAAAATTTTATGCTCAGAAGATTTTCAAACTTTTTGGATTAAATTATCTGTACCGTGCCAATGCTTTTATTTTAAGAGCAGAACAAACTAAAAAGTAGTAAAATTTTTCCTTGGAATGCATCTTTATGAGCTAATATTGGAGGAAGCCACACTAATCGTTTTTTGATGAATCTGAGATCTTTGTATACATGTTATAAAATCTGCTGTTAAATGAAAAATTGTGAACTGGCCAATGTAAATATTGAAATTCTAGGGAATTAATAAAAATTCCTTTAAAAATACTGGTTCAAGAGCCATGAATTTGATTGGATTTGACATCCAAAGAATATCCCTAGATCTGTTATTTGTTTAATAACAAATTTTAATCGATGAATTTGATTGGTGCCATAGAGTTGCTCTTAGGTGTTGATTGCAAAATTTGTTGCCATAATTAATAATTAAGTACATCACCCAATTGTCTTGAAATTTATGATGTAATATCCCTGGTAGGCAAATAACTATAATGTTTGATTACATTTTTTATTTTTTAATGTTCATATTTGCTGTCATAATATGGCATCCCATCTACACCTACATATCAACCAGTGGAGGAGAATTTTATAAAAATCTGGATCATATAAACCCATTATTTGCAAACGAGCATGCTTCAAATGTGACACAAACGAAACAAGGAATCTATTGCATGTTCTTAAAGCAGCAGATGCGATTGCATCAAATTTGACTCAAAACTAATCATTTCTAACTGGGAACACTGGTAACTGACATTAACAAATATTGAAATTTTCTACCTGATATGTATTCTTATGTTCTATATGATTACGTCAACAATGGTCTGCTAATTCGGCAAATCTGTATGTGTGTTTGGAAGACACAAAACTTCTCTCTTCTTATATGGAGCTTGGGTCTGTCCTCTTATTTGGACAAGTTTGGCTGAGAAATTTCTGTCTAGTTTATCTAGATTTGTGGGTGTTTCAAAGCATTTTTTAATGCAATGCCAATGTACTGGATACCAAGTTTATAACATACATTTATTAATTTTTTTTATTGATGTTTGCATCTGTAACTATGTTTGCATGCAATTTTGATATATTAAAAAGCAATAAGAACATGTTGGATGACATATCTGTACACTGAATATAGAATAATTACCTTAATTTTTTGCTCAGATGTGAAAGGTTTTATGTTTATAATGGATTCTTTATGATAAATCTGGTACTTAAATGTACACAAATGTTGATTCAAATGATGCTGGTAATAAAATTATAGTACTTTGTCCCTATTCTTCCTTTGGGTTTCAGCATAAAACTTCCATCTACTTAATCCATACACAAGAAATCTGTTGAATAAAGCAGTTAAAATGTTTTTTTTATATTGATTATTGTGATTTGGACATAATATTTGTTCTTTATTATAACAGGGTTGGTAGACAATTTGGTAGAGGTTATCTGGATGAAGGCCTTCCACGAGATGTTCTCTATTCAAGGACACCCATAGAAAGAGAACTTTTACTAGAAAGGGAAAGGCTACCACACACATCTGTTCATGGAATTTGGCCTCCGGCAAGAAGAAATTTAGAGGAGGAGATTTCTTTAATCAGGGAAACGCAAAGGCATCCAAGAGCTGGCTATATTGACAGCCTTCGTAGTATAGATAGATTTCCGGAAGTTGACAACTTTAGAGGAATTGATGACTATTCTGATTCTGATCCATTTCAAGGGTATGCTTTTGAAAGGATTGAGCGATATGGCGGACATAATAGGGACATTTTTGATAGGGATGATTTTGAGTTTGATCACAGATCTCACATCTTGCAACCAAAGAGAGAGACTAGTCATGAAGGAGATTATGAACTTAATAGGCATGTTGATTATGAACTTTCCAGACATGCTGATTATGAACTTTCCAGGCGCTCTGATTATTATACTGGAAATGATAAGAGAAAGAGAGACCATGCTTCACACAAAAGGCAGAGTGAGCGTGAAAAGAGAAGCAGGAGTAAGGATCATGACAGAAGTGCTGATAAGAGATGGAAAGAACGATCATACAGCCATGGTGATCGTTCAATGTCACGGTCACAATCACCAAAGGGACACAGCCACAAAAAATCCCGCAAAGATGGCAGCAATGAGGCTCCTGCTTTAAAGAGTAAAAATGAGAGAAATGAAAAGCAGAAGCACCGTGATGAGAAGCATCCTAATGGTCGCGTACCTGTGGTAACTTCACATTATATCACTGGCTAAGTTTGAAATTTACTTCATAGGCACTGATGCACATTTATTTTTTATGTTTTTGGAGGACTTGTTTTTTTGTGCTAAGATATGCATTAACTCCTGTGTGTTTAATCAATTTGTCTTCATGCAGGCACCATCTGCAACACTTGTAGTTAAAGGCTTAGCTCAAAAAACAACGGAGGATGATTTATATCAAGCTATGGTATCCTTTTTTTTCTTTTACTTTGTGCATTTTGACCATCAGACAGATTAGTTTGGCTTCATGGACCATGTTTTAATTTTGCAAATCCAGGCTGCATGGGGCCCCTTGCGTCATGTCCGTATCATCAAAGAGAGGAATTCAGGCTTATCTCGTGGATTTGCCTTCATAGATTTTTTGACCATTGTAAGTTAGTTTTCTTATTGCTTGATATCTTTAGCAGAAAAAGGTACATACTTTTACATATGGTAGATGGTAAGTCACCTCTATTTGATTTTGACAGGAAGCAGCCCAAAAGATGATGGATGAAATTGCGGAGGAGGGTTTGGTAGTGGGTGGACGGCACCTTTTCTTTGAGTATAGGTTAGCTTTTCTCATAACAATTAACAAATCATTGTTCATCCTATGCATGCTGGAATATGCAAACACAGTTGCCCCTAAGTTCAAGTTACATTGTCTGTACAAAAGCTTGGTTTATTCCAAAACTGTTGTACATAGGAAGGACATGTTCTATTTGGTGAACTGAGACTGATGATATACTAGGAGGGGTGTATCGTATGGACAGGATAATAATTGGTGAAGAGAGTCATGTTTGAAGAAATGGCTTCTAAATGTTCTCTTACTGACCACAGAATTTATGTAGAATGGTTATATGAAGGGCATACTTTAGTTTTGAAGTGATTTGTACACTTATCTGCTTTTGCAGCCTTGTGATAGCTGAGATGATGGTTTCAGCTTTCCTGAGAACTTATGTTAAGCACATTACACTGTTAGACTGGAGTTTATTGCTGACCAGATTTACTTTTTATGGATCACAGCAGCAAGCCAACTGGAGGTTTAGGAGCAACCCAAGCAGGGCAGGTAAATTCTGCAAATGGATCAATGCAAGGAAGCTCTAAAGGTGCAACTCCTGCAGTTGATTGGATGTGTGCCATATGTGGATGTGTCAACTTTGCTCGCCGTGTCTCATGTTTTCAGGTCAGTTTTAGAATAAAATTATAATATATTCTGTTCTTTGCAATCGCTTCCAGAATCTTGACTATGTTTATACTTCATACTGAATGTTTATTTTTTCCTTACAAACTTAATTTCTAAGTTTCTGTGATTTTAGTAGTTGAAAATTATTCTAGTTGACGTGTTACCCAGTATAAACTACATTTTTTATATGCTGATATTTTAAAGTTTCAGCCCTTACCATTTGGCTGAGATAATGAATAGAGTGCATGTTTAAAAATTCGTATGTCCACTAAAACACAAACACAAATTATTAATTGAATTACAAGGCATAGAGCATTATCATTCGTTTTAATTTTTATATAATATGAAGGTGACAATAACAGCATTAATGATTAAAATAATAACACTGCTGACAAAAATAAAATGATATATTTTTCTTCTGGGTAGATTTTACATTGATTGCATATGCATAGAAAGCATTGATTTCCCATACAAACTTCCCAAACCAATTAACTCCCTATGGGAAATTTCTTGACAACTCACCTACAAACTAATCCCTCTGACAAAACATTTATTGACACTTCTTTTATTTGCAGTGTTTGTTTATTTGGTAGTGGTACTATACTATACTAACCTATAGATGTGATATAATAATCCCAACATCCCACTGTTCCTCCCATCCTTGCGCACCTTATTACATCAGTCTGAACAAAGGAAGGAACATTGGATTGGGTTTGGACACAACAGTCCTATATGGAAATTTGATGAAGTGGCTCCACCAAATCGTTTAACTCACCCAAAATACACCAAATCAATTGCATTAGTGGATGTCTTAATTGCAAGTTTTGCTATGGCGCTTATCCACATGCATACCACTAGATCTCCTATACAATGTAAGGGAACAAATCTCAATTTTCATGCATAAAGAGAGAACGATTCTCCTTTGAGAGTTCATCCTCTTCTGAGAGTACCCTAAAGCCTTCCTATAGTGCTTTCATAATACGAGAACAACTCTCCTTGAGAGGGTCCCAAATCACTTCTTTAGTGCCAAATGGGAGCAAATATCTCCTGCAATGTACAACATAAACAAAATCAATAGTTAGATAGGTAGGAACCACACGCTAACCACACCTGTTTAAGTGATTAGGGATAAACATACTAGTCACAAATACTACCAAGAATTGCCAAACTCCATGCCCCCTTGTTCATAAGAGAAAATTGTCTTGGAACAAGACTTCACAATTTTCTGTAAAACCTGATCATGCCTAGGCTCACAGCGAGTGAAGGAACCATGTCAATTAACAATCAAACAGCAATCTGGTTGGAAAAACTAGATTTAGATAAGGCAGCAGTCTAGGTATTACAATGGCGATCTCAACTTGAATAAAGGTGCGATCCATATATTATAATTATAATACAAAATCTATAACTTAATAATGACAACTAAGACAGGTTGTTGACCATAATCTAATTCGATAACCAACAAAGTGTTTAGTTAAGACAAAAGTCTCGGTGAGGAGTTGTTACCTTTGCAAAGGGGGTGTCCTTTGGAAAGAGACACAATATTCAACTGAACCATGGGATATATAAGCACTTCGAGCATTCCAAGAATCAATAATGCGAAATTCAGTAATCATGGAACCTAGCACTGAATATAATTAACCTAGCACTGAATATAATTGATAAGGCACTGAATATACAGCAGACAAATTGACAGAAACAGTTCGGTATGAGTTTCCTATGTGTATATAATAAGCACCGTGACTGTGTATTTATATTTCTGCCTATTTGTTATTACTATTAATATACTGCTGTCATAATTGATTATACATACTCTAATAGATACCAGTCTGATTTAGGAACATTCTGTAGTTAATTGTGTGTTACTGTGTTCCTCCATATTTTCTGAGTGTTTCCAGCCATGAGGGAAATGGATCTGCCAGAGGGGTACTGTGAAGGCGTCTCATGTCCTCATCATGACATTTCCATCTGCATTAAGGAAGAATGGGGAAATTGTTTTACTGGAAGTAAGACTTCACAATTTCCCCCCCATCGTAATTATCTGTAAACTCTGCAAGTAGACCAAACTAAGTAAAGATCTTTGAATGCATTCTTTCGGCCCTCACCAATAGCCATTACATTTAATTCTGAAAGTTAAATTAATCAAGATATCTTATGATGGGACGGTTAGATAAAACTGAATAAAATGTCCCTAACCGATAGTTATGAATGAACAAATAATTATGAAGAGATACAACTCTTACACAATAGCCACCATGGGAAAGAGACAACCCTCCAGGTCCAAAGAAGAGATAATAAGGAACGTGCCAAGCAATTAGGAAGGATCATGGAATTGCCCCAGTAAATAGAAATCTGATAATGATATCTGCAGTCAATCTATTGTATGAAAAATATGTACCTGCATAAGTTCTAAATGTTCACCACCAAGAGAGTAGGAGAGGGGTTTGCAAGTAGGGGAGTGGTGTTGGGTCATCTTCTAGGCACGCCACCTCATGGTATAAGACTGGGGAGTCCCTGAGGCCAAAGGGGTTCAGAGGGTGCTGCCTTTGGGCCTAGAAGGATAGACTTCCTTGGCACCCTATCGTAAAGAGCCCTTATACTTTCTATCTTGGTAAATAGATGCATTAATCATAAGGAATAGGAGAATGGTGGCGAATGGTGGCAAAGTTGAGGAAAATGGTGATAGAATACCTCAGTAGGTATTCCACCTCATTTGGATGGTATAGGCCACATGAGGCCAAGGGGGATAAGGTCCACCCTTGGGCCTAGGGTAAAGGGTAAGGGTCTTTGGGGACCTCTCTTAGTCATCCTATCCTATGTCCTTCTATGATTGAATTCTCTCAAGCATTATTTAATGTTGTAATTAGGACTATGCTTTATATATGTATGATTGGTGTTTTATAATTAATAGATTTATTTAATAAATTTTGATTATGTGTATTTCCTAACTTGCAGGGTTTCAATCAAAGTAACAGGTATCTCTAAACCCTACTCTACCTCAATTAGGGCAAAATTTGGGTACTTATAATTTGGGGACATTACACCCCAAGAAGTTACAAAAATGAGAAATTTATTCTTCTCATGCAGTTGACCATCTCTAATGGAGAAGCTAGCATTTAAATCTCTAAGGGCACAAGCATGCACATATGTAAAAACCAATGTGCATGAAGTAGGTGTTAGGGTTTCAAGCAGATCCAAAGCAAATATGAACTAACAATTATATGCAGATTTAAATACAAAAGATAAAGAAATAAAATAGGACACAGATAACACAGAGATTTAACGTGGTTCACCCAGAATGGGTTACGTCCACCATACACAGCTGTCCAATCTTTCTTATTATCTAGCAAAAACAGTACATCGACCTTACAATGCCTTAAGCATCCCAGCCGCTTATAACATGCATTTTTAGGGCAAAAACAAAGTCGGCCTTTTTAGGGTTTTATTACAATGTCGGTTTTCATCAGTGTACAGTACTTTGCTGATCAGTCGCCACATTTCAACAATCTCCCACTTGGAGACTGATCAGGCTCCACACTGAAACAATCTCCCACTTGGAGACTGATACTACACAACACCATTGTACATGCAACATCTGCTGGATAAAACACTAGGACTCGACTGGTATAAATTCCACAATTATCAATCAAGAAGACCAATAGAAACTGATGAAGAAATCAGCTTCTCCTGTGGAACTGCCTTCGTGAACATATCGACAGGATTCTCACTTGTGTGAATCTTCTCAAGCCGTAACTAACCCTCCTCCAAAACAGTCTGGATGAAGTGGTACCTGAGCTGAATGTGCTTTGTCCTTGAATGAAAAGCAGAGTTCTTCGCAAGATGAATGGCACTCTGGCTATCAGTATACAATGGACGATCCTCCTGTGTCTGACCCAATTCCTCCAAAAAACATTGTAACCAAATCATCTCCTTGCTGGCTTCTGTAGCAGCAACATACTCAGCTTCAGTGGTTGAAAGTGCAACAACTTTTTGCAGCCTAGAAATCCAACTAACTGCAGTTCCCCCTATAGTAAAAACATACCCTGTAGTACTCCTCCGTGAATCAATATCACCTGCCAGATCAGAGTCAACAAATCCACTCAGAGCAGCATTAGATCCTTTGAAACATAATGCCTTCGTAGTGGTTCCTTTCAAATACCGAAGGATCCATTTCATAGCATTCCAATGTTCCATACCTGGATTATTCATAAACCTGCTCACAACTCCCACTGTATGTGCAATATCTGGCCTTGTGCATACCATTGCATACATCAGACTGCCAACAGCTGATGAATATAGGATGTTAGACATTTTATTAACATCTTCCTGTGCCTTTGGGCACATCTCCTTAGTCAATTTGAAATGACTAACCAAAAGTGTACTAACTGCTTTTGCATCCTGCATGTTAAATCTTTTCAACACCTTCTTTATATACTCACTTTGGGACAAATTCAAGGTTCTATTTTTCCTGTCCCGTGTAATCCTCATACCGAGAATTTGCTTAGCTGCACCCAAATCCTTCATAGCAAATGACCTGGCTAATTTCTGTTTAAGATCATTTATATGTTGCATGTTAGACCCAGCAACAAGCATGTCATCAACATAAAGCAACAGGATAATATAACTGCCATTATCCAATCTCTTAAAATATACACAATGATCAGAATGACATCTATGATAACCATGTTCAGCCATGAAACTATCAAATTTTAAATACCATTGTCGGGGTGCTTGCTTTAGGCCATACAAACTTTTCTTCAACCTGCACATCAAGTTCTCCTTACTTTTGACCTCATATCCCTGTGGTTGCAACATGTAAATTTCCTCCTCCAAATCTCCATGGAGAAAAACTGTTTTGACATCTAATTGTTCAAGATGTAAATCATCTACAGCCACAAGACTAAGTACAGTTCTAATTGAAGTCATTTTTACAACTGGAGAAAATATTTCATCATGATCTATACCCTTTTTTTGTGCAAAACCTTTTACCACAAGTCTGGCCTTATATCTTTTTTGACCTCCTTCCTCCTCCTTCAGCCTATAAACCCATTTGTTAGGCAAAGCTCTTTTTTCTGCAGGTAAAGGGACTAAGTCCCAAGTCTTATTTTTCATGAAGGAGTCCATCTCCTCTTTCATGCTTAACTCCCACTGTTGTTTGGCATCCACCTGCATTGCTTCTTCATATTCTTTGGGTTCACCAAAATCAGTTAATAAAATAGAATACAAAGAAGGAGAAAACCTTTCAGGGGGTCTACTTGACCTCGTAGAACGTCTAACACTTGTAGGAGTTTGTGGGACAATCTGTTGTTGCTGAGCATCAAGTACCTATGGCATTTCATTTTCAGGAATCTCATCCAACACCACATATTCTTGTTTGTCCTGTTCATGCTTCTTTTCCTGCATCTGTTCTTTATACATAACCTTCTTATTGAATATAACATCTCTACTTTTAATTATTTTCTTATTTTCAAAATCCCATAACCGATAGCCATATTTATCTATCCCATATCCAATGAAGGTACATTTCTGAGATTTAGCATCAAGCTTGGTTCTGTTTTCTTTATCAATATGGACAAAAACTTCACAACCAAAGGTTTTTAGAAAAGAATAATTTACTTTTTTACCAGTCTATGCCTCCTCTGGAATACCACCATCCAAAGGGGTTGAAGGTCCTCTATTTATCAAATAGACAGTAGTATGTACAGTATTTGCGCAAAAATGTAAGGGCAATCCAGCATGCAATCTCATGCTCCTCGCGCATTCCATGATAGTCCTATTCATTCTCTCTGACAGACCATTTTCTTGTAGAGTTCCTGAAACTGATTTCTGCTTTCGAATCCCATTTAAGGAGCAGTAATCTTCAAATTCTTTGCTGCAATATTCACCTCCATTATCCGATCTGAGACATTTCAACTTTTTTCCTGTTTCATTCTCAACCAAAGCTTTCCATTTCTTAAAAGTTTCAAAAACATCTGATTTTTGTTTTAGGAAATATACCCATGTTGTTCTGGTTGAGTCATCAATAAAAATAACATAATAACAAGAGCCACCAAGAGATGATACCTGAGCCGGTCCCCATACATCTGAATGCACATGCTCTAACTTCTCACCCTTCTTCTCTTTCCCAACCTTGAGAAATCTGACTCTTTTCTGTTTACCATAAACACAGTTTTCATAGAACTCTAAATCAATCTTCTTTAGTCCTGGCAATAGATTTTTGGAGTGAAGGATTTTCATCCCTTTCTCACTCATGTGCCCAAGCCTATGGTGCCACATTATCGAATCTGTTCTTGCAACATCTATTGTTGCTGTCCCTGTAGTAACTTTATCTGTAGCAGCTAAGGTAGAGTAAGTGTTACCAGTACACAGATATAATGTGCCTACCTTCGCACCTTTAGCTACTACTAATGATCCTTTACTGACCTTCCAGATACTGTCAGAGAAGGTAACTATGCAACCTTCACTACCTAGTTGCCCTACAGAAATTAAATTTATTCTTAAGTTAGGAACATGTTTTACCTCCTGCAGAAACCAGTCATTTCCTTTCTGCAACTTGATTTTTATCTTTCCTTTTGCAACAATTTGATAGGGCTCATCATCACCCAAATATACCTGTCCAAAATCACCTTGAACATAATCTAAAAAATATTTTTTATGGGGTGTAGCATGAAATGAAGCCCCAAAATCTATTACCCAGGAATCATTAACATTATCCAAACATAAGATTAAAGCATCTTGTAAAGTATTACTCGCAATATTAGCTTCCTTATTGTCATTTTCATTTTTGTCTCCTTTGTTTTTCTGAGACCAACAGTCTTTCTTTAAATGACCAGGCTTTCCGCAGTACCAGCAATCTTTCTTTCCTCTAGATTGAGAGCGTCCTTTCTTTGACTTCCCTCCTGACTTCTCATTCCTAGGGCCTTGTCATAACCCCACATTTTTGTAATTATTTAATAAAAGATAACATTTATACCTCCCATTATTTAAATAAGAAATGACTCCTTGTTTATATTAATATAATGATCATGTTTTAATTATTAACTCTTAAATTAATTTTACCATAAAATATTGTTAAATAAATATATATTTATTGATACATAACATTTACCAGTTAATGTGTTAGTAAATAAATATAAACTATAAATATACAATATAAAACTTAATGCATTACAATTATTATTATTATGAAATAAGATATTATCACCATGCGATATTATTAAATAGAACTATATTAATACACAAAAACAAAATACTTGCAATATATCGATGCCTTATAAAATAATGTTAAAAACCTTAAATATTATTATGGGCGTATTCTACCCAGCAAATCACATTATATGTGATACAATGCGTATGATGGTAAGGCATGATACGGTGCGTAAGGTTAAAGCGTCGAAAGGAGTCACGGGGAACCAGGGAGCGGTGACTCCAATAGTCACCACCGCTCACCCCTTCCTCAACAGTCACGACCCATGGTCGGGTCCGTGCCAACCCTCGCGATTAGTATTTAGAGCATGACGTGAGGCGGAAGAAGGAAAGAAGGCGCCAGGGATAGGATCGGGTGAAGACAAAGTTAAAAGCGGGAAGTGCACAGGTAAGTCACTCATCCGCCAATATTACTTCTGCAGTAAGTTTATTTGTAAATCAGTAGGGTTACATACCTAAGAGTAGTTGTTCATTAAACCATCAATACATAAATGTATGTAGTTTATTTAATGCAATTCATAGCATATACATAGATATGGCTAGAATACAATGGTGTAGAGATTAATATAATAAAAATCAATATAATATATATATATATATATATATATATATATATATATATATATATATATGGGTATACAATGTGAATAAATTCTCATGGACTAAATTAACTAATAAATAGATTACAACTACTATTTGAGGAATAAACAACATTATTCAATTAAGGACTAGTAGGAATGATATAAGATACTACCATGTTAATGAATGAGGCAACTTGCATATCCAAACCTAATGAGATTAATGAAGAATAGAGTAATAAGGATAGCAGGAACTAGGCCTCTGTCAGGTAGGCCACCCACTACGGATGACTAAAGGTCTGCCGACGGTTGGGCCAAGGGGGAGTGTACCGCCCTTGGGCCTGATAAGCGCTACGGGCACCCTATTGCAGCTAGACCCCTTGATCTCATTAGGAACTAAATATGGGAATTGACTTATTGATAACAAGTGACCTTAAGTGAATTGGCTAATTACACTCTAGATAAATTATTCATACCCAAAATCAATTGTTGAAATTCATTGTTTATATGTTTTCTTTAGATTGCGGATTTGGGGACATTATAGGCCTTTTCCTCTTTCCTTTGATCTTCCTCTATTCTCCACATTCAAAACACTACCCGATGATGTTGGAGTCTCACCTGTGCTTTTCCTTCGCATTTCCTCGCTCAGGATAACACCAACAATATCATCAAATACCAAAGTATTTTTACCAGAGACAGAGTTACTTACAGCCATAACCAAGCTATTCCAACTTTCTGGCAAAGAACATAAAATCAAGAGAGCCCTAACCTCTTCTGCAAAGGTAATTTTTACCGAAGACAGTTGACTGGTAATTGTATTAAATTCATTTAAGTGCTCTGCTACAGATCCTCCCTCACTTATTTTCAAATTAAACAAACGCTTCATAAGAAATACCTTATTTGAAGCCGAGGGTTTCTCATACAACTTTGCCAATGTTGCCATCAAATCTACAGTCGTTTTTGCTTCTGTTATATTGAATGCTACAGACGGTGCAAGGCACAATCGAATGGATCCCAGTGCCTTTCTATCTAAAATGTCCCACTCTTCATCTGACATTGTGGTCGCTTTCTTTGCCTTTTCCTTCCAATGGCTGCCACAAATCCTTTTGATACAGATAATCTTCCATTTGCATTTTCCATAACTGATAGTTCTGGCCGTTAAACTTTTCGACCTTGAATTTGGAATCCTCCATTGCTCCCACTCAAATTTGAGAGTCCTGCCAATTTACAGAAAACCTCGCTCTAATACCAATTGTTAGGGTTTCAAGCAGATCCGAAGCAAATATGAACTAACAATTATATGCAGATTTAAATACAAAAGATAAAGAAATAAAACAGGACACAGATAACACAGAGATTTAACATGGTTCACCCAGAATGGGTTACGTCCACCATACACAGCCGTCCAATCTTTCTTATTATCCAGCAAAAACAGTACATCGACCTTACAATGCCTTAAGCATCCCAACCGCTTATAACATGCGTTTTTAGGGCAAAAACAAAGTCGACCTTTTTAGGGTTTTATTACAATGTCGGTTTTCATCAACAAAAAAAATACGTGCTGAGTGTACAGTACTTTGCTGATCAGTCGCCACATTTCAACATTAGGTTGCTTCTTTGATCAATAATGCATTCGTTGCACACCTGACATTTACAATAAATATTTATAAAAAAGTTCAATGGAGGTATTTTGAAATAAAGTAAAGCTTTCCAACAAATTTAGAATATCCTAAAACCCCCAAATTTACCGCTTGCAAGCCTATATAGGCAGAAAAACATCATTACTAGAAGACTCACACATCCACCCATGGTACTTGTCTCTAATATGGGAATCATGTCTTTTCCTTGGAGAACTTTATGGAGATGTCTCTAGACTTTAGGAGATTTCTGATGAAGTTTCTTTGCACCTCCTATAAGCATCCCTTGAAAATGAGGAAACTTTCAATGGAGGTTTCTCAGATATATCACATAAATTACATTGGATTTTCTTTGATTGCTGATATGTGGTTGACGAGTAATATTCAAAATTCTTGTTAAAATTTTACAAGTATTCTTGTTGGTAGTAAATTTTCTTATTAAATCCCAAAGAGGTAAATATATCTTTTATTGTTGCTGCTGTCTGAAAAATACAAATGCTGGGTGCAGAAAGTAGTACCCTTGTTTTCCCATACAGAATTCCCAAACCAATTATGACCCTGAGAAGCTTCCGAGAACTAACTTACAAACTCTTCACTGATACATAATATTTATTAACACTACTAACATTTCTAATTATTTATTTATCAAACAACATACTTTTTTTTTGGATTAGATATCATATAAACATTACATAGCATCAAGAATGACTGAGTTTAGCAGTATCAAGGCACCAAAGGAGGGTGCATACACAAAAAATATAGGAGGTTAAAATGTAATCAGCAATAGAAATACATATATTATTCTAGTAAGTTGCTCAAGAAATATTTAATAAAATTATTCAAGATTATAAGAGGTATTTGTTAACATTTATTATAGCAGATTTCCTTTAAGCAATCTATTTTGAATTTGTAGTAATATCTTGCAAATAGGAAAGACATCCAACCTTCTGAGTTCATGAGAGTTGAAGTACCAACCATTCCTCATCAAGTATGCCACCCTAAGATGGATGGATTGGAGGTCCTGCCATGCTCGTGGGCTGGGAGACAAATGAGTGCTCTTGGGTTTGTTGAGGAAGGTAGTCTTCATATGTCTTATTAAGCACACCACCTTGATGGAGGTCCTACCATGCTTGTGGGTTGGGAGACAAATGAGTGCTCCTGGGTTTGATCAAGGTGAATGGCCAACCTCCAAGGTGGACTGAGGGATGGAGTGGACCTAAAATTCTGCCATGTTTGTGGGCCAAGGGGTGTTGAGGATTAGGGATCCAATCATGCCCTTGGGCTTGAGAGTCTTCTCAAATACACCACCCCCCGAGATGAATGTACAGGGAATCCACCCATGCTCTTGCACTACGAGGACAACTATCTTTGAGATTGCGGTTTGCAAATATTACTTTGATCAAAATAATACTTATGTATATGCTGTATTGAATCAGATATTAATGACGAATATATAGTTTTAAATGTTATTATGGATTCTTAATATTTAATGTGTGTACAGGCCCTAAAACATAAATAGTTCAAAAGGGACCTTACAGTTGGCAATTTTATTATAAGTTTATATTAATAAAGATAATGCAGTTCTCATCTTAAATTGGAAGTGCTATTCCAAGACTAAATTCAGGTAAATCCCAGAAAGGGAACATTGCAAATTATTCAAAAGACTTATAAATATCTTTTATTGTTGCTGCTGTCTGAAAAATACAAATGCTGGGTGCAGAAAGTATTACCCTTGTTTTCCCATACAGACTTCCCAAACCAATTATGACCCTGAGAAGCTTCCGAGAACTAACTTACAAACTCTTCACTAATACATAATATTTATTAACACTACTAACATTTCTAATTATTTATTTATCAAACAGCATACTTTTTTTTTGGATTAGATATCATATAAACATTACATAGCATCAGGAATGACTGAGTTTAGCAGTATCAAGGCACCAAAGGAGGGTCCAAAAAATTGTTGTACCCCAAGTGGCAACTTCGTTTTATATGCTTATAATAATATCTATATGCTATGAAAATGCCCCTAAATACAAAAAAAAAGTTGTTTTTGATTGTTTTTGTTCAAATTATTTACTTTTTTTGTAGATCCTATTTTTTCCCGATTTTTCCCAGATTTTTTCAAAAAATCTTATACTTTTGGTTTGTCGATTAATTCTCCAAACAATTAATGTTTCTTTGATTTACAGTGGTAAAAAACCTTGCGCTGCTGCTTTATTTCTCAAGCTTCCTCTGTCTTCTTGTCAAGGTCTTTTTAAAAAATTCAGCTCGCAATCTTTTGTGAGTAGACATAATATTTCAAAAACCAAGAACTCATTTAATATTACAAACTTTGATCAGCCATCATGCTCATTCTCCAATTTTCACAAAGCAGGACACAAAACTCTTCACACTTGGTCATTCTGTATTCAGACTGTTCTTCATACAATTATTCAGTCTATCATTCTCATGGTTGGGATGTTCAGTTTTCTTAGATACATTGTTGAAAAGGCTAAGGCATACAAAAATCCAGAATATCCCATGATTGCAGAAAAATATAAAATGATATATTATTCTTTGGGATAGATTTTACATTGATTGCATCTGCTTATAAACCATTGTTTTACCATACAGACTTCCCAAACCAATTATGACCCTGAGAAGCTTCCGAGAACTAACTTACAAACTCTTCACTAATACATAATATTTATTAACACTACTAACATTTCTAATTATTTATTTATCAAACAACATACTTTTTTTTTGGATTAGATATCATATAAACATTACATAGCATCAGGAATGACTGAGTTTAGCAGTATCAAGGCACCAAAGGAGGGTGCATACACAAAAAATATACAGTTGACGAGCACCTCCACTTTTGGGAAGATGATTACATTAAATACATCTTAGTTATAACAGCAAAAAACAAAATAGACAGTTCTAGAGGACTAGGAAAAAGAGATTTCAGATTCTGGTGCAAGGTTGGCTCCCAATGGAGGGATCCATGCCACACAACCCAGGTTTCCATCCTGCCATACTTCCACTCGGCCATCAAGTATGTCCTGTTTGTGGGGGTGTGAGGTGTGTTCATGGAACAGGTCAGCTTCCTCCGGAGAGATCTCCATGTGTAGCTTCAAACAACATACTTGCTAACCAATAGATGTAATATAATAAGTTAATAATCCCAACAAACATCTAATCTGCAGATCATTTCTTTCTTGTATACCCTACTGTATGCAACTTAGCTCAGGTTCTGTGGACATTTAAGAAGCATCTTTCTGTTCAGTTTTGCTCAGGTTTGTTCCAGCTCAAAGCTTGAGTGATTGTTTCATAAAATAATAGATATTTGTGGCGAGTAATAAAATATAGATCTTTGTTGTTGTTACTAAAATTTAGATCATATGGCAGTTGCTATATGTATATTGTAGTTATAGACAGTTATTATGTAATTTAAATTCAGACAATACGCCTTTTATTTCATGCACAAAAAGCTTACACTGAATCTGGTAAAAATTGTCATTAAAAGAGTGTGCCAATGGCCCCAAACAATCTCTTACATGCTCTTTTTTATGACTTCCAGTGCAATGAAAGCCGAAATGAAGACTCTACCCCTGCAGATGCAGTTGCTTTGAACACACCTTCAACGTTAAAGAGAGCATCTGAACCTGGTATTGGTGTCTATTTTCTTTATTGGGTTGAACTTTATATGATGGCATATTTATGGATTATTGGTTTAGGAATTTGATAAAAAAGGGCATTATTTTACAGCGCCAACTCATGTATTAGTGGTTCGAGGGCTAGATGAACATGTTGATGAAGAAACATTACACTATGAGTTTTCTAAACATGCTCCAATCAAGGTATAAGGTTGACTATTTTGGAAGAAATCACACACTGCATGGTGGTCTCAATTTTGACCACATAAATGTCTGCCAAGTACAGCCTGCATATTCTACAGTTATTGTTTTCCAGAACTAAGTTATTGTACTTTATATGTATTTCTGTTAACATAAAAAATGTTATATGGAAACAATTTGTATTTACTTGTGCAGGACCTTCGTCTTGTTCGTGACAAATTCACTCATGTTTCACGGGGATTTGCATTTGTACACTTCCATTCGGTACAGTTAAATTCTAATAAATTTTTATGTATAGTAAGTGTTGATTTTCTTTTTCTTCTCTCTATCACCTCAGCCATGGTATGTAATGATGGGGAACACACCTTTCAGGTGGAGGAGGCAACCAAGGCCCTGGAGTTTACAAATGGAATGGTTCTTGAAAAGAATGGGCAAGTTTTGAGAGTACAATATGCAAAGAACATTCTTGGCCCATCTTCGGCCAGTGGAGCCCCCACCCAAGCTAATAACCTTGCAGCTGCAGCAATTGAAGCTGCTACATTTGCACAACAGGTTTGATCTTATCGAAGCATTATTATGATGATTTTATGTGCTGAAATTTTCAACCTTAGATGCTAATAAATTTTCTCACGGTGAATTGCTAATATGGGCATGATATGAGTAACTTCATTCTACATTTTTCTTTTTATCGGAAACATGCTTCAAAGGAAATCTCATGTTACTAGACAAAGAATGTTCACTTTATAATCTCTTTGATTCTGCAATTTTATGACATGTTCGTTAAAATTTTTGCAGTATGATGCTGTGGGATGGGCGCCAAAGGAATTTAACTTGGATCAAGGTCAAACAAACTCACATGGTGTTGAGAAATGTGAGACAACAGATGTGGGTGGAAGCTGTGCACTGCAGAATGCTACCGCTATTTCTGAATCAGGCACAGCTCCACAGTCTGGTTTTGTGTGGGATGAAGCCTCTGGTTATTATTTTGATGCTGCTTCAGGATTCTATTATGATGGTCATACTGGTAAAACATATACAGGCTTATTTCTGTTAACGTTCATTGAAATGTGATGTCTTTGCTGTTGAGTTATACGACCTACAATAGCTGCATTGTATATTTTATACTCTGGAGTACAAACTGATGTTACTGTGTTTGGATGAAGAATGTTTTTTCTAAGGATATGTGGTATAATTTGCAGGGCTTTATTATGATGGTAATAGTGGTATGTGGTATTCTTATGACCATGAAACACAGCAATATACTGCTTGTGTAGATCAGTCTGCTAATCCCAATTTTGGATCTAATAAAGAAAAGGCTGCAGAGGGCCTGTCTCAGCCAAAGGTGATAATTTCAGCTCCTGCTGTTACAGTTGCTACAAGTTCGGAAGCTTCTGATAAGAGATCATCCTTACCAGAGGCTGTACAGGCTGCTGCTCAGGCTGCTGCCAAGAAAGAAAAGGAAAAATTGAAAGAAAAAGAAAAGGAAATCCGATTGGCATCAAAAAGCACTATACTTGCCAGTAAGAAGAAAATTAGTAATGTGCTAACGAAGTGGAAGCAACGACAACATGAGGGTCAAGCTCCTCGTGTTGTCCTGGATGATGCATCATCAATAGTTCCATCCTTGACGTCTGCTGATGAAAAATATAAAGGTGCTACAGGTGTTAGTTTAGAAATGTCTAGTCAAATTGGGAGCACTCCAAAATCAAGGCTTCAAGCAATAAATGCAAAGGAAGGTGGCTTAGATGGGCCAGCTTCCATTAGCTGCGAAATAGAAAACCACTGTGGTGTGAGTTACAACACCTCTGATCGTTCAATGAAAACAAGACCTGTGGCTGTCAGTAATAGTTCTGGTGGAAAAATAATGGGGGTGATTAGAGAATCTAGTAGAGTAATAAAGATGTCAGATTCTAGTCACCCACAGGCTACTGAACCCTCAATAGTGGTTATGAGGGCGCACGTCCCAGAAACTACCGTGGTTTCAAGTGCATTTAAAACAGATGCGTCAGCTCTTGGTTCATATGGATCAACGTCCGGAACAAAACGAAGATTTTCAGAAACTCCTCAAACTGTTTATAGGGATAGAGCTGCAGAGAGGAGAACCCTGTACGGGTCATCTGGCCCCGGTGATAGTCTCTTAGATATTGAGCTTAGAGAAAAAGCTCAAGGTACTTTCTGAGTGCACTGTATGTAGTAAGCTTCAAATGTATGCTTCTTGTTGTATTAACCCATATTGAAAGGTCTTGTTGCGATTTTGGTTCGCATGTTTGTTTATCAGACAGCTTGTTTGAGCTCATGGATAGTAACTCCTCTTCATCAGTAGACTTGATATAAACACCATGTTGATAACCTATATAATTGTTTTCCCCTACCATGAAGGTCGAGAAATGCCATTTCCTCCGGGTGTAGGTGGCAAGGGTAGGGTACACGACATTTGTTTACCACAGGGAGCAATGGCAGATACGGAAGGACAAACATTTGAAGTTATTACTAGTGAGAAAGCTATTGACGAAAAGAATATTGGAAATAGAATGCTGCGAAATATGGGCTGGCAAGAAGGCTCCGTGAGTGTTTAATTTGCTGTTTAATGATTAGTTAAAATGTGTGAAATTGAGCATGCTTGCTAAAATATTTTCTCTGCTGTTTTTGTAGGGTCTTGGTAAAGATAGAACTGGAATTCTTGAACCAGTGCAGGCTCAAGCTACAGAAGAAAGAGCTGGTCTTGGTACTCAGGTACAGCGCAAGATTGATTCTCGGTTTGAGACTCACCCTGGAGATAGTTACAGAACTGTTGTGCAGAAGAAGGCTCTAGCCAGATTTCACGAAATTCCTTAGTTATACATTTTTTTTGGATATATTTCAAGTTTCTTTTCCTATGCTTCTTAATGAAAACTTTCTCTTGAATTGTGTGTATATGTGCTACTGCTCGCCAATCTTATAATCGTCTGGATACGTTTAAGTGCACTTTTTTAAATGTTTAGCTTTGCTAACCATGATAGAGAGAGCTTACCCACCTGGAAGATTCAACTAACTTTATCATAGAAGATGATGTCATAATAAGAAAGTTTCATATCTAGCGTTCTACAGTGGCAGCAACGAGTGGAGTTTAAGAGTAATGGAGTGAAGGGAGCATGGTAATATTTAAGTAAAATAAAATGTTTTTTATTTATTTATAAAGTCAAATAGTTACAAGTAAATTAAAATATTTTTTATAAAATAATAAAATAAAATAAATTTTTTTTTTCGATAAACAGAATAAATAATTTTTATGTAAATAACATAAAAATAAAATTGTTTACTGATGGATGTATTTGAAATAGTTATATTATATTTGGATGGATGCAGACGCTATGTAAAAACAACCCTATTGCAACTTGAGACCTCTCCTTGGATGATGATATAAGCTCACTACCCATAATTTAGCCACGAGTTAAGTATTATCCTTCATTTATAGTTTTTACATCAATTTTAAGAAATATATTTGACTGAATGAATGTTTTTAATCATGTCCATGAGGCCAAGCAGTGTATGGGACCCATGGGTAGCTAGCAAAGAAAAGTATGCACAGCCCAAAACATTGCCTAAATCTCTTTTTTTTTTTTGTATCTTGGATCTTTTATTGTGTATTTTGACCAAGAAATTTGCAACTCTTATTATCTTCTCTTTTTCAAAACATATTTCATTCATCTTTTAGTTTCACATCTAAGTTGGTGCAAACTAGTTTTTATTTGAGCGTTTAACAATTTTGATTTCCATTTTATTTCCATTCATATGTAGATATTTTGTGTATGGCCATATGTAAGATTGAAATATTTGATATGATATTTCCAAGCGGCCCTTTTCACATGCTTTCTTTGAATTTTCTTTGTACACTTTTTTTTATTTCTCCATTGTTATTTGGACATTCATTTATGCAAATACCCCACTTTTTCATCCACTTGATGTTTTGTTTCACCTATGTTCTCTTCCTTCTATCTAATTTCTCTCTAGCTACCTTTTTGGGCCAGCAATGAGTCTCAATGTTATCTAACCTTCTTAGATAACTTAACAATTAGAACATAGCCGATGTTTCAGTAGGGAGAGCCTTGGCCTCTGACAAGACAATCTCATATGGAATGGTTGATTTAATTTGGAGGTTATTGTGATTAAATTTTTTTTTAATCTTTCTATCTTTCTCCACTTTCTGTTGAAGTGTTGCTACCTCATACCTCAAATCCTTATAGTACCATTGGAAACACTAAAAGTCCAAAAAGAGTTTTCTTAGTTTCTCATTCTCATAGTTTAGCTCTTTTGCATCTATTTTGTAATAAGTATAAAGATTTTTATACCCCTTGTATCGTTTTTGCTCTACGTGTTTTTTAGTTGAGTTGCTTGTGAAAATCAAGGCCAAGGTACGTATATTCATTGCCCACTTTTAAGGGATGCCTTCAAAAATAAATTCTCTATGAACCTTCTTTCTCTTCAAGGTAAAAATCACGACCTTAGTTTTGTTAGTGTTCACTTGCATCCCTACCTCATGACAAAATAGCTCTAGAGCTTTTTTAGGTGTTCCATCAAATCTTGTGATTTTTTAGCCATTAAAATAAGATCAGCAATATAAAGAAACAAATTTATAACATAATTGATCAAGCAAATCCCCCCACCACCAAACTTGTTTGTCCATTCCTTTAAATTTGTCAATGTACATCCCAAATAAAGTAGGGGATAATGGGCATCACTACTTGACCTTGATGTCAATTCCAAAACATTTTGAAAATCCTTGTTTGGTTCAAGTTTTGGTCCAAACTTGGTCATACAACCTATGGACAGTAACTTTGTATTGTTTTGGAATTTCCAATTCTTCCATTCTACTCCACAATTTGCTTCTAGGTATCATATTAAAAGTATTTTTGAATTCAACAAAGCTACAAAAGGCTTGCCCTCCTTGTTTATTCCAATCCTTTTCAATCAAGTGTTTAAGTATAATGTAATGGTCGATGGTAGAATATTTTGGTCTAAAGCTTGCTTGCCCTTTTGCACTCACTCTTTTCCAGTCAAAACATTGATCCATTTTTCTATCATGCTACCATAAAGTTTACCAAAAAGAGGATTGATTATTATAGTGCAGTAATTTGAAGGGTTGTTATGTCGTTGTCCAATTTGTCAAAAACTCATTTTGAATGACTCGATTGAATATTCTTTTAATGTGAAGGCTTGAGGGCCTCCAAGCCCCATTTTACATATTTTGCATTTTGGCCATCTATGTCTTGAGCTTTACACATTGCAAACTTCTTTATTCCTTCTTTAATGTTTTTCGAAGAAAAGATTTTAGCTCTTGAATTGATTATCGGAGGGTTGTCTTTGTCTTGCTTTCTCTCACACAGTTGCTTTGCATATTCTAACCATTCAAGATCTGTGATACCGTTATCTTTACTCGTTATCTTTTTGTTACAATTCTTTCCAAAAGCCTCTTGGATTGTGCCTCATAAGTGAAATCAACTCCTTTCTTTTTGTTTGCATATAGTCCTCTTTTTCTAGTTTGACCAGCTTTGCATATTCCTTGTTATTTCCCCATGTTTTGACCATTTTCTTTGCTACCTTACAATCCTCATCATACCATGGGTTTGTTAGAAAACTATTTTTGTTGTTTCTTTTTGGCTTGGACATTTTGCAAGAATTGAGAGCCCTAAGGATAATAGAGGTTAGCACGATGTTGCGTATTGTTTTCTCACTTGAATTGACCATCCCATTGGTACCCACTTCGTGCAACTATTTTTGAGTGCTATTCACAAGGTTTCTTGGTTTTCATGTGTCAAAAGGATTGCACCTTGAATAGCCTCTTTCTTTTCATTTTCTTGCATCTCCTCTTGATGCTATTCTTTACATGTATTAAATTGTGATATGATTTTTTTTCTATGGGACAATCCTTCACCTCTATCTATTAAACTTTTCATGAGTTTCTTTTAGCTTATGGCATAGCCCACCACACTTTGACCATTGTAGGTGTGACACATGATGTTCGTCGAACTTGGCCAAGCTTTTAAACTATTGCATATAATCATATCATACAAGCCGCAAACTCCTAACAATTCTACCCCATATTGTGTGATAGCTCCTTTTTAATACATAAGGACTTGTACAATGATGTCCACAAGTTGCAATTTTTGAAGTAGTAATTTCTCTCATTTTGTGTATGGCATATCAAAATATTATATGAAATCAATATCTAAAAAAGAGTTTGGAAAGTGACAAAAGAAGTATAAATATATCATTTACTCATTGTAAACAACGAGTAAAATAACTAGAAATTTATATAAATTCAATAGTTTAATAATGTTGCTTACTAGTCAATTAAATATTTGCATTATTTGTCAAGTTTGAAATGTAATGTACAATGACGTCCACAAGTTGCAATTTTGGGAGCAGTAATTTCTCTCATTTTGTGTATGGCATATCAAAATATATTATGAAATCAATATCTAAAAAAGAATTTGGAAAGTGATAAAAGAAGTTTAAATATATCATTTACTCACTGTAAACAATGAGTAAAATAACTAAAAAATTATATAAATTCAACAGTTTAATAATTTTGTTTATTAGTCAATTAAATATTTGCATTATTTGTCAAGTTTGAAATGCAATGTACTATTACCAATTTAACTTATTGTCCAATGCAGATGTTGCAATCTTACCTTGTATTTGTGGCGCCACTAAAGTTCTCTAGCTCTTGCAATTGGATTATGAGCAATCTTATATTCAAAACTTTGTCATCAATTTTTGATAGCTATTTAAGTTCCATTTCATTGTAGTAAATATTTTTAATGGTTTTAATGGAGTCTTTCACCTCCACATCATCTATGGTGAGAAGCCTATTAGAGCTTTACATATTGTTTGCCCCCTTATTTTAAAATTTGAAATCGCTTCCCCTTAGTCGCAGAGCTGCTCTTTTCCTGAAGTATGTTGCGTGTTGTGCCACTTTCTTAAGTCAGTCGTGGAGTTAGAAAGTTCTTAAAGTCCCCGATCGCCCGATGTCTCTTATCTTGTATTTGGTCTCTCTGTCGCAGGTTGTAGAAAGCTCGCAAGTCCCGACCTCAGGTTCGTTAGTCCGCGTTTTCTCTGACTAAGCGACTTGTCAAATATTTCCTAGGTTTCGGGGCGCCACCTTTGTGTTAGGTTTTATATGGACTAACGTTGTTTGCCATGTCAACGGGAACAAGTCGAATTAAAGGACCATTTAAAGAGGCAAAGTATGCGACATTTAAGGCATGTCACATCAATTAAGTACATGGAAGGGGTGGCGAATGATTTTTGAACTAGCCTTCAGTTTTTTGTGTTCTCTAATTGTATCATCTAGCTCGCGCTCGTGTAGAGTATAATACAAAATCAATGGGCAGGTGTGCGAGACACAATGACAGAGCTGTTGAATTTCAAAATCTTTTTGCAAAGGCTAGAAGTAGGAGAGAGAACTTCACTGCGAGAGAAAATTGTTTAGTGTGGTTTGGCCTCCACAGCTGGTTTTCCATTTGTTGTTCCCTGCACAAATTTGGTTGTCGCTTGCTCCGAGAGATACAATCCTGAAACTCGGGAAATTTGGGTCGAAGGTGGTAAAGTGATCGCGCAAATTAACTTTGAAAGCATTTCTCACGCTTTGTGCCTCCCCAAAAAAGAAGTTGTTGAAAATATGTTTGTTTTAGTTGGTGAGGAATATTTCCCCATGCATGGAGACTTCTGCATGAATTGTATAGCAAGAAATTGGCTAAAGTCAGAAAAGGGAGGTAAGTCTCAGCTACCCACTAAGCTTAAACGATTGCAAAAATCATAGTCCTATTGCATCACGTCATGGGTAGTAATTCCATTGAGTTTTTCGAATTCTGGATGTGTCATTTAATTCTCACTATTTGTGCTCCTGAAAGTTTCATTAATTGGGCCTTTGTCATTAGTTTTCATTTAAATGAGCAATTGCGGAATTTCGACCAGTCTCTTGCTTTTCATATGTGCTCATATCATGTTTACGTCCTAGCTAGTCAAGAGTCTGCTTGGCTAGGTTTAGAGCTTCACCACCCTTCCCCTATTTGTCAAGTCACACATGCTTTTTCCCTCGTCAATGATGCATTCTCAATGGGTCAAGTCAGAAAATTGGAACGAAACCCTGGTTTACGGTTTCTCATGCCTTTGCTAACTTCGTGATGAAGTTTGGAAGATTTTACACTCAATTCAACCAATTCTCATATCTTAGAATTGGGGATTTTGAGAAAGAGCCACTGAAATTGCCCTGTCTTCCCTTTGATTATGTTGTGTTTTTAGAAGTTTATCGCTAGATGTCTGTAGAAAATGTAAAATATTTGAATATGGGAAAGAGGGGATACCCTTTTCCATTGTCCACTAGTGTCTTTTGCTATAAAACTAATGGTGTTGCCAAGGCAATGGGGACACTTCTGGAGAAGTTTCATTTTTCATCCTTACCAGCCAGAAGCAACTTTGATAGTAAAGGGTACGTAAGGCACAATCTGTATGGAGCTAAAGGTTATATACATCGTCTTAAGCTTGAAATTTTTTGGGAAGATTGTTTATATTATGCCGAAGTATTCAGAAGGAGCTATATGAGGCTCTCTTTGCAACATATTCATACCCTTGGTGTTTCTTTCAATGTCCCAGATGATGTTATCAAGGATGAGGTCATCATTGACCCAAAATATCATACTGTTGTTAATGCAGTCTCTTTGGAGATTGATTGGTCTAGAGAAGAAGTTTCAGACTGATGATTCGTACTGCTCCTATGTTAAGGAGAACATTTGATTGGCTGAATGGTAAATGGAGACAACAGGTCAGTTCTTCCCAAGGTCAGATGTCTTCATCATGCAAAGAGCATGGAATAGTTTCTTCCTCTCTTGTTCAAACACTAACAGTCAGGTCTACAGATAGGTCGTTGAGCAGAAAAATCTCAGTCAGGCAGCGATGGAGAAAAGCCGGAAGAGACCACTGCTAGGTTGAAAACCACTTGTGAGCAGGATGATCGAGCTACACCGCCCAAAGGAAAATTGCCCCTATTTGATTTTGAAGGTATTTATCAACAAATAACTGATGATCAATCTTTCTCTGCTTTGTTTGAAATCCCCTCCTATCTTGTACAAAGTACCCCCGATGTTATCAATAAAGGATCAAAATCCGAGATAACCTCTCCAGCTTGGTTGAAGACAAAGGTTGAAAAGAAAAGAAAGTTTTCCACTCTCGTCTCCACTGAAATTGATACAGTTGCATTGTTGGTGCAAAGTTCTCGTAAGCCTAAGAAGGCTCAACAAATGTCCTGTATTATCTCTAATTCTACTTCCGGTCACCAAATCCTAGAAATTGTTGATCCTATCAGAAATGTAGATGCAAGTAATGTAACTGAGAAGGATTATAAGATCAACCATGTGGATATGGGACCCTCTACTTAAGAAGGGGATGTCTATCATGTCGACTTCTCTGTTCATGCATTGATCAAAAGAGCGCAGGAGCAGAAGAAGAAGAACCTTGAGCTCCAATCTCAGGTACAATCTTTGAAGGATTTCATTTCATCTTTCATAAATCCTATTGTTGGAGAGTCTTCAAGCTTGCAGGTGCAAGGGATTGATCTAGACACAATGAGGAAACTCAAAGGTAACTTGGGGTATGCCAAAGTTGTCATTGACTGGATTGATGAAATGTATGTTGGCGTGAGTTATGTCACTAGATTTAGAATGTTGTATGTAAATATTTGGAACAAAAGAAAGGATCTATTAACAGAGCTGCAATAGGTCACAAAAGAACATGAGAATATCTTTATGCTCTCAAAGGAAGTCACAGAGCTCATGTCATTAAGTCGTGCCATATTAACCACCGAGAACATAGTTCAACATCCTAGGGAGGTTAATCCTATTTGGCGATGCATTAGATTGGAAGGAGAAATCTATCATGACTATATTGATGACATTGATAGTGCCCTGAGACATTATTTGAGTGACCTGTTGAAAATAAAGGAAAATATTTGCGCTTTGGATGTTGACCTTATGGACAACTTCGAGGAAAATGCGCTGGAACTTGGTGAAATGATACGCCAATTCAAAGATAATTATTAGAAGAATGTTAGAGACCCTTAGACATGCCTTTGGAATCCTTTAAAGTATTGGGTCGCCTACAAATTCACGCCTCTACCTTTGAATCTGAGATGGACTAGATGCACAAGAACATATCTGCTCTTGATCGGTTGGTTGCAAAGTGGAGGACAAAGCTGCAAATTACCATTGTACCAGAGGACTCGAATATGGAGCCAACTATGAATAGATACTGTGAATATAGACAAAAGATCAAAACCCAGGAGGCGACACGTGGTGAGCAAGAGGCGGAGATTGTCGAGGACGGTGAACCAAAAGCTGAATAGGTGGTGGTGGTTTCTTGTTTAATGTTTTAATTATTTTTCTTTATTATTGGTCGGGAGGCCTAAAGACTTTAAAAATAACGGTTTTCTTCGAGAAGCCATTATCTTTTATGTTTTAAATATCTGGACTTTATATTTCTATTTAAGATCTTTTGGGCAAACTTTGTTTTTCTCATTAGAGCAAAAACTTTTATGCATGTGGTTGTCTGCTATTTTAATATAGAGGAACTACTGGTGGCTTTCATATATTTGTAATCTTTGAATTATGGTGTTTGGATGCTTTTCTATTCTTTGAAATGGACGCCAGTTCGTGAATTTATGTTGAAATGATGGATGATTTGAAATTTCAGTTGTGGAATATTATCTGTGAATGGTGTTTCATAGTGGCTTTATTTTAAAATCTGAAAAATCCTAAAAATAGTAGTTAGTATTGTGAATGCCTTTATAAAGCTTTCTGGTTAAAATCTTTTTCCTTATTTGCTTTCTAGTTAAAAGCATATGAGTTGTTTGTTTATTCATTGAAAATCATTAGAAGGTAGTTGCCACCTTGTAAAATAAGTAGAGAATTAGTCAATTAATATTTTGTTAGACTGGTTCAATTGTGGTTACATTTTTCATCTCCGTGGGAGTGAGAATATAGAGTTAGGTGACAAATCTATTAACCAACACATATACCATTTTATATTCATAGGAAACCATGCACAAATGAGTGTTTTAAGTTTCTAACACCTTTCTCTAATACTCCGTAACCTAGAGGAAGTTAGATGTCCTATTTGGTAATCACATGTTTTGTTATTAAGGTTGAGTTGCACATTCTAAGCAAACCAACAAACTAAGAATTCAAAGAAATTGATAGCAACAAACACCACAAATTAGAAGTGGAATTACCCTCGAGCAACAATAGTGAGAGAAAACACTTATTTCTATCATATGAAAGGTTAGAGAGAGAGGGGAATAGATGATCATGCAACAACTTATTGATACTTGTAGCCAATGATAAGAGTTTAGGGGAACATGCAATGAATTATCTAGCGTCATTCTTTCTTTCATCACAAGCATCTTTTTTGTCGGGTTACATGGGAGGTTAAGATAGTCAAATTTGTTCAGAATGGTCCCCAAGTAGATATTAGGGCATGTCATTTGGAGAGTTAGAACTACTTGCTGATGGTAGCCCCTAGACACAGAAGCCATAAAGGCCTTCTTTCCCTAGAAGAGAGGGTTGGCTACTGTATGTAAGTGTTGTTGGATCAATATATCAATAGATCAACGATTACTAAGATTTAGTTGGAGCTCAAAAGCTTGTTCCAACATCCAATGAGACAATTTGAGTATCGTCCCCTTAGAAGCTGCAGGGGCCCAACATTTCTACCTCCCCCCACTTATTCTAGTTCTTGGAGCTGAGGAAGCAAGATCCAAAAACTGCCATTCAATTTTCAGGCATCAACATTTTCTACTTCCAACCAAATTGGGCATAAATAAAAATACTTTCACTATACTTCGAATTTGCCTTTGACCATCAAATCAAATGTGAGTTACTTGTCTTTCTCTTCATAACAATCTCCTTTTTTTTTTTGCACACAACCAAAGTCAACTTATTTTAATTTATACAATCATCAAAAACTCTTTTATACACTTAACTTTGCACTTTTGTTAATGATGGTGTTTTGAACCTTAGAACACTGCTAGCATTTAAATAACTCAACTCAATTCTTTCTCTATTATTGTCTCTATAGGTTTTTGCATAAGTAGACTAGAATTGTCTTGTCAAGAAATCTTGGAAGCTTTCAAAAATAGCTTGGAAGATAAATTTGAAGTGTGAATGTTTACTATTATTTTTCTTGCATGATGAAAACATCTCTTAAATGAAATTTCTTGATGATTACAAAATCATCCAATAATGAAATAACCCTTTATGTGGTAAAAAATCTCATAGAAAAGTTTAAAACTAGTATGGTTCTCTTGAAACTTAAAACATATGATCCTTGAAATATTTCACTTCTCTAATGAAGTCAAATAATCACTTTATTGATAACATTTCTCCAATATGTAAAGGCGGCCTCTATAAGCTATAAAGAGTAAAAAAACTAGGGATGCTCCTAACAAATAACATTGTTGTCATCTAACCTCACACTATTTTAATCAAGATTTGTAAAACCTCCATCTCCATTTGTTTGAATATTTTTGAAGGTTTTATTATTCTCTCTTTTTGGGGGGATTTTATATCAAACTCACAATTGTTTATCTATTGTACATGGGGGTGCAAGTCTTAGCTGAAACCTCTTTGATTGAGAGCTAAGCGTTGAGGGTTATCTATTTTTCCAAAGTTGCTTGGTGCAAAATCTCAGCTTCATCCCTTTTGTTGAGGTCTTGCATTGAACAAGACTTGATCCTTGATGGACTCGTTCACAACCATTTAAGTCTCTATTAGTAGACCAATGACTTGTTGATAGTTTGAAGGTGTTTAAAGAGTATAAATGAATGAGCTTATGGGAGGAACCATATCAACATTCTCGCTTTCATGCAAGAGAAATTGTACAAATGCTTGTACTTAACGTTCTCCTTGTTTTGGGAGTCATGACATTAAGCTTCTTGCTCTTGTAAGCATTTACCATGAATATTGTTGGTGCTTTGGAGCTATCAAACACAATTCCATAAACATCCATAGGTACAACATCTAAAATCAAGTTACCAACTAATTTTTGGTGAGATTTTTTTTTAAATTTACATCATTTATTTATGGATAGATCAATACCATACTTGATCCAAACCAAAACATTAGGTGTATAATAAGTTTATAAAACCTATTAGGAATATGCTATTATTAGAAAACCAGAGTATATAAAAGCAATTCTAAATTCCATAATAAGAATTATAAGAAATATATAGAAGTTTAGGAATATTTGAGGTTTTAAAAATAGATTGAATTTTTTTAGGAATAGGAAATGAGTTGTGAAGTAAATTAAAAATATTTTTTTATAAAATTTTATTTGCATTTGATAGAAGAATAAATCTTATTTATTTTTCTTTAATTTCTTAATGTTTTGTTATTTCAATTTTTTAAAATTAGAAATCAAAGTTATTTGTTGTTACATGAACATTGGGTTGAGTGGTTAATAATTATTAAAGTAGGGTATTTTTTATTTGATCATAGCATATGATGAATTGATTAGGTTCTTTGTTTTTAATACTAAGTAAGGGCACAATCAATAAAAGTACTTAGAAACTTTATTTTTAAAATGTTCCAAACGATAATGATTAAGGTTAAAAATAGATCATTGCTACATAAACCATTTCCTAGCAATGCCAATGTATCTAAGATAAATCTAGGATCTTGTGTATAATGGGTTGTGCTATTGTAGCCAAATTGTTTAGTGTTTGTATCCTTCCACATTAGCTCTTTCAAATCTATGTACAAGTGTAATAAATATGAGATAAAAATAGATTCTATAAGAATTTTTTACTATATCTTCATAAATATTCAAATAGCTCATGGAAAAATTGATTCTCTTTTGTTATGTAGACTTTGTTAGATATAGAAAGAGGATAAATTATGGAAACCTATCATCGTTCAAATCATTTCCTAGTATGCTTCAACCAATATAATATAGGGGTTTAAGAAATCTCTTCTCACTCTACTTAGAAAAATAATTGAACTTGAATAAATATTTCAAGAAACATGTTTAACCTCATTTCAAAATCTTCTTGCAAATAAAAATTGTGTTAAAAGTTGTTTATTTGAGCACATAGGCCATCATTTGTCAATTTTCCAAGTTTATGCTTATCATTCAACCTTTGGAAGGAAGTCAAACAACTATGAAGCTTGATTTCAAATATTATTTGTGAATCCAAATGGGTTGATTTATAGAGCGATTTAAATTCTACAACTCAAGCCATACATACCAACTATGGTTGTTTATTCACACTAGTTTTCATCTTGGATCTTTTTCTTTTGTTTGGTTAAATAGGCATTAGGGAGCCATACCCCACAATATTAATTGGTAATAACAAAATATACAAATTTCAAAATTGAAGCTTCATATACAGATTAGAAAATTATCCATTTCATTTTATTTATATGTAGATTATCTTTTGAAATATATTATATATAACCAATATAACATAACATTTTATTCTACTATTTACCACCATCTTCAACTACTTGTTCTCGATCATCTAAGTCTAAATCCTTAGTTTCTACTACAAGTGAGCAGTCCACACTTGCAACATCCTACACCCTTGCTACCTTTATCAAAAATTCCAACCCCCATTTCACCCTTTACTCATGTTCTTCCTTCTTTTTGCTTATTTTTTTTATTATGAATGGCACCCATGGTTGTTGTAATGAGGGAAGATAGAGGACCAAGTGCCTTGTTCAAGAAGGAACCCCAATCCTAACACTACATCATCCACAATCTTATTCAAATGCCTCACCACTTTGATATTATTAGCATCTTTACAACCTCTCAAATACACTCTTTGGATCTCTTAAATCCAACACCACTGCAACAAACATTGAGGCAATATCCCTATTTACCAAGTGTCTATGGGTAGTTGCCATGAATGTGTTGCTTAAAACTATTCTTACAACATTGAGAACTACATCAAATTTTGTTTTAAACAACCTTCAAATAGATATCCAAAATCTCTCCCTTGAAATCTATTTGTCTCAATTTTGCTGAGATAATAATTAATTGAGTCCATTTCTTCAATTGTTACAAGAAACACAACCATTCCAAATAAATTTCCTTTTACACCACTTAAAATGTAATCTCATAATACACATATCCAACTGCATACACAGACTCCTCCCACGAATGAATGATTGGGTGATCATCCTTATGACACTTCATTTAAATGCTTCATTATACCACAAGAGGGTGTATCACCTATGATATCTTTCCACGTATTACCCTTCACCAACTTGTGCCTTAGCATTTACATCAACTGCTAAGTTGGTAAATTTATCTCGCATCCTTATTTGCTTCTCTACATACGTGTCCAACTTGGAAAGCTTCGGATTTTTTTTATCATGTCTTGACGACATTGTAAAATATTATTCAATATCCAATTTGGGCATTTGTCACATCATATAGCATTTATTGGTTTTAATGAATCAACCTCAATAATTAGTCTCTTCAACTTGAATTTGATTCTTGATTGTAAACATAATAACACTACTTGAAATTCTACTTCAGGTAGCTTTTTTGTTGCTTCCTCAATCACCATACCAACATGATTTTTGAATATGCATCCTACACTCAATAATCCTGGATTTCCCCTAGAGGCCCCATCAAAATTATATTTAACCCATCCTTTTTGTGGTAACTATTTTACATCAACCCTTGCTTTTGATACTAGATTAACCCTAGTCTTCCCATAAATGGGGAGCACCACCAGTCCCTTCCAAGATTTCTAGATCTCCCCATCCCAATTTGCAAAAGAATCATCATTTAGTGTTTGATATTGGGCTACATTTTTCACTACCTCCATGATTGCATCTTCCAATTTCTTGACAAAATATTAGTTCTTATATAAATGGTTTCGCTAGATTTAATATTTATTGTACTAGATCAATATTAAAAAAATATCAATATAATTTTTACTTCTAGTTACTATATGTAATAGAAAAATCCTTAAAAAACAAATATTGATAGTTTCAAGTATACCATCATTATATGATACATTATGTGATGTGTACGATCAAAAGCAAAAAGTTAAAGTATCACACATCCTTTTTTGACCCAGCCAATTTATAAGGCTTTAAGGCTCCAATTAAACTTCTTGTATAAGATTTGAGTATGCATTTTTTGGTTTTCTATGTCTAAAAATTTGTTTTTCTTTAAAAGAGATGGGTGATGTTGGAACTCTAAGTCTTTTATCTTGGCTAAATTGTAATATTTAATCATTTTTTTCTTGAGGAAGAGATCAAGAAGGTTGATTTTTTTATATTCATATTTTTAGTCAAATGGTTATTTTTTCTTGAATTTTTGAGTCTAATGCAAGACCATTTTATGTATAACTTATCATTGTAAATCTTGACTGTTTCTCAATAGGTCATGGATGTAATGGTGGATATTTGTGCGCTCTGCTTGCCTTAGAAGGCAACCCTATTTGAGAGGGTATTGTATCACAACTAGGTGTTGTGATGTATTTTGAGAGTCTAATGCTTGTTGAGTTTCCTCCGAATCTCCATTGGTGATACTCCCATGAGAAGCATCTTTAAAAGTATATTGGAATTTGTGTTGGTTTATGAATAATATACTAGACAACTTTTGGAGTGTGGGGGCTTTCTCACGAAAGGGTTTCCCCAACGTAAATCACTGTGTTGTAGTATGCATGCTATTTATGTTTATTTTTTTTAGGTTTCTGCAATTGTTGCAAAGATCTGAAAAGTTTTTGGATTACCCTCCTCTTAAGATTAGTGCAAGAAGTTGTTTTGCTACCTTAACTTCCTTTCAAAACTTGCTTGAATAGTCTATCATATGCTCTCACATGGACACATGTATATCATGTGTCAAGGTAGTTAAAGGAACCTAGAATGAGACAATGATATTGCTACGTGGAAGGAGCTTGGGAGGGTGTCAAACACTTCAACGAATTGCTACTACTAAGGCCACACCACCATAAGAAGAGGTCACACCTCTCATTCCTCACTAGAAAATCATTCTCAATAGACTCTAGAATAAGGAAGAGGTAATCCACATTTGCAAGAGGTGATTGGGCCTTGATTTGTAAGTTTTGAAGGTGTCTCAAAGGGATAAGCTATATGGCAAAAAGTAGTGGCATGCAAACTTGTCACACACAAACTATCAAACTTGAATCAGTTGTCAAATGAATTTAAACCAAAATTAATTTAACCAAAACTCAATGCTTAATACTGGTAAACCTAACTTAATGCCGGTAGACGGTTTATCGATTAATTGTAGTACCAGTAAAGATTAATGCATGAAACATAAAGACAACAACATCCACAACACATAACACCAATGTTTGTATGTGGAAACCTTGTAAGGGGAAAAACCACGGTGGGAAACCTTACCCACAATCATATGATACTACTGAAGATAGTATGTGTATAAAATAGGAGGTCTGCACATGCAGAAAGGCCAAGCGCCTAGAGCTCACTGCTCAAACACAAATGGGAGTCACACTGACTACAATTGGATGGTTAAATCCAATAATGATGTACTGCTCAAAATAGCATATTGATATGTTGAATTCAGTACCGGTTCAACTCTGATATGTCTTCACAAAACTTTCCTTCAACCTTCATATGATGTCTGTGTGTATAGCTCTGCTTATTCTCGCATATACCTTATTACAATCCTTTTCACATTCGCATTTTTCACTTCCCACTTTGATCAAATAAGATCTTACATATATACTGAAGCCTAGGACCAAAATGTATAGGTCGGCTTTACAAAAGATATTACAATAAAAAAATTTACAAGTAAAACAATAACCGATGCAATATCCAATTCAACATGTCGGCTTAAAGCATTTACAACAATAATAAATCATCTCCATAGCATGTCGTGCTGATCTAGAATAGATAAGCCCGTCGGTGCTTATCCTGGACCTATTTGCCAGTAACAACAAATATGCAAACTCGAATATACCAATGGACAAATCTCAAAGACAAAGTGTCCAAACGATGTCTTCGACATAACCAAGTATTTTCCATGTCATTCCAAGTGTTGGTGAACAATATATCCTACCGGTGAACCAAATATCGATGACTGTGCATAAGTCACTTGCTTGCCAGTGAACATTGCCAATTCTCCAAGTGTCAGTAGGCTGACCAGAGTTGACAAGTGTTGACATCAATGACAAAACCATATCAACATATCCAAAATACCAACAAATTCATATATCAAATTCATAGTATCTTAAGATTGGGTCTTTTAATGCTGAAATGTCTTCATCGACTGTTAGAGAAAATGTTCAACATAGAGATTCCAAATTGGCAACCAATCCTCCAACAATAAAATACCTTCATATCTCTATGATTTCTAAAGCCTTAGCATATTTATTTTTTTATGTTGATTGTTTATCTGATGCTAACAATATATGTTTTTAATAAATAAAGCAGCGATAAAACGGGCGCTGACCCTTAACAAAGCTAAATAGCTAACAAAAATAAACGGACCAAGCAAGGGTGTAAACCCCAAACAAACAAAGTTAGATAGGGCAAACAAACCCACCTGTCAAACCATCAACAA